>NW_024081111.1:740159-1380863 GCF_003009895.1 Hyaena hyaena
GATATTCTTTCCTGCTTTGTCAAAGATCAGTTGGCTGTATACTTTTGGGTCCACTTCTGAGTTCTCAATTCTGTTCCATTGGTCTATGTGTCTGTTTTTGTGCCAATACCATACTGTCTTGATGATGACAGCTTTGTAGTAGAGGCTAAAGTCTGGGATGGTGATCCCTCCCGTTTTGGTTTTATTTTTCAGGATTACTTTGGCTATTCGGGGTCTTTTGTGGTTCCATACAAATTTTTGGATAGTTTGTTCTAGTTTTGAGAAGTATGCTGGTGCAATTTTGATGGGAATTGCATTGAATGTGTAGAGTGCTTTAGGTAGTAATGACATCTTAACTATATTTATTCTTCCTATCCATGAGCATAGAATGTTTTTCCATTTCTTTGTGTCTTCTTCAATTTCCTTCATAAGTTTTCTATAGTTTTCGTCATACAGATCTCTTGTATCCTTGGTTAGGTTTATTCCGAGGTATTTTATGGTTTTTTGTGCAATTACTTCCACAACAACTCTTAAATGGTTCCAGAAACTGCCTTCTCTCCTTGCCCTGTCAGGTCTAGTTTGGGACAGCTCACCTCTGTTGCTAACCCTGGGATGCTGCACCACACCTTGTGGGTTTTAACATGGTCCACAACTTTGTGAAGTGTCCTTTTAAAAACTCTCCTTAATTATAAGTTTGAGCGTGCCTTCTGTGTCCTGTTGGGACCCTAATCAATACAGGCGGGGATAGAAATATAGTTAATTATCACCCCTCAAAAGTAAGCCCTAATAATTACTAGTAGATTTCAAGTACATACTCTTTAGTCAAATATAAAAATAAAAGTTTTATTATTGGCTCATTGTTCTCCTATAAGTCGAAAATAAAAGACTTTATTTTTTAATCAGTCTGAGACTCATCAGGAGAGCCCCTAGGGCTCCACGAGACAATTGCTGAGATGGAGTGAAAATGCCAACGTGTTCTCAGGGGAAATAGATGGAGCTCTCATTTCCCAGCATCTGCCAGGGATGGATTGGAAGTAAAGAGGTAATGAAAACAGCCAATTTACTCTTTTTGGGAAATTTGGCAAGTCCCAGCATTGGTTTTATTAGGGTAAAAGGAATATTACTAAGTATCCATGTATACTTTTATCCGAACACAATTCCACCCACTATAACTCTAAGGCTGTGCAGTCCAATACGATAGCATTAGCCACATGAGTCTATTTAAATTTGAATTCATTAAAATTAAACAAAATTTAAAATTCAGCTCCTTAGGCACACTAGCCACATTGTAAGTGCTCAGTAGTCCCATGTGGCTGGTGGCTGCGGTGTTGGACAGCACACTCTGAACTTTCCCATCACTGAAGAATAATCTATTGGCTAGTACAGCCCCTAAGAACAAACCTTACATTTCTCTATGTTGTATTTTTTAAACAACCACGTTTATTGAAGTTTTCGGGTGCTAAAATATCAGATGCCAGAGAACTATATTAAGTGTAAATGTGTTATGTGGAGAGGTAAAAGATTTCTGTATTGTGATCCTTTAGAGGAGAATAGACTTTAAGACTTATTCCAGGAATTTTTAAGGCATATGTTATAAAATGTATTAAATTTATGGAACAAAATAATGAAGTAAGAAGATAATTCAATTGAATCTAATAATTCAATTATTAAATTGAATATGTATGCTTTGTTCTCTGATATGAGAATCAGCATTATAGCAACTTAATTAATTTTGAAATTAATTCTTGAGGTGAAGATTAAATCTTAAAATCACGTATAATATATTCAGAATTACTTTTGTTTTAACATATTGAAAGAGAAAGTACATTTTAAATAAAAGCATGAAAATAAATCAGTAAAAACATACAGCCCACCCACTCTAAGCTGTAAAGAAAAACTAACACTTTTAGGTACTTAAACGTGAAATTTGAAAACAATTGGGAAGTTAATCATTATGCATTTCAGCCTTAATGACGCCACTTATGAAAATAAAAGGGGGAAAAATCCATGCAGAATTGGTAAAATATCTATGATATTAGAATGAATTGGTACATGAATAAATCCAAAGAAATAGCAGTCTTAGCTTAGATAAGAGGTCTTTAAATTACTTTTATGCATCTCAGTATGCATCCTTTATATGTTTTGAGATTAAACTATTGCAATTTTTACTTTTAAACTCAAACAGAGAAGCCAGGGTTTTCTTAGAAGGACTGTCATCACGGTGGGGTTGTACTACCTTCTCCCGGAAAATATGTTAAATGCCAGACCACATGGGTGGACACTGAAAGTGTACTATTGACTCTTTTAAGTTGACATGCTGCTCTCTGGAAGAAAAACAAAACCCAGGGACATGAAAAAGAGGTAAATTGAGGTCATCTTGGACATAAAGAGACTAAGATTTGTCAGGATAGTAAGCTGTCAAGATTTTTTAAGAGACTTTTTAAAAACCCACACTTATTTGTTTTTACAACAAAAATAATTCGTATTCATTGTAGACATGTTAGAAAACACAATTAAGCAAATAAAAGAATACAAAAATGACCAATTTAGCCTCCCTAGAGATACACTCTATTAGAGTTTAGGAGTATTCCTCCAGAATTTTTGTTCCCTTAGATAGAAACATGTATGCATTTCAACACTTGAGGATGTAAGGTCAAACTGTTAAGTTGAAACCTACTTTTTTCATATTTAACATGTATCATTAGAAAATTTTAAAACATCATTTTATTTTTTAAAAAAAGAATTTTTGTAGTTTATTTATTTTTGAGACAGAATGAGACAGAGGATGAGAAGGGGAGGGGTAGAGAGAGACACACACACACAGAATCTGGAATAGACTTCAGACTCTGAGCTGTCAGCACAGAACCCGACATGGGGCTCAAACCCCCGGACCGCGAGATCATGACCTAATCCGAAATCAGACGCTTAACCAACTGAGCCACCCACATGTCCCTAAAACATCACTTTCTTAAAAAGCAGCCAAAATTTTCTAATCTGTGGGGAGGCTCAACATAGTTATGCTGTTAAGTATTCCATTTTCCCAAGTCAATTAGGAGCCTGATTCAGACTATTTGATCTAGTGATTCCCTAAACAGCTCTCAATTTTCTGTGGTCAGACACAAGTGACAAACAAACAAACAAACAAAACCCTTTACCAATTCCAAGCTTCCAGTTACAGTATGTGGAGGCAGAGCATACGGAATGTGGCCAGTGATACTGTAATAGCCTTGTATGGTAACAGATGGTAACTGCGCTTACCATGAGCATAACTTTAGATTTGTTGAATCACTGTATTGTATACCTAAAACTAATGGAACATTGTGTGTCAACTATACTCAAATTAAAAAAAATTTAAATAGTAATGCCCTCCACACTTTTGCTTCCCAAAGTTCACTTTAATATTGTCAATGACTTTTCAAATCCAAAAGAGACATATTCATATGTATAAGGAAGGTAGAAGATTTTCCTTTAAATCACTAAGAAAATGTTAGCCCTTGATCTTACATTAAACATGCAACACTGAGGTGGGGGGGGAGGGAGTTGCAGAGGGGGCGGGCTGGGTGGATCAGTTGGGTAAGTGACTCTTGATTTCGGCTCAGGTCAAGATCATGCATTTGTAAGATGGAGACTAGAGTCAAGCTCCACGCTGAGTGCAGGGCCTGCTTGGGATTCTCTCTCTCCCTCTCTCTCTACCCCTCCTTCCATTTGTGTGCTCACGCTATTTCTCTCTCTCTCTCTCTCAAAATAAATAAATGAACATTTAAAAAATAAAAAATAAAAATAAATAAACATGCAACACCATCCAAGATGAAAGTGTGACATTCCCTAGAGTCAATAAGGAGCATGGGTGTTGATCGTGAGAGAAAAGTCATCATTCTGGGTATTAAGACCATCCTTCCGCAAGCCACGAAAGTGGTGAGGAGGTTACTGTCAGATAGAGGAACAACGGCGGATGGAGAGGAGGGAGCACATGAGACATTGTAAGTAGGTAGATTCAACAGATCTAAGTAAGTAAACTGGTAAGTGGGTGGTAATAAGGGGAGAAACACAATCTACGTGCTCTCCAAGGTCATTGTTTTTGACAACTGAAGCATCAACTATGGAAAGAGATAAAAACTTTAGAAAAAGGAGACATAAGAGGAGAAGCTTTGGGTTAGACAAAATGATGTCAGTTTTGATCACATTAAGTTTGAATTGCCACAGGACAGCTCAGAGTAATAAACAGTAAGTGCTTAGAAGCACCATTCTGAAACTGAAGAAAGGGGCTCAGAACATAGACTTAGGGCACTGTTTCCCTATTACTGCAGGACTTCACAGAGCCTTGAGTCTGGAAAGGTGTACTGCAAATCTCCTGGAACAAAAGGCATATAGCTGTCATTTCTCAAACTTATTTGAACATTGAACCTAATGTTCCTTAGAAAATCATTCTGGATACATTGGTGTGTTTGTGTCTTTGAAGGCTGGGCATGAATGAGGTCCCCAAAGAATAATGTTGAATGGTAAGTTAAAGTAAAGTGAAGTAAAGTTAAAGATGGAACTTTAGGGGCGCCTGAGTGACTCAGTTGGTTAAGTCTCCAACTTCGGCTCAGGTCATGATCTCAGGGTCCGTGGGTTCGAGCCCTGCATCAGGCTCTGTGCTGACAGCTAGCTCAGAGCCTGGAGCTGCTTCAGATTCTGTGTCTCCCTCTCTTTCTGACCCTCCCCTGCTCACACTGCCTCTCTCTCTCAGAAATAAACTTAAAAAAAATTAAAAATTTTTAAAAAACATGGCACTTTGGAGAATCTAATATGTCATGTCCTCAGAGTTTAAGGACCAAAAACAGTGCTTATTTTGATTCTTCTTTATTTTAATTTTCTATCCCAATGAAAGTTGTTATTATTATACTGCCTCAGAACAAATAAAATCGTGTCTTAAATTTTAGAATTTCCTCAGGTGTCTTAAATGCCTTGACACTTCCATCTCCATTCTTACCTTATAAAATTTCTTTTAACTCTTAGAAACTGTACCACAAACTTAGATGTATGCTGGATAATAGCGACATTTGAGAAGTATTCAGCAGAAGAAGAGGCTGGAAAGAGACTTGTAGGGAAGAATCCCAACAATCTGCAAGGAGGCTCTGCTTAGAACCTGCAATGGTTCATTTTCTGTGTCAATGTGACCAAGCTATGGCACCGAGCTGCCTGCTCGAACACTAGTCTAGATGTAGCTATGAAGGTGTTCTATAGATGTAATTGATCTACTGTGTATAATCAGTTGCCTTTAAGTAAAGGAGATTACGTTTGATGATGTGGGTGGACTTCATCCAACAAGTTGAAGCTTTTAAGAGCAAAGACTGAGGTTTCCTAAAGAAGAAGAAGTTCTATCTCAGAATTATAACATAGAAATTGTTCATGAGAGGGGTGCCTGGGTGGCTCATTCAGTTAGGCATCTGACTTCAGCTCAGGTCATGATCTCACAGTGTGTGGGTTCCAGCCCTTTGTCAGGCTCTGTGCTGACAGCCCAGAGCCTGGAACCTGCTTTGGATTCTATGTCTCCTTCTCTCTATGCCCCTCCCCACTGATGCTCTGTGTCTTTCTCAAAAGTAAATAAACATTAGAAGAAGAAAAAACTGTGCCTGAGTTTCCAGGCTGGTGGCCTGTCTTACAAATATCAGACTTGCTAGTCTCCACAATTCTGTGAGCCCAGTTCTTAAAGTAAATCTCTCTCTTCCTCTCTCTGCAACAGATACAAAAGCTGAGTGAGGAGAATATTTCAAAGTGTCCGTGACTAGCACTATCCACGGTCTGATTGTCTGATGCCCCAGAAGTACTAAGAAGCAAAAGAAAGACAATCAAATTGAATGGATATTTAAACTCTCCCTATCGTACTACTGTGTTTCTGAGAAGTATTTCAGTGTCTGAGAAGCATTCCAATCAATATAATCACCTCCATACTTTGGTCATTGTCATCCCTTATTCTTAGCACTGCAAATTGAAATGTTGCACTCAGACATAAGTCCCTGACAGAATTTATTCTTCTTTACAATTCTGGTAGCTCCTCGTATGGAACCCAGGGTGGCCAAGGAGTGTTAAACTGTATCATCTTTCACTTGATCTTCCCTTTCATCGCCTATAACTAGGAGACACAGGCATTACCACTTCCTCCTTGTTCAGACGTATCTTTTTTGTTTTGTGTTCTTTTCTTTTCCATTCTTGGCATCACTGCAGCCCACCTTCACTTCACCTCTAGTCTCAGAGCTTTGAGGCTAGCAGCACTGGTGGCAGTGTGCATGAATATGACGGATCGGGGAGCCTCCTGGGGAAGAACCCATTCTAAGAGAGGAGATAGGCACGCAGTGTTGGTCACTGACCACCCCTTAGGCACAGAGGAGGGAGTTCCCCATCCAGTTTAGTGTCCTTCTCTCTCTACAGTCCATTCCAACATCACCCCGGTGCCTGAGTCCTCGGGAGGGAAAAAAGACTGACAGGGCCTTTTCCACAGTCCATTTGAGACTCTGGAAGTCCAAAGCAGAGCTCAACTTTGGGAAAACACAGCAGAATAACATAAAAGGGGACAGGAGGGAGGCTGCCAGCTTCATTACAGAACATGAAAGCTTGGCATTTGTGAATTTCAAGCACTGGCGTCCTGATAGATTTTAACAACCAACTCTCTGGAAAAAAAATCAATAAAAGCTCAAGTTTGTAGAACTTGTTGGTTTTCATGGTGTAAACATTCTTATTATGGCTAGTTTTAAGCTTCCAACGTGCTGTCATTAAACACAGAGCTTGGAATAAATAGATATAGCACATCATTAAGTAATATTTTCACCATACAGATACAATAGGTACAAGTAAACCTTAAGAACATAAATCATAGCAGAATAATTAGGAATTGATGAGTTTACAGTATATTTATTGCTTTTGTTTTTAATAATTTACTTAATGGCAAGTTTACATAATTTAGTTTTTAATAACGCCTGTGTTTAACCACGGCAGGAAAAATTCCCGAATGTCAGACCAGCTTGTGTCAGCGGTCCGCACGACAACAGCTCACCATTGATGTAGGGTCCCAGAGGAGAGTGCATTTGGCACCACAGGCTCAGAGCATTGGTGGTACCCACAGCTGTGCACAGGGTTTGCACTGGCTAATACTTATTGAATTTAACTCAAAACTCTCCCGAGCAAGGACAGCTACCACAAGTCCACAATTTTCCTTCATCTCTGTGAACACAGGCTTCCTTACTCTACTCCATGATGGAACATAGCAGCATGGCAGGCTCTAGGAAGTCTTCTTCCATTTCATCAGCAATTCTTCCTCCTTGCTGATCTAGATTGTATTCGAATGCCTTTACTTGCCCAAAATGCCTAGCAAACCTTGCTCATGTCTCCCAAATTCATCTAGCTGTTGTTTGCTTTGTTTTTATATCTTGCCATCTTATTTTTCCAAATGAAATTTTTAATTTTGCATTTTTTTCTTATTCAAAAAGCAATCATGCATTTATTTCAGGAAAACAATGGGAAAATATACCTTAAACATATAATATAAATTAAATACAAACATAAATCTATAAATATTATATTATAAGTATAATAAATACATATTTAAGTATAAATATATTTGTATTTACATTATATTATGTATTTATATAAATACAAATATAATTGAATATATTTTCTCATTTTCCCAACTCTGTATATATATATACACCTACCTATTAAAGGAGAAAACACTATTAACATTATCACCCTTGATTTTCTGTGCCTAGATGACTTTAGGACCCTCACTTGAATTTACCTAACTATTGGAAAGTTCATTCACTCTTGAGGACAGTTCTTCAGTGGGCTGGCTTTTTTTTATGTCTTTTGCAGGGAAGGGTCAGAGCAAAGCTTCGCAACTCCTTTTTATTTCAACATCTTTAGACTATCTCCCTCTAAAGAGGATTTAGAGGATTACCCCCCTCTTCCCACTCTGATAGACTACTTGTTCCTTCTATTCCTTCAGTCTCCTTAATTCATTTGAAGCCTTTATCCATGAACTAGAGGTGGGATCACTTGGGAAAGGGCAAATCTATAGCATTTTTCTATACTGTTTCTCTCTTCTCTACAGCTACCAGAGCTGCCTTTTCTACATCCTCACACCAGCCTGCAAAAAGGGCTTTGCCGTCTGTCTGTGATCACGCTTCATCTGACTGTCGGGGCAGTTCTCGGCTTCAGGGAAGAAGGATGGCCCCACACTTAATATGCCCTTCCATGCTGTGTGACGCTCACATTTATGTCTTCTGCTTGTATGGGAGAAATTTTCAATGTAAAAGAAGAGTCCTAAAGTCACAGAATCCCATGATACTACTTTCTCTTCTAACAAGAAAAAGCACAGAGTGAAAACACACACGGTGATTAAAGATTGCCACGGCCACAGTTCCCTGGAGTGAAACACGAGGTCCTACCTTGGCAGCACCGTCCACCAGGAAGGATCTTCGTGGACATGCTGTGTCACTTGCTTCAGTTCCCGTCTGAGCCAGGATTGGACTGGCGTGTTGCCTTGTTGAAATTGGCTCTGCACCTTGTTTAAGTGGGCATCCCGCCATACTAATTGATGGGTATGAGCACAGACATGCTAGAGAACAAGTATGCGCATCAGATCTGGGTAGGAGAAGGATTTTAGCCTGGAAATATCAAAACAGTCAATTGTGCTGAGTTCCTGTGCCAGGGAGGGAAGGAAGATGGTATCAATGTCACTGCTGCAAGTCAGAGTTGGATTTATTTTTAAACACTCCCAGATAGCTGAAAAAACAAGGAAGGTATGGGTCAGAGGGGGAGAAGGGAGGGGTGAGTCTATTGACTTTCAAAAGAAATAGCTACTCTCTGCCAACTAGGGTATAAAAAGTTTTTTTTCATCCAAGCTATTCCTTGGTTAGAGTAACTTTTTAGCTGAGCATGTTGGGCAAACATAGAAATCAGAGCCATCCAGTGGTGAGGTTCCCAGGTCAATCAAAGTGGGGACTGCTAAGGATTGATGCAGGTAACCCTTCCATACATGGGGAGCAACTCCTGCGTGTCCTCAATGCTCCAGCCACAGTACAGGATCACTCAGCTCTGCAGCAAGTTGGCCCAGCAGACAAACCATCAAGAGCATACTTCTCACCCGGCACCCTCTTGTCAGTCTCATATATGATCCAGCAAAATCCTCTCACCAAAAGGACAGCTTGATAACAGCCCAAGTTTAATATAGAAGGAAGAAACGGGACAGTGTTAGCATGAGAAAGATTTGGGAGAGGGTTCTAAAGGTATGTTAGCACAGGCACCATGTTTCCCTCTGTGGCTGGCGGTGACCTTCTTCAAATAGCCTGGTGATAAACAGCCCAGGAGGAGTAAGGTGAGGGACTCAGACATTTAATAACAGAGATAATGGGTCATCAAGATGTAGGACCTGGTAAGTGACAATCTCACAGGGGCTGAAATTTGTACCTCAGTGTGGTCCCATGTTTCAGAATAACATACAAAGCCAAATATTGAGAAGCATCAGTTGAACTCCAAGAAGTAGCTGTTTGAAGATTTTAAAAGCTCACTCTTTGAATTGTTGCATCATTATCTGAATCAGTTTTTTAAAAAAATATTTCTATTTATTTCTAGGAGAGAGAGACAGGGTGAGCAGGGGAGGGTCAGAGAGAGAGGGAGATACAGACTCTGAAATAGGCTCCAGGCTCTGAGCTGTAAGCACAGAGCCCGACTCGGGGCTCGAACCCATGAACCGCGAGATCATGACCAAAGCGAAAGTCGGACACTTAACCGACTAAGCCACCCAGGCACCCTTATCTGAATCAGTTTTGAATTGACAATTTTGAATCAACATTCCAGAATATGGGTCCCTCAGTTCAGCCTCCCTCAGCTTTTGAACTGACTGCATTTTATTAACAATTGCATTTCTGTGTTGAGTAGAAATAGGAGAAGCCATTGTTCTAAGTCCAATTTTATATCCTGTCTCCCTTCCTGATTGTAAAAGTGCTTCATCTCTCTCTCTCTCTCTCCCATTCTCTCTCTCTTTCTCCCTCTCTCCATTTTTTATAAAAATGAAAAAATTTTAATTAAAAAGTTTTTAATGTTTATTTGTTATTAAGAGACAGAGAGGCAGAGAATGAACATGGAATGGGCGAGAGAGGGGGAGACACAGAATCCAAAGAAGGCTCCAGGCTCTGAGCTGCCAGCACAGAGCCTGGTGCAGGGCTCAAACTCACAAACTGAGAGATAATGACTTGAACGCAAGTCGGCACTTAACTGACTGAGCCACCTAGGCACTCCATCATTTTGTATATCCCTTTTAAAAAGCCAGCCTAGGGGCGCCTGGGTGGTTCAGTCAGTTAAGCATCCGACTTCAGCTCAGGTCATGATCTCATAGTCCATGGGTTTGAGCCTTGCATCAGGCTCTGTGCTGACAGCTCAGAGCCTGTTTCAGAGTCTGTGTCTCCCTCTTTCTCTGCCCCTCCCCTGCTCATGCTCTCTCTCTCTCTCTCTCAAAATAAAATAATAAAGACATAAAAAAAAGTTTTTAAGTAAATAAAAAGCCAGCCTAAAAGGATCAAAATCAAGATAGGGTGGTGGGAACCAAATCAAAAGCTTCTTAGTCTCAGCTAAATTGAAATTGTTGGAAATAAGGTTATTTTGATTTTACTAAAAGGTCCTGGGTTTTTACTTCAAACCAAAGCAAAGCATTGAATTCAGAAACAAAAGCCAAAAGAAAATTCTTTCTATTACACTTGGAGATGATACTGGAAGAACAGGAAGATATTGATTAGACTGCTTTCATTGAGAGGTAAGCAAGATTGTATGGGGTTAATGGTCTTATTTCTAATGTCTTCTAATCTTAGATTTGTTCTAAGCTTCTCACATAGCAACGTGTGTCCATAATTCCCAGTGGTAGTCATTAAAATAAGTTATCCAGAGGCACCTGGGTGGCTCAGTTGGTTAAGCATCCAACTTTGGCTCAGGTCATGATCTCACAGTTCTTGAGTTCGAGCCCTGTGTCAGGCTCTGTGCTGACAGCTCAGAGCCCAGAGCCTGCTTTGATTCTGTGTCTCCCTCTCTCTCTGCACCTCTCCTGCTCTCTCTCTCTCTCAAAAGTAAACATTAAAAATGTTTTAAATAAGTTATCCATGTAGATATTTACTCATCTTTGATTCAAATCACATACATTTTGATCAGTCCAATAAACTTTCTAGACTGACCATCAGTGACTACCTCTCCATACAAATAGCACTATTCACAAGGACCTTTGAAAGGTTCTAGCTTTGTGGGAGTGAATTTTTCAAGCATTTTTTCTTTGTAGCTAATTAAAAGTAAGAGAAAGAAAGCAAGACATTTTCCTCCTTAGTTTTCTCCACGTAATTTGTTAATTTATCCTGCCTAATAACTTTTAAAATCTGAATTCCTCAATTACTTCTGGCATTCCAAACACTGCTAAGAAATAGTGTGCTGCCCACCTTTTCCTTCTATGATTTCTACTTCTGAAACAGGGGTGACACATGATTAATTACTCATTCAGTTCAGAGTGTTTTCCTTCACAATTCTGACTTTGAAGACACTCCACAACCACTTCTGTGCAGTCAGAAATGACCTCCCTCACACCGAAGGCGTCGTTCTGCATGATGCTCAGGTCAGGTCCCAGTGGTCAGGCACTGTGGTTTTCAGGCACACCTCACTGGAACCATTACCCACAGTCCCATCCATGCATTTCCCAATCTATCCTGACTCAGAAGCAGCCCAGGCCACCAGCTGCAGGGGGCAGGGGTGGGAGGTGTCCTGTGATTGGCTTTGTGGTAGCCACATGCTTTCTCGAATAATTGGAGTGACTCTCTGGTATCTGAAACCACTGAGCCATCCCCTCCTGGCCTTAGTTTTCTGGGGCTGCCATAACAAAGTACCACAGACTAAGTGCCACATAGTAGGTACTCAAATTAACGTATCTGTACAGTGAAAACAGATGAATTGGGCCAACATGGTCAAGGGTCAAGAAGTGTTATACGTTGAATCGAGCCCCCTCCGATACACAAAAGATATATTGATGTCCCGGTGCCCAAGGAATGTCTGGAGCTCCTGGACAGACATGGAAAGGTCCTTCTTCCTCAGGTTTCAGAGGGAGCATGGCCCTGTCGGTACCTTGATTCTAGCCTCCAGAACAGTGACTCAATAAGCACCTTGGCTTGTGGCAGAGTTACTCCAATCTTCCTACTGGATCCTACTCATGTCCCTTCACAGTCACCTGTGCATGTCTATGTGTATATCTGAATTTTCCCTTTTTATAAGGACACCAGCCATAATGTATGACGGTTCACCCTAATGACCTCATTTTCACTTTACTACACCTACAAAGACTCGATTACCAAATAAGGTAACATTCTGAGACACTGGGCACCAGGACTTCCACATACCTTTTGTGTATGGGAGGGGGCACAATTCAACCCATAACACTTCTTGACCCTTTACCATGCTGGCCTAATTCATCTGTTTTCACTCTACGAATACATTTATTTGGGTACCTATTATATGCCACCCACTGGTGAGGCATGAGAGACAGAGCAGTGCTGAAGCCCCAGGAGGAAGCTGCATGGAAGAGAGCGGTGAGAGAATGGGAAGGCTTGGGTGACTGGGTCCTGCCTGACCTTTGCATCCAGCCTGCTAGCCCCACCCTGCGACTGGCCTCATGCAAAGCTTCCGCCTGTCCACCTGCCATTCTGGCACCTGCCTCTTGTTCACCTGGCTCCATCCTGGGTTCCCTGGCCACCAGCCAGAAGTCCAGAAACTCTACTGTAAGGATCCTGATCTTCTGGGTCTCAGGTGCTGCCTCATGCTAGTGTCAAGTGTGGGCTTCTGCCCAGACCCTGAGCCCATGTACTGCCTCCAAGATCAGAACTAGTTTTTACATTTAGGCTTAATTTCCTCTCAGCCCCTCACTACATTTAGCCTCAGCTTCTTCTTTCCTGACCCATTCCCTTTTGGTTGAAGCCTCCAAGCAACTGTGTTTTTGATCCCCAAACTTAATGAATTGTTTTCATCAGAGCACCCCAGTCTGCAGCTCTATTCATTGTAATGGAAAAAGAGCTGCTGGGTCCTGATTTCCATCTGATTCATGTGCTACTCAGCCGTATGAGATGACACTCCTTTTTAGGAAGACATTCAGGACTTGTACCTCAGACTTACAGAGGTTCCGAGAAAAAGCTTTGCAAACCCCCTTCCTGGAGATTCCGAGTGGGTCACCACTCCTTGGGATAGCTGACTCTCAGAATCCGATTTGCCCTATTGAAAAGGGTGACAGACTGAGAAGGACAAAGGGCTTTGGAGCGGGACATCTCTGGCATAACTTAGATCTAGAAACTGATGCCAGCAAGTGAGGGAGGTTTCATCCTCCAGGAGGCTTGGAGCTCATTTGAGAGAGTCCGGTTTTCAAAGTTCAGAGAAGCCAAAAGGTTTCTTTCTTAAAGGATCGTCTCTCAGCTAAGTGGTAGCCATCCAGCATTAAAGGAAACACCGCAGTTAAAGTATTTCCCACTTCAGGCCTGGGTTAGGGAAAAGCAGTTCTGCTGAGGTGGACACTTTATTTAAATGAAACAATAATTATGAAGAGCGTAGATTTCTCAGGAAGTCTGCCATCTGTTGAGCAGATGTTCCAAGGGAGAGGCTTTACAAGTAGGACCTGTGATCCTTGCTTCATCCCACAGGTGGACTGCTGTCTCCCATATTTCCCTTCTCTTAGAAAATGCTTCTCCAACTTTAATGGTGTGGTTCTATTGAGCCACAAAGAGGTCAAGAGTCCTCTGAGATTCTACAATTTGGGACAGAGAGCATGAGGTGGGTATTTTCTGGAGACAACAACATGGGAGCAAGAGACAAGTCATGGAGGAAGGTGGACTGTAAGAAGAGTGGATGAAGCACAGTTAGCCAGCCTTGCCTTTCCTTCTGGTTTGGTCTTTATTGCTTCGTGTGAGATACCACAGAAGTTTCCTTTTGTTTGTAACCTCATTTGAATCATCTTTTTATCACAATCTAGAGTACTAATATGGGCCTATTATCCCATTTTACAGATGAGGAAACTGAGTCTCAGAGAAGTTTAAACATTTGTGTGAGCTCATATGGCTAGTAAATGGTGGAATCAAGATTTAGATCTTAGTCTGGGAGACTCCAGAAAGTTCCACTGCACACCCCATTGACTTCTTATAGCTGTTAGATACAGCTATGTGCTATTTCTATGAAACATACTTAAAGCAAACTGTCACTGGCTGGACATAAAAGTAGGCAAGGATATACCAGCCAAAAGTATATCCAATGGCATGTAAAACAAAGCCTGTCAAAAATATAGATTATGATGCAGAAATCATTAGTATAAGGTATGTTTTTTATGTTGATTAAAAAATACAATATAAAAAAGATGAAATCACCAAGAACTATTTTACACCAAACAATAGTGATCAAAATATATATGAAACCCCAAAACTTAGGAATGGAAGAAGAATTGTCAAACCCACAATCATAACAAGAGACTCATACTTCCCCAAACTTGGCAGGTCAAGTAGTCAAAACCTATAACATTACAGAGAATTTGAATCACAAATAATTAGTAGGCTAGCCGACATGCAAAAAGTACACATTCTTTCCAAATCCCCATGGAACATTTAAAATTTTTATTATGTAGCAGGCCAAGAAGAAAATCTCAATAAAGTTTAAATATTATATACAGCCACATTCTCTGATCATTATGCAAGAAAACTAGATATTAAAAACAAAATATACTCCAAATAAATCTAAATACTGAGGGTAGGAGGGACTATTTTAGGCATTATTTAAAAAAACCAAATTATTCAGAATGAGGTACATCTACATGTGTGGCATCAATACATCTCCAAATAATATTAAATTAAAATAACAATGATTATAAAACAGTTTATAAGACAATTTAATATTTTATATATTTAAAATGATATTAGCATATATGATATTAAATACATAAATAACTTTTCTGGAAGAATGCATACAAATCTGTTGACATTGGCTATCTTAAAAGGGAGGGCATAGGGATCGGGGACATGGACGGGAACATTATATAGAGAATTTAAATCACATGTAATTACCAAGCTATCCAAAATACAAAATTACACATTCTTTCCAAGTCTATATAAAATATATTTTAAAGTTTATTATGTAGCAAGCTATGAAGAAAACTTTAATAAATTTCAGATACCATATACAGACTATTTTCTTTACATGAAGTGAGCATAACTTAGAAAAAGGCTAACAAAATGCTGTACATAAAAGAATAGAGGAAAACTATAGACCAAATGTTCTTATCAATATCAATTAAAATATACTAAATAAAATATTAATAATAGAACCAGCAGTATACTGAAATAATAATACACCATGATGAAATGGAGAGGGAGTGTTTGTGTCAAGAATGTAAAAATATTCCAATATTTAGAAATCCTTAGTTTCTCATATTACCACATATAAGGAGAAAAACCATATGATTATTTCCACAGATGCTCAAAAGCATTTGATACAATTCAAACATATTATAGACCAAATTCTTAACTAAACAAAACTAAAAGGATCATTTTTCAACATGATCATTTATCTGTGTATCTATAGACACTGATATACGTATAGATGCCTTTTCTCCAAAACAAGGACTAGACTCAATTATTGTTAATTTACTGGGAATACTGAGCTTTGCCAATTGGCTAGGAGGCTTCATTAGAGGCATAACCAACCTGTGCCCCACATCTGATGTAGGCTCCTCCTGGGGTCTCTAAAAATTGTAAACAAAAATTTCTTTCCAGGGCACCATGTGCACCCTAGGGCTGTACTTTTCATGTGGATGCCAGGCATAAACTTACCTCTCTTTTCAAAATATAGTGATTTGCACCTTTTTTTGAGGGGGTCATCACAAAAGACACTTAAATGTGTGAGGAACCACTTCGTGTAGATCACGTAGCCCTCAGATGACTGTGGGGACCTCTCTAAAATGAGGCTATTCTCAGTTACTTGGGCTTGCTTTCCAAGTAGGTATCTTGTTATTTATGCACATTTATCAAATAATTATCACTATGATAGGAAATGAGGATCATTTTAATTAGAAAAGGTAGTATAAAGTTTGGCCTTCACTTCAGCTGAAGTGATTGATGATATCACTGGAGCCCTGGAAGGTATTTAGGTCAGCCTCAACTCACTGACCAATCTTGTTGCAAATGATAGAATTGTCCTCAACTTCCTCCTCATGGGCCAAGGAGGGATATGTGCAATCAATTCAATACCCTGCTGTACCTGGAGCAATGCCATGGCCAAGTGGAAAGACCAAAACAGAAGCTTAAGGTAAAAGCCACCTGGATTTCTAAGGTAGATCCTGATGGTTTAGGAGATATGTAAAGCTGGTTGGTTTAGAACTCAGCGGGTGGGCGGGGGAACCATGTTTGAGGTCAGTGCTATAGGTTGCCCTCATCCAGTTGCTTGGCTTCTTATTAATAATAGTACTAATTGTGGTAGCCTCATGGCAGCTTCCTAAGTGCTACATGAGACAGATTCCATGGAATTGGTCCCAGCCTCCATCATTCAGATTACTCAGAGTAGCCAATATAGTGACATGCTAATGGGAAAATTCTCCAGAAGCCAAGACAGTATAAAACGAGAGGTGGATACTATTGAGAGACCATTCTCTACTGATTTGTTGCATTCCTGCCTGTCTTGAAAACAGGTACTAACTGTCCTTAATTTCAGAATATTTTTTCAAGAATGTTTATGTTGCAAATAGTCTCAGAAGACAAAGACATGTCTCCTTCCAAAGGAAAGGGTAGGTTTGTTCACGGCTTTGGGCAATAAAAATAATGGCTCCCTCTGGAACAAAGATCAGGTATTCTTACTGCTTCATATAAAAGATTCAAGTTCTCTAAGTTCAGGGTTCCTCTTCTGTAATGCAACCACTGCATGTACTGGCATCTATCTGCATCACTCTCATAAGACTTGGGAGCAAGGATAATTGGTACAGACATGCTGATGTCCATGCTTATTGCTGTGCTGGGAGTAATAAAGTTCTTTGTCTCTGACCTAGGAGTCTCATGTCTTCTGCCAGCATTCATGAAACTATAGCACAACAACCTATTAGCTTGCAAGTAGGATAAGATTTCAAGCCCTCATACTTCTTGACAATAATAGAAAATAGACTGATTTGTCTAGGCCAGTTTACAGAGAAAAATGGCAGGTATCATTTTTTTTGCTTCATCAGTCCTTTCACTGACCCCAATAGGTTTCCCATCTCAATGGCCTTCAACCAACTACTTACTCCCTGAGGGGGCACATCTAACTCTGCTGATTTGCATACCCTGAGCCCAATACTCATGTCACTTTATTGGTTATCGCCTCTGTATACATACCCAGTTCTCATCGGTATCTCATCCCTCAAGTGACCTTGAGGAATAAAAGTTGCATTAAGCTTTATGATATAACATAACTTAAAAAGATGACAGAAATAACAGAACGAGAAAAATAGAAAGCCAACTCCTTATGGGGTCATTTGTGGAGCACAACAAATTCTTATACTAATTGACCTGGCATTTTCCTGAATGACATAAATAGAAAGTTAGTCAGCCACAACGAAATACCTTGTGGCCAATGGTAGACTTCATTTGTTATAATGAATACTGCTACCTTTAATCATATTAAGGTAGTTACTATCTTCCCATCCAAGTGTTGACATTGCAAAACAGTACTTACTGACGACTCTATAACAAAGCATAGAGATATCTGTGTTTTAAACATCCTTCGTAATCATTCAGATCAGAAGGATGTGACTTTGAGTGAAGAAAATACGAGACTGACATTGAGTATGGTATAAACCTATCTCATGTTCAAGTTTGGCTTGCGGCTGGGTAAAGCACCAATTCTGGTCAACACCAGCCAAATTTGCTGTCAATAATAAGATAAATCCATGACAAGGTAAGAACTGCTATCTACTACAGAAAACTGCTTCTTGTTAGTGACATTACTTTGCTGTTCTATGACCTGCTTCCTAGGGTGATGAATAATATGACAGGCTTTTTGTGTGCTTGTCCAATGAAATTTATAGTTCCTTGCAGTGAAATGAAACTGGGTGTTGAAGCTGTATAAAATGCATAAGCTGATATTTTCTTAGATATTCACTCGAATTAAGCCTGTTATGGTGCTATTCTGATTTGGAAAAAAAAAAAAGATGTATGATTGCTTTTTGGAGATATGACTTCTGAGTCTCTGAAGTATTTTTACTTCACCTAGTCTTTCTCTCTCCAAACAATAAGTGCAGCACTAAAGGCAGTAAGTCATGATTATTTGAGAACCTCTTGTCTAGGGAGTTTATAGTTTAAATTCCATTGATCTTTAGTTTCAAAATCGCAACAACAAAAAATAAGTGCTAATGTGAGTGCTGATTGAAAGATTTCATTTCACATTCTCCTAACTTAATGTGAACCAAGAGCACCACACATAAGGACTGTCTGTGGACATAATGGGAAGTATCAGTGAAACTCATTTGTTATTGAAAAGACAATCAATAAAACCTTCCCCAAAATAACTATATCGGGAAAAAAAGTTTTTTTCATGTTGAATGGATAAGGAGAGAATTTTACAGAATTTAAGGGGAATTGAATCCAGGGATTGATAGCACCTAGCTATAGTAGACACTCAGGGAGAAAAATCCAAAAATCCAAAAATCCAAAAAAGGCTTTCTTTGCTCACACCTTGCAGAGCTCTGTGCTCGGTGCAGAGAGACTGAGGAGGCTTACAGATTGAGGGCTGGGACTCAGAAGTCAAACCAACTGCGCCAGGCATTTCTATGGGAAGTTTCCATGAGCACAAACAGAGTTCCCCAGTTCAGGTCAATTATTTTTAGAGAGAGAGGGGCAAATAGTTCATCATTGTACGCAGGAGCCAACCCAATCAGGGACTAACCAAGTATTCTAATAGTGTGCTGGCCACCAGAGGCAGACTTGTTGGAGAGGTTAGGAGCCACTGTGTTCTTTTGCTCCACAACCTCACTCATATTCTCACCATAAACCAAGAGAATCCACTGTGAGGAAAATCTTCCACAGAGAAAAGGGAACAGAAAGTATGCTAATACCAGTGGTCTTCCAAAGCACCTTCCTCTCCATCAAACTTTCTAGTTTATTTGCCAACTTGAAATAAATAGGAGTTTTCACTTTTCCTCTTCATTCTTTAAAGTGTTAAAGGTCAGAACCCTCCTGTCAAAACCACAAAATCAATTGTCTGGTACATACTGGCTATGATGCCCCCAATCTGAGAAGCTTTGGTGGCTGGCCACGGCCATAGCCACAGCCACAGCCTACTCTGAAAGACCCCTGTGCATAAATCATTGAGATATCCTGTGACATCATGGCCATGGCGGCAGAACTGGACTAGAGATTGGACTAGGGATGGGTGTTTGTTAGCCAATGACAACTTGACTAGAGGCCTATGGGGGAGTCTAGTACGAGAGCTAGGCCATAAAAGGACAGTGGGTGAGAGTTAAGAGTCCAACCAGAAACTGTTTTTGAGAGATTGAATGTAGAGCATTTTGAGAGAGTCAGCAGGCTGGAGAGGCTAAGAGACACAAACACATGAAAAGAAGGAAGTAAGCAAAAACTGGGTGGTGGTAGAAACTCTGAGTAAACAAAATATCTTGAGATAAATACAGGGGATTAAAAAATAGTTACTCAATTGTAGTAGTAAAGAGAGCCAAAACAGAAGCCAGGAAAGAATAGAGAATTCGTTCTATAAGAATAAGAAATAATAATAAGTGGAGATAAGCAGAGTGGAGACCTGAATCAAGAGGATGGCCAACTGCTAGAGGTAACTGTTAAGCCATTAGGCAGACATACCACGAGAGCTTTCACTGCATCCTAAAGAGCAGTGATGTTTTATGTTTAGTTCCCTTAGGGTTCGTTTGGGTTATTTTTACTTTTTCTGCATACTCTTATTTTCTTCTGTAATCTTAACAATAAGCCCTGTTAACGGAGATAATAGGCCATTCTGTATTCCTTACATCTTGTTAGAGCCTAGCGATCTTTCAGGCCCCTTGTAAATGGCTCAGAGCAACACACTCCAATGCAATAAAATCCAAAGATCCTCAGATTGTACCTGCTTTAATAAGCAGGGACTACAGTATGTTCCAGTCTGCCTATTCTCTTTGAAGATGATATTCCTATATGCCCAGGACTCTAAGACTCCCAGAAATGTCATCGAAGTGGTAGCCCCCTCTTCTATTTTTATGGGACACATATTTACTTCTCTCTTGCATACATGTATCTTACCAAGCAAGGCATCTAGGATAACTTTTTGTTTCAGCTCTTCAACCTCTTTTTTTTTTAATTTACTTTTTAATTTACATCCAAGTTAGTTAGCATATAGCGCAATAATGATTTCAGGAGTAGATTCTAGTGATTCATCCCCGACGTATAACACCCAGTGGTCATCCCAACAAGTGTCCTCTTTAATGCCCCTTACCCGTTGAGTCCATCCCCCCACACACAACCCCTCCAGCAACTCTCGGTTTGTTCTCTATATTTAAGAGTTTCTTGTGTTTTTATATTATTTTTTTGCTTCTCTTCCCTTATGTTAATCTGTTCTGTATCTTAAATTCCACATGTAAGTGAAGTCATATGATATTTGTCTTTCTCTGACTGACTACTTTTGCTTAGCATAACACACTCTAGTTCCATCCGTGTTGCTGCAAATGGCAAGATTTCATTCCTTTTGATTGCTCAACGCTTCGACTTCTGTCAGCATGATATCATAGATTTAGGGGACCACTATGATATTGCATGGGATAATGAGATGTTCAAGTTTCTTGTGTACTGTATTGTGGCATGGAACCTGAAAATTGACATAACCCTGAGGCAAAATAGTAAAGGTGCTCTACTGTTTCTCACAGATGAAAGCAAACTGGACTGTTTTCTCTGCTTGATGGCATAGAGCAGGGGTCAACAAAGTAGAGTCTGAAGGTAAAATCTGGTTTGCTATCTATTTTTACTTTATTAACAGACTTCATGTTTTAGAATAGTTTTAGATTTGCAGAAAAATTGATCAAATAGTGCAGAGCTCCTGTGTAAGTCCCTTCTGCAACAGATTCTCCTATTATTAGCATACATGAGTATGACATACTTGTTACAGTTAATGAACCAATGTTGATACACTATTACTAAATAAAGCCCATAGCTTATTCAAGCCTCCCTAATTTTTACCTTGTGTTATTTTTTCAGTGCCAGGATCCTATCCAAGATACCTCATTACATTTATTGTCATACATTCTTAGGTTGCTCGTGGCTGTGACAATTTCTCAAACTTTCCTTGTTATTAACGACCTTGACAGTATTGAGAAATATTACAGAATGTCCTTCTATTGGAATTTGATAATTTGCTCCTGATTAGGCCAGAGTTAGGGATTTGGCGGAGGAATACTGCAGATTTAAAATGCCACGTTCACCACATTATATCAAAGTACATATTATCAATCTGATTTATGATTATTGATGTTGACGTCAAACATCTGGCTGAAGCAGTGTTAGTTTCTCTACTGTGAAATTACTTTTTTCTGTCTCTCCATACTATACCCTTTGGAAAGAAGTCACTATGCTCAGCCCACACCTAAAGAACGGAGAATTGTGCTCCTCCTCTTTCAACATAGGGAGTCTGCATGCTTGAAATTCTGCCTGAGAGATTTGTCTCTTCTGCTCATTTACTAATTTATTCGATCATCTATTTGATATCAGTATGGGCTCTCGGATATTTACACTTTAGGTTATAATCCAATACTACTTCATTTTATTGCTCAGATTGTTTCCATTTTGGCCACGGAGGGCTCTTTTAGTTGCCTCATTTAATATACCCCCATCAATGTGGGGGTTTTGGGGAACACCTTATTTTTTGGTCCATTTTGTGTATTTCTTGCTCCAGCCTTAGAATCAAACATTTCTCCAAGAAGCTGTCATTCCTTTTATTGGTGAATTATGTTAGGAACCAAGATCCAGGCACTAGATGTGCTTGTTGCTACCAGGGTACTTACTGCCTATTTTTGTAATAAAAATTTTTTGGAACATAACAATGTTCTTTTGGTCTGTGATTGCTTTCATGCTCCAATGGCAGAGTTGAATAGTTGCAACAGAGGCCATATGATCTACAAAGCTTGTATTATATAATTACATATTATATTATGTATAACCCAAATTATGTAATATATTATTTATTATATACATTATTAATTATTATTAATTATACGATATATATTGTCTGGCATTGTGCAGAAAAAGTCTGTCCATCCCTGCAATAGAGGAAAAAAAAAAAAAGAATAAACTTAACCAGGAAGTGCACACATAGGCTCTAATAATTTCCCCACAAAGGGAAGGAGACAACATCTGGAGTAAAAGCTCCAATTAGAGGCATCATTGGATTGAAGTTACAGTAATCCACTGTCCTCTCTGAGGTCCATTCATGTGCTGCTTCCGTTACACCAGAAACTTACACGGGAATACTAAGTGATGATATGCTTCCAATATCTAAGTTTATCATTAGTCTTAGCAGTCTCCTTATAGATGTTAGTTAGACTGGCTTGATTAACTCTTTTTTTTTTTTTTAATGTTTATTCATTTTTGAGGGAGACAGAGACAGAGAGAGACAGAGTATGAGCAAGGGAGGAGCAGAGAGAGAGGAAGATACAGAATCCGAAGCTGTCAGCACAGAGCCTGACGCAGGGCTCAAACCCACAATCCGTGAGATCATGACCTGAGCTGAGGTTGGATGCTCAACCGACTGAGCCACCCAGGTGCCCCTCTTTAATTTAAATGTGTGTTTTCCCCTCCTTGACTTAGCACTCCACAATCCATTTCCCAATAATATTCCAAAAATATTTTGATAATATAAAATAAGGGGGAAATGGACTCTTTTGTTCTGTAAAGCCTTTCCCTTTGATATTTGACTTTGTAACTGTCCCCCCTCCCCCCACAAGGCATGCTGACTTTTTTTAAATATATTTTTATTTATTTCTAGGAGAGAGAGAGAGAGAGACAGCGTGAGCAGGGGAGGGTCAGAGAGAGAGGGAGACACAGACTCTGAAACAGGCTCCAGGCTCTGAGCCAGCAGTCAGCACAGAGCCCGACGCGGGGCTCGAACCAACGAACCGCGAGATCATGACCTAAGCGAAAGTTGGACACTTAACCGACTAAGCCACCCAGGCGCCCCAGCATGCTGACATTTTTATTATAGGTCTGTAGACAATGGAGAATGTTGGTAGCTTGGAAATAAAGAATTGACCTTTCCTTGTAGAGAAAGTCTTCTGAGAGTTTATTACAGGATTTTCAACTAAGGCATGACCAACTTCTTCAGATAATTGATGCTCATCAGGACATAGACAGACGCTTTTCACTCTTTCTGTTGCTAAAATCAGTCAAATTTTCAAAAGCTAGTTTCTTTATAATGCTTCATGGACTGTTACCTGTGGGCACATGTTCCTCCATGCCCCACCAAAGACTCCATGACAACCAGGAGATCGAAGTAGTATGAGGCCTCTGAGTCCTTTCCTACATCCCCATTTCACATCTAGAATTCCATATGTTTTATGTTCAGTGTTCTACCCACAAGGATGAGAATTCATCAGATCACAGCAAACCAAAATTAACCATTGCATTGGGCTTACAGTGATTTCAACCCTGCTGCAATGGATTGTTTTAGCATAGCTCTGTATGATCCCCTTTTTTCTAATGGTGCTTTGAGCTGAGAATTTAGTGATTTGAGGTCATTATTATCTTTCTAAGCTACTCTTGAATTGCTGCAAGGAGGCAGCCCTACCCACAGTCCTTGCATGTCTCTTTCCTTCCGTCCTATTCAATGGCAGTGGCTGCTCGGATTCCCCAAATGTGGTTGTTTCCCCCTCCATGCCACAGGCTGACACATCCTCATTCTTGAGCACTTATTACTGTAATTTTGCTGCCCTCATCCCCAACTTTCCAGATAATTAAGTTCAGAATCCTTCCCTCTCCTCTTTCCTGGAGTGCTAGAATCACTCCAATTTCTATTTCTGAACTAGTCAGGGTTATTAGAGTTTTAACCTGCTTTCATCGGGTTATACTAAACCTATAACAGGCTTTCTGGCTTCCAAAAGAGACCTCAAAGTACAGTGGTTCAGACAGCAGAACAGTCCAGGGGAACACAGGCAATCCGAGGTAGATAGGTGGCTCGACTCTATGAAGTCACCCAGGGAGCCTGGTTCTTTTTCTGAATCATCCCATCATCCCTTCAAATGTTGCTGCTATTCACGAAGTCAAAGCCACTTCTCTGTACGATATACACATTCAGCCCACATGTGGGAAAATAAGGAAGGGAAATGCAGGCAAGCTCTTTTTGAAGAAGCAATGTGGAAGTTATACACATGACTTCTGCTCATGCTTCCCTGACGACAATTTAGTCACAAGGCCACGCCTGGCTATGAAGTAGACTGGAAATTTTAAGCTCTGGCCCCGTGGCCATCTGCCTTGCTGAAGCTCAGGGGAGGAGACTCTGTTACTAAAAGGAAAAATGGGAAAATAAATATTGGGAATCAGTGACAAGCCACACTGACTCCAGTTGCTTTAAGTAGAAAAGAAATGTATTCAAAGGTGACCAAGAAACACGAAGAAGTTTTGAGAAGAAGGCTCAAAAACAAGTAGAAGAAAAGAACATCCAGAACCAAAGAGAAAATTATAATTGCAGGACAATACGTAAAGGACACTGCCTCTGAGACCACGGCACACTGGACACCAGAGCTTGCGCTTTTGCCACTGATAGAGGACACCAAGGAGGATCATGTGCGTGCCTGGAGTGATGTTGCTCAGATCTTCAAGAGAAGCTCTTATAGGAGCAGAGGTGACCTCTGGCCTGCCGTCACTGAGGCCATGCTTCCCCACGGCTGCTCACGGCCAGCTGCTAAGTCGCTCCAGGCTACTGGTGCTGGCCCATTCCCACCCAAGGCAGGATTCTTCCTAACGGTGACTGTGGTCAGCTGAAAAATGACCTTTATATGGCAAAAGGGGCTTAGCTGATGTAATTTTGAGATGAGAGCTTACCCTAGATGAACCTGATGGGCCTGATGTAATCACAAGGGTCCTTATGAGAAGGAAGATGGAGATAAAGAGGATTGGAGTGCTGTAGCCACAGGCCAGGAAATGCTGGCAATCACTAGAAGTGCAAAAAGGCAAGGAAGAACTTCTCCCTTGGAGTCCTTAGGAGAAACCATCCCTGTTAACACACTGATTTTAGCCCTGTAAGACTCATTGCAGACTCCTGACTTCCAGAACTGTAAGATAATAAATTTGTGTTGCTTTGAGGCCCTAAGCTTCTGGTCCTTTGTTACAGCCATAAGGGATGAATACAGCAGCTTTGGCCTGGGGATTCTCCGATGGCCAAGCCAAGAGTTTCTGAGTTGTGCTGCTATCTGAGGCTCTTTCCTCCTTCCTTCTTTTACAGTTGTCAGACCCGCATTTCTGTCTAATGGTTCTCCACCAACTCCCATTTGCTCTTTATCCTCCAGAGCTGTTTTCCCCGATAAATCTCTTGCGGTTCTAACTCATCTCGACATCTGCTTCTTAGAGAATCTGCATCAACAAATGCTACCAGCCCCACTCTCTGCTTCCCCTGGAGATTGGAGATTTTAGCTGTCCTCCAGCCCACCTGCCTACCCCGTACTCCCCAGAATGGATTCCCCACTGCCCCTCTTTTTTGACTCACTAGTTTCAAATTCATGGTATGGGGCAGATGCCTGATTGACCAACCCCCATTCCATACCCCCACTCCAAGGGTGGGGGGCTGGGAAAGCAGGTCTCTGATCTGTTTAATTGTCATAGTGGAGCAGGGCTCTAACTCTCAAGAGTCATAGCCTCTGAGCCTTTTCTGAACATTAAAAGCGGGTCCATGTATTGCATGGTACCCCAAATGACAAATATCTATAACAGTATCTCCCCTCCAATAATCTGAACCTCATTCTGTGTGACCAAGAGATATCCAGTGTTCTTTCCCAAAAACTTCTAAGAATCTATGGGAGAAGCTCATGGCTTTATCTTAGTTTCTGCTGCTAATCAACTCTTGCCATCTCCCGACCTCATCTCCCTGTGACTTGACCATCCTTTGTGGATAGCAGCTCCTCCCTTTGTTCCAAATACACAGCTGACACCAGCCTTAGAATGTGACGAAACTTTACTGAGGGACTGGGAACAACCTGAGGAGTCAGACCACAGAAAAGGGAAAGACAAAACTTGGTATCATTGCTTCTAAAGCCCATTTTTTATAGCCTTGTCAGAGGGTTCCCTTACAACTGTGCTCTCTTCTGAACTGCCTGCCATTCTGATGCTAAAGTCCACTTTCCTCTAGGAGCCCTCTTCATCCCCACTCTGCCTGTCTCCTCCATCCCCTGGCCTCCTCCTCCCCTAAGGAAGCTTATTAGAGAAAAAAAATCTATTCACTAAAAAATCTCTGGAGAGCAGCTTAGCTTTTCTCTGTCTTAATCTCTTTCTTTCAGAATAGAAGCATAGCCCCATCTTTGTTTAACAACAACAAAAAAAAGCCTATTATGGTATTTTTCTAATCAAAAGGATGGTCTCTCTGAAGATGACTTCTGCCTCCACCCCTTGAGTAATAGGGCCAAATTTTAGATAGGTTTAAAAATAGCAGTGTCTCCGGATTTACCTTACACCACTCCACCCCACTACCAAACATGCACACACACATCCATAGGTAGGTAGATGGATGATACATGATGATAGATAAATGATATAGACAGACGATAGATAGATAGATAGATAGATAGATAGATAGATAGATAGATAGATAGATAAGACAGACAGATAGATATAGTTGACAGAAGATAGATAATAGATAACCGATAGGATAGATAGATTATAGAGAGATAGACAGATATAAATTGTGATACTTCCTGAGGAGAACTATCTAGTACTGTACTGATGTGCCAGAATTCACCTGCATTCCCACGTTTGCCTCTCAATCAGCATTCCCCTGTGGCTTCTGCTCATTGGTCAGGGGTCCTACCCTTTATGGCAGCACCATTTGCAGAGACTAGGGATGTGGTGCTTGCTGGCTGCCCAGGCGGCCCTGTATCAGTCACAGGGATGTGGTGCTTCAGGAGCCCTCACAGCTGACCCTCCATGTCTCCAGCCACCTTACCAGACAGTGGGGGCTGAGTGTTTGGCCATATAATGCAAACTGCACTGAAACCCAGGATTGGGCATAAGCCACCAAAGAAACAAGCAGGTAACTTTTAGGGACAAACCACTCCTAGGGGAGTTGGGGGAGGATAAATACACAAGGAGCCTCCGCCTCTTTCCCTTGAATCTTCTCCCTATACTCAGGATACTTTACTTTCTGTCTTTATCACCCCTGGAGCATATGGTCCTATTTCCCCTACAACAGACATAGACAGAGCATCATCCACAAAGCAGAAGAAAAGATCAATTAAAATCCTTCAGAGGTGAGTAGAGTTAAGAACTTGACCCTGAACAGGACTGTTCTCTTCTTTCACAAAGCCAACTAAACAAATAGAAATTTAAATCCATTTCCCTTTCTTCCTTGGCCCAGTGAAGACTGGATTCTTCAAATGGACTTTGGTAAAACAGAAGAAAACCAGTAAAAGATGTAATTAAAAGAAATCTCTAAAGGCCAAATTTACTATGTAAAGATTTCTGACAACTAAATTCTGGTAACAACTTTGGTTGACCCAGGCTAGGATTTTTTTCCTTCCACTTCTGCTTTTGTATTGTTGTTTCATTTTTATGTTTGCATATGGACTTAGGCTTTTTCCTTATTCCATCTTACTCTATTCCACCAACGGACCAGCACCAATGTAATAATGTTCCCTGTTAATAAGAATCGCTGCCATTTATTGACCATCTTCCACATTCAGGCACTTTATTTAAGAATTTTATAATGTTGGGGCACCTGTGTGGTTCAGTCAAGTGAGTGTCCAACTTCAGCTCAAGTCATGATCTTTTGATTCAGCGGTTTGAGCCCCACGTCATGCTCTGTGCTGACAGCTCAGTGCCTGAAGCCTGCTTCAGATTCTGGTTCTCTCTCTGTCCCTCCTCCTCCCCTGCTGTTCTCTTTCTCTCTCTCTCTCTCTCTCTCTCCCCTTTTCTCTCTCTCTCAAAAATAAATATTACAAAATTTTTAAGAATTCTACAATGTAGCTAATGAAAATAATAACATGCAAATGATAATAGATATTTGAGGAACATTTCCTCCATGCCAGGTTTTATACTCCTTGAAATCTTGCAACTATGCTGAGAAGTAGGCATTATTATCACCATTTTAGAGATAAGAAAAATGAAATAAATACCACTAATTTCACTTAGCAGGTGAGTAGATGAAGCTTAGAGAGGTTAAATCACCCCATTATTAACTGGCAGAGACAGAATTTGAACCAAAGTATCGATTCTTAAAATTCACTTTAAAAAAAAGTATTCCATGCTGACAAAAACTGAGGACTGATGGATGTGAGGGGGAGGGGGAATGGGCATGGAGGAGGGCACTTTGGGGATGAGCACTGAGTGTTCTGTGGAAACTAATTTGACAATAAACTATTTGGAAAAAAAAAACTCTAAAAAAAAAAAACTCTAAAAAAAAAAAAAAAGTCATTCCATCCAAGAAGTGAAAAGACCTCCTCACAACCAGAGAACTCCTCCTCTTTCAAAGAGGCTGCATCTTGGATCATTTGCAAAGCAGGGAATAATAAGACTGAGAACACTATTGGGTTAGGACAGCCCCATTCAGGACCGTGCTCTTTTTATTCTTTTTTTTTTTTTTTTTTTTGAGAAGTGAATACATCTTAGGTGTTCTTTTCTTTTTCCTTAGTTCTCACGTCCATTATATGCTTAACTTATTCTCTCAACCCTCGTCCCCTTTGGCAACCATCAGTTTGCTTTCTGTAATTAAGAATCTGTCTCTTGATTTATCTCTCTCTCTTTCTATCTCTCTCTCTCTTCCCTTTGCTCATTTGTTTGTTTCTTAAATTCTACATATGAGTAAAATCATATGGTGTTTGTCTTTCTCTGATTGACTTATTTTGCTTAACATTATATTCTTAAATTCCATCCATGTCATTGTAAATGTCAAGATTTCATTCTTTTTTTGTGGCTAAGTAATATTCCATTGTGGTGTGTGTGTGTGTGTGTGTGTGTGTGTGTGTGATATATATATATATATAATTATATATATATATATAATGCTACTGTAAACATTGAGGTGCATGTATCCCTCTGAATTAGTATTTTTGTATTGTTTGAGTAAATACCCAGTAATGCAATTGCTGGATTACAGGGAAGTTTTATTTTTAACTTTTTGAGGAACCTCCATACTGTTTTCCACAGTGGCTGCCCCAGTTGTATACCCCTTTCTCCACATCATCGCCAACACCTGTTGTTTCTTGAGTTGTTGATTTTAGCCAGCCTGACAGATGTGAGGAGATATCTCCTTGCATGTAGTTTTGATTTGCATTTTCCTGAGGGTCAGTGATGATAAATGTATTTTTGTGTGTAGGACTGTGTTGAAGAATTCTAATTAGTTTTTCCTCTGCCATTTTGGGTGGTCCTTTCTCTGGGAGAATTCCTAACTTGCATGCATAGTACACAATAGTTAGTATAACATTGTTAGTAACATCACAAAGGCAGAAGGAGAAAGCACAGCCTTCCTAGACTCCTTGGCATGGACATGGGGGCTCCTCTCTTCCCTGATCACAGAGTGAGAGGTGTATCTGCCCTGTGATGGAGACAGCAGCTCTACCATCAGACAGATCTGCCTTCTGGTGGTTTCTCACGTGGAAGAAATGGGACCTTTGTTAAATAATGGTTAATAAATGTTCAGCTCTTCTTTTATAAACAAGAACAGACCTTCTAATAAGTTGCAATGTGCATTAGAAACAGTATATGGAGGGTACGCAAGTCACAGTAGACTTGTAATAATTGGTAGCTGTTATTATAAAGTGATTTCCAGGTGCTTGGAAGTTTGGCTACATCTTTATGTTAAGGTGAAATGACAGATGGTGCTAATGAAACAGATCAATATTTTGCACTTGCCTTTTCTGGATGGTTGAGAAGATAGATTCCTATGAATGTTCCAAATATTTAGTTTGGGCTGGATCTTTGTAATACAACAGGAGGATGATAGACACGGTGAGTTGCCAAAAGCCTTCCCCCTGCCCCCATAGGCGTATTGTTAGGTGGAATGTGGCAGACTTCAACTAGCTCTTCTCCATCCGGGCTCTGAACTAGCAGCTCTGGCAGGAATCAACACAAGAGCCTTAACACTTAGCTTATTGCCCTGCTTTTGCTTTCTTTGACATTGTTTCCTATTCTAAAGTTAACAAGTCATTTCTTCTTCTTCTATTAGATTGTTGTGTGATTGATGTAATGATGACACCAATATTCAAAATAAGCCTGTACACGCTCCTTGTGTCAGGCACAGAGACAGGAATTTTTTCTACATTGTTCTCCCAATTCCTAGAACAACCCAATGAACTAGAGACTGTCTCAGAGATGACTAAGGTTCAGAGAATTTAAGTAACTTGCCTCAAGTCACAAAACTAATAAGGAGCAGAACTCAGTCTGTCAAATTTCAAAATTGATGGAGGGAATTAAAACATTTCAGAAGTCTAATTGTCTTGGGGCTTTATTTTGTTTTGTTTAGTTTCATTTGATTTAGTTTCTTCATAAGCCAATAAGCTTTCACCTCCTGGCAGTCTTCCCTGTCCCTCTAGGATGCATAAGGTGGGCTCCTCTGAGCTCCCATAGTGTCCTTCACAGAAGCTGATGCTAGCACTTACCACACGGAGTGAAATCTGTGGATGTTGCCTTCTGGATCCTCCTTCTAGTCTGAGCACCGCAAGCGACATCGGCTTAGCCTCCATGGCACCTCACCCAGGGTTTGGTACTATAGCGGGAGCTCAGGGCAAATTCATGGCTGTGAGCTGCTGCACGGAAGCCACAGGTCAATATTAGAACTGAATATTTGTGCTAAAGTAGAAACCTTAAAACAGTAGACCAGTCTTTCCCAAATTGTTTGCTAAGGAATGTGTGTGTGCATGTATGTGTATATATGCATGACAGAAAGTGTGTGTGTGTGTGTGTGTGCACATGTGTGTGAGCATATATGCATGTGTGTATGATGAGGGCATATACCACAAGCTCTCTCTCCACGTCCTATCATACTTTTGATCTCAATATCATTAGGCCCGTGGAATTTTCATTTCTCTCCATGAACATCAGACATTTCTCTGTTCTCTGTAAATCAAATCCCTCATTTTACCTATCAGCTTCTCTTCCTTATTTCCTTTACTTCACACAAGATATGAGTCCTAACCCCACCTTAATTAAACTGTGAATACACTGCCATTTGTTTCATGTTGGAAACAATAAGGAGGATCAGACGATATTGTTCATTCAAAAATGAACAATCTACCCCCATTGTTCTTCGAAAATCATAGCACGACTAAGATTATATAATGCTTTCCGTCTGCCGGGGACCGTTCTCAGTCCTTTACTCCATCTACTCATTTACTCCTCACAACAGCCCAGTGAGGTAGGTACTATTACCCAGATTTTACAGATGAAGAAACTGAGGTACAGACAGGGGACATAACATGCCCTGGGGTCACACAGCTACCCCAGGAGTGGTGGACTCAAATGGCGAAAGCGGACAGGCTGGTTCCAGAGTCCAGGACAGCCCAATACTTCTTACTGCCACTGGAACCTTCTATTTCATTATCAAATGAGGTCCACGAAGTATTGATCTTATTTCGGTTATCTAAGTTGGAAATTACAGAATCTTCAAATTAGAAGGGACCTGGTAGTCCAACCTAACTCAATTTCCTACCCACTGCAAAATCCCTTCTGGAACTTTCCAGATAGATGAGTATTCATTCAACTCTGCTTAAGTACTCCCAGTGACAGGGAAGAAATACTGTAATATGAATATGAAATATAAACTGTCCATGGATAAATTATTGCCTAATAAAAACATGCCTAATGGCTACATTCTCCTAATATGTTCATGTGGTAGGGTTTTTTTAATATGCAAACTTGTCTTGATAAAATTGTTTTTTAAAAAAACTTTTAGTATAATTTATCTTGAGATACCTAAGCTTTCCTTTACACCTCCTTTTTAATGGGCTTATTTTCAAAGAGGAAAGTACATCAAAGATATTAGGCCAAAAAATAGTCACATTTGCTCAAATTGTTGTGGTTTGGAGGTTAAAAGTAAATTCTGATTGTGAGTGAGTGATCTCTTTAATATTTGCAGTTAATTTCCCACATATACTTCTAGAAACTCCTATGGTATTGTTTTCTCCTACTATTTAAAAAAATCTGTTTGAAATGAACTACTGGAAAATTTAGGACATCATAAATCATGCTAAATAGAATAATTTCTTTGATACTTAATCCCTGATGAAGACGAAAATATCAATTGCAGCTGTTCATTAGGTATGTTCTTAGTTTATGCTTATGTCACAGCAGGGGAAGAAAACCCAGAATCCCATAATATTGAAAAGATTTCTAAATGCTAGTGGTACACAAAACTTGCAAGTACAGTACCATGGGAGACAATGGTGCCATCACATCTGAGAGTGTGGGTTCTGGAGTTAGACTACCTGTAGTCTCAGTCCCCTTAGCATGCTGGAGGCATTCAGTGTCCTTAGAAGAATGCCTTGCATTTTAAGTGCCCAGTAAAAGGCTAATGATACTATTTTCCTACTCCAGTGAGATCTTTTTTTAGAAATGTAGGCGTAGATTGGGATTGAGAATGTGGGGGGTCAGGCTCAAAATCTCGACTCCAAAATTGTCTAACCATTTTCTCCAATTCTTCCAACAATTGAAATTGGGGGAGTAAGGTAGCCCATGTTTGGCATATGGAAAAACCAATAAGACAGACCAGAGCACAAGGAAGCACATGGACATTGTAGGGTAAGGTGCAGCCAAGACCCCTGTCAGATGAGACAGCAGCAGCTGGGGAGACCCGGAAACCGGAGATCTGCTCCTGGAGTCACAACGGGGAAGACACACAAATATTTCCCACACCTGAGGTAGCTCGAAACCGAGCAATCTCTTTGCATATACTTTCTTGTCATGGAAGAATGGCCCATGCCAGGCTTCCAATGACCTGGATTTTGGTCCTGAGTCTGCCCTCGGTCAAATTCAGGCAGGTCACTTAGATTTTCTGAGCCTTAGTTTTCTCATAATAGTATTTGTTTTCTGTCTACCTTAGGGTTATTGAGATACTGTGGAAGAAAGTGCACAGAAACAAAGTTTCAGAGTACTGTCTATACAAACGTCACATTTTATCACTATCATGCCTGTCTTCTAACACAATTTCTTACTTCCCAGGGCTTAGCAAGCAGGGCTGGAGACCGTTAATGCAAAGGCAACTGGCCCCATATGATAAAAACGGGCAAAAACTTTATTTTTTTATCTCACAAGCCTGACTTGAGGCTGGACACATAGCAAATACTGACAAAGCATCACACATTGATTTGAGGGCTCGCTTTGCCTCGCTTTCTTCAGAGAGAACTTAGTGGTTTGTCAGTGGGTGACAATGTTGACATCAAACTCTCAGTTTAAAACATCATTCCAAATAAAAGGAAATAAGTCCTAGAAACAACTCGAACAGCAGGGTAAAAATAGGGCAGTTTCTACACATGCTTTAGTGCAAGGAAGGACAGTACAGCTTGCTGTGGTGTTCAGTGGTGTGATCAAAGTGAATAGGCAATCAATTATTATGAAATAAGAGACTACTTGCTTTCCTTGTTAGGCATTTCTCTAAAATCTCTACAGATGGAGGACTTCAGTAAAAAGTTTCCCTAAATATAAAAATTTGTCCTATTAGGTCATTTTTAGTGATGAAATGTGGTATTTCCTCCATCTGAATGAAATAATTACTGTTGTTCAACTGAGTGATTTTATTTGCTAAACGGAATAACTGGTGTGGCATATGGTCACAGAGTCCTCAGAGAGTCATTGAACTTTAGAGCCAGAAAGGGCCTCACTAAAACCCTGTCTGGTGCCCTCGGTATACATAGAAGTCTCCATCCAAGAGTCAAAAAGCTGGTGTCTGGTGCCGTGTGAGCCAATAAATACCTGTGTGACTCTGGGCAAGTCATTCACATTTTCTTTGTCTCAGTTTATTGGTCGGTATAAACAAGGGACTTCCAGTTTCATGAGACTTTAAGTTTATGATGCTGGCATCTGCTTATATATTTTTTAAGCTAATTTTAATGTATTCCAGCAGAATAAGCCTTCTATTTTTGACAGCGAATAGGGAGACTGGCTGTGTTTTAGTTCTCTCTGTTATTGGGGAAAATGGTTTTTCCTAACAGGCTATAAATATCCTGAAGGTGGGGTCTGGGGTTGATTATTTTGGGTCTCCCATGGTGCCTCAGACCTAGTAGGTTCTACAAACAAGAGCTGTAGCATTTCATTGGTTCTGTTTCACTATATTTTGGGTAAAAGCATCCTGCTCTGAAACATCACTGGGAAAAATCCTAATGTAATGTGTGCTTCTAATAAAGTGAATTTTAATTGTGTTAACCCAATGCCAACTTATTAATGCTTACAGCAAGTATGTGCGTGTGCACACACACACAGTTCATATATAATTTTTGAATAAGGATTTGAGGTTTCCCACCACCCCATGCTATTGGGCTGGTCCATTCCATCACTGATTTCTATTCTGAGCAATACTTCCCAAAGCTACTTCTTCAACAACATGAATGTTGACTTGCCAGTTAAAAGGGGTGATGTAAATTCATCCACTCAGAATATTCTGGTCATCCTACTTTATGATTTGGAGCCCATAAAATGCCCACAATATGACAGACATTACAATTTCTCAAGGGAGTCATAACCAAACAAGTGTACAAATGACGAACTTCGGATTCTTTGTATCTCAGCTGCAAGACGAATCAGGTCATGTTCTTGAGTTCCATGCTCCCTGGAGCCTCTCGGAAAGATCCAGCTGAGGTCTCCACTCCGATTTTCTGATTTCTGTCATGCGGGTTCACCCCTCTTCCAGGAACCTATGGCAACATAAGGACACCATGTCGCTGAAGCTTCACAACACGTGGGATTCATTTTCTTGCTGGAATGACTCAAGAAGAGACTTTTTAGAATTCAATCTGAGTCTCAGTAATTCAATTTGCAGAACAGAGCAGGCGAAGCTTTAATTCTATCATAATTAGTTTCATGTGTGAATGTATTAACTAATTGTTTCCCTGGGAACTGTATTAGGTAAATGGAGGTGAGGGGGGCGTGGCATGGTGGATAAGGGCAACAAAAGAATCTCCCTATTGCAGCTCGGTGGCTGCTCCCCAGTGTAGACCCAGGAGTAGCTTCATGAAGGCAGACAGTTTGTGGCAAAATTGATCACTGGTCTCCATGCTTGAACTTGAAAGTGCATCTACAGCCAGGATTTCTGTCTGTTCTCAAGCAAGCAAGAACTGGTTTTGCATGCCCTACCCACATACATCTTTATGAAAATGTAACCTTTTAACTCACTTTCTGAACTCCTCCACACGGAAGAAGTCAACTTTCTCCTGTTAGTAATTAAACCCGCTGTTGTAATACTTAGATTGAGTTGCAATTGCTTTTCATGTGAGCTGCATGGCCGTCCTCTCTGCTTCAAAAACTTGGCTCATGCTTTCAGCAGCCACTGTGTAGCTGGGAAAATGTCAACACTACGACCCTTGAACAGAGTGGTAGAAGATTTTCTGTGGCCACAGCAAGGTTGTCTGGGTTATGTAACCTCATCCTTGCCAATACAATGTATTACCAAGTCAAGGGACAGCTAGAGCTTCTCTAGTTTATGAATAGCACTGACTATTATTTTCTTTTTTTTTTTAATGTTTTATTTATTTCTAAGAGAGAGAGAGAAAGACAGCATGAGCAGAGGAGGGTCAGGGAGAGAGGGAGTCACAGACTGAAGCAGGCTCCAGGCTCCGAGCCGGCAGCCAGCACAGAGCCCGACGCGGGGCTCGAACCCACGCACCGCGAGATCATGACCTAAGCGAAAGTCGGACGCTTAACCGACTAAGCCACCCAGGCGCCCCTGACCATTATTTTCTAAAGAAAAATCACCCAAGCTTTTCCTGAAACATTAGTACTGTGCTGAAATGTTGGCTAAAAAGGGAGCATGTGTAGAGTGGCCAGGTGGGGCCAGGTGGTAGGGGGCAGGGGCCTACAGTAATAATTTTGGTGAGCCTGCTTTTGACTGTCTTTCATACTGGTTTTATTCTTTCCTTTGGGCATTTTCCTAATCACTTTTGGCCTTTGTTTATTTTAAAGGGAGCAGGAAAAGATCTATAAGAGCAAAAGAGAAATATAGTTGTCCACGAATGGAATGAATATGCTCTCTCTCTAAGTTTTACAACAGTGCTGCTCAGTTTTGCTGGTGTTTGTAAGGATGAGAGCCCCTACATTACAAAAACAAAAAACAAAAAACAAAAAACACAAAGCTGGTACATTTTAAAAACAAAGAACAAACACTGGGGGGAAGCATCTAAATACCTAAGTAGCCCTAGACGAGTCTGACCTGACCCATTATAATCAACTATCAGGAAGAAAGTAATTATTAAGACAGGGAAGGGGACAGCCACATCCACTCCACATCCTGATGGCAGCAAGGAGCTCAGGCCATCCTAAAGGCAGGTTATTTGATTTTCAGGAACACCTGGGTAAAGCACATCGCAAGACGTGCCCTTTCTCTTTGAGCAACACATATGCTATCCAGGCCAAGGGGCCGCCATTGTTGGTGAGGCTTGTAGCGAAGGAGTGGGTGGACCTAGCAGGAGGCAGTCCTTGACTTTAGGTGTGAGGGAAAGATAGCCCTACCTCACTGTTGGCCTCCCATGTCCTGTAGGGGCTATAAATATTAGTCAAGCCCTGCACTGAATATTTCACATAGATTATTTTTAATAACCTTAAACATAAAGTACTATTATTATTCTCATGAGAAAATTGAGGCTCAGAGAGATAAAGTTGTTTACTCAAGTTATGTGATGAGATAGAGTAACATTCAATCCCATGGTTTTCTTTTTCTTTTAATTTTTTTATTTTTTTATTTCTGAGAGATAGAGACAGTGTGATCAGGGGAGGGTCAGAGAAAGAGGGAAATACAGAATCCGAAGGCGCCTCCAGGCTCTGAGCTAGCTGTCAGCACAGAGCCCGATGCGGGGCTTGAACCCACTAACGGTGAGATCATAACCTGAGCCGAAGTCGGATGCTCAACCAACTGAACCACCCAGGCACCCCAGTCCCATGGTTTTCTGACCAGAAGACCCTGCTCTGATTCACAACATTTGACCTTTGTTTATACCACTTGTAGTTGGTGTCTGAGCCTCTCATTTACCTCTAACTTCCCTTTTCTTCTATCTCTCTATTTCCCTGTTGCCTATTTCTTAACATTTCCACTTTGTGGGATGAGGGGTAGAGGAAGGAAAGGAGTTAATTTCCTCCTCCCGGTTTGCGTACCTACTTGACTTTCCCACATACAACTTTATTTAAGTCTTAATCACCCCCAAGCAAGAATATTTCAATGTCAAGATCTGCCACAGGCTAAGGACTTTGTCCACAGCACTAAACTCGGAAGTGATTACCCACATTAATCAAGTTGCTCGAAGCCTTGACTGTGTAGAAAACTTCAGGAGAAAATGCTCTGTTTGCCCTCCGCCCCCACCTCTCTCAGCACACAATGGGTCATCATATCCTGTCCTACTCAATTTTTTCCCTTGAAACCCAAAAGGATGCTTTAGTTTAGATGGAACATCAAGAGAGAGCATTTTCAGGATAATTCTTTAATGTAGACAAAGAAGTATGTAAAGTGGAAGGGTGTCTCTAGCAATTTGATGATATGTTTCAAGGATCTGAACAATATTTATGTTTGATCACTTATGCACTATCAACAACAAGTAGGTCTGTATCTAGAAATTTATCCCAAATCAATAATCATGAACATGTGTAAATATTTGTATGCCCAGAAATGTTCATCAGAGAACTGGATTATAATAGTGAGAACTTGGAATTAGTCTAAGGCTCAGTGATAGAGCCTTGGTTAAGTAAATGATGACACTTCCATACATGACAATATTATGTAGTCATAACAAGGGGTTCTAGAAAGAATATTTAATGATTTGAATTAATGATCATGAAATAGTAAGCAAATAAAAATATTTCAAGAAAGTTTTGTTCAATGTAGTACCTGCTAGTCACACATGGCTATTTAAATTTTAATTAGTTATAATTAAATAAAATTCAAACTCTAGTTCCTTGGTTGCATGAGGCATATTTCAAGTACTTAATGGCTATCAGTTTGGACAGTGCAGATATAGAACATTTCCATCGTTTGCAGAAAGTTCTGCACAAATTCGAGGGCACTAATATAGAATAGGATTTTTTCCAAGTGTATGTGTATACATAAAAAAAATAGAAAGAATTAAGCCAAATAATAATTATGATGATCTTTGGTTGGAGGGATGGGGTAAGAGGTAGGCAAACTTGTTCTGTAAAGGGTTGGACAGTAAATATTTAGACTTTGTGGGTGAGACGGTCAATGTTGCAGATACTGAGTTCTGCCGTGATAGCATGGAAGCAACAATTAACAGCACAGAAGTGAATGGACATGATTCTGTTCCAATAAAACATTATATTCAAAAACAGGTAGTAGACTGAATTTGGCCCACAGGCAATAATTGGCTGACTGCTGGACTAGGTGATTGGTGAGTTAGTTTTTTTCCATGCACCTATTCATAAGTGAATTTACAAAATAACTTATATATCTTCTATTTTAAAAGAAAACTCTTTGGAAAATTATATGTATGTGTGTAAGGTAGGTAGGTAGGTAGGTAGATAGATAGATAGATAGACAGATAGACATATCACATTTTTGTGATACCTAGATATGTAGATGCATATCTCCAGACCTGAAAGTATGGGTACAGATACATGGAATTCTTTGCAAAGTAATGATAATTATGAAGTTATTCAAACTCTCCTACACCAATGATTCCATGTAACTCCTTCCCACTCCTGCCACCAAGTCCATCATAGTACTCCCACTCTCCATGTCCTACTACACAAAGAACACCTGCCCTAATGCTCCACGAGATGTTACTCATCTTAATTTACTAATTTCTCTTCTCTGTAGAACAGCACCTGGGTGTTTGCCTCTGGACTTACCAAGAAGGAAATGCACATCCTAGGAAACGGTCCCTGGGAAAAGGCAACACCTGCCCAGTTTGCCTCATCTTCTGCCAGCAGAGTGTCCTTCACAAGAATGTTCTCAGGGCACATGTCATGATGGTAAGGGTGGTGATGACCTTTTCAAGTGAAATAATGTCTAGCAAAGACCCCAGTGAATTTGTAAATAAACGGAGAGCTCCAATGGGCACTTTTGGTCAACACCTGTGGGGAGCACTCTCCATAGGCTCCTGATACTCCAGAGCAGAACCAGATTGAGAGACCCCAGACCTCCAACCCAGTCTGAAGCCTCACTGGCAAAAGGAGAGGTTCACACACATTTCTTGATTTCCAAACTGTGCTTCTTGAGTCCTGGGGGAAGAATAAAAAGAGCTGTGAATTTTAGGGTCCAGATCCTTACTCTGTTTCCACTCTCCAGACATACCCACTCTACAAATGGGGTTTCTGAATTAAATTTTGACCTAAGAAAGGACTCTGTCACTGCCACTTTGCAGGGGACAGAGGTACACAAGAGGTAGAAAACACTAGCTAAACAGTTGCCACAAACTGGTAGGCCATGGGCTCTAGCCATATTGGTTGGTTCCAAACGGTGTTATGAAATTTTGAAATTTAAAATCAATGTTTAAACACCATAAAATTACACATTTAAGAAAATGGGTCTCAAGCTCCTCTTAAAAAATTAGAAATTCGGGCAACATTCACCACACAATCCACCTGACAACAGTGAGCTGGTGCCGGGAAGCAGCTTCTCCCTTCAGACAGAAGGTGTCCTTTCTGTCACCCTGTCCCCACCACGCTCTCTTGTATGACTCTTGACCCTCTCCATTCACTAACATTACATGCCTTGATCCTGTATCCATTTGAGTTCAAGACCCTGAAACGAGATAATTGTTGAGGCCCTCGCCTGTTCCCATGGTCTATTGGATTTCCATTACATTTATGGCAATAGTACTAAAATTAAAGCTAAATCCTGTCCTTATAGTCACCCTGAGTTTATGAACATCCTGGCCACAAGTGTTCGGCTCATGGTAAGTGCTGGGGTCAAGAGCTTTTCCTTAAAACAAAGGTGTGTGAAGCCCCCAGCCAAGCAAACAGGTTTTTCTTCTAATAAACGCCATGTCCAGCTGCATGGGAATCACCAGAGTCATTCTCCAAATCTCTTTGTTCCTTCTTCACTTCTGAGAACAGGGTGAGACTGTACTTTCTGATCCCTTGCAGTGGTCCTAGCCAAGAAACTGTGAGCAAAAGTTAGATGTGTCACTTCTGGACCTCAGCATTTCATAAAATCTGAAACCCCAGGCTCTCATTTCTCGAACAGAAACTGGCAAAGCTCAGGATAGGATAGTGGCTGCACAACTGGCCATCTCAGAACTCGTTCCCTAAGTAACTGGTGAACAGAGATCTTTACCAACTCATGGTAGACACCTACTGCGAACAAGAAATCAAGTGGTGGTGTTTTAGGCCTTGAGATAGGAGATGTTTGTTACTACAACATAACCTGCTCTATGCCAACCACTGAGGGATCTGGATTTTTGACCATTTTCAAGCCCCCAGAATCTACACTCCCAACTCCATTCCATACTATGCAGTCATATCTATACTCTCTTTGTAGTCCCTTCCCTTGAATCTAAGCATAAAGTAAGAATATTATTAAGCAGCACCTGCCACCATTCCCTCATCTCTTGGCATTGCTCTATACTTGATCTTTCCTACCCTTTCCCCCCGTTATATAATAGATTGGAGGTCACATGTGTTTCCTACCTTGAATAATTCATCTCCACAGAATCTCAGTATTTCAGTGAGAACATTTATTTCCTTCATTTTAATATTTTATCATTTTTGTCCTAAATGTATGACCTTAACTGGTTGCCATGCGTTTCATTTCTTCTTGCCTTAAATATTTTAAAAGTTTCAAAGTACAAACATTACTCATAGAAGGCATAACAAAAAAATGCTCAGTTTTAGTTCTGTATTATTTAATTGTAACTGGGTATCATTAAAATGATTACTTTTCCCCCTCTGATATCTTTCCGTTCTGTTCATCTGTCTTAGAATATTTCAGTGCTTGGCATTTGCCCACAGTCCCCACGGTTGGAAGGTAGACTATATGGCATTAAGACCTCTGGTAGTTTTCCTATGTCAGAATACCAAGGTTTTTCCCAGATTTCGTATGTTTACTAGGGGCTCAGAAATCATGGTAGTAAAGCACAAAGTTTAAACACTGAGGATAATGTTTCCTTCATCTGTTGCTACCACAGAGCGTATGGGACTAAATCCTTTTCCCTATAACAGCTTTATTTTAATATAAATTATAGACAAAGAACCTCACATATTTCATGTGTACAATTTGGTGATTTGGGACTTATGCTAACTCCTATGATACTATTGGTACAATCAAGGTGATTGTACCTGTTACCTCCCAGAATTTCAGTGTGTCCCTTTTCTAGCGGCTGGGGAGTAAGAATACTTCATGTGAGATTTACCCTCTTAAATTTTAAAGGGAACAATATCATATTGTTTGCTATAGACATTGTGTCGTACAACAGATCTCTAGAATCTATTCATCTAACATAACTGAAACCTTAGACCTTTTGATTAACAACTCCCCAAAGCATTTTTTAAGTTTAATTTTTTTAACGTTCATTTATTTTTGAGAGACAGAGAGGGACAGAGCACGAGCAGGAAAGGGGCAGAGGGACAGGGAGACAAAGAATCTGAGGCAGGTTCCAGGTTCTCAGCTGTCAGCACAGAGCCCAATGTGGGGGCTCGAACCCATGAACTGTGAGATCATGACTTGAGCCAAAGTCAGACACTTAACCGACTGAGCAACCCAGTCACCCCCCCACCAATGCATTTTTTAATGATAATAAGAACTAATATATATTTTATAGTCAACCATATGACAGGCAATAGTCTACAGGTTTTATGTTAACTATCACCACATCTCAGGGGGAGGCCCTCTTACATCCCCAATTCACAGATACAGAAACTCCAAGGGGTAATTTATCAGTGATTCAGTTTACCCAACTCTTCAAGCTGCAGGGAGGTCCTGGCTGACATACAGGTTGCACATAGTTCAAGAGGAGTGGGTTGTGGTAGAAAGAAAGCTTACTAGTCTCCATGTTCATTAGTTTCTTTTTATTTATCTTATTATACTTTAGTAAGGAAATTTAACATAAGATCTGTCTTCTTAACAATCTTTAAGTGTGCAAGGGTACTGCTGGCAATAGGTACAATACTATACAGCAGATCTCCAGAACTTGCTCATTTTACCTAACTGAAACTTTGTGCTTATTGACTAGTAACTGCCCACATCCCTCCTCCCCAGCCCCTGACAACCACCATTCCACTCTTTGATTCTATGAACTTTATACCCTTTTACATACCTCATATGTGGAATCATGCAGTATTTGTCTTTATGCGATTGACTTATTTAACTTAGCTTAATGTCTTCAAGGTTCATCCATGTTGTTTGCATGTTGACCTTGAAGAGATAGTACCAATGTCATATTCACCGCAGCCTTATTCACAGTAGTGAAAATGTGAAAACAACCCCAATATTCATGGACAGATGAATGGATAAAGGATATGTGATGTATACATACAATAGAATACTATTCGGTCTTAAGAAGCAGGGAATTTCCAGGCTGCCTGGATGGCTCAGTCGGTTGAGCGTCCAGCTCTCGATTTTGGCTCAGGTCATGATCTCACGATTTGTGGATTCGAGACCTGTATTGGGCTCTGCACTGACAGCACAGAGCCTACTTGGGATTCTTTGTCTCTCTCTCTCTCTCTCTCTTTCTGTGTCTGTCTGTCTCTCTCTCCCACCCAGTAACCCCTCCCATGTTCACATACTCTAGCTCTCTTTCTCTCTCTCTCAGAATAAATAAATTTTTTTTAAAAAGCAAGACACTTCCATGTTCATTAATTTCATTGCATAGGAGTTGAATTTTATAGTGTTAAGGGAAGTGAGGTGTGATAGGTCTGCCACTCTTTGGCTCAGTGTCAAATCTAAATGATTGCAGTAAATAAATATCGTAATTCTCAACATCATACTTCCTCCTGGTTGCTGCTTCTGTCTTTGCCCCCAAATTCAAACATACCGCTAGATACAAGGTCTATTCCCTTCAGCGTTTCCCCTAAAATGTCTGGACTCACTTGCACCAAGCGTTTGACGTGTTGAGTAACGTGGGTTACAAGAAAGGGTGCGGTGAGCATTGCGTCACTTCCTGCCATTTTACCAGTGTCTCCTTCTCTCCCTTAGCACCTTCTCACCCGCCCACCCCCGCTTCACCTCACCTCCCACCACAGGGAGCATCCAGAGGAAGCGGTCCAGTCTTACCCTGTGAAGTCTTCTCAAATATTGGACTCTAATACCGAATGCAACAGAAATAACATCTCTCTGCATTATTATACTCAGTAACTGACTTTTTTTTCTTTAAACTGAGTTATCATTGAGTCTTGACTCCTGAGGCAATACCTAAGAACTACATGTTTGCCCTTGGTGAATTTAAAGATCTCAAAAATAGGGATTTTACTCAAATTGAACGCTTAATAATCTAAAGATAATGAAGGATCAGTTCTCAGTCGTGGTGAACTTTTATAGAAACTAAAAAGATTACAATCCTAAAACCAGTGATGTTCTAAGGTCCAGACTACTGAAACATTGTACTCTGGGCATCAACAATCACACAGATGTTCCTCCCCCCACACTACAGACGGCTCCAATTGTTTAAGACTCCAACTTAGGAGGAAAGAATCAGCAGTTAATTTTCTGAAGTCGGAGAGTAATTTCCTTGTAAGTTCCTTTATATTTCCTCTTCGTTCCTTAACCTTGTAAATCTCCTATCTCTACTTCCTTATTCCAAGACTATTAGATTGTTCCCTTTTCCCACCATTTCTAATGTTTGAGCCATAGTAGCTGACGTCCCTGATCTCCATCTCAGTCCCCATCAGAAGCCATTAATCCACAGGTTAAGTGCAATCTGCTCCTTTCCGGTGTTATGGCATAGTTGGAACCTGGCTATAGCTCTGTGTAGTACAATAAATGGATTGCAGCACGGCCGTCCAGTCATTCTTGTTCTCCACTGGCTGGTTTAAAAATTGGCAAGGCTGTGCTGATTGAGGAGATTGAAGGCAATGAGCTGAATCGACTAGTTTTACTGCACTGTAGTGTGAGTCAAATGTCTAAACATGGCCTGCACCTTCTCTCCTTTCTTTATGGCCTTCCTTAACATCTGTATATAAAACCAACTCCTATCTTGCTTGACTTCATGCCTCACTACTTCACTCACTACCGCCTTAAAAATGCTCTGCTATATTCTAAACACATTTTTTTTTTAAATCATTGCTCACATCCCTTAAAACAGGCCCTTTACAAAGTGGAAATGCTAATCCAAAGTAAGACTAGAAAAAGTTGTAATTCCAATTTCGCATTGTTTGTGTGAGCTGGATAGTACGATGTCAGATATCGTGTTGGAACCTCACATATAAATAAAATATCAAATCATACTCTTTTAATGCACTATTTTCAAAGTGCCTATTTGGCTCACACTTTCATGTTGGTGACACCCTACCTAGCTTTGGTGATTTGACCTTGAACCATGGCCGATCTGTCATCCTTTCATGATCCCAACCAGTGACTTGGTCTGACCGTGCTTTGTGTTCAGTCACCATCCTCCATGTCTGCTAGTCTTGCTGGTCCACTTGTTCTCAAGGTCACTCACCCTTGCCACACCAGCTGTTTGAAAGTAAAAGAAGTGGTGAAAACATCCACATTATTTTCAGTTCACTTAAATAACTGTGCCTGTGCAAAATGTTTAAGAATAATCTAATTTTAAGATAATATTTAAAATCACCTTTAACAAAACAGAGCTGAATTACTCTACAGCGCCATCTAGTGACTCTCAATGTTGCACCGTGCATGGCAATTCATCATTAACCCATCGGAGACCGTGTTTCCCTCAAGTATTTTAGGCCCTAGATGGACAGATCTTATAAATTTTCACTGGTTCTCACTATGATTAATAAATAGGACATATATGACTGCAGTCAGAGGAAGTAAACTTAGTCTAATACCAGCAGTAAGTGCCTTCTTTATGTTTCAAAGATGTATTAAAATTCTTCATTCTTGCTGATCTTTTTCTTTCAAATGAGCATTATTTCAGTCATTTCTTAGTTTTCACATCAAATCACACATATCACTCACAAGTGTACCAGGCACTGCCTAAGTGCTTTAGCACGTGTCAACTGATTTTCACAATGTCCCTACAAAACGGTTGGTATTAGTATCCACATTTTACATCAGAAAAAAACGGGCACAAAGCATACCTGAAGTTGCACAGTTAGTAGGTACTTCTCTTTATGAGCACTTGTTCCTTTGTGTTTCATTCATTCTCTTTTGCAAAAGCTATTTCCAGGGAATAAGAAAGGTTGATAGGAAAGCAACTAAGTGTTTTAGTACTTCCTGAAATTGAACACTATTGGCCTAAAAAGATAAATGATGTTACTTCTCTCGGATCAGTTTGGAGAGAATGAGAGTTTATTGTGTAGGCATAAAGGAAGCAGCACTGAGAGATATTTTGTAACTTGGAACTAAGGGAATCTCTGACCTGAGAAGCTGGCCTAGAGGAGTTAGCGATCTATAGTTGTCATCTAAAGATCATAATGTATGCCTGAAGAAATGAGAGAACACCCAAGATTAACCAAAGTAACAGGATTATAATATGAGGGACATATGCCATGAAAGTGATAAAAACCTGAGAAACATAAGCGAGTTTGACAGTATTACACACTGCCCGAACAGCAAGAAGATGGCCATCATAGAACTTAGAAAACAAGACAATGGTTGGATCGTGTTTATCCAGAACTGCCCAAGACTTATGAATCTGGAACCCATAGACATTTTTCTCAGACAGAAAGGTATGCACTGTTTGGGGACAGGGAGGATTTATTGGATTTTTCATGGCTTGAGTGACCTATTTCTCAAAACTGTCTACCTTTCTTTGAACTCATTTCATGCTGACTTACTTGGTAAGTGTTCCAGTTATCAATTTATTGCCTCTTAGTTCTAAATCCACCCTTAATTACCTACTCTATGAGAATGGAGAAGGACCCTATAAATATTTTTTCCTTTTCCATCTGGCATGATGTTAAGCATGTCAGTAGAAGTTACCAAGAGAAACACCAGAAGTGGAAGGGGTTTATCTTCCAGGTTCTGGTCTGCTCTCTTCACATCACTTCCATCTGTGTGGCCTCTCCATTGCCAAGCTCCAACAGCATGCAGCAGCCAACAGCACCCAGCTGGCCAACAGCTTCTTCCTACACTTCCCCTGAGTGACTTCACAGTAAAGGCCAAGGTGTGGTGCCTCCCTGTGGACGCTTCCCCAACACCACAGAGAGTGTTTCCAATAAGTTCTACTCGCAAGACTTCTCGGTGACTTCTCAGCCATCCAGGGAGACATGGCTGCACCCTTTTCAAGAAGATCTGTGTCTTCCTTGGTGCTCTCTCTCAACCCCAAGGCTAGTGGCTGCTCCTTATATCTGCTATTCCTGTATGCCTTAGCATTGTTTATATTCTCTAAAAGCTAATTCCTTATAACTCCAATTATCCTGATAGTTAATAATTCTTTACATTAAATGTTTGAATTACTGTGGGTTTTCTCTTTCTCTCTCTCTCTCCATTGGACCCTGGCTGATACAGTGAGCATCCTGGTAAAATTCAGTTAACTTTTCAGAAATTGAAATTCTTTAAAAGAGTAGCCCCTGAATACAGAGCACAAATAATCTGTTCATGATATAGTAATACATACGTCTATAATTAAGAAATTATAAAACCAATATATTGGTTTTTATATCAATCTCTTGTGAGTTTGGTGATTGGCTGTTACCCATGAGTCCCATCAAATCGAGATGTGTAAGTAGAACCAATTCTAGACCTGAAAATCTGAGTACAGATTTGAGACAGTGAGAACTTCACCTTGGCATTACCACTGTATTGGCAGCCATCTGGCTTCTTTCTATAAAATCTCTACTTCAGCTCTAGAAATTACAGTGCTTAATGCTACTTTTCTATATCCAGAAAGATATAAATTTGCCAAAATGGAAAAATTTAATGATCCAGGAAAGAACTTTATCTTCTGGTTCATTTGTCTGTGGTCATCAGTAAAGGTTAGGATAACATGGTGGTTACTGACAATGAACTTGACCTACTAATGAGTCGCAAGCCAGTAGCCATCAATGTGCCATGAAAACAAGCAGTGGACATTTCTGAATGCTTACTATTCCGTTACATAGCCCAGAATAATTTTTTCTGCACAAGGCAGTAACATTATCTTAATACTGAACCTCTAATGACTTACCAAATTTGAATCTTAAACAGAAAAATATTAAATGTTGGTCAAAAGACGTTTCTACTTTCAATTTGCACTGTAAACTTGTCCTTAATCTGTTGTTGTTACTTTCAAATGAAGGAGTTCAGAATAGATCTTGACCATATTAGGTCAAGAACTTGATCTCCAAGTCACATTTTTAAACAACTGCCCTGCTTTGCTTACAGATTTGGAGCAAAGCATGTGGAATAATATTTTGTTCTACCAAAATTAAAGAATTTAATCACAAACAAATACAGTGACAAAGAAGAACAACATTAATCCGTGCGAAGGAATAATTTCTTTCTGCTCCTCTTTCTTATGTATCACCCATCATTGCAGATAGAATCACAGGACGTTAAAGCCAAAAAGAACTCATGAATTCCCCTTTGATTTCATATATAAAGAGAAGGACCCTTGGAGGTTCACCCACTGTACGCTTCCATCCAAAGCAATGAAACTCAACGCACTTTTCAAAACTCTCTAGTATTTTTCTTCTCTATCCACTTAGTAAGCTTATTCTCAGAGCTACAAAAAAAATGTCAACCATACTCCTCAGATGTGTCTACTAATGAGGGATGGGGTTCTTCATTAGGTACATGTTTACATCCCAATACCAACTCCTGTTGCTTTATCTTTATAAATACAGGAAACTACTCAACACACGAATCTACTTTTAAAATTAGATTCGGCTGTTTATCACATCTATTCACTATCCAATTTCAATCCTTTGGGTAACATCTGCAGATGGTTACCCTTATTTATTAAGTGTTGGTTTGTGTTAGTTTCATTCTCTTATTCCCATGTTCTTGGGAGAGATCCTACTGAAATTGTCCTATATGTGAGCTACATTATGGACTTTGATTCTTCCTAATGGGTCACTTATTTGTATGGTGAGGTAAAAATGGGCTTTACCAATAGAGTTGGATTGTGGAGCATTTGTAGAGACCAGGGACTCTTCTGTGCCATTGGGGTCTTTTCTGTCCCTGACTTCGATATCTCCTTTCAGGGCCCTGCATGCCCACATGGTTGTTCACATGAATGGCACTCTCTGGAGTTGTGCAGTGCACAATATATGTGGCAGTCCTCGGTGATCCAGCCTCCTTCCCACCTCTTCTCTCCACCCCTTCCTCCTCTGTTCATTAGGCTTAGTTAAAAGAAGCTCTGAGTTTCAGTCTTGAGATACACAGTGTAGAATTGAAGACAACCATATTGGTCAGCTTGATTTTCAGTAGACATTTTACAAGATCCTCAAAGTAACAGGGACCTGTTAATTGTTCAATCACTTCTTTATAACTTTTATTACTGCTGCTATTTTGACTTTCACATTTTTCTTTAATAAATTCTCTAGCATGAAAAAAAGAACAAAGCGGAGTATGCACTTGAATCTATTATCTTTTCTGCTAGTTCAAATGGCAATTGAAAAAAAATATTGAAACTATTGATTCAGAGAAAGTTTCTGGATTTGCCTGGGCTCTCTGAAATATCTCCATAGCAAGGATAATTGAAAGCTGACCATACAAAACTGTCCTCATTATATTGCTGTGAGAGCCGACATAAAAATGAATGCATACAGCATGAGAATTCAACCAGCAAGCACTTGGCTTCACATGAAAAGTGTAACTGATTTCCAGTTTCGCTGTGATATGTCTTTGGAACCCAGAAGTCTAGAGATGCTTCGTGGTTACATGAAATTAAATAGCTTTCCCACCTTCCAAAACTTAGCCTCTTCTCTAAAGCACTTGTGCATTATTGCTTAGGTGTATATGTATGCAAATACGCTTTTCAACACCTGAGCAAGGCAGAGAAAAGGAAGACCAAAAACAGGTAAATAGGAAGAGTATACTGTCCCACTACATCTCTATCCCCATCCAGAGCCTTTTTCTAATTCACACAAAAGCATCGAGTTTGAACCAATGTTCCCAAACAGTACTTTGCAAGAAAAAGACCTAAGCATTAGTTTTGTATGCTGTACGCCAGCTGCTTTAAATGAGCTCCATTAAATTTCACAATATTCCCAAGAGGCAGGTATATATGGGGGAGGGGAGCAGTTTAGTGAGATTGAATAACCTGCCTGCAGACCTACAGCTAGTGTATAATAGGACGTAAATTGGGACCTAGATCTCTCTAACCCTAAGGCTCATTCCCCTTTTTATATATTTATTTGTGGTTTCATGATGAAAATTATAAACATAAAAATAGAAATGATATATCAATTACCACATACCTACTATGCATTTAATAAATGTTATTATTTTGCCACATTTACCTCTGATTCATTTAAAAAAATATTAATGTTTATTTTTGAGAGACAGAGAGACCGAAAGCAAGCAGAGGAGGGGCAGAGAGAGAGGGAGACACAGAATCTGAAGCAGGCTCCAGGTTCTGAGCTGTTAGCACAGAGCCCGTTGCGAGGCTTGAACCTACAAACCTTTAGATCATGACCTGAGACGAAGTCGGACGCTTAACCAACTGGCCACCCAGGCACCTCTGATTCATTTAAATCAAGAATAAAATGTTATAGACAAAATAAAGTCACCTTTCCAATTCTTGCCTCTTCCTTCTCTAAAATCAACCACTAGCCTAAAATTGGGGTGCATCTTCCCATCAATGTTGTCATCTTTCTTATGTACAGTTAATTCTTATAAATATATCCACAAGGAAATATGGTTTGCTGCTTATTTTACCTTCTTACATTAATGGTATTATGATGCATATGTACCTTTTGTAGCATGGTTTTTATAGGCACAGTAATATTTATAAAATCTATTTACGTTGATAGCTCTTGAATATAATGTGTAGTTTACCCTTCTTAGCTATTTAATATTTTAGTACTTGGTTATTCAACACTTTATTTCTCCATGTCTTAATGGTGGCTATTTAGATTTTTTCTACATGTTGCTATTGTAAATAACTATAAATTATAAATAATACATAATTATAATATATAATATTATAAATAATAGCAATGATTATTCTTTCTACATATCCCCTTGTGTACATGTGTGAAGGTTTCTCCAGGAAGTGTTTCTAGAAGTGAGATTTTTGGGTCTCAGGATATGTGCATCTTCAGGTTTTTTATATCGCCAAGGTGTTTCCCATATTGGACTGACTCCTATCCCACAAGCAGCAAAGGTGGGTCTCATGACCTCCTATTGTTACCAGCACTTGGTCTGCCCATGCCCTTGACCCCGTGCCAGGCCAAGGACTGTAATTCTTTGAATTACAACCCCAAGTCAAGATACATAGGAATTCAATTTTTTAAAAATTTCTAATAAAAAAAGATATGCAAGAATTTTACTACATAAGGGTGTGTTATTCATCTCACACGTGGGTGAGAGGTATTTTGAAGGATTTGCGTATCCAGACTTCCATATACACCAATCCCTCATATTTTAACTCCTGTCAAGTAAAAATACAAACCACATCACTTGCTAGGTATTTGGCTACCAGATGCATCGCTTTAAATTATTTTTTTTTCATTTATTTTATTTTATTTTTTTACATATAGTTTATTGTCAAGTTGGTTTCCACATAACACCCAGTGCTCATCCCCACAAGTGCCACCCTCCATGCCCAACACCCACCCCCCACATCCATCAGTCCTCAGTTTGTTCTCAGCATTCAAGAGTCTCTCATGGTTTGCCTCCCTCCCTTTCCCCCACCATTTACCCCCTTCTTCTCCCCCATGGTCCTCCGTTAAGTTCCTCCTAATCCTCCTATACGTGCAACCATATGATATTTGTCCTTCTCTGCCTGACTTATTTCGCTCAGCATAACACCCTCAAGGTCCATCCATGTTGCTACACATGGCCAGATTTCATTCTTTCTCATTGCCATGTAGTATTCCATGGTATAGATAAACCACATCTTCTTGATCCATTCTTCTGTTGATGGACACTTAGGCTCTTTCCATGTCTTAGCTATTGTGGAGAGTGCTGCTATGAACATTGGGGTACATGTGCTCCTATGCATCAGCATTTCTGTATCCCTTGGGTAAATTCCTAGTAGTGCAATTGCTGGGTCATAGGGGAGTTCTATTGTTAACTTTTTGAGGAACTTCCATACTGTTTTCCATTTTTAACTGGGGATGTTTAAAACTGCAATTACTCTATTTGTTATCTAATTAACTTTTCCTTTCAAACTGGGATTTTTTTTTCACTCCAGTCTTTATCAGACAAGGTCCGCAAAAGCAACCTTGACGGTATTTTCCCTGGAGAAAAAAAGTAGGTTCTTCAACACTCGGTAATTAGAATATTCACAATGACCAGCGAGAAAATTCCCTCAACCCTAGGTAGGGTCTGTAACTGGCCCCTGGTCTCATACATCAGTACTGGAAAGGGAGTCTTTCCTAGGGGACTGCCTGTTAGCACCAGCCCAATAAGATCTAGCGTACACATCCCCCAGGATCCTTTCTGTGGTATCGTTTCAAGCTAGCTCGTGTACAACAGTTGTCTCTACCCTCACAATTGCGCCTTATTTCACTGCACATTAAAAGCCTTTAAACAAGAGGCCAAAACCCACGGAGGCTGGATTTCAGGAGAGGTTGGACTGATACCACCTCCTGGATTCTCTGATATCTAAACCAGCAGAGCCGCAGATCATTACAGGGGCTCAAGTCAATTAACCTTTCCTGACACTCCAGCCTCACGCCTTAAAATGAGTTTAGTGATACTTTATGGCACAACTTGCTACAGTCTGAGAGGTCAAAGTGGCAAAAATAACCAGTTTGGTCACAAGGTGCTAAGGACCCAGATATTCAGCTTTAAAAACAAAAATCCTGTTTGGTCTATACCTAGAGTACATAGAAAAGGATCTTGCCAGAAAGCAGGACAGTTTGCTCTTTATTTAGATACAATAACAACAAAAGAGTGTAAACTAAGAAGACAGGTCTTATTTTCACCTGCCTCTTCAACGACAGAGGCTCACAAAGGCTTTCATTTGGTTGGCCTGGGCACTCGTGAACGGATTGGCCCTGCGTGTCTCCCGGTGCGGTCCATGTAGTCCTGGGGGGCCCCGAGGACTGTTGGGGGGCCTATGTAGTCAGAACTATGTTCTCTGCCTTTGTCGCTGTGTGGGCATAGGCTCTGACGATGCCCAGGTGATGGTGGGTGGAGGGGTGAGGGCCTCAGCACCAGTCAAGGCAGTGACTCTAGACTCACTGAATCCTTCAGTGCCCCCACTCTCAAGGGCAGAAAACATCACTTTCACTTAAATATATCCTCTAGGGGGCAAATGGATGGTTCAGTCAGTTGGGCATCTGACTTTGGCTCAGGTCATGATCTCGTGGTCTGTGGGTTCAGGCCCTCATCCGGCTCTGTGCTGACAGCTCAGAAACTGAAGCCTGCTTCAGATTCTGTGTCTCCCTCTCTCTCTGCCCCTCCCCTGCTCACACCCCGTCTCTCTCTTAAAAAAACAAACAAACCATATTTTAAAAAAACTTTTTAAGTCCTGAGGAAGCAGCAAAAATTATCAATTTTATTAAGTCTAGACCCTTAAATACAGGTTTTTTTAAATATTCTACCTGAAGACCTGAAGTGGTAAATACCCATAAAGCATTTCTGCTGCATTCCAAAGTACAATGGCTGTCTCAAACAAAAACAAAAACAAAAACAAAAAAACTACCAAAGTGTTCAAATGCAGCTGAACTGGCTGCTTTTTTTTCCATAGAACATCATTTTTACTTGAAAAGATTATCCTCAAACTATAGTTTTTGGTATTGCTGTCTATGGTAGACATTCTTACTTTTTTTAGATATTCCATTTTTAAAGTGAATGAAATGATCCTGTCACTTGAAGGAAAACAACTCAGAGTTTTTGTTGCCAGTGATAAAATTTGAGCTTTCAAGTGAAAAATCAGAATTTTGAAAATCTATATTTGCCACTGTCAGCCTGACAACTTCCTAATACATAAAGATCATTTAAACAAGTTTGGTGGTGACATTAATGAAAGTGGTTCTGATATCCTATAGTGAGTTATATCAACACTAGGAGGCTCTTCATACCTCAGCAAACCAATATTTTCCAAATAACCAATGCCTCTTGAGGAATCATTTTAAATATATTGAATTACAACACCACAGGAAATATTTATTGATATAGTTTCAGATCCTGTAATGTAACAAATCTTTAAGAAACTACCACTTGTTGGGGTGCCTGGGTGGCTCAGTAAGTTGGATATTTGACTTCAGCTCAAATCATGATCTTGTGGTTCATGGGTTCAAGCCCCACAACGGGCTCTGTGCTGACAACATGGAACCTGGAGCCTATTTCAGATTCTCTCCCTCTCCTCTCGCTCTGCCCCTCCCTTGCTCAAGCTCTGTCTCTCAAAAATAAACATTAAAAAATTTTTTTTTAAAAAAAGAAGAAACTACCACTTGTAAGGGCATCTGAGTGGCTCAGTCAACTGAGCAACTGACTTCAGCTCAGATCATGATTTCACAATTTGTGAGTTCAAGCCTGGCATTGGGCTCTGTGCTGATGGCTCAGAGCCTGGAGCCTGCTTCAGAGTCTGTGTCTCTCTCTCTGCCCCTCCCCCATTCGTGCTCTGTCTGTCTCTCTCTTAAAAATAAATAAATGTTTAAAAATTTTTTAAAAAATCATGGAGGAGGGCACTTGTGGGGATGAGCACTGGGTGTTATATGGAAACTAACTTGACAATAAACTATGTAAAAAATAATAATACAATTAAAAATTAAAATTAAAAATAAAAAAAAAAAAGAAACTACCACTTGTTAAGTTTTGGTGTGGTCTCAAAGAAGAATATCCACAATTATGTGAAAAGACTATCCACATCCTCTTCTCTTTTCTAGTTACGTATCTGGGTGAAGCTGGATTTTCTTCATATTTTAACCAAAGAGCACACAATAGAGGGAATGAAAAAGCATATCTGAGAATCCTGTTGTCTTCTATTATGCCAGAGATTTGCAAAAATCTAAACAACAGCACTCTTTTCAATAATTCTTTCTTGTTTTGGAAAAAAAAGGCTATTGTTCACTGAAAGTTACCAAGTAATTAGGTTTATCACTTTATTTTTAGCTGAACTAATAGATCATTTGAAACTTTCCGTTTTGATTTCCAATAGGATAAATATCAACAGACATAATGCAAATAAACAAAAACTCTTTGGTGTCCTTAATAACTTTTGAAAGTGTAAAGGTGTTCGGAGACCAAATAATTTGAGAACCATTCTGTTGAGCCCGTAAAGGTCCCTATGGTTCCCTTCTGATCTGAGGGATCACATGTATCTCACTTCCTATAGCTAGTGTTCCACGCTATGTCCAGGTTCTTGGTAGTAAGCAACAGAAATGAACTCTGGCTACTTTAGAAGGAAGAAAAATTGTGGGAAGGACACTTGCTAGCTCATAGCATTAGAGGGTGAGCAGAAGCCAAGAATATAAGGCCCAGCAAAGACCCAGCCTCAGTCGTAGGAACAGACTATGATGCCACATTATTGGCATTGAGAGTGGCTGCTGCTGCACATTCACACCCACTGGTTGGCCTCTGGACTCTCCCACAGCTCCCTCTGCAATCTCCCATCCTTCCACATCCTTGGTAGAACACCTGATTGGCTGAGCCTCATTTCTCTGTCCTTACCCCAGTCCCCAGGGAGCTGGCAAAAGAAATGTCTGTTCCCTTCGGGATACAAAATGGGAGGGGAGCGCCTGCCTGCCACTTTCTCTGGGTCAACCCAAAATAGGTACTATCCGAATCTTAACTTGTGAAGGACAGCAAAAGCAATGAAGTAGAGTACTATATATACATATGTATATGTATACACACACACACACACACACACACACACACATCCTAGTGATTCTGCTTTTCTGGAGAACCTTGATTAATACAGTTGGGAAATCCTGACTTTCCATGAGTTTTCCAACATGGCAAGCTCATTTTAAAGGGTGGGAGCTTAAAAGCGTTAACAAAAGAAAGTGATTTGCCAAGAGAACTATCTAGCACTGTTTTCTCCAATATGGTTGCCACTAGCCACATGTGGCTGATGAGCACTTAAAATGTGGCTCTGCCACATGTTGAAATGATAATGTTTTGAATATACCATACCATGTTAAACAGAATAGATCATTAAAATTAATTTCATGTGTTTTTTATGTCCTTTTTTTTGTAAAGTATTACTACTAGAAAATTTTAAGTTGAGGAAGGGGCTCTTATATTTTTGTTGGACAGCACTGGTCTAGCATAACCCTCAAGCTACCCAGTTTCAGGGCTCCAGAAAGGCCTCCTCAGTTTCTTCCCAAGGATGCTCATACCTGCAAGTGGTTGCAGCCTGATCATCCTGGGTGAAGTCCATGATTCCTATGCCATCACTAGGTCTCTGAGGTTTGATTAGTCTAAGAGGAGAATAGCTGGTTGAGAAACAATCAAATGAAAGTACCCAGTAACACAGAGGACTGGATCCAGGTGTCTGATGTGTGACAAATGTACAGTAGTGGTTGTCCTAATGGACAATGTCAGAATGTTGTCACTCAATCTATAATCATGAACCAAACACCAAGCTTGACCATTTGCAGAAGGACGACATTTATGTGTTTATGACCTTCACCTTCATCTTTTCATCAATAATGTGGAGATTTCTCATCTTTGCCTAAAATTCTCAAATGAATTTGGTCTCCTTCAGTATGCCTTATAGATATGGTTTTACTGGCTAAAAGTGTTGAACGAAACTATCAGGAACCATGAACGTACAATTACAGTGGGTGAACTTGAAAATTTTCAAAACAGATTTTCCCATTTAGTTATTTCAGCTACATTCACATGAGACCTTCAAATGTGGCAACTTCTTTGGATAGGATTAAGAACTCAGTGAACACTAAGCTAATATAAGCATAAACTATACCCATTGCCTTCTTATGCAGGCTAGAGTGGAGATGATGTGTTCTTCCCAATTTTAAAATGTCGTGGTCCTATTTCACTACAGTAGAATTCATAAAGAACTCCAGAACTTATTTTTCCACATAATGTTTGTATTTTGTTACTGGTGCATCATGGCCCCATTTTACTCATCAATGGAAAAGTAGTAACACTTTCATACTAAGGTCAAGCAGAGTAAGAAAGAAATTAGATCAAAACTAGAGTTCTAGTTTGAGCTCTAGAAATTTTACTTAGGTTCTTTGTGACTTAGATTTCTTATTCTGTTAAATGAGCAGGTCAATTACATGTTCTTTGAGGTCCCTACTTACTGTCCCTAATGTTTGATGAGACCGAAAGGAATTCAGGAGGCCATCTTTAGAAGTCTGCATCATACAGCCTATCCAGTAATTGAAAGCCTTAGACAGATTGCCTTTTGAAGTACCTTTTAGTTCAGTGACAGTTCAAGCCTTTTCTACTCTAGAAAATCAAACATATACCATAAAATGCCAGTTTTTTTTGTTTTTTTTTTTTTTCACATTCACAGGTGTGGTAGAGGATGTCTTTAAGGTCTTATAATCATTAGGGGCAGCACCGCATGGTTCAGCTGTACAGACAAAACTTATTGATTTGAAATAACCACATTTTTCATTTCAGGCCAATTAGGCTGTGATTGCATGAATGCCATCTGGATTTGCCAGAAGGATCCAGGGTAAACACAGCCAGGTGCCAGACTCCAGGTCCTGCTGAGATGAAATGCCTTAGGGGCTGGACCCAGAAATGCAATTACCAGAAGTAGTTGACAAGCCCAGTAGGAGGGAAATTCTAAATCATGAATTTTAGGCCCTTGGGAATTAAAAGGTCAAAACTGGGCAAGTGGGAATGATGAGGCCTTCAGCCTGTAAACTGGTCATCATGTCACAAGGCCAGTTTGGAAGCAAGTCCTGTGGTTGCCAGGAGAGAGCAGTGCAAAAGTAACTGTAGAGCAGTCCAGAGACAGGGGTGGGCCGGATCTCTAGATTTAAAACCCTTGGGAGGCATAAACAGTCCTCACTGTCTGTTTATTAGTACAGAAATCGAGAATAAGCTTGTCCAACTTTGCTTCTCAAGTATTCTGAAGTTTAACGATTTTAGAAAGAGCTAAATTGCGACTACAAGGTGCAAACAAGTGCAGAGGGTCACTATTGAGGTGTATCATCTTTATGTAGACATATAATATTTTGACTAAAATTGCCAGAAAGTTCCAGGACATCTCTATCTTAATCCACTAATTTATCTTAACCCACTTCTTTTATGTACAGTAAGTATCCAAGATAAGCAGCTCTTTGGGGAAACTTGAAAATCCTGTATTGACTAGAAGATAGATTCTGCAGAATGAATTTAGGATGTAGTGTGAACATTACCCATAAATGTCTAGAATTTGTAGTTTTATGTCAAAGGCTTTCTATTATTTTAATGTTGCTTTGAATTTTGTTTTTTACTTTAACTAATGTAGGTGAAGGAGGTTGAGGATTTATCTATTTGAGGGACTGAGAGTTCTCTAGCTAAAGGAAATACAGTCTCAAAGTGGGCGTTTCATGGTATTATTTAACTGTGTTAGAAAAGCATTTACCTTTACACAACACTCAGAGGAAAACAAGAGATGCGTGAATCAAGCAACTCTGCTGTAACATGAATGCTAAATTGGCAAAAAAAAATTAAACATAAAAGTTAATATTAATGACTTAATGTCAAGGTAAGACTTTTTTTCCCAATAAGGTGCTGCAGTGGCATAATATTTTTAAATAGTCTCATAAACATCACATCATAATAATAACTAGCAGCTTAGAAGATAGACTGGAGACATATTAATAAAAATGTGAAGGTGGTATAATGCTGGAGGGATCACAAATGCAAATGGAATTGAATTCAAATTCATAAAATCATGACAAATTAGAGCAAAGGATGAGATCAATAAAATGAGTTTAATAATGATAAATATAGAATAGCTATCAGAAGACAGTAATGATTCAATGTACAAATTAAGTAGAGGGAAAGGATTAAGGAGTAAGACAGCAAACAAAAATATAGCCTTTTGTGGGGTAATTATTTAAAAAGTCTCTATTAAAATAAATTGGGTACTCAGAGCCTGCATGAGCTCTTTGTTTACTTGACGCTTGTTACTTTACACCCACCCTCCCATTTTAGACTTGGGCTCAGTTCACTCTGAGAAGTAGGAGAAGGCTATGGGGCCAGGCAGTGGGGCAGGGAGTTGGGGGACAGGGAGCTGGGGGAGGGTTGGGGAAAGAAGATGACTAGTGAGAAGAAAGGCAAAACCTAGGGCACCTATGAGCTCACAGGAGGGGAGCTGAAAGATGGTCGTCTCAAAAGAGATGGGTCTGATACAGCCATTTTCCTGCATATTTACAAAAATTGCCACACTGGCCTTACGTGGCAAGAGTCAGCAATTTGTAATATGTTAAGTTATCTGTCTAACATTCTGGATGAAGACTTTCCAGTGAAATTGGTTTGTCTGACTTGGGCCCATTAATAACCAGCCAGTTGATGAGAAGTTCCAGGCTGACTCTCTTTTCTCATCCTAACACTGTTTATTTAACTCAGTGGGTCCCCAACCTGCTTGTACCTGAGTCAGAGAGGAGATGGTTTTCAAATACTGATTCCTGAGCCATCAACTCAAACCTACTCAATCCAAAATATTTGAGAACTAGGTCGGTCCGTCCGTCCTTCCTTCCTTCTTTTCTTCCTTCCTTCCTTCCTTCCTTCCTTCCTTCCTTCCTTCCTTCCTTCCTTCCTTCCTTCTCTCTCTTTCTTTCTTTTTCTCTCTCTTTCTTTGTCTCTCTTTCTCTCTCTCTCTTTCTTTCTCTTTCTTTCTTTCTTTCTTTCTTTCTTTCTTTCTTTCTTTCTTTCTTTCTTTCTTTCTTTCTTTCTTTCNTCTCTCTCTCTCTTTCTTTCTCTTTCTTTCTTTCTTTCTTTCTTTCTTTCTTTCTTTCTTTCTTTCTTTCTTTCTTTCTTTCTTTCTTTCTTTCTTTCTTTCTTTTCTTCCAGATGATTTAGATATGACCAGGTTTGGGAACTCTATATTGAATGGATATTCATAGTTTCCGTGTAATCTATGAGATTGCTAAGATGCTGAACTGAATTTATATTTATCTCTTTTTATAAATTTGATTGAGTTTTTAAAAACCTCCTTTTGTTATATTAAAAGTCTATGAAAGTGGTTAAAAAATGATTTGAATGAATAGCAATATCAATATAGGCACTATCTTTTAATTTCCTGATTAATGAGCATAGGCAGTGATGATAAACAGTTGAAACATGGAGCAGAATTTATCACTTTCATCACCTTTAATGACTGATGACTTCAATCATTTCCCTCAGCATGAAATGGACCTCAGAATTTACTGCTCATTTCTTGAGTACTGAGATGCTGAATACTCAAGGGTCCCAGAAAAGTGTAATAAATATAAAGTATTTTTGCTAGGCTGATTTCTTACAGCTAGTTTCACTTAAAGGCTCTCATGAAACTGCAACCAAAAATTGGCTTTAGGAAACCAAGATTTGATGAAAAGAAAACCTGTAACAATGATACAGAAAAGTTAGGGTAAATCACTGTGACTTACATGTAACTCCATTTCCCATTCCACAAAATGAGGGTAATAGCAGTTGGTAACTCTCAACTTCATAAGTTGAATTAATGGAGTCATGGTTATAAACTCACCTGAGCTATGCTGAGCCAAGAGCTCTTAGATGTTAGATTAAATAAGTAGTACATTTTAAGGAAGAGAGAATGTGAGTGTCTAAACATAGTTATTAAGTACCTACCATGTGCTGTGCACTCTGTAAAGCATTGCCTCATAATATTGAATTTGCTGAAATATTTTTTTAAAGTAACTTCTTTTTAAAAAAATTTTTAAATATTTATTCATTTTTGAGAGACAGAATGTGAGTGGGGGAGGGGCAGAGAGAGAGAAGGAGACACAGAATCTGAAGCAGGCTCCAAGCTCTGAGCTGTCAGCACAGAGCCCAACACAGGGCTCAAACTCACGAACTGTCAGATCATGATCTGAGCCGAAGTAGGACGCTTAACTAACTGAGCTACCCAAGCACCCCATCTTGCTGAAATATTAACACAAACCCTGTTGTTAGGCATTTAGGGTCTTTTAAAAATGGAAGCAAATTATGTGGGAGAATATATATTATTTTACATAAGTTTCTGTGAAGAAACGTCTATAAGAATCATGCTAGTTAGGCTGGAGCCAAATGTATGGGCATCACCTAATCTTGAGGTCCTTGGAGATGTAGTGTACTCACTTGAGATAAAAACCTGTCAGCACCTTATTTCTTTGAATGAATTATATTATCTTGATGGAAAGGGAGGCCAGGCTAAATTAAAAAGTCTTATTGCTATCAAGAAAAGTGTCAGGGGGTGCCTGAGTGGTTCAGTCTTGATTCTGGCTCAGGTCATGATCTCGCGGTGGTCAGATTGAGCCCCACATCAAGCTCTGCACTGAGCATAGAGCCTGCTTAAGATTCTCTCTCTCTCCCTCTGCCCCCATTCCACTCGTGTGTGCATGTGTACTCTCTCTCAAAAAAAAAAAATCAAAAGTGTGTTAGGAAGTAGGTATAAGGAACACTGGACAAGACCACTTACAGAATTAAAAACAGAAGCAACAACTTCCTTTGACTTCCTTTGACCATTCTGGGCTACGGTAAGAAAAGAGAGATAGGTGATAAGTAATAAACACAATGCCTAAGTTAAATTGTGTTAAAATTATAAGCGCTATGGAAAGAATAAAGCATAGTAAAAGACATCAGATATGTCAGTGTGTAGAGAGTTGAATGATTCACAAATTTAAATAAAGAGATCAGTGTGAGCTTCATTGAGAAAGTGGCACTTGAGCAAAGACTTGAGAATTATCCACATCATATCTGGGAGAAGAGCCCTCCAGGCAGAAAGAACACCCAGTATAAAGGTCCTCAGGTGGGATCATCTCTCATGTGAACAATAGCAAGAAGGTCAGTGTGGTTAAAAGAGCATAAATGAAAGGAAAGGCAATAGAAAATGATGGCAGAGAAATGGTTTGCAGGCCTTTCAGAAGAATTTGGCTTCTATTCATGATAGTGAGCTAGCAGAGAGGGGTGAGCAAAAGAGAAACATCTGACTTGCCCATTTTAAAAGAATCCTTATAGTTTCTGTAATAAGAATAGACTGTAGCAGGAAACAGGGAAAAGAACGGCGACTATCTAGGAGGCTACTGGAAGGAGGAAGTGATGGAAGCTTGCACCAGGATGGCCATGGAGTAAAGATGGTAAGAAATGGTTGGAATCTGGATACCTTTTGTAGGTAAAACAAATAGGACTTCTTGACTGATTGAATGTGGGTTGCAAGAGAAAGGGGAAAAGAAAATGATGGGTCCAAGAGTTTGACCAGAGAGACTGTAAAGATGGCATTGCCATCAAATGGGATAGGAGAAGGCTATGGCCAGAGCAGATCTGGAGATGGGGAATATCAGGAGTACGGTTGGGGTCACGTTGAGTTTGAAAGGTCTATCAGATATCCAAGTGGAAATGTAGAGTAGCCTGTTGTCCACTTCTGGAGTTTTGAAGACAGTTCTGTTTGTAGAGATAATTTTGGAGTTTCTTGGCCTGTGGACCAAGATTTCCAGATAAAACATAGACACCTCATGATACTTGAATTTCAGATAAACAACTAACAATTTTTTAGTACATGTGTGTCTTAAATACTACTTGGGATATGTAATTAATCCCTTAACATAATCATTATGAGTTTTTATAACTATTGTTAATAATTAACAATATTAATATAATTAATATAATAAAATTTGCATGCTCCATGTAATATTTGAAACATATGTGTATAAAACATTATTTGCTATTTATCTGAAATTCTAATTTCACTGTCCATCCTGTATTTATATTTACTAAATTGGGCAGCTCTAACAAAGATGACTTTTGAAGCAATGAACAGATGTGATTACCAAGGAAGAGAGTGAGGAGAATAGAAAAAGATCAGCTGCTAAGCCCTTGATCACTTCAACACTAAAGGTCAGGTAGCAGGGCACCCAGCTGGCTCAGCTGGTAAAGTGTGCAACTCTTGATTTTGAGGTAATAAGTTCGAACCCCATGTTGGGTATAGAAATTACTTACATACAAACATACATACATACATAAGTGTATGTATATCAGGTTGTAAAAGAGAAGCTAACAACAACAAAAACAACAACACTGATGCGGAGTAGCCAGAAGTACCAGAAAAGCCTAGAAAATGTGATGTCCTAAAAAAAAATATATTAAAGTACATCTAAAAAGAGAGAGTGATCAACACTGCCAAATGCTGCTGATGGACCAATTGAGTTGAAATTTGAAATATAACCATTTCATTTAGCAGCATGGGGATCACAGAGACTCAACAAGAGCAGTTTCAATGATAGTGGGCAAAAAACCACTTTCTAAGTGGTTTGAAGTGAGTGGAAAAAGAAAACATGGAGACTGTGCACATAGACAATTCTGTTAAGAAGTTTTTTTCAGTATGGGGTGCCTGGGTGGCTCAGTCAGTTAAGCATCAGACTCCTGATCTCAGCTCAGGTCATGATCTCACGGTTCGTGGGTTTGAGCCCCGTGTTGGGCTCTGTGCTGAGAGCACGGAGCCTGCTTGGGATTCTCTCTCTTTCCCTCTCTCTCTGCCCCTCCCTCACTCGCTCTCTATCTCTCTCTCAAAATAAACTTAAAAAAAAAAAGAATTTTTTTCCTGTAAATAAAAGGGAAATGAGGTGATAGCTGGTGGGAGAATTGAGATCAAAAGAGGATTTAAAAAATTTTAATGAGATTTTTAAAAATAGAAAATAGCCTGTTTGAGCTCTGTACTGTACTCCGGACCGGTGGTTCTCAAACTTTTGTGTCAGAGGGCTTGTGAGAACACAAATTGCTGGGTCCCACTGCCAGAGTTTCAAATTTAGTAAGATGGGGTGAGACCAAAGAAGTCATATTTCAAACAAATTCCCAGGAGGTAATGGATACTGCTGGGCCAGGAACCACATTTTGTGATCCATGTACACTGTGCCCTGCACATAATATAAATAATATTATTCAACACTGTTCGGAACACTTAAGCTAATTAAACAGAAAAGAAAATAAAACAATTGGTATGCATATCATGTAAAAAAAAAAGAAGACAAAAGTATATTTATTTTGCATGTGATACAACTGTGAATAAAGAAAACCTAAGATCCTAACAGAATTATTACAATTAAAATAGTTTGATAATGTATCTCAAATCAAGTTAAATCCTATTTTTAAGAAAAAATCCTTTTTAGAAACTGGTTTTTAAATCTATATGTATATAATAATATAAAAAATACATAATTATAAAATCACATAAAAAGACTTTATATTTATTTAGAGATACACGTGAAGGCAACAAAAGTTCACACACATGGCAATCATACACACTAACTTTTTTAAACAATTATTTGAGAGAGACAGACAGAGTGTGAGCAGTGGAGGGGAAGAGAGAGACAGAGAATCTGAAGCAGGGCTCAAGCCCACAAAGCCATGAGATCATGACCTGGGCTGAAACCAAGAAACTTAACTGACTGAGCCACCTGGCGCCCCTATACGCTAGCTTATGAATAGTGATTACATCTCTGGAAAGAGGGGGGATGGAAGAATGTCACCACGTTCCTTCTTTCTTTATATGTTAAATAAGGAAATCTTAAATAAATATATCAAAATGTTAAAATCTAAAAAGTCCGAGAGAGGACATTTTTGTTTTGAATATTTTTATACTTTAATACATATATGAGATTTGTTTTTAATGGTACTATAATGGAAGGGCACAGATATAAATTCCCTAACTTACACCATATGCAAAAATAAGATTCTGATGTTTAGAGATTTAAATGTAAGAAATAAAGAATATGAACATGCAATTCATAGAAGAGAAATGACTATATGTCTTTTTTTTTTTTTAGCTCATTTATTTATTTTGAGAGAGAGAGTGCATGCATGCATATGGAGGAGGGGCAGAAAGAGGGGGAGAAAGAGAATCTCAAGCAGGCTCAGTGCTAACAGCTAACAGCCACAACCCAGGGCTTAACCTCCCAAACCACGTGATCGTGACCTGACCCAAAATTGAGAGTTTGACGCTTAACCAGCTGAGCCACCCAGTTGGCCCTATATGTTGCATAACATTATGAAGATATGCTCAGTGTCATTAGGACCCAGAGATAAGCAAACTGAATAAATTGTGGTTTTACCAATAATTTGGAATATGATGTAGTTTTTTTTAAGGAGCCATAGTCTCACTGAGATATATGAGAAAAGCAAGTTGCTTAAGTGTGATTGTTTTTTGTCAAACAAAAACACACTGCACATTAGAACACCTGTTTTCACATTTCTGCATGAGCATGAAAAAAGATGTGGAGCAGGGTACACCAAATTGATGACTATTGTTTATCCTTGGGGCAGGGGGGAAAGGTGAATGGAAGGGATTGAAAGACTACTGCTTTCTTTATATATAGTTGGCTAGATTTCACTGTTTTCAATTAGCATATTTGTTTGTATAATGAAAACAATAATTTAATTAATTAATTAATTTATTTATGAGAGAGAAAGAGCATGCACAAATGGGAAAAGGACAGAGAGAGAGGGAGAGAGAGAATCCTAAGAAGGTTCCGCACCTAGTGCAGAGCCTGACATGGGGCTGGAACTCACAACCATGAGATCATGACTTGAGCTGAAATCAAGTCAGATGCTTAACCGACTGAGCCACCCAGGCACTCTGAAAAATAGTAACTTTAAAAATTTAGACATATTGGGAGAAGGAAAATAAGAGAAGGAAAATTTCGGCCCTGAGAGGAATGAGAAGAGAACACGGGGAGAGAAAACCACAAGTTGTTTATTGACGGCTTGTTAAGAACAGGCAGAGTGCCTGGAGCCTAAGAGGAATATATAAAATATAAAGCATAAAACTTGTTCTCTATTTGCATAAAATGTGGTTGGGACAGGAAATTAAAACACTCAAGGGGCATCTCGACGGCTCAGTTGGTTAAGCATCTGACTCTTGGTTTCTGCTCAGATCACCATCTCAGGGCCAGAGAGTTTGAGCCCCGTGTGAGGCTCTACACTGACAGCTCAGAGCCTGCTTGGGATTCTGTCTCCCTCTCTCTCTCTCTCTGCCCTTCCCCAACTTGTGGGCATGCATGTACATGCTTGCTCATTTTCACACTTTCTCAAAAATAAATAAATAAACATTTTTTGAAAACACTCAAAACCAGTTAAACATAATAGTGCAAGCCCCTCTAAAGCTGTCAGATTCTTTTTTCTGATACCAGCAGTTTCCTTTTCAATTCAATGGAAATTTTTAATTTTTCTTAACATGTTCTAGAACAGAAAAATTGACTTGTGTGTTTTAAGATAAGGAATGTGGAAATTAACAAAACATGATGAGATCTAAAAGCATAGGTTTAAAACCGAAGAGATTTTGGGAATTTCTCGAGCAAATATACTACATGGGCACTCACTTTTGGGATGGTGTTTTGCTAAAATATAAATGGTATATTTCTATAAATAAAGTCTGTCCCCTCAATTTTAATGCCTGTGTGTTCTGGATGTTAAAATATTGCAAAAATATTAATTTTTGTTCCTCATTTTAGTAGCATGAGAAAGAGTGATTGTCAGTCCTCCCTCTGGGAAACAGAATTCGAAATAGAAGAGATTTATTAGAGGAAGTACCACCTTTCTCATGTTTGATCCCATTAAAGTCCAGCTTCTCGGCAGGTATTAGCCCAACAAAACAGACTTATCCCTTTTGATGATGATGCTCTTCCAGGGACGAGGGAGTAGGCTTTGCCTGAAGGCAGGGAGAGCCTCCAAGACTGTGATGTAGGTTTAACACCTCTGAGAGGAATGAGAAAAGGAAGGAGAGCTGGGTGAGAAGAGCCCAGGACTGTGCTACAGCTCTCAGAAAGTCTCTGCCAGCCCAGCTGGGACATACAGAGCAGAGATGGCGCTGTGAGAAGAGCCCTGTGTTGGGTGGAAATTGCCAAGCTGTAGTACCTCGGCCACCCTCATTCAAGAGAACGTGATTTCAGTGTGTGTGAATCTTGCACAGGATCCAGAACGTTCTGCAGTTATAGACTGTCACCTATACAGTTCTTACAGCAAGCTCCCTTGGAGGGAGAGAGGGAGCAGCCACCAATCCATGACCACTGCAATTCAGCCATGTGACCCACTTCATGCAAGATGGCAGAGTGGCTCTTCTATGGCTTCCTGAGGAGAAACATAGAGGGAGGCGAGCAAAATGTACCTGAGACCCCGTCACTGTAGTTAGCTGTGGGATTGCAGGTGGTACTCAATTTTTCCCTCTTCTGTTATCCGTTGTAAATTCCCTTCCCCCTCAGCTGGTATCTCTGCAAGTCTTGGAGACTTACCTGAGTGTGTGACCCAGACCACATTACTGCGGGGTCTGAGCCCTGGGTAAGCATGCTTTTCTCTGGCCAGGGCAACTGTACATCTCCTTCTACAATACAATCGGGCAATGGAGTACTAAAAGTCACCCAAGTGAATCCCCTGAGTACCTACCAGATGGATTCCTCCCATGTCCATCGTGTATAATGGTCTTAACCTCCTCCTATGATGAAAATCAATTACCCTTGCCAAGAAGGTGACTTCCCTTCTCACTTGCTGGTCCCTGGAGACAAGGAGTTAAAGGTGCCAAGGAAGCAACCTTAACTTGTGCTCAGTGGAATTCTGGCCATATCCCAGATAAGAATGCACCCCCTTTGGGGACCAAGAGTTCTAACTCTGTGGAGCCCACAGTGGAGTGGCCAGGAAATCAATATCCCTGTGAGCTATCAGAAAGGATGATACAATGTTAAGAAATGATAGTGGAAATAAAAGTAATCCTGCTTCTACCCCTTTGTTCCTGGGACCATCTATTTTTCCTACTGGGGACACAGCTCTGTAAAAAGTCTCTGATTCAGTGCATACACTGAAGGAGGACACCTACTCTTACAAAGCATTACATCTGCAATGGAACTGGAAGTTGGGCCATTAAAAGGTTAGTGCTCTTTGGGGTGTCTGCTTCTGGATGATGTGGTGTTTGGTACAACCAGGACCCATGGTCACGAGCTTCCTTAAGTGTGAAGTGGGTGTCCTGTTGGATGTTACAGTGTGACAAATTGTATGCCTGTGAATCCAGCATTCTATAAGCTCCTAAATAGTGGTGCAGGCTAAGGCTCTGTGGACAGGAAATGCAAACTCATACTGGAATAGCTGTCTATTACTGCGAGAGTGAATCAGACTCTGTCCCCAAAAGGATCTTATGTATTTCTATCAAGTGGCAATTTGGTCTTCTTAAGAGATATACCTTATTGCAGGCTTAGCATTGGTACCTGTTGCTAGAAGTTTGGACATTCAGAAGCAGCGATAGCTAGTTTATGGGAAAGCCATGCCCTTGGACCCATATGTGGCTGCCATCTCTGCTTAGATGGCCCCTCCCTTCATGTGACAGTCATGCCAATTCTTGTGTCATCAACTAACTGAGTCATTTTGTCTATTTGCTTATTCAGAGCAAATTTACCTCTTCCATGGTAAATACTTTCTGGTAGGGTCGTCAGTTCCTCTGTTTCAAAGAACCACCCCAGTCACAAATGTGCCTCTCCTCCCAGGGTCCCTGTCAGGATGTTAAAGTGTCTCCAAGGCAATGAACTCTTGCCTTTCCAGTCTTACAGTCAGGCCTCTTTGATCAAATACCTTCATCATCAAATGCCATGAGCATACCCCTGGCTCCTGTCAGTCTAACTGGCTAATGCTTCCAGCCCTTTGGAATGTACTCTCTTCTCTCATCATGCCCAGCACATCTCAGCAGGAGGATGCTGGCACTTGACCGTATTTCTCCACCTGGCACCAGGAGAAGAGGTTGTATCCTAAGGAGTCACTTACCGTAGTAAGGGAAAGAGGCCTCTGCAGTGTCTTCCTGTCTGGAGAAAGTGCTAGCACTCAATATGGAGGGATGGGGCATGTCGGCAGCTCAGTTCAGGGATTTTGCAAAGCCATAATCTTGGGGGACTTTCACCAAATGTCCCCATTCCATGATTTAGGGTTCCAACTTTTTTCAACCAGAGCCCTGATCTCAGCATAACAGACCTGCTTTGCCTGACCATGCAATTATCTTAGCGGTTCTGTGATTCTGCTGACTTCAGCTACGTCCACATTCTACTGCCAAAGACATGGGCTGCTTTGTAAGTTACCAAAACGAGTCTTTGGCTTTCATACTTCTTGTTGATTTTTTTTTTTAATTCAGGTTTTTAAGGTAAAACTTACAGTAAAATTTAGATGAATGGCTTGATCAATCTTGACAAATGTATACAGTCATATAATAGCCACTGCAATTGAGATACATGTGATTATCACCACTTCCCAAGAAGTTTCCCCTTTGTAACTTTGTTTTCAGTCTTCTCTTCTCCAAGCCCAGTTCCTGGAAACCACTGATCTGTCTGTTCCCGTGACTTTTACAAAATATCATATACATGGAATTAGTCAACAGTTTTTTTTCCATCTGGCTTTTTTTTTTTCCCTTACCATAACGTATCTGAGATTCATTCACATGTTGTTGGTTGTATCAGTAGCTTGTTCTTTTTTGTTGTTGAATAGTATTCCATTGTGTGGATGTACCACGATTTACTTATCCATTCGCCATCAGATGGACACTTGTGTTTTTCCAGTTTTTGGTGATTATGAATAAAGCTATTGCATTCACATATTAGGTCTTTATGTAAAGGCTACGTTTTTATTTCTCCTGAGCACGTAGCTAGGAGTGAGATTGCTGGGTCATCTGATAATTTGTATGTTTACGTTTATTAAAAAAAAAACTGCCAAATTTTAACAAAATGACTGTGCCACTTTGCATCCCTACCAGCCATCTATAAGAGTTACAGTAGTGGGGCGCCTGGGTGGCTTAGTCGGTTAAGCGTCCGACTTTCGCTTGGGTCATGATCTCGCGGTTCGTGGGTTCGAGCCCCGCGTCGGGCTCTGTGCTGACTGTCAGCTCAGAGCCTGGAGCCTGTTTCAGAGTCTGTGTCTCCCTCTCTCTCTGACCCTCCCCTGCTCGTGCTGTCTCTCTCTCTCTCCTAGAAATAAAAAAAAAAATATATTAAAAAAAAAAAAAAGAGTTACAGTAGTTATACATCTTTGCCAGGACTTTGAGTTATCTGTATTTTTAACCATAGCCATTCTATTAGGTATATGTTTATGTTTATATTTCATTCTGGTTTTAATTTGAATTTCCCTAATAACTCACCATCCTAAACATCTTTCTACAGGCTTATTTGCCACCCACCTCTCTTCTTTGAAAAGCGTCTGTATCTCCTCCCCATTAATTTTGTGTGTGTGTGTGTCTTTCACACATAGCATCTACCTGTTTGTTTTTCATAATCCCTTTGCAGGGCATAGGAAAACTTTGTCAAATCCCACAAGTCCATTATCCTTGTATGAATTGTTCCCCTCATAGCTTTCACAGCCCTGATACCAAAGAAAGCTTTTGCAATTAGACTACCATCTTGTGCCAGAGATGATCCATGCCCCACACTGCATACAGGATGAAGTCCTTGCCAGCCAGGTAATGAGTGATCCTCTCCCCAAAACCATATTACTATCTGCCTTCGTGGACTGGTTCTTGTTCCAACTGTGTCAGTTTGGTCCTCTGGGAAGCAAGCGCCAAGATGGAAGAAGAAGTGCAAAAGATTTATTGGGGAGCAGGGGTAGGCAGGGAAAACCTTTAGACTGAAAAGCATGTGTGACTCTGAAAGGAAATGGGGAGGAAGAAACGGAAAGAGGTGTTAGCTGAATTGTAGCTCCAAGAAAATCTCAGCCAGCACAGCGGGGGACCCCAGAGTAAATAGTGGCCATTAGAAAGGTCTCACGTTCAGTTCTTGGCTGAGAGCAGCCTGTGGAGAGCATGCCTGTGGTGGACCCCAAAGGTACTTCAGCTAGAGGCCGCAGGCCAGCTCAGCTCATGGATGATTCTCTTTGAAAGGAGGATCTGGGTGCTATGATACAAAGTTGTGTTACCACAACTCTATTTGGGAGGAGCGATGTACGGGTAGTGACGAAAGGGGACAGACTTGAAAGGGAAGGAGACTCAGTGGCTGAGGACAAGGAGGGGCTTTGGGGGAAGTTTAGAAAAACCTGATGGGAATTTTATTAGCCTGTACTTGAAGTCTTTATACAATGTAAATCCTCCCTTCCACCTCCTCAGAGAATCACCTGTCATTTCAATACTGCTCTCAGGAAGTGACAAAGAGATCAGTTCTACTGCAGGCTCATAGGACAAAAAGCTTACTGTTTTCACATGAAAATAACTTGGACCCCAGTTTACAATAAAAAACACAGAAATCGAATCTTTAAATAAAACAGTATTCCAGTCTTTACCATGTCTGACTCATCCTTCACCCAGCTACCAAATATATCTTCCTAAAATATTGTTCTGCACACGTTCCTCCTGACTAACCTGTTAACAGGGCTTGAGGCCCCATTGAGACCCCCAAACTTGCCTACTATTCTATATAAACCATCTGCTCCATGTCTCCTTTTCACAATCGCGCCTCCCTTGTGATGCCTTTGCTGACAGCATGGGTCTCCCATGGAAGACCCACAGTCCAGAGTCAGCCAACACATGCCTTACGTGGGGCTCACATACTGTTTTAATTTTTTCAAATTGGTGTCAACATTTAAAAGTAATACGTTTCCTAACAAAATGTAGATTCCTCACTCTTCCAACAAACAGGAAGATTGGCTAACACTGAGGTGTCCTCTGGTAGCATTCCTCTACTGGGCACAGCAGCCCTTTGCGAAGGAGCAGTGAGGTCCCCAACAATCCTCTAACCTGACTCATTTTATGCCTGGTCCTAGTGAGCCTTTGTATTTGCAACCCCAGCACTCACTAACCCTTGCCCAAAATGTACGTCCCACTTTTTTCCTCTTCCTTCCAGGGCCACCTATTTCCTGATCTGGCTCCCTTCTCCTGGATTACTCTACCTCCCTTTGGATGCTCTTGTTACCTACACATTTCTTGCACTTGAGGCTCTGCTAGACTGTACTTGTCTTTGTGTCCTGATTGCATAAATTCCTTGAGTGGACCCAGTGTCAAGCACGGTGCCCTACAATTCATCAGGGAACAACAAATGTTTGTTGGTGACGCTCCCTCTGCCTGAGTAACATGTATATTACTGTTGCTTTTGGAGGCTGTTATAAATCTAACCTGTAACAGCTTCGAGCAAAAGGAGGGCTTATTGGCTTGTGAATTAGGAATGCAGGCAAGTAGCTGGGACAACTGGAACGAAGAACTTGAATGCTATGAGGCTTTTATTTCACTCCCACACTATGGCTCTTTCTTCATCTCTTCCCCAGATTTCTCTGCATGTCTCAGTCACTGTTGCCTACTACCTATTGCAAACAAGATACTTTTGAAGAATGGTTATATGTTCACAGCAAAATCAAGCGCAAGGTACAGAGATGTCCTCTTTGTCTTCACACATGCATTCCTTCCCCTCCACCCTCCGCCAGAGTGGCGCATTCGTTATAAGCGATGAACTTAGGCTGACACACAGTAATCACCAGAAGTCCATCGTTTACATTTGGGGTCAATGTTGGTATTGTGTGTTCTATGAGTTTAGACACATATAATGGCATACATCCACCATTATAGTATAAAATAAACTATTTTCAGTACCCTAAACATTTTCTGTGATCTGCCTCTTCATCCCTCCTCCACCCTGCAACCCCCCAGCAAACATTGATCTTTTCACTCTCTCCATAATTTTGCCTTTTCCAGAGTGTTAGACAGTGGGAATCATGCGGTATGTAGCATTTTCAGATTGGCTCCTTTCACTTAGCAATATGCGTTTAAGGTTCCTCTAAGTCTTTTCATGACCTGATTGGTCTCCTCTCTTTAGCCTTGAACAATAAATATCCCATTCTCTGGACATACTACACACAGTTTATTTATCCATTCACCTACTGAAGCATCTTGGTTGCTTCCAAGGTTTGGTAATTATGAATAAAGTTACTATAAACATCTGTATGAAAGTTTATGTGTAGACATAAATTTTCAGTTCTTTTATGTAAATCAAAGGAGTGTGATGACTGGATTGTATGATAAAAGTATGTTTACTTTTGTAAGAAGCAATCAAATTGTCTTCTGAGGTGACTTTATCATTTTGCATTTCCACCAACAGGGAATGAGAGTTCCTGTAGCTCCACATCCCCTCTAGCATTTAATGTTGTCAGTTTTCTGTTGTCAGTTTTATTATTTATTATTATTTATTCTGTTGCCATTCTAATAGGTGTGTAGTGGTATCTCATTGTTGTTTTCATTTGCTTTTCCCTGATGGCATATGGTGTGGTGCATCTTTTCATATGCTTATTTGTCTTCTGCAGATCTTTTTTGGTAGGTTGTCTGTTCGGATCTTTTCTTCCACTGTTTAATCAGGTTGTCTGTTTGCCTATTGTTGAGTCTTAAGAGTTTTTTTGTATATCTTAGATAATAGCCCTTTATCAGATGTTTAACATTTCTTGCAAAGCAGATCTACTGGCAACAAATTTCCTTAATTTTCGTTGGTGTGAAAAACTCTTTATTACTCCCTCATTTTTTAACAATAATTTCACAAGGTAGAAAATTCTAGATTGATACTTTTTTAAATGACTTTAAATATTTCACTCATTTAAATAAATAATTTTAAATATTTTATAACTGTAAATATTTCACTCCACTCTTCTTGTTTGCATGGCTCCTGAGAAGTTGAATGTAATTCTTATTTTTGTTTCTCTATAGGTAAGATCCCCACTTCCCAAACTGGCTTATTTCAGATTTTTTTTTCATCTTTGATTTTTCTATACCTTGGAAATGGTATTCCTAGATATAGTTTTTGTTTGTTTGTTATCCTGCTTGGGATTCTCTGAGTTTCCTGGATCTGTGGTTTGGTGTCTGACATTAATTTGAGGAAATTCTTAGTGATTATTATTACAGACATTTCTTCTGTTATTTCTCTCTCTCTCTCTCTCTTTTTTTTTTTTTTCTTTTTCTGGTATTTCCATTATGGATATGTTTCATGATTTGTGATTGTACCATAGTCCTTGGAAAGTCTGATCTGTTTTTTTTTTTTCTTTCAGTCTCTGTTCTCTTTGCTTTTCAGTTTTGATGTTTCTATTGAGATATCCTTGAGCTCAGAAATTCATTTCTCAGCCATGTCCAGTTTACTAATAAGCTCTTGAAAGGCATTCTTTACTCTGTTATAGCGTTTCTAATTTCTAGCACTTTTTGGTACTTTCTCAGGATTTCATTCTCTCTGCTTACACTGTCCATCTGTTCTTGCATGCTGTCTACTCTATTGAGAGAGCCCTTAGCATATTAATCATAGTTGTTTTACATTCCTGATCTGATCATTCCAACATTCCTTCCATACCCAGTTCTGATGCTTGCTCTTTCTTTTCAAGTTAGGTATTTTTTATTTTTAATATGTCTTGTCACTTTTTCTTGATAGTCTAACATAATGTACTAGGTGAAAGGAACTGCTGTAAATAGACCTTTAGCACTATGACAGTGAGGTGCAGGGTTGGGAAGTGATTTGTACTTTCAGGATTAGGTCTCACTCTTCTAGTGAGCCTATGCCTCTAGACTATAAACTTCCTGGTTGTTTGTCAGTTTTTTTCTCCCCCTTGGGTGGAACAAGATAACTATGGTGAGTAGCAATTGTGTGTTTCCATTCTACCAGATTAGTCAACCTCTGATGATCCCCTAGTGGATTGGCTCTGGCTAACTAGTTCTTCTGAGGTGGGACCTTGTTAAAAAGAATAGAGTAATCCAGCATATTTCAAAATGGTTTCTTTTCTCCTCTCCATGCCAATAGCATGAAGGAATTGTTCTCCAATATTTATTATAAGAGGCTGGTTGAACTCCTGGAGGGAAAACTCACAGAAGTATGAGAGGCCCACTGTGATCGGGCACCTTGACATTTTTAACTCTCAGCGTTGTCCACACTGGGCCTCCAGCAACTTCATTAATCACAGTTCAGGGTTTCCTACCCTGGCATTGACTCCCACAGGCGTTTTTGCTCAAGACTCTCTGCCCGGTAAGCTGTGACTCCCTGTAATCACTTATCTGACTCTCCAATCTTGGGGGCAGTGGTTGGTCCTGTGCCCTGTGCCCTCCCCTCTTCTACAGTTCCAAGGAGAGTTGTTGAGTCTTCAGTCTGTTCAGCTTTTTACATGTTGTTAGGATGGAGTGGTGACTTCCAAGCTCCTTATATGCAGCACTGTAAAGCAGAAATATTAGACAAGATTTTTCACACAGAAGAAGATATACTTGCTGGCAACTCTGGGATTGTATTTACAGAGCCTCCTTTCTCTATTCAATTCAAAGACTTCCAGGACAGGGCTCAGATTGTCCCGACTGAGTCCTATATGTGACCCAGTGTACATAATGTAGGACATGGAGAGAGGTAAATTAAAAAATGAGCATTTGGGTGAGAGAAAGGAGAAATTCTCTAAAACAAAGAGGATGAATTTCCCAGTAGAAAGGAGGAATGTTGGATGACTAGGTTATTAGATAGTCACAGGGTTATAGCACACCAGATAATTTCCTTTGTTTCCTTCTATGAGAAATTTATCCCACTTACATGTCAGGTTTATTAAGTATGATTTATGTAATTCGTGACTGGGGGATAGAGGGTGTTTGGAGAGGGTTTATTTATTTATTTTACGTATTTTTATTTTATTTTAATTTTCACAGAGAAATTATTATTTGTGCATAAAATTCACAGAGAATTAGGTTTCTCCAGAGAAACAGAGGCAATTCATGTAGATTTATCATGAGAAGCTGGCTCATGCTAGCATGGAGGTGGAGGCGCTCCACAATCTACTGTCTGCAAGGTTGAGACTGAGGAAAGCCAGTAGTGTGATTCAGTCCAGATCTGAAGTCCTGAGAGCCAGAGGAGCTGAGAGTGTAAATCCTAGTCTGAGAGCAGGAGACGATGAGATATCCAGGCTAAAGTGGTGAAGCAGGAAAAGGAGTAAATTCTTCCTTCCTTTGCCTTTTGTTTTATCCAGGCCCTAAAAGGATAGGATGACACTTACCCAAATTAGGAAAGGCAATTTACTTTACTGAATCCACTGATTTAAATGTTAATCTCATCCAGAAACACCCCTACAGAAACATGAAGAAGTAATGTTTAATCTGGGCACCCCATGGCCAGTCAAGTTTACACATAAAATCGACCATCACAATTTAGTTTTTAAAAGTGAATTATTACAAGACTTCTAATTTTGGAAAGAAAAACCCTTCCTTCACAATCCTGATGTTTGTTCCCAGAGGGGGCCATTCAAATCTTTTAGCTACCATTTCTGTGTATACCTCTATATTCTTAAATAGCATGACCCCATTGATAGATCTTAATTTTTAAACCTTTTGACATAACATATTAACTTCTAAATCTGGAAATTGCTTTCCACATACTTCTTTTCCACATACATCTTCTTACATCTTCCCAATATACTTAGTCCACAAATTTTGGTTAAGTCATTCTCATGACTGGAAATACTGCAAAAGGTCGAGACATGTTGATAACTGTGTTTTCCCATGTAACTCACTGTGTCATCCCCAAACTCCAAAACTGCCCCTTTGTCCTTACTGGGATCAAATACATCAGGCAATCTTGCAGCTCCATTTTGTCCCCCATTGGTACTTTCCTGACAAAGCCCTCTCTCCTCCTCTCAGAACTTCCCATCACCATCACCCTGGGAATTCCCGGTGTCCCTCTTTGGTGTCTGATGCCATTTCCTCTTTCTTGGGTTATTATGTCATGTTGGTGGAGCACATCCTCTAGGAGCTTCCTGAAAAAGAAATGGAAGGGAAATTTGCTGAGACTTTGCATGCCTTCACATATCATTTTGACCCTCAAACTTGATTGATATTCTAGATATGTAGAGATTTACAGATTGGAAATCTTTTCCAGTAAAGTTTTGAAAGCCATTGTTATTTTATCTTTCTTCTTGAAGTGCAAGAAAAGAGCTCAAGGAAGTATGGGAGTGGGCCACTGAGGGAAGAGTATTAGACAGATGCTAGACATCCAGTGTGAAGCGTCTGTGGGGTGAGGGGCAGAAACGACAAGGGCCCAAAAAGCCTGGGGCAGAATTTGCAAGCAGGAGAGAAGTAGGAAGTAAAGTACAAGAGGTTGTCAGTGGCCAGATCATATCAGGCTTTGGAGGTTTTTATAAGGATTTGGCTTTTATCCTGAATAAGCTGGGGAGGCAATGAAGGGTTTTGAGCAGAGAAATGTCATGATCTGAATTCTATGTTTATAGGATCATCCCGGCTGCTGTGTTGAGAATAGACTGAGTGGGCTAAGGGCAGAAGCAAAGAGACCAGTGAGGAGGTTGCTGTAGTAAACCAGGCAAGTAATAATGGGCTTGTGCCCAGCTAGGTGTGTTCCCCTTAGTGGTATGAAGTGTTGAAAAGTGTTCAGTTTCTGGTTAGGCTTTGAGTGTACAGTCAACAGGATATGCTAAGATTGTAAGTGGAATAAAGGAAGCATAGAGTCAATGACACCAATGCTTTTATCCTGAACAAATGGAAGGAAGGAATTGCTGTTTATAAAATGGAGAAGTCTGGGGGTGCCTGGGTGACCCAGTGGGCTAAGTGTCTGACTCTTGATTTCAGCTCAGGTCATGATCTCATGGCTTGTGAGATTGAGATGTGAGTAAGGCCCTGTGCTGACAGCATGGAGCCTGCTTAGAATTCTCTCTCTCTCTCTCTCTCTCTCTTTCTCTCTCTTTCTCTTTTTCTCTCTCTTTTTCTCTTTCTCTCTCTCTCCCTCTTTCTCTCTCTCTCTCTCTCTGTCACACACACACACACTCTCTCTCTGCCCCCTCTCTTTCTCTCTTTCAAAATAAATAAGTAAACACTTTAAAATAATAATTAAAATAAAATGGAAAAGTCTGTAGGAAGAGCAAGAGCTCAACTTTGGACACCTCAGTTTGAGAAAACTAATAGACATCCGAGTGAAGATCTCAGGTGGAGACCCAGACGGCTGGGAATAGGAACCTGAAATTAAGGGAAGAGGTCTAGGCTAGATATATAAGCTTTGAAATCATCAGCATATAAATAAAGACAAAACTGGTGAGATCAGCAAAGGAAAAGGGGAACACAGAAAAGAGAAGAGGTCTGAAGACTGAGATTTGGAGCATGTCAATATATTAAAGACCAGGTTTCAGAGGAAGAACCCATCAAGGAAGTTGAGGAGTAGCCAGGGAGGTAGAAAGAAAACCAGGAAATAGTTTCAAGAAGAAAGGGTGATCAAGGCTAGCTGGTAAAGATAAAGACTGAGAAGTAATCTTTGGATTTGGCAACATGGAGGTCATCAGTGATTTTGATTAAATCTGCTTGCAGGAGTTAAAATATGATTGAAGTGGATAGTAAATTTAGACAACTATTTAAATTTTGTCCTGAAGGGAAGCAGAGATGTGATATAAGGATGAAGTTTTGATTTTTTGAATGGGAGATATTATAGTACATTTGTTGGCTGGTGAGAACAATACAAAAAAAAGGGGGATAATAATGACACGGAAGAGAGAAGGGACAATTGCTGGAACATGCAAGTAAACGAATGGAATCTAGAATGCACATAGAAGGAAGCACCTGGGTGGCTCAGTCACTTAAGCGTTCACCTTCCACTCAGGTCATGATCTTGCGGTTCGTGAGTTCAAGCCCTGTGTGGAGTTTTGTGCTGACAGTACGGAGCCTGGAGCCTGCTTCAGATTTTGTGTCTCCCTCTCTCTCTTGCCCCTCCCCCCTTCAAAAATAAATAACATTAGAATGCTCATAGAGGGATTATCAGGTCAGAGCTTGAACCGTCTATATACAGGCGTAGTATACCAATAGATGCAAATGAATATGGAGGGGAAAATGAGCAGAGGTACTTGAAAAGTACCTGAAAGATAACTTTCATTTTTTCAGTGATTTAAAGAGTAAGGTCATTAACTTTACATGAGGGTAGGAGAGAAGATGTTAACAGTGATTTAGGAGAGTGAGAGAGGAGGGACACCTGAGTGGCTGAGTCAGTTAAGCCTCTGACTTTGGCTCAGGACATAATCTCACAGTTAGTGAGCTTGGGCCCCACATGGGGCTCTGTACTGACATCTCAGAGCCTAGGGCTTGCTTCAAATTCTGTCTCTCTCTATCTCTGCCCCTCCCTCAGTCACACTCTGTCTCCCTCTCTCTTTCTCTCTCAAAATTAAATAAACGTTAAAATAATTTTTTAATTAAAAAAAGGAGAATAGGAGAGGAAATAAATGAAGTAAGTAGACAATGAACAGACTTTCTGTAGGAAAATATGGTAAGATTTCTGAGTAGCACATAAGGCTCACTGGAGGTGAATAACAATGAATTATAAAGACCACCTCGCGTGGATATGGATTTTTCTGCATCCATGTGAAGCTGCGTGCATATGTGAGAACATTAGGAGGCAGAAAGTAGGATTAAACTAGGATTGGATCTGTATCAAGAAAACATGATGGGAGGTGCCTGTCTGGCTCAGTCAGTAAAGCATGTGACTCCTGATCTGGGGTTGTGAGTTTGAGCCCCATGTTGAGTGTAGAGATTAAGAATTTTTAAATATTAAAAAGAAATAAGGAAAGAAAGAAAGAGGTAGAGGAAGGAAGGAAGGAAGGAAGGAAGGAAAGAAGGAAGGAAGGAAGGAAGGAAGGAAGGAAGGAAGGAAGGAAGGAAGGAAACACAATGGAAGGAGAGAGGAGTAAAAGAGTTGAAAGTATGCAAAGGAGGGGCGCCTGGGTGGCTTAGTCGATTAAGCGTCCGACTTTCGCTTAGGTCATGACCTCGCGGTTCGTGGGTTCAAGCCCCGCGTCGGGCTCTGTGCTGACTGCCAGCTCAGAGCCTGGAGCCTGCTTCGGATTCTGTATCTCCCTCTCTCTCTGACCCTCCCCTGCTCACGCTGTCTCTCTCTCTCTCCTAGTAATAAATAAAACATTAAAAAAAAAAAAAAGAAAATATGCAAAGGAATATTTATAATGATGGAGCACAGACCCTAAGCTGGGTGAGGATATGAGGTGGAAGAGGAGCTGTGAAAGAGTGGTAGAACCAGATTAACCAATTTTAGGTCCCAAAGGACTTGAAATATTTTTTGGAGTTGGGATACTAGTGAGAATAAACTGGGAAAGCAGACAGTGGTGGTCAGAAAGTAGGAAACTTGAAGTTGAGATTAAATTAAAAATAATGCAGTTATTGGGATTGATAAGTCTAAGATCCAATGAGAGAGAAGAAGGTGGATGGAAAATGGTGGAATTAATTAAATAATTGAAAGATAGAAGGTGAAAGTGCTGAGAGGCTAGGATTGTAGAAAAAATACCTACATAGATTTTGAGTTGCCAAGAAATCTATGAGGACATGAATATTGGACTATGAACCAGAACGACTATGAACCAGAAATTGATCTTTTATTCCTTAAACTTTTATCATGAGTCTATCAATCTGGAAACTCTTATCCTTTGATTTTGGAAAGGTGTCTTGTGTCAGTTCTTTGATGATTTCTTCCCTGTCTTCTACGTTTTCTCTTTCTTGAACTCTTATTAGTAAGTGATGGGTCCCGTGATTTGATCCTCTAATTTACTTGACCCCTATTTTTCCATCTCTTAGTTTTTTGCTTTGTTTCTTGAAAATTTTATCTTCCAGGCCTTTTATCGAATCTATTTTTTCTGAAATTCTATTTTTGTTTTCTAAGAGCTACTTATTGTTCTCTAAATGTTCCTTTTCTTTTTTTCATTTGTCATGTTCTTATTTCATCAATGCAGTTCTTTTATCTTACATTTCTAAGGTCATTATGAACAACTGTGTTTAAATGTTCTTCTTTTTACTGCATTGTCTTTGTTTACTCTGTTACCTCTGTTCATTTGTTTGTTTGCTTGTTAGCTTTAATGTCTACAGTTAGTGTTAGAGACTTTCCTCACATGTCAGGTGATACTTGACTGACTTCATATTTAAGAATGAAGCACTAATAAAACTAACAACTCAGGAAACAACAGATATTGGCAAGGATGTGGAGAAAGGGGAATGCTTATGCACTGCTGGTAGGAATGCAAACTGGTACAGAGTTTCCTCAAAAAATTAAAAATAGAACTACAGAACTACCCTACCACCCAGTAATTGCACTACAAGGTTATTTATCCAAAAGCTACAGGAATGCTGTTTCAAAGGAGCACATGCACCCCAATGTTTATAGCAGTGCTTTTGACAATAGCCAAATTATGGAAGGAGCCCAAATGTCCATCAGCTAATGAATGGATAAAGAAGATGTGGTATATATACATACACACACACATGCGCACACACACACACACACACACACACACACACTATGGAATATTACTCAGTAATCAAAAAGAATAAAATCTTGCCATTTGCAACAACATGGATGGAACTAGAGTGTATTATCTAAGCAAAGTAAGTCAGTCAGAGAAAGAGAAGTATCATGTGATTTCACTCATGTGTGGAATTTAAGAAACAAAACATTAATATAGGGGAGGAGAAGGAAAAATAAGATAAAAACAGAGAGGAAGGCAAACCATAAGGAGACTTTTAAATACAGAGAACAACCTAAGGGCTGCTGGAGAGGTGTTGGGTGGGGGGATGGGCTAAATGGGTGAAGGACATTAAGGAGGGCACTTGCTGAGATGAGCACTGGGTGTTATATGTAAGTGATGAATCACTAAATTCTACTCCTGAAATCATTATTACACTGTATGTTGACTAAGTTGGATATAAATAAAATTTAAAAATTTAAAATAAATGAGGCACTAAAATTAGCAGACTGACAGCTCTGTGTTTTGTGCAGTGCTTGCCAGTTGCTACTATTTACTCTAGAATTATCATTTCCTTGGGGGACTTTCAAAAGTACATAGTCTTGGGGTGAGTGGGTGGCTCAGTCGGTTAAGTGTCCAAATTAGGCTCAGATCTTGATCTTACAGTCCGTGGGCTCGAGCCCCACGTTGGGCTCTGTGCTGACAGCTCAGAGCCTGGAGCCTGCTTCAGATTCTTTGTCTCCCTTTCTCTCTGCCCCTTACCCACTCGCTCTCTGTCTCTGTCTCTCAAAATAAAATAAAGACGTTAAAAAAAGTTTAAAATCAAAAGTACATAGTCTTTTCTCCTACCCATTGGTTTCATCAGACATGAATCTTCCAGTCTCCTGCCTGGTGAATAGAAATCTAGCTGTCAGTGCCCTGGTACTGTGAGGGACACAGGAAGTGGGGGTGGTTCTGATTCAGTACGTGGTCCATAGTACCTTACCTAATCCTCCTTTTTCAGTTTTACTTCCATCCTCTACCAAACCTAGTATCATTCAGTCTGAAGGTTCTCTGGTTCTATTTCTCCAGAAATTAAACCTCCCGCTGCCGGTTGGGTCAGTGATGGTATTGGCCCCTGCCTTCGCGGGAGAGGACAGGAATTCGGAAGGTCCAACTACAGTCATTTTTTTTTCCAGCCCCACCTTATACCACTTCCTACAGAGGGGAGTTCAGTTTCTGAGCCTTTGCAGGATTTTATAGTAGGGATGCATTTGGTTTTTTTTTTTTTTTTTTTTTTTTTTTTTGCATTTGGTTTTTTGATGGTTTCCACAGCAAAGCAAACTTTCCTGCTACACTGTTAACTTTGTTACCACTCATCCATCTGCCTTCTGCCTTCCAACATTTTGTTCCTAACTCTTGTCTGCTGTTGCGTCTTCTGTCTTCTTTATCCTTCAGGGCTTTAATTAAAAGTATATATATTCCTTTCCAGTCATTTTAGAGAGGCTAAAGGATGGAGGTGAAGTAAATGCATTCATTCACCAGAGACTGCCTTCTGATTTTCTCACATGAATTACTGAAAAGTAGTTATAGCAGACACTCTTGATACCTTGCCCCATCTCCCCTTGACCCCCTTCTGCAAGTGCAGGAAACAGCATCTTCTAAGCGTGCTAACAACTTCCCACTTAAGCTCTTGCATCATTCCACTTCTCTGACTGAGGATTTTCTCCAGAACCACAAGAATTTGCTCAGCCCTCAGCTAAGGTAGCCTGGGTAGCCTGGAATGGTGGAGATTTAACACCTCCCAAACAAGACTAGAAATCAGTGGGCTATTAGCCAACTTTCCTATACTGTAGTGAAACTGTTCTGAGGTATTCTTCATGGTTCCTCAGAAGTCCCCAAAGGGATTGGCCTGAATTGCTCATAGGCATATTCATCAATTGGCTTTTTTTTTTTTTTCCTTTTTCCTCTTTCACTTTCCACATTCTCTCAGTTATGCTTCCTGGTATCCTCTCTAAAATAAATTCCTTGTATCTAAGGCCTTGTCTCAAGGTCTGATTTTGGAGGAACTCAAAGGAAGACAACTGATTGTGAGCTTAGGAAGTATATTTGCAGTGATATGGAGGCAAGAAAGCCTCTGCTGGTGGTGGTAAGTTAGGTAGTGATGAACTCCAGCACTCCATAAAACCACAATTACCAAAACTTTCACCTGCTGTGTAACTGGAATGAGATAAAGGAGAAGCTTGGATTTTGCAGTAGTCTACACCTGAAAGATATGGAGCTATGGCAATCATAGCAATTGCAGAGGTGTCTGGCTTTTTGTTCACTGGCCAGAAGCACTGAGGAAAGAGAATGATAGGTTTACCTCGTCCAATTATCAATTCAGAACATGGCAATGAAAGCCAGAAAGCCTCCTTGGAGATCCCCATTCCCTGCAGCCAGAGGGCAGACTGTTCTGGAAAACTGGGCCAGGGGTTAATCGTAAGGATGACTGAACTGAAAAGGAGATTGACGGCATAGGACAGGCAGGCCTCCTAGGCAAGAGTCAATGCCCTGGGAGGGAGGAAATGGGCCCTGAAAATGGAGATAAGGACATGAGGGGTAGATGTACTAGAGAACCTTAAACCCTAGGTCTCCCTGAACCATCTAGGCTACGAGAACTATCCTTTACCCTGTTAGTTAGAGAGAACAGCACCCCACCACCTAGAGCCCCTGCGAAGTCCTGATCTGAAGCAGATGTCTCACAGATGACACCTGTCTACCTCAGCGTCTGCCCCTCCTCCCCTCACCGCCTCTATTCCAAAACTGAGTGCCGGGTCTCAGCATAGCCTGAGTTATGCTGTGAGAGATGTGATAGATTTTATTTTCTAGAGATGGCTGCAACAATATCCCTCATCTCAATGGCTCTTCTGCAATACAAACTTGATGTTGCCCTACCAAGAGATGGAGTCTAATTCCCCTCCCCTGGAACCTGAGCTGGACTTTACTTGCTTTAACCAACAGTGTGCAAAAGTGAGGCTGTGTCATTTCCAGGGCCGAGTCATAAAAGTTGATGCATCTTGGGGCGCCTGGGTGGCTTAGTTGGTTAAGCGTCCGACTTTCACTTAGGTCATGATCTCGTGGTTCGTGGGTTCGAGCCCCGTGTCGGGCTCTGTGCTGACTGCCAGCTCGGAGCCTGGAGCCTGTTTCAGTCTGTGACTCCCTCTCTCTCTGACCCTCCCCTGCTCTCTCTCTCTCTCTCTCTCTCTCTCTCTCTGTCTCTCTCTCTCTCTCCTAGAAATAAATAAAACATTAAAAAAAAAGTTGATGCATCTTCTGCTTTGTTCATGGAGATGTTTGCCTTTGTAAACTGGGGCTACCATACATTAAGACCAACTACCCTAAGGCCACCATGCTATAAGAATGCCAAGGCACATGAAGAGTAAGGACACTAGTTGCTTTAGTGGGATACTCATAGTGACAGTGAATGAGCATTGCTATCTTTCTCTTGTGAATGGACACTGCTTTAGCAGAAGCCTTCTGCTAAATGCCAAAGGCTGTTGTTTATGAATACCTTCTATTCATCATTCACTACCTGGTCCCAGAGATATGTTAACTTTCCCTCTTTCTGTTACAATATTGTCTACAGGGACCTTAATCATCTTCTGCACATCATTGTGTCCCATTATGTTAATGGCAGCATGATAATTGGACTTAACTTTTAGGAAGGAGCATGGATGCTGGTTGCTGTAGTAAAATACTTCATACCGGAGGTTGAGAGATACACCCTACACACTTCTGAAGCCTGCCACATCAGGGAAGGTTTTAGGGGCCCAAAGATCAGGACATCTCATCTAAAAGGATGCATTGCATCTATTACCACCAAGAAAGAGGCACAGCACTTGGTGAGTTACTCTGAATTTTTGAGGCAAAAACTACTACCCTTGCAAATACTCCTCTGGCCTGCTTATTAGAAGATTGTTGATTTTGAAGGGACCTGAGAGAGTATTTAAATAGCCTCATAAAGAGTCAGCATAGCCATCAGCCTAGGGATGACACCTCGCATGATTGGGACACTGTTCTCAAGGATGTGACATGTATGTTAAAACAAGATCACTGTATGTAGTCACTATGTGTGCTGTGTTTCCAATATCTGTAATACACATGAATGGTAGCTAAAGGAACCAAGTAGAGATGGCACCATTCATGTCCCTGGTCCCCCTCCTTGTCCCTCTGCAATGGTAGCAAACATTTCCATGCACTAGACAGCCTCCTCCCTGGAATGCCATAACTCTCTGCTTCTCTGCCCGAGACTCCTCTCAGCCCACACTGAGGATAGCCTTGAAGAGCGGGGATTAATGCCTTCAAAGACAAGTGTTAACCACCGAGGTTTCAGAGTCAGAAGACAAATGCTCCAAGTCCTCCACTCCTCCATTTTGATTATTTCTGAGATATGTTCTGCACAGTTTCCCAGAGAACCCACAGTGGAGGTGAGCCCCAGTTGCTCAAAGTGGTAGCTTGCTCATTACTACATGCGTTTTTTACTTTTCTCTTTCCCTTCTCTTCTTTCGCCCACTCCATCCACGAGCTCCTGAGATCACCAAATAAGCCACACGCCGCCCAGTATTTATCTCAAGGTCTGCTCCTTGGGAAGCCCAAATTAAGATGGTAAGTTTTCCTTACAAGTTTGTCTGCCTGTACTAATTTGTTATTTTCTACAAAAATAACTTTATGGAGGAAAAATAATAAAATTTTGGTTGAAAGCCTAAGTAATACACATTTGTAGTAATAGCAAAATACGAAGAGCAGTAAAAAGAGTTATTTTCACTAGTTTATAAAGAATGAAAAATTGAAATTTAAAATGCAGTAATAAGAACTTTAAAATGCAGTTCTTTCTTGCACTGTAAGAAAAAGAATATTTTAATAACTATAGAAATAGTTGGCAGGGCTGTCAACTATCAAAGGATTATTTTGAAATTGCTACCACTGGCCAACTACTATGATTAATGAAATCAACGTTTTCATGATGCAGGAGAAATAAATGTTATAAGTCAAATTTAATAGGTATAGTTTTTTCTCTAAAAGTTGTTGAGCTCTTAGGTTACTAAACCCCCTTTATCTTTCACTCTGCAGAAGAGTTTTCACATATATGGGTACAAATACACATGTGTGCACATGCACGCATGTGCGCATATGTGTGTGAGTGCACACACACACACATACACACTTCTTGGTATTTTAAACATTTTCAAAGTGTTGCTCTACAGACTCTTCCATTTAATTTTGGTAACGCATGCAGTATTCCCTCTGGAATACCGTTTACAACGAAATCCACATCGGAGGCAATTGTAGAATGGTTCTTCCTTTCTCTCCTGCACATTGTACAAAACCCTCCATCAGTGATATTGCTAAGCCAAATTTAGAAGGGGCTCAATATTCAGCAGAGAGGAAGAAAACATCAGCGCCATCCTGAGAAAGCCAGATAGTGATCAAAACTCAGGAATAAACAATCTTTGCTCATTTTAAACTATATAAATATTTGTTGAATAAGTTCTATTTTATTTGTCTTCTTTTTTGATGGAGTGTTGGTTTCTGAAACCAAACAATATACAGATTCTTTCTTCTGAAAGGCCTGTTGAACACTCCAGTATACTTCTTGGCATATTTGCCTTCATACATAGGTTTTGTTGAATCTCTGTCTACCCAGCACTACTTCTCATTGCTCCTGATAACAGCTCCCCCACTTTGTAGAGGAAACTGCTCTTTCTCCACTTGAACCGTGCAGTTTCAGTGTGAACTGCTAATTAAAGAGCCCTGACTTCTCTGTTCCTGTCATATGGGCAGGAATGTGGTTAATCATCATGTATTATGCACTGGCTTTCGTGATGACTCCAGGAGGCTCTAGAAGCTAAACCAGTTAGAAGCCCTCCCCAGGATTTTTGAAGCGGAGCTTGGAGAGAAGGAAAAGACCTTTCTTTGCTAGTGATGATGCCTGAAACAGCCATGCTACTCCGGCATGTGAAGAGCTGGCCTGCAAGAAGGTGGCCAAGCTGCAGACACAGATGATACAAAGGGTAGAATCCTTGAGGCCCCCACCGCCCTCTTTGGCCTTCCCTATCTCTGGGGCTTGGCGCTCCCCCTTTTCTCTCTATTCTGCAAGCTCTAACGTCTTTGCTATTGCTCCCCTTTCCTGCCCAAGGTAAGTCAAGTGGGGTTTCCAGATTTACAATCAAGAACTCTGATGAAAGTAATGCATTTACTTTTTGAACTGTTTTATCAAAAAGCTATAAAATCACTGCTTAATTAGGCAAAGCATTCTATTGCTTTTCCTTTTTGGTCTCTCAGTCATTGATGTTTAAGGAATATATGCTCCCTGACTAGCATTTTCCCCACCTGCTGCCCTGCCCCAACCACTAGCTCAGATATTTCTTACCTGTGATATACTGCTGGCCTGGCTGCAGATTCCAGAGGTAGGTGGGTACCATGGCTCAGGTGCAGTGGGGAACATACCTCCATAAATATAATATCAGGTTACCGAAGATAAGGTACTCAGTGTTCTCAAGAGTACCCAAGCAATCCCTAGGACTATCCTGGCCTTTTTACCCCAATGATGATCACAAGAGATCTCAGCAAATAGCTCTTGTAGACTACAAGGTGGACTAATCATTCTTCATTCTTTTTTTTTTTTTTAACGTATATTTATTGCTGACAGAGAGAGACAGAGCATGAGCATGGGAGGGATAGAGAGAGGGGGAGGCACAGAATCCAAAGCAGGATCCAGGCTCTGAGCTGTCAGCACAGAGCCCGATGCTGGACTCGAACCCACAAACTGCAAGAGCATGACCTGAGCCAAAGCTGGACGCTCAACCGACTGAGCCACCCAGGCACCCCCAGGACTGACCATTCTTAACATCATCCTTTAATCTAATTTTGGAGACCCGCTTCAATGCTGTTTTTAGGGGTTTTGTTTCCTATTTCACTGAGTACTCCTCCTGTTTTTAATCTTTTTAGAGTCACTGTGTGATGCATGAATGTCAACCATTTTCAGTGTCATTGTCATTCCCCATCTTTGTGTGCTCTGGCTGCCCTAACAAAATGCCACAAACTGGGCAGTTTAAACAACAGACATTTATGTCTCACACTTCTGGAAACTGGGAAGTCCAAGATGAAGATGCTGGCAGATTTGGTTCCTGGTGAGAACTTTCTTCCAGCTTCTGTCTGGGCCCTCACATAGCCTCTCCTTGGTACATGGACATGGAGCCAGGGCAGAGGGGGGGGACTGTCTTTCTCTTCCTCTAATAAGACCACTATCCCACTGTGAGGACCCTACCTTCATGATTTCATCCAAACGTAATCACCTTCCAAAGGCCTCTAATTTCCAAATACCATCACATCAGGAGTGAGAGCTTCAACCTATGAATTAGTCCATAATGCTCTGATTAGAATTTAGAATATGGAGAGGGAGCATTTGATTAGCTTGGCTTGAGTCACATGGCCACCCTTGGCTGAGAGGTGGGCAGAGCACTTATTTTCTTCCCAACAAACTTGATCCACTGGGAAATGATAATTCTTCAAGGAAATTCAGATGCCTCAGTAAGAGGAATGGATCCTAAAGCAATAACATAACCACGAATACACACCACAGACAATGTCAGTGTTTTCCACAGAGCTAAGCTGAATGAAATTGTCTATCAGCTGCCTCCTGAAATATCCCATTCACCTGCAAGATGATAATGTTTCTCTTGAAATTCCTACTTTCATTTTTTAAAGCAATCTCTACCCACAATGTGGGGCTCGAACTCATGACCCCCAGATGATAGAGTCACGTGTGGGGCACGAACTCATGACCCCCAGATTGAGCTAGCCAGGTGCCCCCTTACTTTCATTTTTCATTGCATTTAGCCTTAGGATAGATTCCTAGAATGCTCTTTATTCCTTCTTTTTATTTTTTCTACAGAAAAACAAATATATTTTCTTAAAATTGCAGAAGGAAGCTTTCCTTCAGAATACCATCTTACCTGATCTATTAATTCTGATATGGAAAGTTGTAGTTTATATGTTTGTTAAGTGAAAACAAGCAATTAGCAGAATAGTATGAAATCTCGTTTTGATAAAATATATTAAAATACAACATAATTGAATACATTCCCTAAAAGTGTTCATGGAGATGCACTAAACTTGTAATAGTGGTGTGGTAAGCAGAAGAACGGCACTCAGATATGCCCACATTTCAATTCCCAGAGTCCCAGGACAAAAGAAATTTTGCTGGCATTATTAAATAAAGTATTTGAGGTGAGGAGATCATCCTGGATTACCTGGGTGGTCCCAATGTAATCACACACACTTGTGTTTACAAGTGACAGCAAACAACAGAGGAGTCAGTGTCATGGTGATGTGATACAAGAAAGACTGGGTCAGTCACCACTGGCTTTGACAATGGAAGGGACCCAGGAGCCAAGGAAAGCAGGCAGCCTCTAGGAGCTGGAAAAGGCAAGGAAACTCATTCTCCCTTGAAACCTTCAAAAAGGAACTCAGCCCTGGCAGAAGCTTGATGCAAACCCAGTGAGACCCACACTGGATCTCCAACCTCCAATAATAAATTTGCAGGGTTCTTTTTTAGGCCACTAAGTTTGTGGTAATTTGTTATAGCAGCAATAGGAACGTGATATGAGTGATTAATCTTAGGAAATAGATTTGGGGGGAAAAGGAACTGGGAGGAAACGTTGAGAGATATTAATACTTCCAAACTGGGAATTTTTGCAAAATTGTATTATTTGTATGCTATACTCCAATATATATGTAGTTGGTGATACTCTACAAAGATAGGCTGTTTACTAACTCATTTTGAGAAGATTGCCGAATTTGCTGAAATTATTGGGTTTTTTTTAAAAAATATTTTTATTTATTTCTAGGAGAGAGAGAGAGAGACAGCGTGAGCAGGGGAGGGTCAGAGAGAGAGAGAGTCACAGACTGAAACAGGCTCCAGGCTCCGAGCTGACAGTCAGCACAGAGCCCGACGCGGGGCTTGAACCCACGAACCACGAGATCATGACCTAAGCGAAAGTCGGACACTCAACCGACTAAGCCACCCAGGCACCCCTGAAATTATTGGTTTTTTTATGAGCGATAATTTGCTACCCAACTTTCATAAAATTAAAAAAAATAAATCTATAAGGGGTTATATTAAGAAATGTTAAGAAATGTGTTAAGCTGCATGGGTGTGTGTACACATACATAGCTATTTACTTATTTGTTTGACCAATGTCAGGATTTTTTTTCTCTCAGGTAACGTGAAGATCAGAGATCCAAAGCAAGAAAGCCTAAAGCTAGTTAGAGGCTTCAAGGTTATAAATTTCTCAGTCTCCTTCAAACTCTGTTCTGCCATCTGCAGAGAATATGGCTTTCATTCCTAAGGTTGCCTCATGGCTGTCAGACGGCAGCAGGCGTTCCAGCCATAACATCTGTATCTGTATCCTAGGCAAGAAAAAGAAAGACTGGCCGGGAGGGGATGGGGGAGGCAAAAGAGCAATTCTAGCTGAGTTAGCCCTTTTAAGGACCAGTCATTAACTGGCAATAATGTAGCCACATGACCGCCTCTGTCCACAAGAGAGGCTCGAAAATACAGATTTTCAGCTGGGCATATTGCCACCCCCAACAAAATCAGGGTTCTCTCAGTGAGGAAGAAGGGGAGAGATTGATTTGGGGTAAACAACTGCCAGCCTGTGCACACACTTCAGTGACAACCAAATTATAAAGCTGGGGCCTTTGTAACTATGTCTTTAAAGATAAACATTATGCCATAATGAACAGTCCTTAAGTGTTCAAGACAACATAGACACACCATAAACATTTTATAACTCTTCAAAGCTAACCCGTTGAAAAAATCTGCAATAAAAATTTAAAAACTAAACCAATCAGTTCTACTATGAACTGGTTTGTAAGACATCAATTCAGTAAATTTTGTTTTTTTAAAAAAGTACTAGTTTAGATAAACTTCAGAAGGGATATAAACTGCCCCCCCCCTTTGAAATTCTATCCATAATTTGCGTGTTTGGGCATTTTTCTGATTAAACGTTACATAGAACCTCAAAGGAGCTTATGGCCCCCCAAAAGGTTAATCGCCACGGATCTGGGTGTTGAACCCATTTGAAAGATGCCAAACAACTAATCCAACGGAGCTCAGAGCTGAATTGGGGGTTTCAATGTCATACAAATATTCTCAGGCCAATAGAAATTCCTAATGTGAGACACTACCTAATGGAATTAAGAGAGCTGGGGGACACGGCTGGAGTCCAGAGGCTGGTCAAAGGCAAGCATTAAATAATGAAAGGCAGCAGCTTCTCTGGCCTTGGGAGGAGCAGAACGGATGTGGTGCATTAGCAAGTTCCCCAGAGACCAAGCCACAGGGGCTGTCCCTGGAATAAGTGAAATCCTAGAGAGGGCAGTGTTTCATTTTGAGTCTGGGAAGTAAGAAAAGAACAACACGGACCATCTGTTTTGACACATCTACACACAGTTATTTGGCATTTAGTATTAAAACTGTTTATCAAGCTCCCAGTGCTGATGGCTAACGAACAGGAGCCTCATGTTTGGTGTTGTACTATTGATATGTGAGGGAAGGAGAGCTCTAATCCATCAATGTAATGAATCTACCAGCAGAGGTTTAAGAAGACTTTAGAGAGACTTGGAAAATAGAACAGAGTAAATGATTATTTGGTCAAAAAGGTCCCAAAAGAAAAGGGTGTAGTCGCAACATAATGGTTATCTGTCTTTGTAAATAGGTGGGATTCTATTTGCCAGGGAAATGGCCCCACTTCAAAGCTCCATCCTGGGATGTCAAGTCCTTCCCCTGACCCCTGTCTCTCTTGTGGAAAGGATAGACTGCTCAGAGGTCTCCAAAGTAGGGTGTGAATGTGCACCAAACAGGATTCTCAACACAATCATTGGGGTGTGAGAGGAAAATATTAGAACATTTAAAAATGTATTATCTTAAAAATAAGGGCAATGTGCATTACGAATATTCAGTAGAAGGACTGACAGAAGCACCAACTAGGAAGTTATGTCAGATGGCCAATTGAATACTTGAGTCGATGTGCGGTCCTCCTACTGGCTTGAGAGAAAGCTCGCCGGGGGTTTAAGTCACTGTCTGCTTGATTATTTATCCCCCATAGCACTTAACACCTAGGGGCTGCTCAACAAAAATTTATTTGGGAGTTTAGAGAAAACGAATAAGTCTCTAGAAGGCCTTTAGGACTGATAATCAGCAGCAATTGCATTATTTGGCAAGTCATTGAGGTAAACCACTGAGTCTTGCACAGAGTGAGTGCTCTTTCCACAAGGGGTGATTTTTCTCATCCTCTGATCTCACGGGTTAGGGTCTATACAAAAGACCGCTCATTTCTGCTCAGAAATAGATCAGTAGCATGTTCAGCTACTGTCTGTGGCTTGGAGGCGTCTAACGTATTGTCGTGTGTCAGGAGCGATGTCCCGTGTCATTCTCAGCCTGACTCTTACGTTTTGCTCATAGAAACCAAATTTAATATCACATTTAGCTAATTTATATATAGATATAGATTTTTTAATAACCAGCAGTGGCAGATAACCTCACTGTTCAAAATAATCCTAATAGCTCAATCGCTTATAAAATATGCAGTAAGTTCTAATGGACTGCTCAAGAGTAAGAACTAGGTGGAATCTTGCTTTACGTGCTGACATGGGAACGTCTTATTTGACTGTAGCCATGTATCTGATTCAGCTATGTAACTGATTCTCTTTTTCTTTAATGTCAAAATTATTTTAATATAATCTCTCTGCTTGGAACAAGTACATAGGTTCCCCTTGGTTCCTCGGTAATTTCTCAATTTGTAACCCCATATCTGGTAAAAATTAAAAATTTTCCATTTGCCTTTGCAAGAAAGTCAGTGATTATTTGATAGTAATTTTTTGGCAATTTCTGCCCTACTAAATTATGAAAGATCATGAAAAGTTACTAAATTATAAAAAATAAGTGGGATATGAGTCTCACTAAAGAGATCTGTTCTTTTAGAACTTCTGCACCATTTTGCCCATGCTGGGTGATGATGCCAAGCAACTTATTTCTGACTTTCTAAAGAACTGATCACATAGAAGGAAATTGGGCTGTCCTCGTATGAATACAACCCAATTGCCTTCCAGCTATAGGTTTTGAGCTTAGAACTGTTTCTTAAAGGCAAGAAATGGGCTGAGCCTAGCCATCCATAACCCTACACTGAGAGTTCCCACTATGACCCCAGCACATATAGGTAAAGTCTTTTGGTTAATGTGAGACCAAAAATCCTCTTCCCAGGCAGGCCAGCTGGTTTACAAAGAGATTCCCTAGCACAGACACAGCCCTAAGTACAGCCTGCCCGCTGTGATACACCTGTGTCTGTTCTCATGGAAATGAGAGAAGCTTTGGCCATACCTAGAAATCATGCAACAGAACAAAAATCTTAATACACACGTTAGGTAGGTATGTGTATATATATGTGTGTGTCTATGTGTATACAAGTTCATATCTCATACATATATATACCTCACATATAAGTGCCATATATATATATATATATATATATATATATCCCTTCTATGTGCAAATGAGAATAGGGGTATGCTTAAGATTGCCTCTCTTTCTACAGAAAATGCGATTAGAAAAATGCAAACTACTGTTATTTTCTTTCATTCTTTCCTTTAATTTTTGTCATTTAAGACTTGTAAATTTGATGGACTCTATATTTTTAAAACTAGCTTAATACATGGTGCATTTATATTGATTTGCATAAACAGGCTCAGTTTGTCAGCAAATTGTACTTCTACACCCATAGGTAAGTATAGCACTGATGTGAGCACTGAGAGTACATAATATGGAACAGACACTAGCTTATGATCTAGGGGAGACAAGCCATATAAACATGTAATTATCCAAATGTGTACATAAATACAGTTCTGTAATTAAAGAGTGAATGGGGAAGGGGGGGGTTACTGGTGGGTTGGTGATGTGTACTTTTTTTCTTCTCCGTGCTTTCCTGACATTTTTCTCTCCCTACCTTGGGACTTGAATTATATAATGCATGGGCAGTCATATGGCTTTTACATCACATGAGCATAAATAAATAGTCATTAATATAAACACTACTTAAAAACTGCCCAGAGATAGCTCTTCACAAAATGGACCGGGTTTTGCACTCTGAAAAAGAAATGGTAGTGAATATGAACAAATGAAAAAAAAGAGAGAAATGAGCAGACCCTTCTGGACTAAACTCAGTTTACAGAGAAAGAACAGATTCAGAGTTAAATATATGAGTAATCTAGGAGAAGAAACACAAACGTAGGGGCATCTGGGGGGCTCAGTCGGTTAGGCATCCGACTTAGGCTCAGGTCATGGTCTTGTGGTTCATGAGTTTGAGCCCCACGTCGGGCTCTGCTCTGACAGCTCAGGGCCTGGAGCCTGCTTCGGATTCTATGTCTCCCCTCCACTCCCCTGCCCTTCTCCCATTCATTCTCTCTCTCTTTCTCAAAAATAAATAAACATTAAAAAAAAAAAAAAAAAAAGAAACACAAAAGTAGCCAAACCCCCTTCCTCAATTAGAGGAACAGGGTGTGGAATATGATCCATGTCCTAAGGCTCATTTTCACTTTTTTGTCCATTCATACCCACCTATAACATGTTAGGATTTTGCTTTTCTTCCAACAAACACTTTTATATGTGATAAGCAACACTTCTAGGCATTTTACATGTATTAACTCATTCGATTCCTATAATAACCCTATGAGCTAAGTACTGTTTGTATCACCCCCATTTTACAGATGTGGAAACACAGGCACCAAGAGATTAAATAACTGTCCCAGGCAGCTGAAAGCCAACTCAGCTAGGAAAATTGCACTGTCTCCTTGGCTGGAGGGTGAACGCTGTGCATTTGAGTAGCTGAGGGGGTGTGCGCATGCAGTGAGGAAAGAAAGAGAGGCTTTGAAAGTTATCCTGTCATTTGAGAACATAAAAGAGAAGACAAAAGGAAGGGGAAAGCCCAGATTAGTTGTGGGAAGGCAACGGAAGCCGTGGAAGAACAGGAAGTGGAAGAAAGAGGTTTAGAGAAATCCGCCTTTCTGCCTGCTGGGCTTGGCTTGGCTTGGTGATGGTGACAGATAGCGTGTCTCCGGGCTGGAGTGGGTGCAGCTGGACATCTCTGTTCCCCAGCAACAGCATCTCCCTTCCCAGGGTTTCCCCAGGCTGCCTCTGCGGCGACCCCACTAGAGTCCCTTTCACCCAACTAAGAAGTGTCGCTTCCTTACTTAGGCAGAGGAGCCACCAGAACAAAAGTTTCAACCAGCGATAAGATTAAACTCTGGGCCCCCAGGGGAAAATTTCAGATGGTGCCCTTTACCATGTGTACGTTGGAAACAGCTTTCTCTCTTGGGTAAGATGACTGCCTTGGGAGGTGAAAATACACATCAAGTTTGGGGAAGACTTGAATTTCTCTGATGAGTTCTCTTGAAACACTAATGTCTAACAGGTGTGGTTCAAACAGTACATCAAGTAACTTTTTTTTTTCTGTCCTTGGATCTTAACTTCGACTCTGCTCTCAAGTGACAGGAGAAAGGAATGAAATGGTAAGCACTTGACATCTACAGGGAAATGTCCCGCTGAAGAACTTGGTATCAGCAACGAAGGAAAATGAGATTGTCCTCCATGAGCTAAACGGCAAAATCGATATATATTGTATGGAGCAGAGATGTGCAAAGTCATCGTGTTGAACATAGTAATCTGACTGAAGGTATTAACAGAGCTAAAGGACTTGTGATCAATCTGGAGCGGGCTTATATACTATGGGAGAAGGAAAAGGAGAGAGCAGAGAAAGCTAATCTGTTTACTCTGTTCACATTTTGGGTCTGCTAAGCACTGAGCTGAGAACAGTGAAAAAGCCCCACTTACCCTACCTTCATGGGATTCTAAGCCAAACTCACGGAGTCATCTAAAAACAACTCAGGGTAAAAAAGCAACTTGGTCAAGGACATCCGGTATTCCAGGCCAAAGGCAATGTAGCTCCTATGTGGCCATGAACGTTATTTCCCTTCCCATCTTCCCATCTCAGGCTCATAGATGAGGGACCTTCTCCCACCCAACTTGCAAACAGTAATGTAGAGAACAGTTGTCATATTTCCCTCCCCTTTTTTGTTCTTTTATCCCCAAAGAAGGAGGAACTAATCAGACTCAGGACTGCCTGTCAACTGCTGGACCTCCAGTTTTAGGAGATGGGCCATTGCATCAGGGGCACTGCTCATGCATGGCATGCTCTTTTGCTTTCTTTGATTAGCCTGCCCAGCACTGGGGTGCTTGAGCCTCACATCTTCACTAGGCTGCCTTTTGCCTTCTCTCTGTCTACCCCACCATGAGGGTGTCCCTGTCCATCTTCAGTTTGGGTGGAGGGAGTGTCAAAGATCGGCACACTGGCTTCAAGCCAAAGCTGATGTCTCTTGCTCAGGGCATGGGAGCTTCAGGAGCAGAGGCTACTATTCTGATCCCTAAACAGCTCCTTGGGTGTGTTCTCCTTCTCACTGAGAACGTCACCTGGGTGAAGGGTACCAATTGGCAATCCTCACCTCCAACCTTCATCTCCAAAGGCTTCAGGCCTTCTTGACCTGATAACGTTAAATCCTGCTCAGCGCCCTTCATCCCGTTCTCTAATATCATGCCCACCAAGCAGATTTCTTATGGGTTTTGAGCTCCCATGGGCAGCTCGTGCTTACCTCCAGTGGTCCAGGATGTGTTTTAGTTATTCTCATCACATGTTAAATCAATAGGCATTCCACTTATCCACACCTCCACTGTGTGAGTTAGGATGGCATGGCCTGTGTCTCAGAGACCTACTCAGTTTGCTGTCAGAAGTGGGCATCTGAGCACACAGGCCTGAGGATGGGCTAAATAAAGCCACCAAATTAATGGCATCCTGTGAACTCTGTACTTGGGCAACCAGCTTCCTGTTAATAACTGGGAACCACAAATAGCTGCCATCCTTTTATCTGTAACACTTCTATAAGAACAGCCTTGTAAGGTCACTGAGAGGATTAAAGACAATGAAAGCAGAGCACCTATAGGTGCCTGACACCTAGAAGACAATAAACATGGGAGTTATTGCTGTTGTTGATCTTGCTCGTATTTTGGAGATAATTATACATGTCTCGAATTACTTTTAAAAAGGTAATAAATAACTACCTTCTATAATAAATAGGAGAAATTCTTTCCCAATGCACCTAAAAGCAGTGAGGTAGCAGTTAGGCCACAATATTTCTAAGGGCCTGCAATTCTCTGCCGTCTTATAACTCATGCAATTACTTGGTCCAAATGGCCATGTCCAGCCCAACTCTCTAGCTGACCATTTGTGTTCCAAATTATACCCAGGTGCCATCTTGAAAATGGCACACATTCACAATTTGCTTCAATATCTAATTCTAACCCTGCAAAGCACTGGTCATGGATTTAAATACTGTACGTGAGCTAGCCTGTGTTCCCTTGTGCACATAAGATCCAGGTCCATTCTCACCTGCCTTTTTATTTGTGCCTCAGAGGTGTCCACCAATGCTCTGATGGGGTCATGCAGAAGGGCCATTAAGCTTTTGAACCACTACCCATAGTCAGAGGTCCACAACTCAATGCACATACATGCACACATGCCCACATGTACAAACACACACATACACCTATGTGACTGAAACAAAGCCTTATAAAACAATACTCACCCTCACTATATAGATGAACTCTATTTTTCTTTTTTCTTTCTTTTTAAATACCAGCAGAGACCTACTAAATTGATACAAAAGATACAAAATGCAGAAATGGCTCAGGACACCTGGGTGGCTCAGTTGTTAAGTGTCTGACTTCAGCTCAGGTCATGATCTCACGGTTTGTGAGTGTCAGCACAGAGCCCATTTTAAATCCTCTGTCCACCTCTCCCTCTCTGCCCATCCCTGTCTTGCATCAGTGTGCTCTCTCTCTCTCTCAGAAATGAAATAAACATTAAAAAAAAAATTTAATGCAAAAATGGCTGAGGACTGGCTATTTTAAAGGACACTGTTGTGAGTCCTGTGTGGAGAGGTAACATGACCTTGGGTTGTGTACTCAGCCTTGTTTGTCACCATATTTTCTCCTTGCAAGTCCTGAGAGTGTCTTATGTCTACTGTGCGGCTTTGCTGTTATTTTTGTTGTTGTTTTTGATGTTTTGGCTAACAGTGTAGCATGGTTTTAATATTGTTTGACATTAAAAACTTATAAAATTTGATTCCTAGGAAAAACATTTTTATTACTCAAAACAAGATTTCTGGGAAATGTGGTGTGTTGATCCTGTCTTCAGTGTGGAGCACGATTATCCTTGTAATTGTGTTTCATCCTATTAAAGAATCTTTATAAAAGCACAAACACTGCCCACAAAACTGGCACCAGACCAGGACCCATGGGAGAGGAGTGATCATTACCCTGCTCCCCCAGCTCGCTCTCCACAAGTCCTCTAGCCAGCAGCATGGCACAGCACAGGCAGAGCGCGGACTTTGGGAGTCACACCCAGGTTACAAACCGATGACTCCATTTTCTAACTCCGTGACCTTGAACACACCATCTAATCTCTTTGAGCTTTGGTTCTTTCCTCGTGAAATAGGTGTAAATTCCAAATCCATGGACTCTTTACAAGGACTGAGTGAGATTGCGTTATATACATATCCATTGAACTCACTGTGAAGATTACCTACCATAATCAATGGTGTTTCCTTCCCTTAGGTTGGAATGCAACATTGGATTGGTCATAATCCTTAATTTATGATGCATTTTACTTCAGGTTCATCCATAATCTACTTCTGCCTATTTGGTTAATTAGTTATTTTTAATAATATTATAAGCACTTGGGAACCTCTAACCAAAGCTAGGACTTTGACAATACCCTTTCTCATAATGTGTCATATGGTTCCTTCACTCTCTCCTCTCCACCCATGTACTTAATCCCCTTGCCTCCCTCCACTCAAGACAAACCTAGTTTTGTCCTTTTAATTCTTATAGAATCTAGAAAATCTGCTATCTTAGATGGGGTAGAGTTCAGACCCATGCTAAGCTGAACTTTGGCTACACCTTGGATCACCCATTCCTAAACCAGTAGACACATGGGGTAGAGGCAGTGAGTATGTTTCAGGGAATGGGGTGTTGAATGGCCCTGCAACCTAGTATTTTTATCCTCGCTATTCTTGTGAGGCAACAGAATGGTCTTTCTTTCCTTCTCCCTCAAGTTGTGTCTTTATTTAATGCCATCCTCGGGAAAACTACATACAGGAAGAGGTTAGAAGAAAGTCAAGCACAGAGTAACATGGTCTCTGTTTAATTTTTTCGGATGCTAGGTGGAAGCTCTTCCAAGAAACACTGGTATTGGCTGAAGTAGACTGTGCATATCTAGACTCTACTACCAGCTTCTAGACCCATGGTTTCAGCAGAATGATCTAAGATCATCACAAGCTGGCATGGAAAGGTTATGTGACTCTTACTTAAAGAGACAAGAAAGACCCTCGATGGGGATGGCAGAAAATCTTAGCCCTGCAAGCATTGAAGAGGTAGAGTGGTTAGCTCATCCCCTCTGCTTTCTCACTCCTCTCCCCTCCCTCCTCCGTCGTCCATTTTTTTTTCTGGGCTGAAGAATTATTACAGAATATTTCCTCGTGGATAGTTAGTTCTGAATAGTCCACTCCATGATATTTTTGTTTTAGTCTTAGGTTAAGTGCCACTGCCATTCTACATACTATCATTGCACCACCATCACCTCTTCTGACCCAGCTAGTATAGTCTCAAAAAGCAAGCAGGTGCAAACTCATTATAAAGGTAGCCAAGTCAGGTGTGCAAACATGGGCATTTCAATGCTCTTCATAAATTTGGGATTATCAGAGCTACCATTCTCTTCACTCAAGATACTAATAAAATTTTTATTTGAAGACTATTAAATTGTTTCTTAGCTTACTCTTTTCTGGGATAAATCATCTCATTTTTTCCCCATTTGCAGCAAGAATAAGAACCACTCCACCTCCAATCCACCCCTAGTCCACAGATTATAGGGTGCAGTAAAACCTGCCTAAGAAATTGATACTGCAGAAGTAGAAGAAAATGAATTTCAAACCTTCTGCCAAGTGTCCTCAGAGATAGATCATGCTTTTGTATAGCAAGATACAATTGATATTCAAAGGTAAATCCAGTCAGTTTGGAAAACATTTGAGAGTTAAATTGGTAAACGTATTCATGTAATGAGGTAAGGAAATACAGGTAACAAACTCTGGAAGGGGGCAAAGGGGACAGAAAAATAAGAGTTAAGAGTTTCTGAGTAAAGAAAGAGAGCAAGCAAAATGGCAGTAGGCCAGGGCCTGAAGACAAAGACAACCAATGTGAAAATTTCCCTGATTCTCTACAGTACATGGTACTAAAAAACTTCAGACAGTAATGTCCCATGTTAAACTTCATTTTAGAGTCGGCTCTTGTTCTGGGCTGTGCTAAAATTTTGATCCGTTACCCTCAAACTTTCATTGTAAGTGGCTGTGCCCAGCCTGATGGTCATGGTGCTTTGGGGAGCAAGGGAGGAGAATATGGCCACATAAGGCAGTCGTCAAGCTGGAAGGAATATTGCAGCTCCAGGGTGACTTGGTAGTTGGAGAGGCAATCCTGAGTGTCCACTGCAGCAGGGACACTATGGCTCTCCTTCATTCAATAATCATTCTAGGGGTGTCTGGGTGGCTCAATTGACTGAGTACCCAACTTCAGCTCAGATCATGATCTCACAGTCCATGGGTGTGAGCCCCGTGTCGGACTCTGTGCTGACAGCTCAGAGTCTGGATCCCGCTTCAGATTCTGTGTCTCCCTCTCTCTGTCTCTTCCCCTCCCCTGCTCACTCTCTGTCTCTCTCTCACTCTCAAAATAAAATAAAGGCATAAATTTTTTTTAAAAAAATAGTAATCATTTTCTGAGAATTGAGCATAGGGCTGCAATAATACTAAAAATTAAGCATGAATAGCACAAAGGCCTCCCTCTCACAGGCTCACAGCTTATAGGAGAGGAGAGAAAGCAGCTATTCTAGCACTGTGGGATAACTGCAGTAAAATAATCTACAAATATACATTATACATTATACATTAGTAGCATGAGGAAGTGGAGGGAAGGTTCCAGAAGAGGTGATCCTTCAGTAATGTCTCCAGTAAGAATGCTTTGGCTGAAAATAATAGGAAAAAAAAAAAAAAAAAAAAAAAACAGGCACCCAATTCTGGGGCTGTAATTTGCCAATCCCTCGTTTAAACAAATATAAGTCTATTTTTCTTTCATATAACATAGAACTCAGAGGTGGGTAGTTATTGGTTCTAGCTCAGGAGTTGCTAGCTGCCAGTAGGCTCTTTCCATCTGTCTGCCTCACCTGCTTTCATGAATGTTTTCTCATGACACCAAATGACTTGAATAGCCCCAGCTTTGGGGCCATCCACGTTTACAAAAGGAAGAAAGGGGAAGAGGCAGCGCTGGCTGCTCTCCTCTTGTGCCTGTCCCTTTTCTTAAAAAGTAGAAACTTTCTCAAGAGCCCCAGGTAGAGATATCCCTTTTGCTTCATTGGCTAGGACTACGTACATGGTCAACCATGGCAGCAAGGGAGGCTGCAGAAGTGCTCATCTCTCTCCTTTGCAGGGGAAATGAACAAGGCAGAAGGAGCTGGGAACATGGGTGGGTTCATTCCACAGCATCTGCCACAAGCTGAATCCAGGAGAATGTGTAGAAAACTGCCAAAGAAACAAGGAAGGGCATGCAAGCTAAAGCAATGGCACGAGAGAAAGCATGTAGTAGGGAAAAGAACAATGTATTCTAATTGTTTACCAACATTCAATATGGCTGGAGCACCAGATGTGTGCAGGGAAATGGGAAACAGTGGGAGGAGGAGGCAGAGTAGACACATGACGATCTCTGTGGGCCTCACCAGTCAGGACTCTACATCTTTTCGTACCCCTAGCACCTAACAGTGCCTTGATAAGAACAGATGCATAATCTGTGTGAATGGTTATTGAGACCAAAACAGAAGACAAACAAACTTTCATTGTTAAGAAAATCCTAACTAATTATAAAGTGAAGATTCAATCAAAGATCATCTGTATGGCTAATATTGTCCCTTTGACATCATTTTGTGTTTATGATTAACCCCAAATTGCATCAAGATAAAAGGGGACCAACTGTACCAGAGGACTGCCAGTGCTCTAGAATCTCAACCCTGCTCTAACAAATGCCCAGTGTAGCCCTGAGCACTGTTCAGACTCCCTTAATTCTCTTCCTACTATTTTTTGGGCACCCTTCTTACCTTTGATGTACTGTCACTTCCAACAGCCAGCACCTGCAGTTCTTTGGAGGACAAGCGTTGCTACTAGAACCACATTGCTCACAAGTGCAGAGCTGGGAGTGCCTGAAGACTCCTTTCCCCTGAGGCAGCTCTTAACCAATGACTGACCAATAGGGGAATATGAGCACCAGGTCGCTTGCCCTAGATCAAGATAAACCTGAGGTGTCACTGACCCTACAATTACCATCACGTGGCTGGTGGGATTGGCTGGAAATTACCCTCTGCAGGGCTTTCCTGAGATCCTATCCTTGCCTGGCATCTTCTCCTCCCCCATCTGCTTCTCCCATACCCTTCCTAGTCTTCCCTGGAAGAACTTTCTTAATAGAGCTATTTCTCATGAATTCTTATCTCACTTAAAAATTGCTCCCGGGGATTTGGAATCCGATGCCCTATCTTGTATTAAGAAATACTTTATAGGCTTTGGAAGTAGTAGGATTCAGTCATTAGAAACAGAAACTACCCTAGTTGTGTCAAGCAGAAGGAATTTAATACAAGAATGATGCCCTTACAAATCATTAAGAGGTTGGTTCTAGGCTGGGTCTCCAAGACTGACTCCCTGCACAATATCACTAAACTAGCCCACAGGAGGGGGGTACTTTCTATAGTTGTGAAGATGAAAGTAGATAGAATTGCTGACTACAAGAACACACTGGCTATATTCAGAGGGCTAGAAAGCCACCGTTACTGCCACCATGCTCTTCAACATTTGTAAAACTAGAGCCTGGATACAGGAACATTGCTGCAGAAAAACCCAATGCCTGTCAGGAACAATAGCTAAGTAACCAGAATAAGGCCCCATCACATTTCTACTCTCCAAGTCTCAGGACCTAATCAGAAGAACCTAATTCACAACCAGATACCCAACTGTATGGGAGTCTGGGAAATATTTTTGTTTTCTGGCCTGTGTGGGACATGAAGGCACAATAAGTGGGCATTGTAACACACATGCTGGGTGGCAGTTACCATATCTACTATAGGTTTGTTTAAAGGCCAGCTCTGAATATGCACTTTGGGCATAAGAGATTTATACAAATCACATGTAGCAACATACATTTCCTAAGGAAGTCAGCATCCTTTCATGCCTAATTTTATCTTCCTTGTCCTCATTAACATTTCTTTATTTTCAGTAGATCAGGTAGAAATGGATCTATTGTCTTCATCAGACACTTCTCAAAGTCAAATAAGAAGTAATTGAGATCCAGCAATTCTACTACTAGGTATCTACCCAAGAGAACTGAAAGCTTACATATACACAAAGATTCACTTGCAAATGTTCACAGCAGCATTGTTCATAACAGTAAAAAGTGGACACAACTCAAATGTCCATGAACTGATAGGTGGCTGGAAAAACAAAATATGGTGTCATCATACAGTAGAATGTTGTTTAGCAGCAAAAAGAAACAAACTATTGATGCAATGCTGTGACATGAATGAACCTCAGAAATGTTGAGGTTAATTGAAAGAAGCCAGACACAAAAGACTACATACTATATGATTCCATCTATATGAAATGTCCTGAAAAGGCAGATCTATAGACACAGGAAGTAGATTAGTGGTGGCCCAGGGTTGACAGGAGGATTGGGAACTACATGGGCTTGTAAATGGACATGAGGTACCCTACTGCCATGATGAAAGCTAGATTATGCTGGTAGTTGCACAACTCAGTAAATTTACTAAGTTGAAGTTGAAGCACTGGGTGGCTCAGTTGGTTAAGTGTCTGACTTTAACTCAGGTCATGATGTCACGGTACTTGAGTTTGAGCCCCGCGTCTAGTTCTCTACTGACAGTTTGGAGCCTGGAGCCTGCTTCAGATTCTGTGTCTCCCTCTCTCTCTGCCCCTTCCCCCACTTCTCTCTCAAAAATAAACAAACATTAAAATTTTTTTTAAAAAACTTTTGAACTATATATTTGAAAGGGATAAATTTTATGATGTGTAAACTATCCTTAATTTTTTAAAAATAGAAATAATTGAAGTGGTGTTTGGAGAATCCTGCACACTCAAGAAGTCCACAGAGGCCACATATGAGTGATTATAAGGAGATTCTGGTCCCCATAAAATATTTATAAGGGTTTCTATTTGGTTCTAAACATAGAACCTCTTGCAGAAAAGTGAAATAAATTAAATTAAAACAAAATTAAAAACTTTGTCCCCTCTTACTGACACTAGCCCTATGCAGCTGGACCTACCCATCTGAATGCGCTGCTGTGTGCATGGCACAGACGTTGACTCATTTGTGGGCAAACTATTTTCCCTCCATCCCACACACTTCACTCAAAGATGTGAACTGCATCAGAGGAAGCACTACACAGTTTGTGTTGTAGTCGAACAAGATTAAAATAATAAGTTATGCACCAGGTCATAACTGAGGTTTTGATCTTGAGGTCATGAGTTCAAGCCCCAGGTTGGGCTCTGCACTGGGCATGAAGCCTAATTAAAAAACAAACAAACAAACAAACATACTGGCCCACCAACAGGTTCTGGGAATCCTTGCAATGTACAAATAAGCAAACATGTTTCATCCAGAGTTTCTCAAACTTAGCACATGCAACATGCCCGTCAAGGTGTTAAGCATCCCACATACATTTGCTGCCTCCTTTAGTTCTCATAACAATGGTAAGAGGTAAGTACATTTATCCTCATCTTAAAGATGTGGAAATTAAAGCTTGTGAGAGGCAGAGCAAGAGTGCAGACCAGGAAAATCTGGCTCCAATGCCCATGTAAGCCCTACCACTACAGTAAACCACCTCTTAGAGGCTTATTTTTGTAGATAAGAAGAAGAAGAAGAAGAAAGAAAGAAAGATATTCCATGAACATGAATATACTTTAGGAAACACAGGTCCAGGGAATTTCTATTACAAATGTGTAATAAAAAAAAAAAAGACAACAGTGAATGAAAATGGAAGAGACTGTTCTCCACATTTGTAGAAACTGCTAGGAGGGAAGAAAATCATTCGTGACTCAATATCAGTGAGCAGAGTCCAATGACCAGGGTCCAATGAATGTCCTATCAGTGAGTAAACCATGTCAAGTAGGATACAGTGATTAATCTGGAAGATGATACAGTTTTCAATCACAAAAAGATTTGGGGCCTTTGAGTTCCTAAGACTACAAAATATTAATAATAATTTTAGCAAACTTCCCACCATATTTATTGGAAACTGATCCATCACAAATTATTCCAAAACATAACTTAAATGTCACTCAAAAAAATAAGAATATGTAAGATTAGAGACATGAGAGTACATTATGGAGCGATGATGATGATGATGATGAGGATAAAAGTTCTAAAATTCACAATGGAGCAAAGTAGAAAAAGAAAATTTTAAAATGCAGTATGCATTCATTGTGAACTCTATCCATAATTGATGCATTTCTTTGAATTGGTGTATGATCCTTAGACCCACCTTTAACATAGCTAATTCAGCTGAAGAAGGGTGGTAATGAGAAGGCATTGGATGCCACGCCTAGGGTTTAAGTGTGAACATCTATCTGATCTGTCTCCCAATTCATTTTCACATGGCTTCCAGTTTCATCAGAGAGGGAGGGGAATGGGACTGATAGGCTATGTCTACCCAGCTCCACAATTTGTCATCAGCAATGCATGGACTGGCATGAGCACAGATGCTCAGAATTTTCTGAGTTGATGAGAGTTTCAGAAAGTCAGGATCGAAAACACAAGGATGTTCATCATAGCAATGGTTATTTCTGCAATGAATCCATATTGAGCTAAACGTCAACAAAAGGAAAGTGACTAAATAAATGGTAGTATACCCAAGGCTGTGGGATAACATATGTAGTCATTAAAAATCAAGCTTTGAACATTATTTTAAAATATAGTAAAACTGTTATAATAAAAATGTATATAATAGAATACATAAAACTGTATGTGTACTATATCCTAACTCTACAAAATAAATAATAATATTTCTAGCATGAATACAAATAAGAATTTCATCAAAATATTAAGGATGATTAACTTGTAATTCCATCTGTATTATAAAATCAATTTTTTTTTCTTAAGTAGGCTCCATGCCCAGCATGGAGCCCAACAGCAGGGCTTGAACTCATGACCCCGAGATCAAGATCTGAGCCAAGATCAAGAATTAATCAAGTGAGCCACCCGGTCTCCCCTTAAGGATGATTATCTCATAACAATGGGGTTACTGTGACATATTTTTCTTCCTTTTCTTTCCTGTGATTTTTTTTAGTTTTTTAAATAAATTATTCTATTTTTATAACAATCATTATGCTTTCACAGAGAAAAACAAAACTGATACCAATCCTGAATATCTGAGAGATATAAAATTGGTAAACCAGATCCTAAAATGCTAAACTAAAGCGGTCTGTTTTATACATAGTTATTCCTGAGGTCTGTGGAACAAGACAGTTCTGGGTTTGGCTCCTAGCTCTACTACTTACAGTGCAGGCAACCTGGGAAAGTTATTTAATTTCCCTTAGCTCAGTTTTTCATATGCAAATTAGGACCGATACTAAGATCTTCCTCTTAGGGCTGATGTACAAGTATAGCACCTAAAGCACACTGTACCACAAATAGTGAGTCCTTGATAAAGGCTGGTGCTGCCATTACTCTACAAAGGCCTTCCAACTGGGACAGGACACAGGCATCTGTGACCATCTAATAGATACCTGTAACTGTCATACAAAAAGAGTTTTGCCTGTTAAGCCAGAGCAACCTTGCAACCTGAGTCCTCCCTGGGATGCGGTTCATCCCTTTTCACGGAGGATAGCAAAGCATTTGGCATCGTCCAGAAAATTCCCAAAGAGGCCACTTGTCTACAGCTAGTAGGAATATTCTTAGTGAGCCAGGAGGAAGTACAGATACCATTTTGGTTTATAATGCGTGCATTTCCGAAAATCCATTGTGGATCAAATTTAGGGGATATTTTAAATGCACTAAGTTAATTGAGAATTGAAAGAACATTGCAGGACACCCATTACAGTATAGTTTCTTATAGTGCAAAATTGGAAAAAAATCTAAATCTACATCAACAGGTATATAAGTGAGGGCAGAGCTATCATCCAAAGGGCCTTGTCCATTGGTGAGCTAGCATGAGTGCAGGTAGGTTGAGACTGGGTACTTCAACTCTCAGGACAGCTAGCAGGGGTCTAAGCTTTATCCTCTTGAGCCATAAAAGTATACTTTCCATTTACATTTTTGTGTGAAGCACAACATGAAAAGGCAGAAGCACAGGTTAGGGTTCTTGGGTAGAAAAAACAGAAATCATATCTGGCCAACTTAGTAGAGACTCTCAGAGACTTATAGATCAACAGGAGGCTGGGGTGCCTGTTTGAAATTCCAGGTGATTCTGAGACCCAGGGAAACAGGAGCCACAGACAATAACCAATAGTAGGAATGGTTTAATCAGGGCATGCTTGCCTTCATGAAGGGTCTCCTACAGCTTATTCCAATATTTTTCCTTGGAACAAAATCCTAGCAGAGACATCTGATTGGGTGAACACCCTGCCTGTATCTAGGGCAAGGAGAAGAAAGACTGGCCCCTTTGACTTCCTTAGTGAGAGGTAGATAGGGATTTTGGTCCCACCAAGGCTAAATACAAGGAAACCAAGGTGCCAATCAAGAACAAGAAAAAGAAGCTAGGTGGCCAAAAAAATGACAAGTGTCCATGATAACAGATGACTGGTTAAAGTATGGTAACTATGAGAGAGATTCTGTGACGCTATTTTAAAAAAGGATAAGGTAGAAATGTCTTGTTTCTCAATATGTATCTTGGAGGACTAGAAGTTGCCACTCCATCCTAATAACAAGTAAAAACTGAAGAGAAAAAAAAACAAAAGTTCAGAATTATATCCAACTTCTTCTTGGAAGCCATGGGGGAGTTGAGTGAAATATTTAAAGTGTTAAGAGAAAGAAATCCACCAACCTAGAATTCTGTACCCTGAAAATTTATCCTTGATAAGTGAGGGAGGAGTGCTCAGTTGTTTAAGCGTAATACTCTTGGTTTTGGCTCTGGTCATGATCTCACGGTTCATGGAATCAAGCCCTGCATCAGGCTCTGCACTGAACATGGAACCTGCTCGGGATTCCCTCTTTCCTCTCTCTGCCCCTTCTCTCTCTCTCTCTCTGTCTCTCTCAAAATAAATTAACATTAAAAAAAATTTAAGTGAGGGAGAAATAAAGGCTTTCTCAGATAAACAAAGATTGAGAGAATTTGTTGCAAGTAGAGGTGCCTTACAAGAAATGTTCAAAGTCCTTCAGACAAAAAGAAAATAACATAAGTCAGAAACTAGGGTCTATGGAAAGAAAGGAAGAACATTGGAGAATCGATAAGTAAAAGTGCAATAAATCTTTCGTTTTTCTTATTCTTAATTGATCTAACAGATAATTTAATCAAAGTAATAGCATCAATGTATTCGATTGTGTAAGCTTACATATGTGTCACGAATATATATGTGTTTACAAGTGAGATGAACGGCACGAATGATATACAAGCCAACAAGGAGAATTAGCATTATTTTATTACAAGGTACTTACACTTGGACTTGTATTAGTTAGTTGTACATGTGCATTGCAGTCCATAGGGCATCCACTAAAATAAGGTTTTAAAAAAGGTATCATTAATATGCTAAAAGAGGAGAGAAATAGAATCATATCAAATGTTCAGTATAAACCATGGATGGCAGAAAAAGTGTGGAAAACAAAAATAAGAATGAAGAAAAAGGGTAACAAATACAAAACAGTAATAATGTGGTGGTAATGGTCCCATTTTATAAATAATCACTTAAAATGTCAGTGGTTTAAATGCACCAGTTAAAAGACAGACATTGTTAGTGCAGATCAAAAAGCAAGACCTAAGTGTCTATAAACTACAGAAAACACACTTTAAACAGAAAGATACACATAGAAGTGCTCTATAGTCCTATGATTAGGTCTCAGTCTTGTAGTGAGCCTATGTCTCTGGACAGCGAACATCATGAGTGTTTCTGTTGTTTTCTCTCTCCCCGCACCGCCCCCCCTTAAGTGTATCAGGATGGACAGAGTGGGCTCAATCAAGCTATTTCCCTTCTTCATCTCGGTTAGCTCTGATAGTATCTCAGCACATTAGGGTAACTAGTTTCTCCTGAGGATGGGTGTGGCTAAGAACAAGGTGCTCTGGCATTATTTCAAAATCATTCCTTTTACCTTTCCACTGCAGCAGGGATGAGGGGATTTTTTTTTCTCTCCCAATACTTTCTGTGAGAATTTAGTCAGGCTCTCTGACCCCATTCTGTGAGGTAAAACTCACAATATTGTGGGGGCCTCCCCATGCCTGATACCCCTGGAGTTTTCTAACTGCAGTGCTTTTGACAATTGGCAATTACAACTCGGGTTTTCTGGCTACGTCCCTGGGTCCTGTGGAGATTCCTACTCACTGGTTAACTCTCTGCTCTGGTGAGCTGTATTCACTTGTCTGAGTCTCCAATGGCAGGGGAGCAGTTTGCCTGGTGCCTTCCTCTCTCCTATGGACCCAAGAGGAGTTGTTGATTGTTTTAGTCCGTTTGGCTTTTTTACTTGTTGGAGGGGCGATTTTTTTTTTTTTTTAATTTCTGAGAGAGAGAGACAGCATGAATAGGGGAGGGTCAGAGAGAGAAGGAGACACAGAATCTGAAACAGGTTCCAGGCTCTGAGATAGCTGTCAGAACAGAGCCCGACGCGGGGCTTGAACCCACAAACCGTGAGATCATGACCTGAGCCAAAGTCGGATGCTTAACTGACTGAGCCACCCAGGCATCCCTGGAGTGGCAATTTCTAAGTTCCTTATATGTAGAACCAGAAACCAGAAGTCTCCACAGCTTTATTCATAATTGCCAAGACTTGGAAGCAGCCAAGTTGTCCTTGAGCAAATGAATGAATAAATAAATTGTGTTACCTCCGGGCCATGGAATATTATTCAGTGCTAAAAAGAAATGAGCTATCGAGCCATGAAAAGACATGAAGGGACCCTAAATGCATATTACTAAGTGGAAGAAGACAATCTTGAAAAGGCTATATACGGTATGATTCCAACTATATGACATTCTGGAAAAACAAAACTATGGAGACAGTAAAAAGATCAACGCTTGCCAGGAGCTGGGGGGATGTGTAGGCGGAGCACAGAGGATTTTTAGAGCAGTGAAGCTATTCTGCATGCTATATAGTGGTGGATACACGTCATTATACATTTGTCCAAACCCACGGAATATACAACACCAAGAGTAATCCCTAATGTAACCTGCAGACTTTCGGTGATAATGATGTGACAAAATGGGTACATCGATTATGACAATGTACCACTGTGTTTCAGAATGTCTGTCCTGAGGGAGATTGTACATGTGTGGGGACAGGGGCTGTACTTTCTGCTTGATTTTGATGTGAAACAAAGGGTCCTCTAAAAAAATAAAAAAATAAAGTTTAGTAATAAAGAGGAGTCTAGAAGGTCATAACTAAATGGTTCACAGCGGTTCTCTCTACGGAGCAGAATTCAATGGTGGGGCAGTAGGGAAGTTGTTGGATGGTGAACTTCACTTTATGTTTTAAATACTTCATTATTATTTGAACTGCTTTTTTAAAAGGACTATGCATGGCTTTTATAATTAAAATTCTCATCTTAGAAAAATCAAAAGAATGGAAAACAAATTTATTAATAAATAAAAGAATCTTTCCATGCAAAGCTCTTTGGGGTTCTCCATTGCGGGTTTTTTTTTTTTTTTCTCTTGTCAAGAAGAAATAAGGTCTTGCAGGTGGGAAAAGTTAAGTGACATGATCTATGTAAATCAATTCCCCCCAGTGCCTTGAATGAGCCACTTTTAATTCCTTCTTGCCCCTTTTCAGCTGTGTCCCAGACCCCATCTTTACCTTCCCTCCAATTCTTCCTCTTACTTGAGTAGAAGCCTGAGTAGGTTTCTGAAATCCAGTATCACTGCTGTCTTCTTTTCAAAATCTTGTCTGCCCTCTGTTCCGCCACCACCACCCTCACCCCACCCCATCCCTGCTGTACATTTTATGCAAAGAATGTATTCCTGGAGACCTCATATAATTCAAAACTTACATAATTCAATCCTGCTTTTCCCACAGGACTGAATATAAAGTGTATACAAGAGGGGGAATGTAATCCTGGAGTGCATAAATCTGCAAACGTGGTAATGTGTGTTTGCTTTAAGACAGCTTTTTATTTTCCCTGTATTTTCTCTAATAGTTTGAAGTGCTCTCTCTTAACACTACAGAGCATCATGGTGGTTGTTTGGCCTTCTCAATGGAGATTTAGCACATCTAAGTTCTGTTCCAAAGTCTCTGACTTTCCTGAGTGTTTTATAGCTCTACCACTTAACGAACTCTTGGATGACCTTGTTATAGGATTATAGGTAGATATAAAGAAGATTTTAAATTATAATGGCAGCAAATGTTCAAATAACAGAGGAGAAGCCATCAGGTCTTTCAAAAGGCATTCCCACACAGGTGAACAGCTGTGGTTCACCAGCTATTTACAGAGAATGATGGCGGCCATGGTGGTACAGCCGTGTGGCCACAGAGCAAACCCAGGTTCCAAGCTGTTAGTGCAGAGCCCGACGTCAGCTCAATTCCACTATCCGGAGGTCGTGACCTGACCTGAAATCGAGAGTCGGACATTTGACTGATTGAACTACCCAGGTGCCCCTTGCTGTGTCATTCTTGAAGAAGGTTTTTGTTTGATTGTTTTAATATTTTTAATTATTTCTGAGAGAGAGAGACCGTGTGAACAGGGGAGGGTCAGAGAGAGAGGGAGACACAGAATCCGAAACAGGCTCCAGGCTCTGAGCCAACTGTCAGCAGAGAGCCCGACGCAGGGCTCGAACCCACGAAATGCGAGATCATGACCTGAGCCGAAGTCGGAGGCTCAACCAATTGAGCCACCCAGGTGCCCCTTGAAGAAGGTTTTCAATGGGAGGGGAGATTGAAATTACCTTCAATTTTGAACATACGGTGAGGCTGCCAATATTTTATGCAGCACTAATTCCACTTTATATAACTTCAGTAAAATGCCTGGCACGTGGTGAAATTGTCTTGTTTCTTAGCTTACATTCTGCACTCTTTCTGGCTTCTGCCTATATCTCCAAACCCATCTCCTTGCCACCTCCATCTGCACCCATACTGAGGCTCTTTTTCATGCACCTCATTACATTTTCATTAGTTTCAAATGGTTCCGTTTAGAAATGAAGATAATAAAAACAAGCAAAAAAATAAAATCATTCATAATTTCATCACCCAAAGGTAATCATTATTCATATTTTGATGTGTTTCCTTGCAGTCTGGGACACAGAAATTAGAGTCTATATGTGTAACATGTGCATGATTTTTTTTGTGCCAAAACATGGTGATTCAGTAAATTTTGTTCTGGAGCATATTTCTGTCATCTTATGATGTAATTAACTATTCTTCATTATTTTGTTAAAAATGTCATAGACTTCCACTATGTAAGTGTATTATAATAGATTGAAATAATACTGTGTTTTTGAGCACTTCGACTGTTTACAAATGTGGGAAGTTGTGAACAATGCTGAAATGAATATCCTTGTTGCTAAATCTTTGCAATCTCCATGACTATTTTTTAAAAAACAAATCCCTGGACCAAGAGGAATGAAAAATTTCAAAGCGTTAAATATGCATTGCCAAATTGCCCTAGGAAGTTGGAAAGCATTTGTGCTACCCTAAGTGATATCTGTGAGTCCCTGCATACTTATCTGCTGTGAGCCTTCTTATTCATCTACCTGCCTGTTTCAAAGTGTGATATAGGAAAACCCACAAAAGACACCCACATTAATTTTTTTATTAAAAAGAATAACTTCCTATTGGTATAGCATACCTCAATGAACTCTGCTCAGTTCTTTCTTAGACTATAAGCTCTGAGGATGCACAGATTATGTACATGTAAATCTTTCTTGGTACAGGACCACATAGAAACAGGCTCTTAAATGTCAAAAAGCATTTATTAAGTGGGCTGATAAATGTATTTCACTTGCAGGCTTGATGTAAGTTATTTGTCTTTCCTTGCTCTCCTGTTGATGGCTTATTTATAGAAATGGATAGCATGATTGAGTTCGTGTGTGTGTGTGTGTGTGTGTGTGTGTGTGTGTGTGTGTGTATTGTTTTGCCTTGATTGTTTAATTTTTAATTGATGGATATATGCTTCTAGCCTTTTGATGGGTATATTTTATAAAATATTTAAAATCAATGAATTAATGTATGGTAGCTCAGGGACTGGATATATCAGTCCTCTTGTGTGGACTGAGTCTGTTCTGGTGAAATGTAAAAACAATGGCACTCCATTATTTCTCAGATCGTTCAGTACTAAGTGACAGTGGCGAGGTCATGGTAAATACACACACAACAGGACCCAGGTTCATGGGAGATAATTGTCTCTTTTTACAGCCTGTTGCTGTGTCTTTTAGTTAAGGTTGTTTGCATTTTGCAATGAGTATCACTCCAAATCCTTTCCCCCTCTGGCATATTACTCATGTGTATTTTGCCCTCTAACTTCCAGGCAAGGAACTAGAATTAGTAAGACAACAGTTCTCTCCCTCCACCTCTCTCTCCTGGGATAGGAGGCATTCTATTAAGAGATAGTCAATCCATTAAGGGATAGATCCATCTGTTCCTTTAAGTCATCCACTTAGAAAATGGCCAGTTAGTTAACAAATATCTCATACCAAAAGTCTGGGGAAAAGTCATGTGACAAAGAGTCACAACAATTATTGTAAAATAACATTAGCAAGTATAGAGTCTCCTCCCTTTGGACATGTCCAAATCCTTCCTTCAAGTGCCAAAGGAAAACCCCGATGGAATGCCATTCTTTATATGGGCTGGGGGTAGGTATTTTCTGAAGGTGTTGACTGCTGCCGCAGGCTCTTGGGAGGTGAATATTGCTTTCTCTTAGGTGGACATCAGGACAAAGAGGCTGATAACTTCACAGCTGTGAGAGAATTCTGAAAGGGAAAGAATGTAAGTGAGTAAACTTTTCTCTCAGGTTCATTCAAATGGAAGAGGTCAGTACCTAGAAGGTGTTTCCCCCTCCTCACTCACACCATATTTGATGGAAATCTTCCCTTCAATTGCAGTTTCCAGCCAGCTTGCCTTTGAGTTATAAATATTCTGTTTCTTTTCTTGGACTTTTTGCAGGTTAAGCCTAGGAGCTGCAAAAGGTGGCAGTGAACAAGAAATATGGTTTCTGCACAGTGAAAGCAGTAATGTGATTGGGGTTTTGTCATAAAATCCCAGCACTGATCATGGCACCAGCCATGGTCCTCTCTGCGTATAAATTTGTCAACATACCCACATGTGATCTGAGCACCTTGAAGGTCCAACCCTCCCCATATCCTGAATTCCTAAATCTATTATAGAGAGATTGAAGTTGATAATAGACAAACCATTAAAACAAAAGCCACCTTCATCTGAAAGCGCACGAAACAAGTATTGAAGCACTCCATATTTGCTCCTAGCTGGGCTTCAATGCTCTGGCCAATTGCCAGAACTAACATATGCCCATCTGAGATGAAGTATACTGATTTCCTCTCTTTATCTGTTTGGGTTTTTTTTCTATTTTGGTTATTCTGGAGGTATTGAGCATCTTTAGAACTTGTTCTCTTTATGTATAAATAAAATGTTTGATTTTAAAAGCACTTGTCCCAGGTTAAAGGACTTTGATAAAGTGTTGAGGGAAAATGATGCTTGCAGTGAGGAGCAGGGGAAACAAATACAGCTGCCATTCTGAGTCAGCAAATGGTACAGATGCCTGTGACCAGTGAAACTTTGGTTTGTACTCTCAGATGAACTCGTCTTCCCAGAAATAAGACAGCGTTGAACAATTCATTGCCTATGAATGATCATCTCTCATAGAAGACTTTCTCCGACTATGTTTCTTTTTCAGAAATGAGACTCACCGTATTCAAGGATTTTCCTGAAGCTCCAATGACGCAATAGACAGGAATATGCGTTCCACTCGGGTCACAACCTACAGCTGGAGCCAAATGTTCGGTGCTGGTGAGTATGTGCCATGGGCTTACCTTTTGTATTGTTGAACTGACTCTGCTTCTGGATCTGTTCTGTCCAAGGTGGAGCCATCTTTTATGAAATACATCACCACCAGAGTGCTTTGTTCTGATAATGTATTACTCTAATACATCTGTTGCTTTAATGATATATTAATGTAATACATTATCAGAGCAAGGACAACTGATGATATATTATGGGAAGTAATGGTGCCATTCAGAAAATGAAGGATTCAAGAAAAGATTCATTAGAATTGCAGGATAATAGCCAACATATGGGACTCTGGAAACTGTAATCTTGGTCTTTTTTTTACCGGTTAGATAAACAGCTCCCTTACTCCACAGGCTCCCCCGCCCCTTCCATTCAGGCACCAAATTCCATAAAACATTGGTTGCTACATATTTTATAAACTCTTTATCCATACTAACAATGTCTCCCATGAACCTTGGGTCGCTGCAGGCTCATTGTATCCAGTTACATTGTTTTTACTAGGAAGTCCTCCTTATTTACCCCTAACCATAGGAAACCAAGTAACATTGACCCCTGGACAGTTAGAACAGCATATCATCTCTCATTACAATAATCTGAACTCCAGTCATTGTTCAACATTAATTATTGCCAAGGCTATAGCATTTTCTTGCTACTTGACAGTTGATCTTCATCCTATCATTAACCTTAGGTCAATTTAATCCCAACCTCTATTTTCAGCACTATACAAACAATTTATTTTCGCATTTTTTTCAACCACGCAAAGACAAACAATGTCAGACTGCTCCATGTTGTTTTATGCATTACGATGATTAAACATTTTTAAAGACATCCAGACATCAAAGTTTGGAAAGCACCAGTCAGTGAGAGTTCTGGAAATGAGATGTCATGGTGGTTTATTTCTCTGCAGAAGAATTATATAAGGAAGGACTCAAGAGTATGTTAGTTCAGGACTTAAAATATATTTTATTTTAAGATTATTCTCTAATATGAACCAAGAGGATTTATAGTCAGCATTTATTGTACAGAAAGATCCACTACAGTATAGAATACTATATATTTAGTGTTCCTAAAGCCATGAGAAGAAAAGATAGCCAAATTCCGACAATTTTATCTACCTGTAAGATTTCTTTTTTTTCTCTTGAAATCAGTAGTATGAACATATAGGAGAAAGGAAGCTAGAATTCCTGCTGAGAAATTTATTTTGTGTTCTCTATTCTTTTTAACCTGATGCTTACACTGAAATGCCAGAAATAACAGTTTGACACAGCAAGGGCCATTGAAACAATAGTATTTAATGCATTTAGCTGAAGAATAAGTAAGCATTGGATAATCACAGTCAATTGCAAGTTAAAGAAATGCTTTGTAGAATTTTGTTGAGCTTTCCTCTGCAAAATAAATATAAAGCTAAAAAAAAACCATTGAAATAAAATGCCAGAAAACATTAATTTAAATTTTTTCCACAGGATAAGCACTTTCACATACAAAAGAGATGTTTTTATATTCACATGTAAGACGTTATGTAAGAAAATGGTTAAAATCAAACAAGCAAACACAGACACATAAAGCTATATACATCAGTATATCTTTATATGAATTTTAATTATTTTATGTGGCTTACCAAGCTATATACACCAGTATATCTTTATATGAATTTTAATTATTTTATGTGGCTTACCAAGCAGTTAAGAAAATAAGTTCAGTGTTCTCTGTTATGACTTTGCATGATGACAGAGTAATGACTTTAAGTATAGATGTATAACAACTGTCCAGGCTGAACAATGGCATTTCCTTTGTCTCTTGCTGCACTTACCACAAAGGAAAAACTGAAACACCTTGCCCTTGGCAGAAAGAGTGAAAATATTTACTTTTTCCAAAAGCATTTACTTTAGCAAGACTTAAAAATGGGGCATATTGAATTTGAGATTCCAATGTGTTTCCATACAACTCTTAACGCAGAATGTGGGGTTGACAGGACTTTACATGTGCGGCTGGTCCTAGCGTCAGAAATCTCCTATTAACCTGACCTTGAACAATAAGGAACTAATTTCAAATCTGCCTCAGTGCCCCAGAGTGATTCCCAGGAAAGCTCTGTGGTTACCTTCTATACCTTGTCTTATCACAAGACTCAAGGAGAGCAAGCTGTCCTTGTTCTGAATGCGTGCACTACTGCCAACAGCTTGCTCACTTCCAAGAAGGAATGAGGCCCAGGGACAGAGTGTAAAGGTCTCCTTTGTTGTTGAACTTAGGAATTGACAACAAAAGTAGGTAGGTAATAGGAAGTCTCCCTGCCACTCTGGCAGACTAGAATTTTGCATCATGACCCAGTGGCCAGATTTGTCCGCAGTTCTGTCGGAGCTCATGGACGAAAGGATACAAGGTCAAGGCTTCCCGGAACCCTAAGGAGTCTGGAACAAGGAGATAAGCCTACAATTACCCCTTAGCCTTGGGAGAAAAGGACTTTGCACACCAAGGTCAAGAACTAACTGGATTTAGAAGGCTCACACTGTCACTCTATCATCAATTCTTAGAAAATACAAATTAGGGACACCTAGCTCGCTCAGTCAGTGGGCTGTGTGACTCTTGATCTCCAGTTTGTAAGTTCGAGCCCCATGCTGGATGTAGAGATTACTCAAAAATAAAAATCTTTTAAAAAATAAAAAAAAGAAAGTACAAATTTTAGCAGAAAATCATGGGAAACGAGTTAGCATTACAATTTAAATAGTGAGAATAAATTGATCTACAACAGCTCACTTTTATGCTGACTTTTGGCAAAGGCCTACTTAAAAATTTTATTTCAAAGCCAATATAGGCAAATCATTGTCTTCTTTTCCTCACTCCTCACAAATTCTTCTGAACCCCCTGAACTCAGTATCACTTGTTTTTTTGTAACATACTGGTATGGGAATCTTGATGAAAAAGAAGTACACATATGCAACCTGCAGCAGCCCTTAGCGATGAAGTCTTTAGTATCAATCATGCAAACCTGGCAAAATCAGCTGACACTCCTCATGACAGATATTGTTAATGATTTCACTAGAATCTCAGAAACCTAATAAAAACTCTGAGTTCAGTTAATACTGAATTTTTAAGTTATTTAAGTAATTTCACAGTCAAATGTTGAGTTCTTCTAATTTGTGATGAATTGCCACATAGCATTAAAAATATCTAAATTCAACATGCTGAATAGAAACACTAATATCAGGCATACGTACGTGTCTACACACACTTGAAGTATGGGGATTTCAAGTGAGATTTATCATCTCATAGGTAAAGATGGCAATCTACTTGAGCTAATCTACAACGAGGAAGCAGAATCTTGCCATTCACCAATCCCCACCGCTGTCTTGGGAGCAACAGTCCTAAAGTAAACTAAGAATGATCTACACCTTGATGTGTGCCACCAGAATGTGTTATGACAAATTCCTTCCAAGATCAGGGACCACCTTTGTTCAATGACACCAAGAACCAGGTTAGAAGGCCTTCTGCTGACAGCTCGGTGGTTGACAGATGCAGGAGGGGCTGGGCAAAATGGGTGAAGGCAATCAAGAGGTTAAAAACTTCCAGCTGTAAGATAAATAAGTTCTGGGGATATGATGTACAGCATGGTGACTATAGTTAACAATGCTGTATTGCACATTTGAAAGTTACTAAGAGAGTAAATCTCAAAAGTTCTCGTCGCAAGAAAACTGATTTGTAACTATCTGAGGTGATGTGAGATGTTAACTAAATTTATCACGAGGATCATTTTGCAATGTATACATATATCAAGTCATCATACTGTACACCTAAAACTCATGCAATGTTATGTGTCAGTTATATCTCAATAAAAATGGAGGGAATAAAAGATCTCTTGCTGTACTAGCCCAGGAAGGACCAACTGGTGATCTCATTCTTGGAAGACTTTGTAAATAAACATTCCAAAGGCACAGGCTAGAATACCGTAAAATATGTGGGAGTATGAGTGGGCAAAGGGGAGGAGCTCTTAAGCCTATAGCGTTAAGACTAGATCACACTACACAGCCTTGTCACCAATTACTGACAAAGAGCCAGTGTTGAAGGAAAGAGATGGGCCTCTTGCACATTGGATGAGGTGATGAGATCTGGCTGCCAATGAAACTGAGTTGAGCCAGACCAAGAAAATTCTGGGACAGTGAAATTTCACTCAAGAGTGGACATAATAAAACCTCAACCTCTCATCGGTGGTGCCCTTTACCCACGTTTACCCTCAGTCATCACGTCCTAAAGCTCACATTATAAACCTGTATTCACAGGCCAACTCAGACACAAAGCTCCACTTTCATGCAGTCTATATTCCACTGTACAAATTGCAGGCACACATTTTACCCTGCCTTTGCAAATGTTGTTCTACCCATTCAAACATAAACTTGATATGCCGTATGCAGTAAAGCAAGTTAAACAGAAAAGCATGAAAGGACATGACATAAAAAGCAAATTAAATGTAAACTAATCTCTCAAGAAGCTTTCACTGAGCACTAATTCTGTAACTAGCTCAAATAAGCTCCAAACATAATCCAAACTGAAGTTATGGACACATTAAGAATCTTGATACATACTTTCAAATTGCCTTCTTTTTTAAAAAACAAAATATGTTTATTTAATTTTGAGACAGAGAGAATCAAATTGCCTTCTAAAAGGATTCTGGCGATTTGCACTTTCACACGCAATGTAAGAAAATCCCTGTTTCACTGTTTTCTGTTGTGTTAAATTAAAACCCTAAGTAAAAAGAGTGCCACACAAATTGCATATTGCAGAAACCCAATGTCCTGTAGCTTTAGATCACTGACACTTTAGATAGTGGAATATCTAGTTTATAGCCTAGAGGATAGACCATCAATGACTTAAAACAATAGGAGTAAGTTAGGTGAGCAGTAAACAACTGTTTTGGTAATCTTCACATATAAGCCAAGATTCTTATGGTCACCTTTCATTTAACTCCAAAATCTGTAGATATGAAAATTCCCTGCACATCCATGATTTTCATGCAGTGAGAATCGTTATCTCCCCTCCCATATTCAGAGACTGTAGCTGCACCTATACCCCAAGCTGAGACAATCAGATTTCTCCTACTGAAGTCTGCAATTGGAACACATCAAGAATAAGTACCTGGGGCACCTGGGTGGCTCAGTCAATTGAGGGTCCGACTCCAGCTCAGGTCATGATCTCACTACTCGTGAGTTCGAGCTCCACATCAGGCTCTGTGCTGACAGCTCGGAACCTGGAGCCTGCTTTGGATTCTGTGTGTGTGTCTCTCTCTGCTCCTCCCCTGCTCTCACTCTATCTCTCTCTCTATCAAAAATAAATAAACTTTAAAAAAAAAGTCTCTGAGCAATGGGTAATGGCTAAATGGAGTTTAAATTTGACTCCCTGGGAAGTCAAAGCTGAAAGTATGGAGTAGCAGAAGTTGAGAGGCGAATGGGAAGGTCTGCAGGAAGATGAAGTGGAGAGACATGCAGAGAGAAGACAGTACCGGCATGGAGGTCCTGGTGCCTAGTGACCACTTGGTTCCTGTGAAGTCTGCCTGTGCTTCCTGCCGCCATCCGGCTCTGGAAGACATTTTTTTTTTTTTAAGTTTATTTGTTTATTGAGTGTGAAAGAGAGCACGTGCAATCAGGGGAAGAACAGAGAAGGAGAGTGAGGGAGAGAGAATCCCAAGCAGGTTCCACACTGTCAGTACAGTCTGATGTGGGACTTGAATACTCAAATTGTGAGATCATGACCTGAGCTGAAAGTAAGAGTCATTTGCTTAACCAGATGAGCCACCCAGAGCCCCCATTTTCAGGTCCTTAAAATAAACGCCATTTTTTTTTTTTTACTTGAGCCAATTTGATAAGACAAACTCTCTCCAAGTTTTCATCTTTCTACGCCAATTTTAATATACACTAGTCCCTCATCCTCCCCACCACTTTACAAAATCTCTAATATCAGGATTTACCATACAATCAATAGGTATATTAAATATAGTGAGGGTTTTCCCCTTTGAAAGGTTTTGAAATTAATAGTGCATTTTGCATATGACAGCATCTCAGAACCCAAGTTTATAGAATATAAAGGATGTAAGCAAGGATGGTCAGCCACATGCTATTTACCAGCATGCTCCCCAGGAAAAGGGGTCCTAATTAGCTTTTAGGCAGAAGTATTTAGAGTATTCCATTCTAGATATATATATTTAGATACAGAGATAGAGTTAGAGATCTCACAAATGGCTAGGTAATTGTAAAGAACCAAGTGGAGAGACAAGATTTATTGTGTTCATTTGAGTTCAGCAGTTTCAAGCTGATAAGCTCACTTATCATATAAAGGTCTACACAGATTGTTCCATCTTTTTTTTTTTTTTAAGTTTGTTTATTTTGAGAGAGAGTTGGGGAGGGGAAGAGAGAGAGGGGGAGAGAAAGAGAGAATCCCAATCAGGCTTCATGCTGTCAGCACAGAGCCCAACAGGGGCTTGATCCCACGAACCGTGAATTCATTATGACCTGAGCCGAAATCAAGAGTTGGATGCTTAACCGACTGAGTCACTCAGGCACCCTCAGATTGTCCCATAGTTAGGTCTTACCATCACCATCCCTAATTATATAATAAATTCTTACAAACTTTTTTCTTAGATCCTGAGACATTGAAACGTTCTACTTCTACCAACTTTATCCAATAGAAACAGTAAAATGAAGAAACAAAGTTTGATGACTTTGACTATCACCAGAATTTGACTTAGAAATGGGTTGCTTTCCAGGTAGATATACAAGAAATCTGATTTAGGAACTGAGTGCCAATCCATTATTAATACAGAAGCCACACCCTCTGATGCCCCTTCCTCTTCTAGCCCACCTCCTTCTTTCCCATTGTAGGAGGGAGTCAAGGAGCCTGTTTTACTCTAAGGGATCCAGGAGCTGGACAGAGAGGACTAAGCATGGAGAACACCTCACAGAAGATCATTCTTAAAGGCAAACACATGGGTCTGGCATTTGTTTGCCGTCTCTGTGGTAACTGGCTTTTATTTGAATTCTAATTTCTGATGCGAACAAACAGAGCTATGAATGCACCTAGGGAATCCACCTGGTGAGTACTTTTGTTGTTTCTTTATTTCTGTTTGTCTGCTTATTGTGCTTCTTAATTTGTCAAACCCTCTAAAGATGTGTAGTCAGAGAACATAATTACAATTTTTTCAAATTACAAAAAAAAAGCATTCATACAGTATTGGCAGAATCATGCAAATCCTTTTGCTCATTTCTATTTGAGCTGAAGTTTAATGTTTACTCACATAACCAAAAAGCTTTCTAATTATTGTAACAGGAATATCTTTGCTGTCCTGTTGGCTTGGGATAATCACATATAGTGATGGTGCTCCTTCATTTGCATGCTTTCTGTCCAAAGGCCTGCGGACCTGAAAAATTTGGAATCAGCCGGCACCAAAGTTAGAAAGAGCTCACATTCTACTTCACAACCCACCAAAAAGCATAATTAAACAAAATATGCAGTCATGTCCAAACATTTAGGATTACCACTTTCCCAAAGAAGATGAAAGAAACTTTCAAAATAATTTTGCCTCTGGAACTTTCTTTAAAAGATATATGACCTGGGATCATCTGAAAATGAGTGTTCCAAATTATACTGTTCAAGCTCGGAAATGTTCCAAGTAAGGCGTGAATCTATTCTGAATCCCTACCCAGTGCTTTCCAGTGTATGTATGTCTGTGTTTACCCCAGGAGAATGTAGGTTGGTGCCACAGTTCCTGCTGAAAGCTCAGAGTTGAGCAAATCTGCTGCAGAGGCCTCGAGAAAATGTGATAGGTGCTATTTTGGGGTTATGAATAGAGCCTTGATGAAGGAAACGCCATGAAAGTCTTCAAGAGAGATGGGTGTTGAAAGATCCAACTCAAATGAACGTGTAACATTGCCAGTTGTGGAGAGCTTCGTGATGTACTGTAGAGAATGCGCCACCTGAAGGATACACGTTCACCCTTCTAGAAACCTCTTTGGTGGCCAGACAAAATATTCTGGAGGCCAGATTTAGTGTGTGGGGACTTCCAGTTTAAGTCATCTACTTTAAAGGCACTTTAGGCAGTGGGGACAACATGCACAGAAACCTGAAGTTAAGGAGGGATGTTGAGAAGTTTGGGCAGCCAGCTGTAACTTTTTAGGAGGGGCAGGAGGTAAGATGACTAGGGGTTTGTTAGGATTAAGAAAAGCTTGGAAAACTGTTCTACGAACACTAGACTTTATCCTGAACACCTTGGGGAGCCAGACGTGGAGTCTAAGCAGAGGGATGATTTGAAGACTGACTTTTGGTAAGATAATTACCAGCAAGCCTGTAGAGGAGAGAGGCCGGAGGCAAGAAGGCTGGTTGGTGATGTCAGGGACCAAGAATGAGGCCAAGGTGGTGGTAGAGGGTAGTCAGATGGGTTAAACGTCAGAGAGATTTCTGGGGCAGAATAGATAAAGCTTAGATGTGGGAGTAAGAGAAAGGAGACATTAAGAATGACCCCAAAGTTTCCAGCTGTAGTAAGCACTTAGGTAAAAATACACTAGTCAAAATCGAGATTCAGAAAAGGAGCAGTTGAAAGAGTGATCATTTCTATTTAAGATACACTGAATTTTAAACCCTGGTAGTTTAATCAGCTAGCAATTTAATTTTCTTTCTCCTTGTGTTCTTTGGAATTTTGAAACATTCCAAACTTATAGAAAAGCTGGGAGTAGAATAAAAAAGAAAAAAATCTTTATATCCCTTTGCCCCACTATGTCTAAGTAAGTTGCTGATCTGATACCCCATTACTTCCTATTTCCTTAGTGTATTTCCTACAAGCAAGAAAATTCTCCCACACAACGGGAAGATAATCACGAAGTTGGGAAATGAGCTTGGTACATTATTATGACCTAATCCTCAAACCTCAATCAAGTTTTGCCGAATGTCTCATCAATCTTTCTTAGCGAAAGAATCCTGCTAAGAATCACTTGGCTATGTTCAGAGACCAGATTGCCTTAGTCCCCTTCAGTCTGGAACAGGGTTCCTGTCTTTGCTCACCTTTCCTGTCCTTGACTCTTTTGAAGATTACAGGTCATTTTGTTATATGTACTTCAGTTTGGGTTTGTGTGGTGCTTCCTCATGATTGGATTCAGGTTATGCATCTTTGGCAGGAAAATCAATGAAATGATGCTACTGTCTTCTTATTGCATTTTATCAGGTGGTGCATGATTTCAGTTTATCCCATTACTGATGATGTTTGCTTTGATTGCTTGCTTAAAGTGGTATCGGCCAGTTTTCTTCACTTGAAAGTTACTCTTTTGCTTATGTAATTAATAAGTAAATTTGCCATCGCTCATCAAACTTGTAATTTATTCATTCATCAGTTTATATGAGAATGGATTTGTGATTTCTTTATTCAATGGGTTATAATCCATTACTGTATTATTTATTTATGTGCTAAAATTGTTCTAGATTTGGCCACTGGGATCCCCTTGAGGCTGGTTTCTGTGTCCTTTTGACATGTTCTTATCATTCTTTGAACACTTCCTTGCTTTCTGGCATAAATAAGGTATTCCAGACTCATCTTGTACTTTTCCTACCAGCCTTGAAATCAGTCATCTCTCTGAGGAGCTTTGTTTTCTCTTAGTGGACAATAATATTTAGAAGTGGCATTCTGGGAGCTGGATGTACTCATATTATTGCAGTGTCTCTGTTACAGGCCGTCTCGGAGGACGGAGGTTGGGAATATATTTGTGTATTGGTATATGTATCTATACACACATGTAAACATATGTAGATTCACACACACACACACACACATATATATATATTTTTTATAAATCTATCTGTATATATTGAAAACCATGAGTTCCTACTGCCAACCTAACATCATAGGGCTTGTTCCAATTTTCTCCTTTTCCATACTTGTAAATTCATTTTCCAATAGTGAAAAATCTGGCTTTCTGGTTACTTTTGACCAGCCCACCATATATAACCACTCCCCGGCTCTCCTGTCGTTGCCTCCAAAGCACAGATGACCTCCCCAGCCCACTCAACATCTGGTTTCCTGCAAGACTGCCTGCCATGTGGGTACTCTGCTCAGGCTCAGTTAGTCCACCCTGCACATGAGTCCTTCTCCCACCCCTCTCCCCACCTAAATAGCTTTAGGACCAAATTGTTCAGGAAAGGAAAGGAAGAGAAAAGAAGAGAATGGAAAGGAAATGAAGAGAGGGGAAGAGAAGAGAGAGGAAAAGAGGAATCTTAAATAGATATATTGAGAAGCACTATGACATAAGGGATAAGACAAAAACAGTTTCACCACTTGTTTACTGTGACCTTGAGCAAGATACTGTACTTTATCAGATTTAAGATACACAGTTTTAATTAAACTTTTTTATGTAGTTCGTTGTAGATTCACATGTAGTTTTAAGAAGTAAAACAGAAAAATCCCATGTACCCTTTACCCGGTTCCCCCTCATGATAATATCTTACAAAAATCATAACGTGGGGTACCTGAGTGACTCAGTTAGTTAAGCATCTTGATCTCAGCTCAGGTCTTGATCTCAAGGTCGTGAGGTCAAGCCCCATGTTAGGCTCAGTGCAGGGCATGAAGCCTTCTTAAAAAAAAAAAGATTTTAACCAAGATACTGACACTGGTATAGTCAAGATACAGAACATTTCCATCACCACAGGGGTCTTTCATGTTTCCCTTTCATAGCCACATCATAGCCTCCTGTCCCCATCTTTTCTTTAATCCCTGGCAACTACTAATCTGCTCTCCATTTCCATAATTTTGGCAGTTCAAGAAAGTTATATAAATGGAATCAGAGAGTATATAACTCTGGGGCCAGCTTTTTTCAGCAGTGTAATCCCACTGAGATTCATCCAGGTTATTATATATATCAATGTTTTGTTACTTTTCATTCTGTGCCACAGAATAAATTCCATGATATGAATATACCACTGGTTGTCTAACCATCTAACATCTGGGTTGGTTCCAGTTTGGGTCTATTACAACTAGAGCTGCTATAAACCTTAACTTAGAATTTTTTTGTGTGAATTTAAGTGCCCAGGAGCAGTATTTTAAGAAACTGCCAAATTTTCACCAGCAGTATATGAGTGATTCTGTTTCTCTGCATTCTCAGTAGCACTCAGTGTTGTCATAATTTTTTATTAGCCATTTTGATAGGTTTCTGATGGTATTGCAATGTGATTAAAATGTTCATTTCCCTAATAGCTAAAGATGTTGAACATATTTTCATGTACTTAGTGCCATCTGTGTATCTTCTTTAATGAAATAACTCTTCATGTCTTTTGCTCATGTTCAATTGGGTAGTTCATTTTTTTACTGTTGAGCTTTTGGAGCTCTTTATATATTCTAGATACTAATCCTTTGTTGGATATATGGTTTGCAAATATTTTCTCCCACTCTGTAGCTTGCCTTTCATCTTTTTAACAGTCTTTTGTAACACAAAAATTTTCATTTTGATTATGTCCAATTTATCTATTTTTACTCTTATGGATCATGCTTTTGGTATCAAGTTTAAAATTCTTTGCCTAGTCCTAAATGTTAAAGATTTTATTCTATGTTTCATTCTAAAAGTTTTGTCATTTTACATTTTACATTTAAGTCTGTGATCCATTTTGAGTTAATTTTTATATCAGGTGTGAGATTGAGTTTGAGATTTAGTATTTCACCTATCAATGCCTGCTTGCTTCAAAACTATTTATTGTAAAGACTCTTACTGTTCCTCCTCTGAATTGCTATTGTGCCTTAGTTAAAAATCATTTGGGCATATTTTGGTGTATCTATCTACCTGGGATCTCTGTTCTGTTCCATTCATCTATATGTCTAAACCTATACAATACTATAGTCTTTATTATTGCAGCTATGTAGGGGTACCTGGGTGGCTCGGTTGGTTAAGTGTCTGACTTCAACTCAGGTCATGATCATGCAACTCATGAATTTGAACCTCATGTAGGGCTCTGTGCTGACAGCTCAGAGCCTGGAACCTGCTTTGGATTCTGTGTCTCCCTCACTCTGGGCCCCTCCCCCACTCATACGCTGTCTCTCTCTGTCTCAAAAATAAATAAACATTTAAAAAATTAAAAAACATTGTAGCTATGGAGAAGTTCTTGAAATTCCGGTACACTAATTCTTCCCACTTTATTTTTCTTTTTCAAAATTGTTTTAGCTATTCTACTTTCTTTGCTTTTTTCACATAATTTTTTTTAAATAATCTTACCTTTATCTACCAAAAAATCATATGGAGATTTTGATAGAAATGTAATTAAACCTGTATGTCAGTTTGGGGGATATCTACATCTTTACAATGTGAAAGTCTTTCAATCCAGAAACATGGTTTGTTCCTCCCCTATTTAGGGGTCTTCTTCCTGTCAATAGTATTGTGTGCCTGTTATATAAGTACTGTTGTGTTAGATTTATGCAAAAGTATTTTTAAGCAATTTTACTTGGTATTGTTTTTTAATTTTAGTGCCCATATATTCATTGTATATGAATATACAAAAAAAATGATTTTTGTACATTTATCTTGTATCCTAATTCTTGTACCTTGTACCTAAATTAACTTATTCTAGGAAGGTTTGGAACTTTTTTGTGTACTTTTGAGATTTTTCTATGTAGACAATCATGCCATTTGTCAGTGAGGTAGTTTTATGTCTTCCTTCCTGATTTCTATGCCTTTTATTTCCTTTTCTTGCTTTATTGAACTGGCTAGAAATTCCAGCACTCTTTCACAGTAGTGAAAGAGACATCTTTGGTTTATTCCCAACTTAGGGGGAAGTATGCAGACTTTTACTATTAAATATAATGCAAGCTGTAGAGTTTTTTGTTGTAGATACTTCCTATTAAGTTGAGGAAGCTTTCCTCTATTCTATTTTCTCAAGAGTTTTTATCATGAGCAGGCATTGAGTTTTGTCAAATGTTTTTCCTGCAACAGATATGATCATGTAATTTTTCTTCTTTAGCCTTGTAATATAGTGGATTACACTGATTTGTTTTCAAATACTGAACCAACTTCACACCCCTAGAATAAATCACACTTAGTCATGGTATATAATTCTTCTTATATATCACTTAATTATATTTGCTAATGTTGCTAATGTTAAGGATTTTTGTATCTGCATTCATGAGAGGTATATGTCTATATTTTTATTTTTTGTACTATTTTTGTCTGATTTTGGTATCAGAATATTAGCTTTATAAATAAACTGGGTAGTGGTCACTTCTCGTCTATTTTCTGGATAAAATTGTGTAGAATTGGTGTTAATTCTTCTTTAAACATTTGGTAGACTTCTACAATGAAACCATCTGGGCCTGAAGATTACTTTTTAGAGAGTTTGAAAATTATTAATTACATTTTATTAATAATTACAGGGTTGCTCAAATTATCTTCTTCATGTTAGATAAGTTGTAGTGATTTGTGTTTTTTTTGTGTAAGTGGTCTATTTCATCTAAGTTATCAACTTTATATATGTGGAGTTGTTTGTACCATTCCCTTATTCTCTTTTTGATGTCTGCAGGGTCTGTTGTGATACCTCATTTCAATCATTATATTGGTGATTTTTGTCATTTCCCTTTTTTTTTCATTATCAGTCTTACTAGATATTTGTTACTTTTATGGATTTTTTTTTAAAAACCAACTGTTTGTTTCTTTGATTTTTCTCTACTACTTTTCTGTTTTTAATTTTATTCATTTGCAATCTTTGTTATTTCCTTCTTTTTGTTTGCTTCAGGGTACCTTTGCTCTTATTTTTCTAAATTCTTAAAGCAAAGGCTTGAATTATTGATTTGAAATTTTTTCACTTTTATAAATTATACATTTAGTGCTATACATTTTCCTCTCAGCATGTGCTAGCTATGTCGCATAAATTTTAATATGTTCTATTTGTATCAGTTAAACTTTTTTTTTTTAGAGAGAGAGCACATTTGAGGGGGGGAGAGGGGTAGAGAGAGAGAGAGAAAGAGGGAATCTTAAACAGGCTCCACACTGAGTGGGGCTTGATTCCATGACCCTGGGGTCATGACCTGAGCTGAAATCAAGAATTGGATTCTCAACTGACTAAGCCAGCCAGGAGCCCTTCAGTTAGATAGATAGATAGATAGATAGATATATATATATATATATATATATATATATATGGCTCAAACCCACAAACCACGAGATTATGACCTGAGCCAAAGTCAGACACTTAGCCAACTGAGCCACCCAGGCACCCCAAACATATTTTTAAAATTTCCCTTGAGATCTCCTCTTTGACTCTTGGATTATTTAATAGTGTGTTGTTTAGTTTCAAGTGTTTGAATTTTTTTTTTTGTTATTCTGTAATTGATTTCTAATTTGATTCCATTGTAGTTGAGAACACACAATATATGATTTCAGTTTTTAAAAATTTGTTGAGGTTTGTTTTAGAACCTAAGACATGGTCTGCCTTAAGATATATTCTATGCATATATGAAAAGAATGTGTATAATACTGTTGTTGGGTGGAGAGTTCTATAAATTTTTATTAGACCTTATTGGTTGATGATGTTTTTGAGCTCTTCTAAATCCTTGCTGATTTTCTGTCTAGTTGTCCTACCAAATGTTGAGAGAGAGGTGTTAAGGTCTACAATTATAATTGAGGATTTGTCTATTTTTCTTTTCTATTCTACTATCAGTTTTTGCTTCACATATTTTGCAGCTCTGTTGTGTGGTACATATGCATTTAAGATTTCAATGTCTTCTTAGCAGATTAACTCTTTTATCATTATATAATATCCATCTCTGTTTAGGGAAATTTTCTTTGTGTTAAAATCTACTTTATCTAATATAAATATAGCTGCTTATGCTTTCTTTTGATTAATTTTTACATTATATATATATATACATGTATATGTGTGTGTTCTATATCTTTTTACTTTAAAAAAATTTTTTAATGTTTTATTTATTTCAGAGAGAGAGAGAAAGACAGCATGAGCAGGGGAGGGTCAGAGAGAGAGGGAGACACAGAATCTGAAACAGGCTCCAGGCTCTGAGCTAGCTGTCAGCACACAGCCCAATGAGGGGCTCAAACCCACGAACCGTGAGATTATGACCTGAGCCGAAGTTGGACGCTTAACCAACTGAGCCACCCAGGCGCCCCCTATATCCTTTTACTTTCAATCTGCCTATGTCATTATATTTGAAGTAAGTTTCTTATGGACAGCGTATAGGTGGATCATGTTTTTTAATCCACTCTGCCATCTGCTGTTTTTTAATTGGTATATTTATACCATGTGCATTAATATGGCTATTGATATGTTAGGGCTTGCATCTGCCATTTTATTTTGTGATTTCTATCTGTTCATTCTTTTTTATTCATTTTTCTTTTTGGAGCCTTCCTATGGATTACTTAAACATGTTTTTAGAATTTCACTTTGATTCATCTAAAGTGTCCAGAGTACATCTCTTCATATAGACTTTTTAGTGGTTGCTCAAGGTACTACACTGTGTACACATAACTTATCACAGTCTGCCGATATCATCATTTTACCAGTTGAAGTATAAAAACCTTAATCCCCTTTAAATCCCTCCCCTCCCCATTTACAATATAATTATCTTAAAATTTCCTCTACATACATTTAAAATGACATCAGAGAGTATTATAATTCTTGCTTCAACCATCTTGAATAATTATGCAACCTTGGATAATTAGAAAATTCAAGAAGAGATGGAAAGCCTATTACATTTACCTATACTTTTGCTTATAATGCTCTTTCTTACGTCCTGGTGTTCCAAGGTTCCTTCTTTGACTGTTGTCTTTCTCTTTGTAGAAACTCCCAACTCTTTAAGGATAGATTTGTTTAGGGTTGTGTTTGTTTTATAATGTCCAGGACTTTTAGCCATCCTTAGCAGGAGGAATTAGGAAAAATTATGTCTAATCTACTCCATGTCCACAGAAGCAGAAGTCTTAGGATATACACTTTAACCTTTCTTAATGAAGAGCCACCTTTCAATTGCTATTGGTCAGGCTACCGTCATAATACCGTTGTGTGTGCAAATATAATCAGAGCTATTTATACCATATCATTTTAATTGAGTTGGGTACATTGTTTAAGCACAGGCTTAGCCTTTAAGAGAAAGGGATTCATTGACATAAGAGGTCTTTTCAAAGAAAGTTGAAGGAAGAGGATGTCTTCTGGTCCCAAAGAGACTCCCTCAGGACAGAGGAAAAGAAAGAAGTGGCAACCACTAAGTGTCATCTGGAATAGCTCTCCATGAACTTCATACCACCCACCCCGTATATTCGCTTTTGATGCACTTTATGGCTTTGTATATTAAAGAAAAACTTGCTAGAAGTATGGTGATATGATTGCTATTTCTGGTAGCATGACTAGACAAAACATCGTCTTGATATTTCAGTCAACAAATCATTTAAAGACCATCTGAAGAAGAACTATGAATGCTTATAGTTGTCAGAAACCTTCCATTGACACTTTCTGGTTAGATCAATAAAGTGTCACCATCAAAACTTGCAGAATGGGTGTCATTATCTTGGAATAAAATACAGAGTACATTTTCTTGGAAGAAAATATGGTAGTGGTATTTTCTCTTAAAAATGCTACATTATCAGTGCTATGGATAGCACAGAGGACAACCTTGTGTGGAAAATCATGATATCAAGGACTCTGCTTTGAAAAGTAATTCAGAAAATTCAGACACTCATTATCCTCAAATTCTTTTATTTATATATACACAAGAGTGATGCATAATAAAAAATTATCATAAGTCAAAAAGTTCTTTCAATAAATATAAAATAAAAATTCTACATTATAGGAAATTGTTTAATTGGCATCATTATCTTCCCTAGTGGTACATAAAATAATGATGTATTTTATGATCAATAACATCTTTTCTCAATAACATATGAGGAAACAGAGGAAGTGTCAATAGGGAGGAAGACTGGAAAAAGAGCCTTTTCTTTTTTCCAAGGTATGGAATAAGAGAACGAAAGCTGAAAGGAGGGGAGTTTGTTGTCTAAAAAGAGAACAGTGGAGTTTCAAAGGTGGGGCAATTCCTAATGATAATAAACTCCAAGTATGATCTTGGTAAAAGTCTGGGGAGAGAGAGACCAAGGTCACTGACCTACAAGGGATTAAGGAGCTGTGAGGTATGATGTTTAATGGATCCTCACATGGACAGTATCATAACCCAGGCAGATGGCAGGAATTGAGATGGAGAGGAAGATAGGAAATAAGAATCCAATTGCTTCACAAAAGCAAGAGAGTCACTTGGAGGTCGGAAGATTGAAGCAAATAATGATGGGGAGAAGTGGCAAAGTTATTATAAATTTATTTATGAATCGTCAAGTTCCTAGAAAGTTTTAAAAACTGGGTATATTATAAGAGACTAAATGCATTGCAATAAGAAAAGTTTAGCCTAAATTTTTGATAGTTATTCATTTTTACACCAGTTGAGATTCCTATTGAATATAATCTTGACAGAGAAGCATAGATTATACTGAAAAATTTTATACAAACATCTGAGTTTGGGTATTTCAAAATTCCATATAATTAATGTCTTGGACTGTTTTCTGTGTAAATGTGGGATTCAACAGATAGCTTAGTATGTCAGTGTAATCTGTAGCCATTAGAAATGCCCAGCTGGATGAAGACATATTTGTATATTGAACAATAATGCCAAAAAGTGGCTTCTTGACTTAATGGTTGATACTTAAAGCCCTAAAAAAGAAGACAAATATAGTATCTGAAAGTCTAAGACCATTCTATTCTTATATAATATTCCCTTGCCACTATGAAAAATTAAACCATTGTGGGCTGGTAAGGAGATAACAGGTTAGTTGGGCATATCATAAATTAACTTCAAACAGCAAAGCCCAATAAGTAAACTCAACTGTGGAGATGATCTCTTGGCTCAGACTTCAATAAACAGAGAAATGGCAACAAGCTAATCCTTCACTTGTTGTAAGCCAAAGATAAAGATGTGGCTGTGATTGTTCCAGAAAACATGTGGAAAAGTGTGTTTCTGTGAGGTTATTCATAATAATAAATAGTGAGGGCATGGTCACCAGGATCAAGACAAATTAAATTACAGCATGAAGACCAAGACAATAATTTAAGAAAATCCATTATTTATTAGAATAATCACAACTACACAAAGCATAGTAAAAGCTGGGGCATGGGGCTTACTAGCTGTGGAACTTAAATCCTCTTCATAAGATAGCATTGACTACAGGACGGGTTGTAAAGCAGATGACCTTTGGGAGAATCCAACCATTGCATGCCCTTAGCATCAAGGGAACGATGGCCAAAAGAGAGATCTTACTTCTCCAGAAAGAAAGTTTGCACAGGAAATAAGAGTTGAAAATGACACACTATGTAGTAAATGAATATTGAAGAAGAGTCATTAATGCCACATATTTTAGTACTACAGGAATAGTCTTCGGGTGGGGAGATTATTTTCCCTCAAAAGATTAATAAGAGATCCACTAAAAAAAATCATTATTCGTCACATGGAAATGAAAACATTCTTACTATTAATTTTTTGAGAGAGAAAGGAAGACAGAACATTCAACTTTCAAGCTTTTAAAGTTATACTGAACTCCATAAATACAAGCAACTAACTAATGCCTTTAAATTGGTTATATTGTGGTCAGATAAGGGAAAAAAGGAGACGTGACAAAGATGCGGAAATGAAAGAGGGAAGAGAAAATAAGATGATAGTATTTGGTAGTGGGTTTTTCTTCCAGACTACCTCCTGCTCAGCCCCACATGAATATCTGCAGGGGTCTCCCAATATCCACAGGGGTCTCCCTTATTCACTTATCCCACAGACCGCTCCAGTCTCTTCCCCTGCCACCCACCACACTTGTGTTAATAAAAGAAAGTTAGTCCAAAGCTTCTTTGGGGGCCTTCAGCTCCCAATGTCACCTAAGTTTGAGCAGACGACACTATTTTTAACTTTCCTGAGAAGTTCAAAGTGGTTAGATTTAACCTCCCTAACTCAGTGCGTTTTCATCTCTTCATGGTGCCTTTCTTTCTCCCCTCCTATCTCAGGAAAGACAGTGCTCTTTCTCATGTTCCAGCCTCACCCCCCACTTTTGTCCTGAAGAGTTCCTCTGTGCCTCCATCCTTTAAACCAGCCCCCTTCTCTCTCAATATGCATATAATGTAATAGAAACAACAATCAGATGTAACATTTGTGTGGTATTTTTAGTATACAAAATGCTCTTGCTACCTCATTTCCTTTGAATCATCAGAGCTGGTCTAGAAAATAGGTATTATTGTTTTCCCACTTTTAGCTCTCTGAGGGGTGAGCTGACTCACCAGTTATGAGTGGCAGAGTGGGGACTCAAACTCGAGCCTTCCAGTGTCAGACCCAGTGTGCCAGCCAGGCCACCTCCGCCTTGCAATTGCTACTAGCATGGCTTCCCAGCTGGTGAGTGCAGACACACTTTCCCAGCCCGGCTGGAAGACGGCTTCTTTGGTAAATCCCTGTGGCCCTCTGGGGGGCCCCACCGGCTGAGGGATTGAGAGCTCCCAGGACATCTCCTGCCAAGGCTGGCCTCACCCATCACTCCAGGATGCTTTACAAATATGATCATTTTCCATATGCCACGACTTGGACATGATTGGGAAACCCTAGGGTGACCCATCATCCTGTTTGCCCAGGACTTTCCTGGTTTTAGCACTGAAGTTCAACACCCCACGCAACCCAGTAATATTGATTGAGCTGATAAAATTCTGATCAGCTCTGTGCCCCTCCCAGGGTGCTTCTGATCTGCATCTTTTATTACTGTGTTTCAAATGTACCCAGTAAACGCTTTGAGCCTCTGCTGAAGTCAAGAGGGCTACACCAGGGCATCGATGGTACACAAAGATAAACAGTCTGTGTCTCTGCTTTCAGGAACTTGCAGTCAAGTGGGGAAGATGGTATGTATTCAAATGAGCACACAAAGCAAAGTGTGATGAAACAAAACAAAACCATGAGTATTGTAACAGCCAGAGGAGTAGAGAATTTCAGGAAGGAGAAGGCAACCAATAGAATCAAATGCTGTGGAGACACCCAGAAGGACAAAACCTGTAAAGACCCCACTGGATTTGGTGCCTAGAACTGATGAGAAAGCAGTGCAACTAGAACAGCGAAGGCAGAAGTTAGCATGTATGGAGAAGAGCAGCCAGCGCCATCCTCTAAAATGCAAGTCAGAAGACTCCCACTTTTGGTCATGAAGAAATAATAAGGTAGCAGACTAGCCCTTTCACCATCAACAGCTAGAAAACCAGACAAAACATACAAATCAACATCAAACATTGAATAACCAGCACTTGTCATCGCTGGAAGAAGTAAGTGCAAGAGAGTCCGAGCTTTCTTCCTGGAGGCATTTACCAGCCCCTTGCACGGGGAGGGGAACCCAAGCAAACCACGAATGCCCACACTAAGCTGAGGAAATGAAAAGGGACTCACGGTGTAGCCTCCTTCCTTCCCTGCCTTTACTCTGCGTTTCCTCCAAACCATGAATCACCACCTGACATTATAAAGTTGACTGTTATCATCTGTCTCCCTGTGACTCCCTCCTCAGAATGCCACCTTCCTACAGGCTGGGTAGAGTTACTATCTATTTTATTCACTGCTGTCTCCCTAAAACGGTGTATGCAATGGGGGCTAAATAGCTATTATTGAATGATTGAAACAAGAAGCGAGTAGGTAGTGAGGACACAATGTCAGGAGAAACACAACTCTTTCAAGAAATGTATATAGATGAGGAGAAAAGAGAGAGAAGTTGGAACCACATTCATGTCACAGAGTTTAAGGAAGGGTGTTTGGTAGAAAAAGAGGATATCTGAACTCTGAACGTGGTTGAGGAACCCAGGTTGCTACAGTAGCAGGCTGGTGGGCTGTAATCTCTAAGGAGCCCTCTGAAGACTCGTCGTTGAGATACTCGGTCATGATAAAACTGTGAAAGAGCTGGAAAGTTGCAATACTACGGCTAGAGGTTAACTTCATAACTCAAGATGGTTTGGGGTGTCCATTGCTTCATAACAAACCATCTCGCATTTAGTGGCTTTAAGCCATAATAATGTATTGCTTCTCACACTCTGCAGTTTGGGCTGGGGAATGTCAGAGATGGCTTCTTCACTGACATGTCTGGAGCCTCAGTTGGAAGGGCTGGAACAGCTGGGAGCAGACCAGGCCTCTCCTTCTCCTCAGATGGCTAGTTTGAACTTCCTCACAGCATGGTTGTCTCAGAGTCATCAGATTTCTAGCTGATTTCTAAAAGGGAGGACGTAGAAGCTTCCAGTTGTCTGAAAGCCTGAGTTCAAAGGTCACAGATGTCCCTTCTGCCACATTCTATTTACCAAAATAAGTTACTGTCAGCCCAGATTCCAGGGGAGTATATATAAATTATACATCTTAGTGTGTAGGGCAGCCTCAATGTGGAGGGAGGAGAAATTTATTGGGAGCCGTTTTTAAAGGCTAGCTATCATGAAGGCTTAGAAAAGAACATCCTAAATGAAAACAGAGTCCAAGAGTGAGAGAAGGTCATACCAGTGGTTCAGGAAAGAATGGAGATCGTGGTCTCAGAGCCTAAGAGGTCAAGAAGCTAAAGGGTGGTTGTACCGTTACTGTGAATACCAGAATACTGATGGATGTTGGCCACATATGGGACACAGATCTGAAGTCACTGAGGGAGATAGACATTTGCTCTGAGATGATGAGACACAAAGGTGGGAAGAATGAAGAGAGGCTGACATGAGCGAAAGGTAGACTTTAGAAATGGTGGAGCTGTTGTCTGCCATTAGCGGAGTTCAAGGAGGGGATCCCTTCTTTCCAACCCATAAGTGAGAAGAGTGACTTCGGGTGGAGAAAGCTGAGGAGAGAATGGCAACATGACAGATGACATCATCCAGGCTTTAGTTAAGTTGGCGAAATACGGGACAAATTTAAAATGTAAAAGAGATAGAGTAACTCCCCATGCAAAAGGCACATGGTAGAAAGATGGAGTTGGGTAAAATGAAGTACTGAAATCCTGCTAATGGAATAGAGATTTGCTGGGAGGGCTGTTCAGTGCAGTATTTATTAGAGGGATAACATTAGCACAGAAGATAGAATATCACTCACTCTTCCATTCATTCATTCAAGGGAGGAGGGAAGGGGGGATGTTAGCTGGTACAGATTGGTATTAAGATTTTACATACTGCTGCTTCCTAGTTTATGGCCATCACTCTGCCTCCTTATCTTCCTTTGGTTTGATGCTGAGGGCAGAGGTAAAGTGGAGGAGAAAAGAAAGTGAAAAACAAGGAAAGTTTGTCTCAGAGAAGGTTCATCACAGAACTTAATGGCAAAAGCTTACATCATGGTATCAGACTATAAATCCGTGTCTAAAATCCTAAACACTATTTTCCTTCCAAGGAAAAGGCAATCGGTATTTAGTGCACAAAGTTAGTCCATTAATTAAAGATGCATACCCTTTCTTTTAAGTGAAAGAAGAAAGCAGAGGAAGTAAGACATTCTGTGGCATTTTAGTTGGCCAAAACAAAACAGAACTAATGTGGCGGCATTTCAAAGGTTTGGTTGGTTGGTTGGTTGGCTGGTTGGTTGGTTGGTTGGTTGGTTGGTTACATACCTTGAGCCAAAGGATTGTCAAGTATTTCACATACATGCTATTGCTCTCTCGCCCTGCAAGACAAGTCAGCAGAAACCAGGTCTCCTCACCTGGCACCCCCACTCTCTAAAAAAGAACACACTTACCAAGTTCTAATTTTTGCTGTTTTTACAATGATATTTTACATTTGGAACACAAAGGACACCTTTTTTTTTATTCATTAGGGGAAAAAAAGGATGGCAATGAAATGTTTGCAATCTGAATTGAATTAAATGTTCTTATTTAATTTGTTTTGTGTTTCTCTCTCTTTTTTTCTAAAGAGGCAACATACTCAAATAAAGGCCCAATGGAACTTGTTACTCAATGGGAGAAGCCATTCGTAGCAATGAGGAAAAAAACATGGGGGCGTATGTCCGTTTGATTTGGTCTTAAGTGGTATTCTGACTTAGAGCACGCAGAGAAGTAAGCAGACTTCTCAATTCTGGGTGGCCTGTGATTTACTGGATTTTCAGAAAACTTCAGTGGCACAAACCTTCTCTCTTCTCTGATCCCAACAACATAAGCTGAGAGGAAGGCAGGTTTGCTCCTGTAAGTGGGCTGTAAGGAGACCTGGGGGAGAAACAGTCTCCCCTCTGTACTAAATAAAATAAAACATCTACCGAGCTCTCTTGCCTAACGATTAAGCCCAGGCAGAAAGTCACTTGGCATTTACTCATCTCCTCTCAGGCACAGAAATGACTGACATAAGATAGTCCAGTCAGAAGGAGCTGTGGAAAAATCACCTACTCCTCCTCTACAGCAGCTTCCCCAGAGGACAGACTCTTTCCCTTCTATGAAGAAAGGTAATTCACTCCCCACCCATACCCACAACCAGAGCTCAAGTTGAAGCTGAAGCTGAAGCTGGGTTAAAGCAAAATTAATGCTCTGCATCTTTTCTTGCTTTCTTTCTTTAAAAAAAAAATGTTTCAACAGAATGAACCTCTCCGTCTTCATGCCTTAATTCATAGGAATTGCTTACATAACAGGACACAAGAATTGTGAGGAAGGAAATCTAATTTTCCTCCACATTTGCTAATGATCTTTTCTCATTGTCCCCTGGGAATCTAATACTTAGCATACTTCCCTGCAACCTCTTAGATCAAGTCCAGGCCTTTTATGCCAAACCAATCCATTACACTTCCTTTCTGGAGCCAAGAGTGGTGGACATTTGTTTTTTGGCCACTCAGCATCCCTGCACCCTGTTTCCTATAACTGTGATCGGGGAGCCCATGCCACTTAGTCTTGCTCCCTGTGGCTCAGGAGCATCCCATCACCCTCCTCAGCACAACGAGTCACTCTACGAGGTGACCCAGGCCTCAGATGGTGAGTGCACCATCACACTCTGCAGAGACATTATGCCTCGGCCAAAGGCAAGGAAATGGCCAAATCAGAGCCAATGAAACACAATGAGACCTAACAGATACTTCTGGGAAAGAGACCTTCCTTCTCACGCTGGATTTGAGAAGACAAAGGAACTGTGCCTCCATTTTGCTACAATGGACAGCTTGGATGAGAGTCACCCTAGCAGAGGGGCAGCAGAGGAGAGAGCGCCTCCCAGCCCAATGACACCACCAGAGCTTGGAATCCAAGAAGGCCTGAAGCAAGCCGATCCCTGGAATTTTCAAAGAGCCATTAAATCTCTTTTTTCCTGAAAAAAGAATTTTATAACCCAAAATTATAAGTCAGACTTATTACTCCAAACATCATTCCAGAGACCTGTTTCTAGATGCCTGCTACATGTATCAGCTCTCTTTTTTGCACACTAAAATGATTCTCTTCCGCTCTCTGACAAATGTCCCCTGGCAAGGGCTCTGCATTTTGTTGAAGCCATCCTCATTACTTCCATGCAATCCAATGTTGAAACAGAAACTTTTTATGCTTTTGCAGAATCTTCTGTATCTTTCTCTTCTTTCTTTATAGTCACCTTCTTTTTTAAAAAAAAAATAATTATACAGTATTAGGACATCATTTGCGCGTTCGGTATCCTATTGCCAGACATTTAAGTCCTTTCCATTCTTACCAGCAATGAACATTTACAGCAATCAACACTTTTTTACATATGCCGTTGTATACCGATAGATGTATTTCAATAGAATAAATTCCTAAATGCAAAGTTGCAGTTTTTAATTTTTACAGATATTAATTAATTTTGATAGTAATTGACCAAGTTCCTTTCATGTAGTTTTTATCAAATGATATTTTATTTTTTGTTTTAAAAAAATTTTTTTAAATGTCTGCTTATTTTTAAGAGAGAGACAGAGCGCGAGTGGGGGAGGAGAAGAGAGATAGGGAGACACAGAATCTGAAGCAGGCTCCAGGCTTTGAGCTGTCAGCAAAAAGCCTAATGCAGGGATTGAACCCATGAGCTGTGAGATCATGACCTGAGCTAAAGTCGGACGCTTAACTGATTGAGCCACCCAGGTGCCCCTATCAAATGATATTTTAAACCGAAAAAGTAGTTTAAAGCTTACTATGTTGCCTTTTTCAAAATTAAGAGTCTATACCACTCATTTGTCACTTAGCCTAGGTGACTTTATATTTATTTATTTTATTTTTCCAAAATAGACTTAAAAGTTCTTAAAGTTCTTTTCATTCACTTTTAATACAGGAGCGATTTATTGAATACTCAGGATGTGCTTGTAGAAGTCATGAGGTACACAGCAATGGAAACAAGCAACAGAATGAAAAGACAACCAGCAGAATGAGAAAAAATATTTGCCAACCATCTGTCTGGTAATGGGTTAAGAGTCAAAATATATAAAGAACTTCTATAGCTCAATAGCAAAGAAACTAATAATTAAAAATAGGCTAAAGAGTGTCTGGGTGACTCAGTTGTTAAGCGATCAACTCTTGATTTCAGCTCAGGTCATGATTTCATGGTTTGTAAGATCGAGTCCTACATCAGGCTTTGTGCTGACAGTGCAGAGCCTGCTTGAGATTCTGTCTCTCCCTCTCTCTCTGCCCCCTCTCTCTTCCTCTCTAAACAAAGGGGAGGGGGCTAAAAACTTAAAATAGACATTTCTCCAAAAGAAACAGACAAATGGCCAAGACAGGGGCGCCTGGGTGGCTCTGTTGATTAAGCATCTGACTCTTGATTTCAGCTCAGGTCATGGTCTTTGTGAGTTCGAGCCCTGCATTGGGCTCCGTGCTGGGGTGTGGAGCCTGCTTAGGATTCCCTCTCTCTCTGCCCTTCCCCCACTCACACACACTCCCTCTCTCAAAATAAATCATATCAGCACAGAGCCTGATGCGGGGCTCGGACCCATGAACCGTGATATCATGACCTGAGCCAAAGTCGGATGCTTAACCAGCTGAGCCACCCAGGCGTCTCTGTTTTCATTTCTTTTAAAATCAGAAGAAAAGAAATGAACTTTCAGTAAAAGGAAATGCGATTAATATATAACAGTGCAGTCCTGTGCTCTGGAGCAGGAAAGAGCTGGGCTTGTTAGAAGAACAGGACTGTGTGACCAGAGGAGTCAGAGTGGAGGGAAGGGACAGGAAATGAGTTCAGAGAGGTAGGCTGGAGGGTAGGGGGCGAGAGTGGGGTCAGGGATGGCAGGGAGGCATAGGCCAGAGAGAACTCAGGTCCTGGCTTGGAGTTAGGAGTTGGGGAGTAAATAGCTAAAAGGGAAAGGAGGAGAACAAAAACGTCTGAATGCTCAGAGTTTCTGACACTGTGTTGAAGTCCACAATGGGAACATTGAACATGTCTGGCCATTTCAAGAGAGGGACTTCTAGTGACTCTTTTATCTCTTCAGCGCTATCAATGAGTGACTTCATGGGAGTTACCAGTTCTACCTGAATCCTGAAATCAGTTTCTGCTGCATCGAAGCTTGTTGTTTTCCTTCTGACCTCCTACCTGCTCCACGGTGGGGCACAAAGACTTAGAGCAATGCTGAAGCACTTGGCAATATTCAAATGCCATCAAAGCACGTATTGTTGTGATTATGGTGAATGCTAATAAGTAATAATGCTTCTGTCCATGGAGGGACTTCGGGTTAGAGACAAATGACCTTTCTTGTTGGCTCACCTACCTTGTGTCCATATCCAGCCCAATCAGGAATCCCACAGCCACTACCAATATTTCAAGAAGGATTTGTCACACTGTGTTGTGACCTCATAAAGTTTATGGCACTACTTGTAGCTGCTCATTTACTAATCCCAGTGATATTTAAAGCTCTTAAGAGTGAAGGCCTGGGCCACTTGCTGCATCACCCCTTTGCTGTCCTACATCCTGTTGAGACGATTGAGGTCATCTCCCCTCTTTAGTGCGAATACTCCTATTTAACAAGACCTAGTGACATTGGAGCCTGAGCCGGCAAGCTAGGGCCTCCCAACACCCCCAGACCTTTTAAGGCCCTTTGAAAGCCAGCCGTTTGAGCAAGGAAACCCTTTTTTCCACCTCTCTTCTTAGAATGAAATCAGGTGGGATGCTCTGAAGTCTGTGAGGTCAAAGGTCTCATGGATTTTGTCAGAGCTTCTTTAGGGAGACCACTTTTTATTTTTATTATATTCTCCTGTGTGGGCAAATACCAAATGAGAAATAATGTAAAAGGGCCCCTGTGTTCTGGGGTTAGGAAGGGCTTTACAAGGAGGACAATTGGGTTTGTTGATATGTAAAGGTAGGAAGAGCCTTTCGTAGAAATTTAACTTTTTTTTAATTAAAATTTTTTTAATGTTTATTTATTTTTGAGAGAGAGAGAGAGAAAGAGAGAGAGAGAGAGAGTGCACACACATGAGTGGGGGAGGGGCAGAGAGAGAGGGAGACACAGAAGCCCAAGCAGGCTCCAGGCTCTGAGCTGTCAGCACAGAGCCCGACGCGGGGCTCGAACCCACAAACGGTTAGATTATGACCTGAGCTAAAATTGGACACTTAATTGACTGAGCCACCCAGGCACTCCTGGAAATTTAACTTTTAAACTTTTAAGACTACATTACCTTTCAGTAGTAGAGGTGTCAGCAAAGGTGGTGGCAAAGCATAGAGGGGGAAACAAGTTTTGTTTCAGCTTCTGTCAATGCCTCTCCTCTTGGAGCCTCATCTGATTTCTGACGGACTCAGCTCCCAGATACAAAAGTCTATGGGTGAACCAGAAAGCTCCCTTTGGGGACCTTTTTCAGCTACAGATGAATTTTCAGTGGAAATGCAAATCCACTCATTCTGCAGTTCCAGGATTCGGAAAGAAATTAACTATTTCTTATAGATTAGTTTTGAAGGCATCTGATCAGAGAATAACAGTCCTGGGGGTCTCCTTTTCTCTGCCTCTTTCTTTGGAGGCTATCTGTCATTTGCAAGTAAGTGAGCCATACTCATGATGCTGGAGACACAAGCTCTATGGGCCCGAAGAAAATAAGAGAAAACATAACACACGTGGATCGTGCAATCAGACACAGCTTCCTAAAAGTCTGCATTTAGAACGGGGGATGCAAGCACACGCACTGTGCTCAGGCCTAAGTGCAAGGCCCAGACAGACTGGCAGGACCCCAAAGGAGAGAAGAAAGATGTAGAAAAAGAGACTGGGAAGTACCAGGGCTGCCCTTGGCCAATATTTGGAGGATAGTCATGAAAAAGAGCAGACCTATGTAGTATGGCTTCAGCAGGCAGAAATGCTAGGTTTGTTTTTATATTTAAGTTTATTTATTGAGTTTGAAAGAGAGAGAGAGTGAGAGCGAGCAAGCATGCAAGGTGGGGAGGGGCAGAGAGAGAGGGAGGGAGAGAATCCCAAGCAGGGTTTGCTTTGCCAGCACAGAGCCCGATGCAGGGCTCAGTCTCACGAACTGTGAGATCATGACCTGAGCCAAAACCAAGAGTGGGCTGCTTAACCAATTGAGCCACTCAGATGCCCCTACATTTTTTGTAGTAACAAAATATACATATAACATAAAATTTACCATCTTAACCAATTTTAAGTGTGTAGCTCAGTGGCACTAAATATATTCACATTGTCCATGCAGCTATCACCACCAATTATCTATAGAAACTTTTCATCTTCCCAAATGGAAATGCTGTGCCCATGAAATATGAACTCTCCATTCCCTCCTCCTCGCAATGCCTGCCATTCTATTTTTTGTCTCTATCCTTTTGACTACTCTAGGTATGTCATATAAGTGGAATTGTACAATATTTGTCCTTTTGTGTCTGACCCATTTCACTTAGGCAAATGACTTTAAGGTTCATTTATGTTGTAGTACATGTCAGAATTTCCTTTCTTTTTAAGGTTGAATAATATTCCATTGTATATATATATGTATACCACCATTCAGTCATCAGTGGGTGTTTGGATTGTTTCCACTTTTTGGCCACTGAGAATAATACTGCTATGAATGTGATGGTTCAAATATCTGCTGAGTCCCTGCTTTCAATTGTTCTGGAGATATGTCCAGAAATGGAAATGGAACTGCTGGAGCATTGGATAATTGTAATTTAATTATTTGGGGATCTGCCATATTGTTTTCCACAGTGGCTACACTATTTTATATTTACACTATCAATGCACAAGAGTTCCAATTTCTCCACAGCCTCACTGACACTTTTACTTTCTGTTTGTTTGATTTAGCCACACTAACAGGTGGGAAGGGAAATATTAGATTTTGATGGACTCTAAGAAAGAACTATCTCACAATAAGATCTGTCTGATTACAGTCTTCCCTGTTAGTAAGGATGATAAATCAGAAGTTAGCCTAGATAAGTACTAACCCACTTCCAGAATTTACAGTCTATGAATCTGTGACACACAATGTATTGAAAGACCTTAGTTATTTTTTGGTCCAATATGTATAAGAGTAATGTATGAATTACAAGGGTGTGTTGGGAATTATGTATAGATAGAGGAGAGATCACAAATTGGTGATCCAGAGGTCTGACCTACAGATGTACTTTGTTTAGTATATATGTCCCCAAACTTGGAGATTTCTCAGTGAGATTTAGATTTCCCACTTCTTTTGAAAGGTGGGAAGATATGGCAACAATGGGTCAGTAGTCCGGCTGCCCTGTTCAACAGTGTGTGGTCTACTCTCATCCCAGTCCCTGTTGTCGATTTAGACAAGCTTAATTACTTGATTACAAATGCTCAGGAAACTGAGTGATTTCTATACTTAAAGAGCTTTCAATAAGATACAACCTCAGGAGTGCCTAGGTGGCTCAGTCGGTTAAGCGTCCAACTTCAACTCAGGTCATGATCTCATGGTTTGTGGGTTCGAGCCCTGCATTGGGCTCTGTGCTGACAGCTAACTCAGAGCCTGGAGCCTATTTTAGATTCTGTATCTCCCTCTCTCTCTGACCCTCCCCTGCTCATGCTGTCTCTCTCACTCTCTCTCTGTCAGAAATAGATAAAACATAAAAAAAAAAAGATACAAGCTTATTGATGAAAACATGTGAAACAAGACATTACCACGTTTACTATTTTTCCAGTGTTCATATGTTTAATTATTTTGTTAGTTCTTTAAGCAAAAGTAACTGGATAAAGTTTAAGGTACTAACACTAATCCCTTTACAGAAAAGATCCTGAATTGTCATTGTGATATTTGTTCTGTGCCAGCAGGGACTACAGTCCTGTTTGTACACTGTATACCAGAAGCATATTTGGTGTAGGATGATATTAACCATAATATGCATGCAAAGTTCCTATTAAGTATTGAGTGTATTTTGTGGTGAGTTGAATGCAATTGTCCAAAATAGTCACTAGCAGGGTGACACGGGTACTTAAAATAGTGTGTAATTAAAAGCATTCATTTATTTAAAACACATGGAGCCAATTAAATTTGGCTGCTGACTTTAGTCCTTTCAAGGAGAAAATTCCAGGGATGCCTGGGTGGTTTAGTCAGTTAAACATCCAACTTCGGCTCAGGTCATGATCTCACAGGTCATGGGTTCGAGCCCTGCATTGGGCCCTGTGCTGACAGTGCAGCCTGCCTGGTATTATTGCTCTCTTCTCTCTCTCTGTCCCTCTCCTGCTGGTGCTTTCTCTCTCTCTCAAAATAAATAAATAAAAACTTTCAGAAAATTATAAAATACCAATCGAAGATTTGGTTAAACATTATCAAAATTTGTATGTAGGAGTTTTGTTTCATTAGGTTTTTTTTTTAATTTAATTCTTTAATTTATTTATTTCATTTTGGTGTAAACATCTTTTTCTAAATTCAGAAAAATTCCAAGTTTATACAGTAAATTTTGTTTTTTATGTTGTTCTTTTTTATTACTTTTAAAAAATTTTTGCTTGCCTATCTGTTTGTTTTGGACACAGAGAAGTGTTAAAAGGGAAAGGGTAGTGCTCATTCAGAACTATACTTTTCCGTAAGACTATAATGTCGACTTGAAAGTAATCCAATGTGGGTTATGATTTATGTCAGATGAATGCCAGATAATACTGGGCCATTTATTTTGTTTCGGGCACAACAATGGGGGTGGAGGAGGGAGAATAGGTTGGTTTAAAACAAATCAAATCATGAAAACCTCAATAAATGTTTTATAAGTGAAATTTATAACAGAATGAATGCCACAATGCCTAAAATTCCTGCTATTAAAGTCACTGCTCTGGGATAAAGCATTGGGAACCCAGAAAGCAGAGGTAATATATTCAAGCTCTTGCCTCCAGTAGCCAAAGAAAATGAAAACTTACCCCTGGGAGTTGAGGAGGTAGAGCTTAAAGAGGTTTCCGGCACAACTTCTTTGAGACCTTGCATTTTGACTTAAAAGTTTATGCAGAGTTTGGACCTCCTGGCATAGTCCAGGAGCTGTTAGTGTGCTTGGGGCTTCACACAGAGGATTCCTTTAAACACCATACCAACCTCATAGGGTAAGGAATCTGCAGTCATTATCCCCATTTTCCATGAGCAAAACCAAATTGCCTGGTATATCCAAATATGTCTTAATAAAAGTATGTTTAAAATGATTTGAATGTTAAATTACTTAATTTTCCCCCAACAAATATTTGAGTGAAAGGAACATTCCAGAAAGACGGCCATGTTTAATCTATGATATCCTATACTTTCTGGCTACTTTATATATATTCCTATTTGAAAAAACATGGTAACAAGCTGTTTGTACCGCTGAAGACAATAGCACTGAGTAGCTAATATATTATTGTTACTGTTTTCAAATGCCTGAATTTAAACTAAAAAAAATATACTTATATGGTTCAATACTATGGACCATAAAAGAGAAAACTATTAACGACTCTCATTATCTTATTGGCTATCATTTCAGAGAAGTTTTGGAGGTCCTGGGAAATGGGAGCAAAAAGGAACAGGGATATTTCTTCTGTAGAAAGATAATGGGCCTGACCTGCCAGGAGAGGGTGGTTTGATGGGCAGTGCAGTTGTTAGTCTGGATGCTGGAAGGCACTACTGTACTGCTGAGGGGACAAGTGGGCATCAAACCTGCTGCCAGCAGGAGGGGACAAGGACTAGGAGGCATGGGAGGGGCGTGGCAAAAACCTTGCCCACTTAGCAGTTTTGCTTAGGTCAGAGCATGGGACTGAGATGGTCCTAGATCCAGGGAGACCTGGGGGTGTAGGCTTTTCTCTAGGCAACTGATTGTGCTTGCTCTCTCTCAGCATTTTTATCATCTGCTGTATTGGTCAGCTGGAGCCACCTTAACAACGTAGTATTGACTGGGCAGTTTACACAATAGACATTTATTTCCTCACAGTTCTGGTGACTGGAAGCCTGAGTTAGGGTGTCAGCATGGTCAAGTTCTGGTGAGGTTCTCTTCCTGGATTTTATATGTTTGTTTGCTTGTTTTTAAGTAATTTCTACACCCAACTTGGGGCTCAACTCATGACCTCAAGACTGAGAGTCACATGCTGACTGAGTCAGTCGGGTGTCCCTCTTCTTTACTTTTACAGTGCCATCTACCTGTGCCCTCACATGGCCTTTCTCAGAGAAAGAGAGAGAGAGGGGGAGAGAGAGAGAGAGAGAGAGAGAGAGAGAGAGAGAGAGAGAGATCTCCAGTGTCTCTTCCATTAAAGACAGTAATATCATCATGGGGGCCCCACCTTCAAGACCTCATGTAAACCTAATTACCTTCCAAAGCTTCCATCTCCAAATAATATCACCCTGGGGGGTAGGGTTTCAACATATGAATGGGGGGGTGGTGGGGGACAAATATTCGGTCCATAGCATTTACTGATTATTTGCTTCATATTGAGCTTGGGCTATTATTACTTCTCATAGCCTCATTTCCTGTTCTCAGAATTCTTAACTGACCTGAAGAATTTCTGTACTTGAAAAGTAAAAATAATAATATTAATAATAATAGTCTCAGTTAGGTGAAATAACAAAGAAGTGTTAACTAAAATAAGCCATGGATCTCTGTAAATTGTACAGAGTCAGGGATAATATTGCTATTTGCTCAGCATGGTATTTCCAGTGGCTTTCACAGTGTTTTGCACATAGTAGTTCTCCTTAAATAGTAGGAGAAAGGAAGGAAGGAAGGAAGGAAGGAAGGAAGGAAGGAAGGAAGGAAGGAAGGAAGGAAAGAAGGGAGGGAGGAAGGAAGGAAGGAAGGAAGGAAGGAAGGAAGGAAGGAAGGAAGGTAGGAAGAGAAAAGCTTGATCAATCTAGGTTCAGTCAGTGAACAGAATTCACCTTATATGGGTCAAATAAAGAAACTCTCACGAAGTAACTACTTACAGAGGTGTGGGGAAGGTTATGGGAACAAATTAGGGCTGGTGAGACATCTAGAGACTAGTTATGGTAGAAGGCCATGACCACCTCTAGGACTGAAGGAACGGGGTGGAAATAGTATATCCCAAGTCCAATGAAGTCTGAGTGGTGCTCAGAAGCTATATTCATGGAAGGCCAGCATTACAGCCATGGCATCAAAGCAGGAAGGAAGGAAAAAAAGAATTAACCCTGTCTTTCTCCCCTCCCACTCTTTTTCCTCGTATGATTATGCCGTGTTGGCTGGATCCAGGATCAAGCCAGCCAGGAGGCTTGAGTGATGCAGTCACTTCAGGTCAATTCCTGGGACAGAGACAAAGGCAAAGGAAGAAGGAGAATTGAGAGGCAATGGCAGAAGAACCAACCCACTACTCTCTCAACCCTGCATAGTGGATTCAGTGTCCATTTCTGCTTACCTATGTTCTGGTTACTTTTAGAAATTACTTTGTTCTCTTTTAACGTAACAATCGGTATCTTCCACGGGAGCTCATACTTGTCTTTCAGAGAACTGGAAGCAACATTTCCTGGGGAGAGAACCAGGGCATCTGGGTTTACTCCTTCTCTATTAGATAAAAGCTGGGAGTCTCTTGGCCTCTAGGGCATGGTATGTGGCCCATCTGTTCCTTAGGCTTCTGTCTGATTGATATAGAGAGATCCTTAAGGCTGAAGTAGAGTTCTAGTCACTGAATTAAAAATCTATAGCTCCAAGTGCAAGTGGTCTAATAACGTGGTTTTGAACAATTTCTTGCCTGAACTTGCCTCAGCTCTCCAGCCACAGAAATAGTTTAAAAAGTTAACGTGAAAATGAACTAGAGAGTCCTTGCTGATACAGTACTTTCTTTCCTCACCCCATATGTAACTATGTTGACACTCAGACAGAAATACTGCTGAACAAAACATTTATATTATGCAAAAGACACAACAAAGCTGCCCGTGGACACACTACAAAGAAGGAAATTCTCTGAGGACTTGAAATAAAAAACAAACAAACAAACAAACAAACAAAAAACAGCAACCAAACTTTCTCTAAAACAACAAACAATCTGGCACACATGGAGCTTGAACCCCCTGGGGTGCAAATTTCTAAAGGCATGACCTTTGGAAATTAAGTAATTCCTACCATGCTCGTTGTCTGTTTTTCGGGACATCCAATAGGAACTATACGTCAGCCAGTCCTCTGTGCTCTTGGGAACAAGACAGGTGCCGCAGGGAGTCGTGGGGTGTGAGGCTTGTACAAATAGAATGTCCATGGAGCAGCACCTCTATCAGAGTAACTGCATGCTAATTTGTTAATCCACTCACCAGCGTGTTTACTGAAAGGACACTCGCTGAACCAGTTGTGCTGAGGTTCCCGGGACAAGTTTGTATATTGCAGTTTATCCATTCGGTTCCTTCCTGTTGTTTTGAGCAGTTCATAGGTAGCACTTTTTGTCCTGAACTCTTCACAAAGCTCGATTTTCCCCCATTGTTCCTCAGGTGCGTGATCCCGAATGTAACGTGGGAGAAGGATGAGGTTTCGGGAGCAGCTGCTGTTGAAGAGTGCCCAACGTAAAAACAACCCCGCTGACCTGCTGTCAGGGAACGGGGTTGGGTGACCCATGGTTACTGCTGTAAGGGTAATACATTTGAACTGATACACTGACATTCTTTCAAAGTACCTATGAACTCCACTGGAAGACTTGTAAGACAATTGGCCAAGTCTAAGCGTACTGCTGACTAACACTGGAATAGGATCGGAAGTTGAGATTCATAAACACTCTTTTCATGAAGGTATAAACATTTTATTTTGAAATGTCTACAATATTTTTGCTCAAAAGATACAGCACCTCCTCTCCTTTGCTTTTTTTTTTTTTTTTAAGGGTTTCCAGTTTTTAATCAATAATATTTATACTGTTGGCGCACCTGGGTGACTCAGTGGGTTGAGCATCCGACTCTTGGTTTTAGCTCAGGTCATGATCTCACTGTTTGCGGACTGGAGCCATAGTCAGCTGAACACTGATAGTGCAGAGCTTGCTTGGGATCCCATCTCTCCCTCTCTTTCTGCACCTCCCCCACTAGTGTGCACTCTCTGTCCTCTGTCTCTCTCAAAATAAATAAACTTAAAAAAATAAAATCTGGATTCTCAACAGAACTTATGTCTAGGGTTTGTGAATTTGGGGAGGGGGGTAACTTTTAAAAGTTTCTTTCTAGTTCCCCTAGCTAACCTTTGTTCACATTTAAAAGAACCTTCCAGAAACTAGTTAAGTACTATCAAACCTATGCCGAATTTATCATGTACAATATTTAAATTCTCTAATTTTTTATGTTGTTATATCAGATGCTTCTAAGTCCTGGTTTGCAAAATTGGTTGGTTTGTATCCACTAAGATGCATAAATATGTTTTTACATTATCCTATGTTTGAGTGTAATTTTCTGAAAGAGCAAACAGTCACTAGTTGAAGCTCAGCTAGGAGCATCATCCAACGGTTCAGTCCCTCCAGTTCCTCATCCGTGAAATACCAGGGCTAACCCATGTGATCAGCTAGGCCAGAACATTTGGCCATAAAGTTCTGTGGTTTTATTTCGGAGCTCTAATTTCCCCTCCCTATTAAAAATATTCAAATATGTGAGTAAATGATGGAAGAGAGGAGCATATTAGCTAACTTCCATGGCATTATCATGTGCTGTTGTATGTGAAAGGACTTCTAATCCAATAAAAAGGCATAACCAACCCTTCAACCACTAAAAAAATGCATTTGGAGCTCAAGGTAACTTGGCCTTATCTTCCATGAAGTATCAAACCACATTAAATCTGGCAAAAAATGGACACAGGCAGACTGGCATGACTACAAATGGCAGAGATGGGAATCATGGAGGAAAGAGTATATAAGGGAAACTCACAGGAAACTTTCTGATTGGCTTCTGCTCCCATTTATTTGCTGGACACCCAAAATCATGATACTTGGTATGTTATAGTTATGCCTTTTGTTATTCTAATGGCGTTACGGCACACAACGTGGTTAAAAGTTGCTTGACATGTGGGTTAGGTAAACAACCTTGCCAAGATGTCCCAGTGGCTGCCCCGTACTGAGCAAAGGGGGATGGGGAAGGGAATCAGCAGAGGGAAAGATAGACATTGTAGAGAAACTGAATCAAAGCTGATTGCAGCCAGAGAGGGGCTGGGAGCAAAGCCACAATGCACGAGGGAACTTGCAAGGAGACAGCAGTATGATTTGAAGCAGGTCAGAAGGTGATTGGGTCAGGCAGCAAAGAAGTACATTAAGCGACCAGACAAATCAGTTGGAAAAATGCGTGAAAGTGGGGAGCAGCTGCTTAGGGGAGTTTTCATCCACATAGATAAAAAAAAAAAAAAAAGGCCCAGGGAAGCTAAATCGATAGAGATGCTAAGAAATCTGGAAAATAAGGCTTTAGAGACAAGAGTTTTCGTCCCCGTTGGGATTCAAGTTTGGAATAAATAAGGAAGGACTGAGTGACCCTATTGTTAGAGCTGCCAGGATGGACCAGGTGAAGGAAACATAGATTACAGAGATCAGGAATTTATCTAACCTAAGTATGCCTTGGACTTTGAGGGGGTGCAGAGTTGAAAAACAATTGGTAAAGGTATTTAAGGGAAAGATCCCAAGCCCAGGAATTTGGACAAAATATACCCAAAATGTTCAGGAGTGTTTCCTGTGCCTGGTCCTCTGTCAGGTCATATGCTTTTAAAGCGTGGTTTATCCAACTTGTGACCAAACTTGCTGATCCCAGCCAGACCCGGGCCTCATAAGAACACAAGTACAGATTACAGCAAAAGCCTCTCTTTCTGTAAATGATGGCTGGTCATTGTCACCAGATACTGATTTACAACACGCGAGGTCCAGGCCAGGAGATATGCCAGACCCATTTCTCTGCTTTGGGACAGGCACTAATCATTTAAGATGTCAGATGTGGAGCATTTTGGGGGTAAAGAGTATCCTGAGGCAGATAGCTCAGGCCCTGGGAAAGAAAGAGAGACCCTTAGTGGTTTCCCTTTCTTAAAGGGGCCTGAGACCAGAAGAGGCTTGGACCCTGTGTTCAGAATAACAAGCTCCTCTATACAGCTGGGCATATTCCAGCCGGACTTGCTGAAAACCTACTTCTCTACGATGGCTGATTGTATGCGTCACCTAGACTGGGCTAAGGGATGCCCGGATAGCTGGTAAAACATTATTCCTGGGGGTGTCTGTGAGGGTTTTTCCAAAAGAGATTACCAGTTGAATTAGTAGGCTAAGTAAAGAAGATCACGCTCACAAATGAGGGTAGACATTATCTAATTGTTGAGGGCCTGATTAGAACAAAGTTGGAGGAAGGGCAAATTCACTCTCTCTGATTGAGCTGGGACATCCATCTTTTCTCACCCTCAGACATCGGTCTTGTGGTTCTTAGCATTTTGGACTTGGACTGAATTACACCACTGGCTTTCCTGGTTTTCCATCTTGCAAAGAGCACATCATGGGACTTCTTGGCCTCCATAAAAATGTGAACCAATTCCTATAATAAATCTCCCCTTATAAATATTTATATATATCATATTGATTATGTTTCTCTGGAGAACCCTGTCTAATACATCCTCTCTGTGTCGCATAAGGGATCCCCTCAGAGGAGCCAGTCTTAGGGCACACAAAACCAACGCTCAGCTCCTGAAGCTAAGTGTGCTTCATTTTATGAGAAGCTGAAACATATTTGTGTTCAGATCCCCAGGCCTCTCTTAGAAGACCAGGAGAAGTTCTTTCACTGCATCTTAAGTTCTAAGGCAGTGGTTCTCAAACATTTTGGAATCAGGACTCCTTTATACTCTTAGAAGTTATCAAGGGCCCCAAAGAACACATGGGTTACATCTATTGATGTTTATTATACTATGCATCAAAACTGCAGAACTTAGAAAATATTTACTTATTAACTCACATATAATAACAGTAATAAACTCAATACCAGGTAACACATATTTATGAAAAATACATCTTTCAAAACCAAATTTCAGTGAGAAGAGTAGCATTGTTTTATGTTTCTGCAAATCTCTGTGGTGTCTGGCTTAGTAGAAGAGAGCTGGATTCTCATATCTGCTTCTGCTTTTAATCTGTTATGATATGTTGCTTTGGTTAAAGACATATATGAAGAAAAACAAGCTTCATACAGATATGTAGTTGGAGGAAGGGAGGAGTATTTTTTTTAAGTTTGTTTGTTTGTTTAGAGGGAGACTCAGCATGAGCAGGGGAAGGACAGAGAGAGGAGGAGAGAGACTCCTCCTCGCACTGTCAAGGCAGCGAGCCTGATGCTGGGCTTGATCTCACAAACTGTGAGATTATGATTCGAGCCAAAATCTAGGATGGGATGCTTAACCGACGAATCACCCAGGCACCTTGGAAGGGAGAAATATTTTAATAACCTTTGCAGATAATTATGGGTACTCTTCTTTGACACTACATCAAAACTCGATGAGTGGTAATTTCTTAAAAATTACTCACTTGTGGATTCTGAAACCATATCAATGAGCTTTTCATACTCTTACACTGAAGTCCATTGGTCTACCTTGTACGTTGAGTGGATCTTTTGGTACACTATGATTTTCTATTATCAGGTATTAGTCATTTGGAAAATATTGGCTTACCGAGTTATGCAGTTCCTCCAAAATGTTGACACAATACAAAAAAGTCATATTTTTTAATATCACCATGGATCTCATCAGAAAAATCTGTATTAGGAAGCTGTTAGGGGCACCTGGGTGGCTCAGTCGGTTAAGCATCTGACTTCAGCTCAGGTCATGAGTTTGTGGTTGATGAATTAGAGCCCACATTGGGCTCTGTGCTGACAACTCAGGGCCTGGAGCCTGCTTTGGATTTTGTGTGTCCCTCTTTCTCTGCCCCTACTATGCTCATGCTCTGTTTCTCTCTCTCTCAAAATTAAAAAATGAACATTAAAAACATTTTTCAAAAAAAGGAAGCTGTTAAACTCACAGTGATGGACACACATTATCTAAAATTCTAATTTTCACTTATAAGTGTAAATATAATCATTGCCAAAAAGATACCATGCATTGTTTTCCTTGAAGTTACAGGCTCATTTTATACATTTTTTGAGAAACATCCAACTCTGCATAACCACAGTTTGTCTACAGTCATTCTTTACTATTATTATTTTACTTATTTATTAATTTATTATTATTTTTTATATAAAAAAAAAGAGAGAGCACACAAGCAGGGGAAAGGGACAGAGGGAGAGAGAGAAAGGATCCTAAGCAGGCTCCATGCTCAGCACAGAGTCTGAGGCAGGGCACAATCTCACAACCCTGGGATCATGACCTGCTCCAGTCAAAGGTCTGACACTCAACCAACTGAACCACCCAAGAGCCTCGTATCAGTCATTCTTTCAAGTAAAAATAATATTCCACGGGAAAAGCAGCAATATCAAACAATCCCCCAAATGAGTTTCCTAGAGACACTGAGGTACTAAAGTATGTAGCAGCAGAACTTTATACAAATCTACTATTTTGTCACAGAGAATATTTAGAGGGTCAAGATTTAATACAATTAGTAAATTTTACTGTTCCATCAAGGATACTTTTATTTATTTATTTTTTAAATAGTTTGTTGTCAAGAATACTTTTAAATGAATCTTCTTTTTGTGTCCCCCCACCCCCGGCTCCCCAGGTTCACCGTGGTGAAGAAGAGAACATGTTCTGGTGTCATTGTCTTGATTTGAGCTGCTGGGGTGCCGCACTTTATCCCATTGTTTTGGTATCATCAGTATAAATGTGAACACAGATAAAAGGGCAAATAACATCTTGGTATTATTATGAAAATAGTTTTGACATCAAGGACCTCTCTAGAAATCACACACCATTCTAGGGGAAGTGCTCCCTCTGTGTACCCACTTTACCAATACTTGGGCTAGGACAGAATTTACTCCTGGGAGAGTGAGCATTTATGAAACATCGCCTTAAAATGCACACTTTTGAGAAAATCTATTCTAATCTCACATTTGAAGGTGATGGAGATGGGGGTGGAGAAAGCACTATAATTATTAAGACAAAACATTCTTTTAAAAGCTTGGATGGGGGGGAGGGGGTGATGCCGATAGAATATTCCAAAGTCATGACTATGGTCGACAACAATCCAAGTTAACAGTTCATGAGTACATACATCCACAGGGCACACATACACAAAATCATTTATTCATTTGATTTTGAAATCCATTGTAGCAACTTCCAGCTATTTATCATCCCAGTATTTTAGGTTAGTCTAACATTGAACTTAGTTTGTGTTCTTTGGACATACAGCTATTGAGGTTGAGATGCAGTGCCCTTGAAGAGTGCTTTGCAGCAGATTCCAAGCTGAGATTTAAACAGAAATTGTGTCCTTATTTCCATTTTTATTGTTGTGTACTACTTCAAATAATTTTTGGAAGGTGGTAGAGGTTTGAATAAATTCAATTAAAAATGTTTTTGGCTGTTGATAGAATACCTATATAATTAAAAGTTGACAGTGTTTGCCTGCATGCCTTTAAAAGGTCGCAGGAAATGTATGCTACTTTGAGGAAAGGCCCAAAGTATGTTTTCGATTATAGTGTACTAAGCATTGTAAAGAGTCATAGCAATTCAGGAAAACAGTGGTAGTTGTATCTATGCAGAGTAATAGTAGTCCTTCATATCCTAGCCAAAAGTTCCGAGGGTGAAGTGGTGGAGTGTTGTGACAGTTCTGTTTACTGTGTTAGGTTTAAAGAGCCTGCATACTCTGTGCAATGAGTCTATTTGGAATGAATGGGCTCTGACTTATCATTAATATATTAATTTCAAGTCTACCGCTACCGACAGTAGTCAAAGTCATGCATGGCAAGCTGAGTTCGATCTGAGTTAAAAGATCGTTCCATTTCAAATTATAAAGCAGGGAAACTTAGATAAACAGTTTACTTAGGTCAACACTCAGGGAAGAATTGGATTAAGGATGATGCTCCATTTTAAACTTGACTACTCTGTTTTGGTTTTAAATTGAATTCAAGCAGGTGTTTCAAAACCTGTTTCAGATATCATTACTTGTCCATGCGGAAGCTAGATCTTCCCGGGAGTTGGCAGGGAGAGTTTCATCCTGAGATTTCATTATCAATGAAAACATCTTATGGAAGATACAACACTCTTTAAGCTTTTCTAATAAAAGTATACAAAATAAAACCTTATTGTTATTTTTAAGGAGAACGTAGGGGTTTATCCACCATGGATGTTAAGACCAGTCAAGTTGTGAGAATTAAGCTAGAACCTCAGAGGCATTAGCTATCCATGTAAGATTACGGAGCGTCATTTTAACGTTCTGTATCTTCACCATGCCTCCACCTTCTTTGATGAAAAAGTCTATTTTAAAATTGGTAAGAAAATATTTAACATAATAAGATGATGAGTCAGAGTTTTTAAAAAGCTAAAAAGGGAAGATGTAGTTAAATAATTCACCTTTTTATTTTTTAGCTACATCTGACTCATGACATATAATGTATTCTGCTAAGTTCAAAGTTTCCTCTTACAAAGAGAGTTTTATGAAACAACTCTTCTTCAGACCATTTTTACTTCAATTATAGTAGCAGTTTTGGAGTTTAAATCATTAACAACCTCTGAGTGAACTTTTATCCAAATGACTGCAAGTCACAAAGAGAACAGTCCTCTTTCACCAAGTACCTTTTGTGCTAGAGTGAGACCCATCTTTTTCTATTTTTTCCCTTTATGTCTCACTTTGAAGAAAGATGTGTGATTTGTAAAGTAATGAAAGTATGTATCAGTTGATGAAAACTGCTATATTTGGGCTCATAATGCAAACTAGAATTGCTTCAGGGTAAGCTTTATATACCTGCATCACAGCAGCAGAAAAAAAGTAAATTTCAGAAGTCAAGCTTGCTCTGTGCACTGTAGGAGTATGATGTAGCTGTTAAAACAACCATGAGAGGACTGAATCTTATTTTTTCCCCTTTGTCAAGGGGATGTAATTTTCATGTAGGCAGCGTTTTTCAGTCCTCACTCCACGAAACACTCCCAAACTGGGTATTTGATCCATCAACCTCATTATCGATTTCACCATGTTATCTTTTAATGCTTTTAAAAAAAAAAATATTTTATTGGAATGTTTTTTGAAGAATGTGTGGGAAACTGTAACCTCCACAAACTTAAGGTGATGAGGTGAGAAGAGTAATTCTTGCAGTGAAAAAGCCTGAAGAATTTTATACAGAACAAAATGTAGTTTAATAAACAAATGAAAGTTATGAGAAAAATCTATTTTCTTTCTTTCTTTTTTTTAAATCGCCAAGAATAATGAACTAATCGTTGTTTAAAGAGTGGGGAAAACTTTTACCCCCCTAGATTTGGCGAATAGCGGGATAAATTCGAAGAACTCCATCCCACCCCCGCACGCGCGCCCCCCATTCTTTCCAGACGGAGCGGTTGCAAATCCCAGGCTGAGTCCGCCCTGGGAGCCTTAGGGCACCTTCGTCTTTGCTCTGCGTGTGTGTGTGTGTGTGTGTGTGTGTGTGTGTGTGTGTGTCTAGCTCTCGCTCTTTCCCTCAGTCTGTGCCTCTGTGTATGTGTGAGTGTGTGTGTGTGTGTGTGACAGAGAGAGAGAGAGCGCGAGAGGAGAGAGCGAGAAAGAGAGAGAGAGAGAGAGAGAGAGCGAGAGCAAGAGAGCGAGCTGTGAGCTGTGCTGCCGCCGCCGCTGCCCTTTGATCCCGACATTAGTGTTAGGGGCTCGGAGACACAGAGCGCGGCCATAGACACCGCCGCACCGGCACTCATTTATTTATACCTCCCATCACACACGCGAGCATAGGACACACACACACTCACACCTATTAGATCCGTTTCCATTGAAGAATATTACGCTCGGGGACAAGCCAGGTGCACGACCAAAAAAAATTTAAAAAAAAAAAGGAAAAAAAAGAAAGGAAAGAAAAGAAGAGAACCCCTCATCTGGCTCCAGGAAACAAGCTTCAACCCATTGCACACACCGGAGAGAAGGGGTTTCCCCCTGCCCGCCCGCCCGCCCCCCAACTACCTCCCCGCTCCTGCCAGTGTCTGCCTCTCTGCCCCCACGGGGGTTTATTTGATCTCACATTAACCAAGGAGGAGAATGTGAGAAAAGGGGGAAAATGCCCAGGAGGAAGCAGGAGCAGCCCAAGCGCCTTCCCTCACGTAAGTCATCCCTTCTCCACCTCCTCTCGTGCCATTTTCTCGCCCTCCCTCTCCTCTTTCCCCTCCGCAGCCTCCTCCGTTGTTTTCTGCATTAGTTTAGGGTTACAGAGGTGAAACTGACAAAGACACAGCCCGGGTTACTCCTCGTTTAGGTCTATGCCGAGGCAGCCATGTTGGTGATGATCAGCCCCGTGCCCTTTCTATTCTCTCTCTCTTTTTCTTTCTTTCTCTCACCCCCCCCCTCTTTTTTTCCTTGAGATCGGGCTTTTTCCCCTTTCCCCTCCCCCTCCCCCTCCTCACTCCGGGTTGCTGGGGGGAGGGGGCAAGAGACGGGAGGAGGGGAGTAGTGTGGATGCCGGGTTTTTTTTTCTTCTTTTTTTTAATCGGAGGGGTGAGGGGGAGGTGGGAGAGGTTGGAATCTTTAAAAAAAAAAAAATTCCTTGCGGATCCCAGTGCCTGAGGGTGCGGGGGTCGGGGCGTGCGGAGGGCTGGGGGCCGTGACATGGCGTTTGGGGGTTTCGGGGCGAGGGCGCGCGGCCGCCCGCCGGCTGCAGGACCCGGGGAGAGGTCCGTCTCCGGCTAAAGGTTGCGCCGGGGTTGGTCGGCCCCGGAGCCGCCGGCGGCAGCGGCGGCGGCAGCAGGAGGAGGCGGAGGTGGAGGAGGCGGCGGCGGAGGAGGGGAGTCGGGGGCGGGCGAGGCGGGAGCAGCTGGGGAGGGTGTGGGGGCACAGCACACAAACACACCGGTGCACACGCGCCGCCGGGCGGCTGCTCCCGCGGCGCCGGGGCGCGGGGGGCGCGGGGCGGCGCGGCGGCCGGGCGGGGGGCGAGGCCGGGCAGCGGCGGGCGGATGTGGGGTGCGGGAGCCGCGCCGAGGCGGAGGCAGGAGGCAGGGCGGCTCGCGGCGCGCGAGGTCCCTGCAGAGCCGAGGGGAGGGAGGAGCAGGGCTCCTGGCCGCAATAAAATGCGGGGTCAGTCGGAGCAGACGGAGCCAGGCGAGACTCGGGCTCTCAGACCCCCCTCCCCGGCGAGCCTGAGCAGAGTCCAGGACTAAAGTGCATCACAACCCTCCCCGGCTGCAGCCACACACACCAACTGGAGACACATACCCGCCGGCACGGCCCGGTCCCCTTCCCCTCCTCCACCCGCGCCCCCGGTCCCTCTCCGCCCTCCCTCCGGCTTTTCTTTGCTAGACTCTTAACTTTTCCCCCACTCCCTCTCCAGCTCCCGCCCCCCCCACCCCAATCTTTCTCCGCTTTGAGTGTTCCGAGATGCTGCTAAAGCTAAAAGTGAAGGAGAAAGAAGCAACTAAAAATATCCCCCGGGGCCGCCCGGCTCCTTGAATGCAGGGAGGAGGGGGCAGGGGAGAAGGCGTGGGGCGGGGTGACTGGGAGGAGGGGACGCCGGAGGCGCCGGAGGGAGGGGTCGGGGGAGACCGAGGGTCAATTTCTTCTTTCTCCCCCCGCACTGCTCCCCTCTCCCGGCGGTTTGGCGCTGCCTGGAGCCCGATCCTGCAAAACCCGGGCTGGGGGCGGGAGCGGAGCCGGAGCGCCCGCCCGCCTGGGTGTCAGGCCGACGTGGTCGGTCACCTGAAGTTCACGGAGGGTGGGGGAAGGGTTAAGGTTATGGTGTCTCGGGCTCGGGTTGTGTGTGAGCTTGTGCGTTTCCGCTGCAGACAGGCAGCTCGATCGATCTCCCCCTCGCGAAATATCCGCGGCGGTGCCTGCCCGGGGGGCGGGCAGGGGGCGCGGGCTGCTCGGGCCGAGCGCCCCCGCGGCTCCGTGTCGCCCGGGCCGCGGCCGAAGTGGCGAGCAAGGGCACTCGCAGGCAGCCCGCTCCGCAAACATTCCTCTTTCTTTTCCCTTCCCGGTACGCAGGAGTCGACGCACAGGGCTTGGGTTGTGCTTTTTTCCCCTTCCTTTAAAAAAAAAAAAATGCCCCTTTGCAGTCCTTTCTTCGCCTGCCCGCTAGAGGTTCTGAGGATAATATCACATATGTAATATATATGCACATAAAATCACTCGCAGGCGGCTGCGTGTGTAGGGAAATTTTGTGCGAGGAAAGAGAAGGCGGCGGAGTCGGGGAGGGCGAGTTGGGAGGCTCTGCGCTGCGATTCACAGAAAACTCGCAGCAGTTGGTGGAAGAGTGTGTGCGTGCACATGGCCGGTCGGCCAGTTCCCAGCTCTTTTCGGGGGCGTGTGGCGGGGGAGGGAGAGGAGGCAGGAATCCTGGGGGGGTCGGGGGAGGCTTGCCCTGCTCGGACAAAATGGGCTTCAGTGTTCTCTGCGAACTTGCCCTTAGATGGCAACTTTGGGAGCTGATGAGCTTGTGTGCGAAAACCAGGGCGGTGAGGTTATTTGGTCATTTTCCTTTCTTCTCTTCTCCCCCCTGCTTAAAAAAAAATGTTGGCGGGGTTAGAGGGAGGGTAGGAGAGGAGAAGGGATTTATCTGTTTTCGGCTCTGACGGAGATGGAACGCCTTCCCTCCCGTTGTGTATAGAGCATTTGGGCAGCTGCAGCCTGCCCTGCTGGTGACCTTGACCCTGACCTCGTGCGACTACCCTCTCCGTCTGAGAGGAAATTCAGGCTCCATTTTAGCTCCGATGCTTGGTGGGCCTCTCCTACTTTTTGGTGCCTGGTGATTAAGTTGTATTTTAAGAGTGGACTCTCCCACCCTGTTCTCTAATTGAATACTGTTATCCACTCACTTAGAAAAAAAAAATCAACTCCTTCCAGTCACATAAAGCCACTTTTACTGAAGTAAGAAGCAATTACCTTTTGGAAACACCGTAAATGTCCCTGTAGTTTTTAAAGGGAAGCCTAATTTGCAAAGCTTTTCCACTTACCTTTGCATTGAATGGATTTTTGTGGATGTGTGCTGCCTGTTATAAGCATGGTTTACACATGTTTTGTAAGCAATTTGCATTTGGACTAAGAGCAATTTCTGGGCAAATGGTGTATTTTGCAATTCAGACACAGTAACCCAAAGCTTCCTAAGTGCTGAGTGAGTCTTAAAGAAACTTGCAGTGGTGGGGAGATATAATAAATATTGACTTTGGTAAAATTAGTGCTAATTTGTATTTAATGTAGAATATAATTGTAGTCTTAAGACTCGGCTGTAATGCTAAATTCTTTAATTTGTTTATTTATATGGGGGGGTGGAATTTTGACTTAACCTGGAAAACCTTTTTGTACAAAGTTAAAATATAGTAACTCTGGGACTGATAGAAGTCACCACAGGGTTTTAAGAAGTTATACAGTGGCAGATTTTAACCTTGACCCTAAAAGAAAGGAGAGGTGTGTATAATTTGGGGGGGAGGTAGTTATGGGGTGAGTGAGATGGGGAAGCTTGCTTTTGAAGCCAAATAACCCTTCTGAGTAAACACAAAAGTGGCTAATAGCCACAATAATATAGCTTTAAGAATCTAGAGAACCTGTAAGCACACGTTTAAAATTAGAAGTAGAATACAAATTAGGATACAAAAAAGAAATTGGTGAAAACTGAATCTGTAGAAACTTCAGAGTGCTTTCTACTTTCCCTTAGGTCTGCCCCCTTGCCTCTGCACCCCCCTGATAAACCATTGTTACCAAAGACTTTATGTGCAGAACCTATTTATCTGTTATTAAATATAATACTAGCCAGGCATGGTGTGGTTTGACAAGGTCTTCCACTCCACAGCACAGACACCAGGGAACCTGGAAGTTCCACCCTCGAGTAGATTAGTCCTGGAAATCCAGACTAGCACTTGGTATTTATTATCTGATACCGAGTCTGGGGTGCGTCTCAGCCTCTGGCATGGAGTTCCAGCAATTCCCCAGGCTGGGCTTCGGCCTGCTAAGGTTTCCTAGCTCCTTCTGTTCAACTAGACACCCATGGGACTGTTCAGAACCGAATTAGCTTTGGGGATGGGTGAGCCATTAACCTGACACTACTAACCTAAGCGTTAGATTTCTGATTTAAAATGCTACCTAGTAATTTCCTCCTGAGCCTCTGAAGTAAGTGTGTGTGTGTGTGTGTGTGTGTGTGTGTGTGTTTCCTTTATGTGGGCCTCATACATATGCAGGAAAAAAAAATAGACTGTCCTATAGAGTTGAGTAGCGATTCTACTGGCCACAAACCAAAAAGAAGTTCTGCGCTAGCCTTTGGAGGTGACCTCCAACAAAGAGTGTTAAACCTAAGCTATTTGTGAGAAGTGGCTTTAAAAATTATTACTCAGAATAAAGCCTTTATTTCTTGGCCTAGAGCAATATTATCATTTGGGTTTAACTATGATTCTGCTGTGCTTGATTGCTCTTTTATAAAAGTTCTTTCCACCAGCAGGGTCCAATACCATGTTAAAAAAAAAAAAAAAAAGTCCTAGAGATCCTCTGAACTATACCATGTGCTTATCTGTAGCAGAATCCCAGACTGCATAGCTTAAAAATGTTTGTCAGTCTAAGAAAGAGGAAGAGGGCGAAAGTGATACTGTGACTGTTTGCCAGGCTTGGGGCTCAGCACTTTCTAAACATCGCTACATTTGGGATCACTAACCGAGGAGGGAAAGGGTCAGAAAGGGCTTTCTCCTGTGTCTGTTACATCTGTAAATCCTTTTACCTTTGGCGCCATCAGCACTTTTAAGATTTCCTCATTAGCTTCAACTTACCCATGAACATGTATGAGTTCAGATACTATTATATTTATCATTGGAAATCTGCCTGATGCTTATTCCCAGGGGGGAGCACAAAGGAAAAGTTAATAGAACAGTTGTTTTGTTATTCTAGTGTTTTCATTGTTTACTCAGTTGTGGGTCAAGACCAGAACACGTTATTGTGTTCTTCATTAACAAAACTTTAAAAATTGTCTCTTGCTTTCTAGTAAATGTAGGAAGCAAAATAACAGAAGCCCTTATATTTATATTTTTCCATGTCTTCTTATGTCCATTGGAAGAGAAAGTGTAGAAGGTTTAACTCTTTCCCCTACTTGGTCTTACTGTTTTTTTCAGTGGTGAGGCACTTCCTCCTGACTGTGACAGGAACCACAGGGAAAAATTTTGAGTCTGAAGCAAGAACATATTTCACTGCTCCTGTCAAGCAGAGCTAATGATTCTGAAGTACCATATAGCAGGCTAGGTTGATACTGGGCAATAATGTTCATCTGTTCTCCTAAAGGAAATCCGTGTATTCCTAATATAGTAAGTAGGGTACGCTGAACTTTCCTGTTAAAATAAGGAAGATAGTTCAAAATCACATTCCTTCTAAAGCTTCAAAATAGTTTCAAATAAAAAAAATTGATTTTTAATTTATCTATGTGCTGCCATCTTGCTCCGGAGATGCCACAGCTGGGGTGAGTGGACAAGTCTCCGGCATGAAGTGTTAATAAATCATGCTAGAGCAGTAGAAATTGGACAGCTATCGGCCAGTGTCAGAGCTGACTGCGCAGTTGAGTTTTTAGAGCCTTTGAATGGCCTCTATTAGGAGAGGTCCAAAGGAGGTGTGGAAAATCTCTGTCTTGCGAGGCTTAAAAGATGGACAAAGGCTGCGGAAACACCCAGGGGACAGTGTTGTCTTGGTGGAACAACCAGGCAGGCGTCTCTTGGGGTCAAGAGGTGGCTTAAAATACAAGGAATCCTATTAATGTCAAGATGTTCTTGTAGGGAAGACTGGGTTTGAATCGTGTGCTGCCCGGCCGGGTTGGTAAACCAGTTTATTTAGTCATCCTGGTAGTTTGGGTTCAGACTGGGTCGGCAGTGAATCGGTTTGACAAAAGAGAAAAACTCACCCAATATCACTAACCCGGGTCACTTGCTTGCAGAGTGGTGTCCTTGGACTCAAAGGTGACAAGGTGTGAAGGAGTGGTGGTGGAGCCCCCTTGGCCACTGTGTAAAAAGGTCCCTTGGCTTCTGGGACTGGTCAGCAATACCATCTGTGAAGGCATATTCCCGGGGGTGGGTTCACGTACCCGTTCCCCTTCCTTGTGGGGAGTTGCCTGGTCTCTCTCTTCCATTCTTCTTCTTTTTTTTAAGTATCTGCTAAAGCATTAGGACAGGAGGACAGAAAAACAAACACTACAGCCTGGAGCTGATCTCTGCATTCTGAGTGATGTATTAGTAATTTTCTATAATTTAATCAGACTGATCACAGAACAAGATAATGATGGTATGACCTACAAAATAGGACGTTTGGGGGCGTTAAAGTCTTTCTAGCATAAGGTTTTACTAGACCATGGGCTTTGTGGTGAAGGAACAGATACTGAGTTTTCTCTTATCGGAAAGCAATCCAGACAAGGCCTTATTCTGGTAAGATGTGGGTTGTTGTTTTTTTTTTTCCCCCTATCAGCTTTTTCTTACTACTGTATTTTGTTAATTAAGGTACTCTAGAATCATGTTTTATAGAGATTGTAAATGAAGATGTTGCGTCCTGTGTCTGATGTGTTCTTCTCTGTTCCCTACTTTGTTAGGAGTAGCTCAGTAATTCACACCCTCGAGGGCCACGTATATGAAATACTTTATGGTTCATGGTAGCTGAAGTGTCTTCTGTCATATTTTATAAGAAACTAATGTGCAAAGTACAGACCTTAGAAATAGCCAGGAATACTCGATGGGCTGAAGTTGCTAGCTGCTTTCTCTCTTCTGCTCCGGGGCAAGTTCTGTATTTCTGTCCTCTGTCTGTAAATTACACTTTTATGATATCAGAGAATAGTGTATGACTAGGTGCTGAAGCAGGGGTCTCTCAGATGACTCTCCCTATTCCCCCGAGGACCCACCTTTGGGATAGAATTGCTGTAGTTACAACGTAGGTTCATAAATTAAAATCAGACTTTTGCTGGATACTCCTGTTTAGCTGCATGGGTGCATATTTCTGTTTATTTTCTAAAAGTCAGCTTCATTGCCATGTACACACACACACACACATACATATAGAGGCTGCACTGTAGCTAATTTTATAAAATGTACAGTGATACACGCCCACGGTCTGAGATCAGCATGTGGCCTTTAGCAACTCTGCTTTTCACAGACTGACCCAGGGTTATATTAAATGCAGCAGATTCTGTGTGCCTAAAAAGGATATTGTTTCCAGCCGTCCATTCCCTTCTTATTAAAAAACACCCTCCACCACTGAAGTTCTGTCTCTAGAGTTCTTAAATGACTAAGGCTTAGGTATTCGTTGCTTCTGTTTTGAGAAAGTCCAAATTCAGCCAGGTTCTGTCTATCGGCAACGAAGAGACTCATGGACCTTCTCTGAAGCTTGAGCCTGAAAAAGCAAAGCCTAAAATAATCTCTCTCTCGCTCTCTTTCTGTCTCTGTCTTTCTTGTAATTCCAGCACGGGTCAGACAAGTGGTTAGACCCCATTAGAAATGTGGCGTGGAGAAAAAAGGCAAGGCGTGAGGGCCCAGAGGATCCCAGGGGGATTGTTTTGAGTGCTCTGCAGAAGTTGGCCCACAAAGGGGACCGGAGAAGACCAGGGGAAAATGATCTTTTACGGTTTGATCAGCAGGACTCTGCTTCTCCGAGCTTTGGAGACAAGCTACCATACTTGTGGAGGGTGAAGAGTTTTTCTGAAGTTACATAGTGCTCATGTCTTAAGTGGTCTGGCAAGATATTTTAAAAAGCTTTTGTTGCTGTTTGTAATGACGGAGAAAATATCATGCGACTTTGTCCTCTTTTCACTATGTCTACTGTATATGGTATGACTTAAGTGAAAACAGAACACACACGCTTTAAGTTCATAGTGGTTAAGTGTATGGACTCTGGCACCAGGCCGTTCTGAACCCAGTTCTGGCACTGACTTGCTGTGTGGACTCGGGGAAATTACTTAACTTCCCTGTATTTGGTTTCTTTATCTCTCAATAAGGATGAGACTTCCTGTATCGGAGGGTTCTTCTAAGGTTTGATTGACAAATATCAGCATCGATATTGATAAATATCAGTAATATATGCTCACATAGATCCATGCCTAGTTAGTGCCTGTAGCATAGAAAGAGCTCGAGAAATATTAGCTCTTATAATTATGTATATGAAATACATGCTGTTCCCATTTGCTTAGATTGTGATTCAACTACAGGCATTTCTGACCCAGGGTTTTTTGGTGACTTCTGTGTTTAAAATTTTTTTTTTCGTATCTTTCATTAGAGTGATGAGTAATAATATGGTAAAATTCATTTATAAGGCTGTTAAAATAGGGCTTGACTAATATCGTTTTATAGGTGAACAATACTACACTAGACTTTTACTGTAAGAACATGTTCTGTGTATGTGATTTGATCTGAATTACATCTAAACTATGTAATAATCATATGAATTATGACTGGGCTTTACTGTAAAGTTAGGACAATAAATCTACACTCACAGATTGCTAGTGAGATTCAAATGGGAGAATAGGTATTTAATAAATGTTCATTTATTCATTTATTCAACAGTCAGTCCACTGATTAAAATTACCCAGGGGAAATTTATATTGGTTTTTCCGTGTGTTATTTAGGTAATAGTTTAAATTTTGCACCAAAGAAGGAAAGGCAGGGTCTGCTGTTTCTAATTGCAGAGATCCAGACCAAGAGAACACATTGATTTTAAATGAAGAATTCAGGGGTGTGTGTGTGTGTGTGTGTGTGTTGTGTTGTGTTATGTGTGTGAGATAGATCATATCAGAGGTTACAAGCTAATGGCCTACTGATGTGTTTTGCCCCACACAGCATGTTTAAAAACTTGAGACAGCATTTGGAAATGGGTGGTTTCACATAAAAATCCAAATTTCTAGCTTCTTTTGAAAACTTGGAAGAGCCAGCAGCACGGGGCCCACCTCCCCACATGGCAGCAATCTGCTGTAGTTGGTGGCGGCTGTCTCCCTTACCCGGGCATGTGCTCGACAGTCTGCCACAGTTCCTGCCACTCCGCTGCCGTGTCCCTGTCTGCGTGTACACCTGCCCACCTCCCTCATGTATATTCCCTCCTGGCCTCTGCAGGCTTTCGGATTAGAAACTGTCCTACATTCTCCAACATTCGTGATCTTTTAATTCATTGTTGAGGCTCGGATATGGTAACCCACGTTCTGTGGCAGTAGTAAGAGGCAGTATAGGGTGGGGATAAAGATCCTGGTACCTGCTGCATGAGATCCGTCCTGGCTGCACTGCGTTTTAGCCGTTACCTTGGCAAGTACCAGCAGTCTCTGCCTGTTTTCACATCTGTAAAATGGGGGAACATTGTAGGCTCTGTGGGAACTGAGTTCACACAAGTTGATATTGAGATTCGTGTCTGCACATAGTATATGTGCAATACATGCTGGCCACATTAATAGACGCGAGGGGTAAATTCATTTCAACCAAAGATCTCAGTAAGATTGTTCACCATTAGCCAGCACAGTGGTTCTCAACACTGGCTGCATGTTAGAATCGCCTGGGAGATTATAAAAATGCAGACACCCCCAGCAATTTAAATTTGATGGCTCAGAATGGAGCCTGGGCATGGACATTCTTAAAAAGCTCTCTGAGTGATTTGAATGGATAGCCAGTGTCGAGGAACTGACCAGAACTCCCACTCTGGGCTGATGCCACTTCAGCCAAAAATAAAGACATGTCATGTTGAGCCTGGACAGCTTATTGACAATAATTTGTTTGACTTTTAAAACCCTAGAAATAGCTCGTGGACCTGAGTAATTGACTCCACTCCTCCAAGGTTGAAGTCAGAGGCTCAGGGAGGGACCTGCACTAGGCAGTGGACAAGGACTCCAATCTCTTCTGTCCACTCCCCCGCTACGGTCACCAGGGCTTCTCGCCCACTTTGTAATGTAGGGCGAGTCATTGAACCTCTCCGTGCTTACCTAGCACCATCTTGTAAAATGGATAATAGTAGATTACCCACGCTTTCTATTTATGTTATATTCTATTGTTCACAAAGCCTTTTCACTGATATCATCTGCCTACAAGCAGACAGGAAAGGCTCCTCCCACCGGTTGGACAGAAGTAGAAATGGAGCCATGGGAAGGGAGAAACTAGCTTGAGGCCACCTGTGTCCACACTCTCAAAGGCTGGACCGCCCACTGGTCTTCTGAGGCCCACTGCATCTCAGAGGACATCAAAACCTTCATGGGGCCCCACACGTGAAGGACATGCCTTTGCCACCTGAGAGGCCTTCCTCTACAGGTGCTGATAGAGCACGATGCTCTGTCAACTTGTGCCACCGATAGTACTTCTTTCCTCAAAGATTTAGACTAAGCTGAGGATAGGAGAATGAGAGTCACATGCAGGGACACTTTCTGGGGTCTGAATTATGTGCTCCATATGGAGAACACTGCTTTCGTGTAATGGCCTAGAATTATAGTTGTCTTCTAATCTGTGCTTGTTTGGCCCTACTTGTTAACCCAACAGCTCTCTCTAGAGCATGAAACACAGCTGTATTTGGAAGGAAACAAAGTGTGGGACACCCTCTGCTTCAGGAAATATTCCTGAAATGTGCTGCATGGTTTCTCCCTTCTAGGGGAAAGCAAACCTCAAATAATAATTTACTGGATTTTAATCTGAACTGAAGAAAGAGGGGAATCAAATTATAGTGAGCTGTTTTCTGACCCTGATAAGAAGAGAGAAATTTCATGATCTAGAAGTGGGGTTTGGGTTGGCTGGACCACTAGATCATATTTAGAGAGAACTGCTATGCATCAATGGCTACTTGAATACTTGCATAGAGGTGAGGAAATACATACAAAAAAATAAAGAAGTACTGTACAAGTATCTGAAATGTGATTTAAGTGTACTTCATCACACTGAACCATAGAAATCACAGATATGAATTCTGCTTGTTAATTTATGTTTTAAAGTCTATATTGGCTTTTAATGGCAAACATAGTGCTGGCATAGTGTAAATAATTAAAACTATGTAGAAATATTGAAAGTAAAGCATGAAAGTCCCCTTTTACAACTTTCACCCCCAGGGATAACCGCTATTGATAGATAACAAGCAAAAAGATAATAAGGAACACTTAAAATTCAGCCTTTCATTTGAAAAAATGGATGCATTTCGGCAGAGTTGGCGGAGTTAATTCAAATACTGAATTCGGAACAAGGGTGGCAACATTGGTCTTGTAAACTGATTAGATCACATCTGTAAACTGAATGCCAAATTGAGTGCTCCGATTTAAAGGGGAAAATTGATAAACTACTCACCAGAAGGGAGGCAACTAGAGTCTAGGCTCTTGAAGTCATCATATGAGGAATTAATTATTGAGACAATTGGGAGTGCTCAATTTGAAGCCAAGAGTGAGGTTAGATAACAATCATGCCTGGTAACTACATTCAAATGTATAAAGTTCTGTCAAATGATAAAGGGAGTAAACTTACTCGGGATCGTCATTTGTCCTAAACTCTTAGTTTGGGTCCACTAATACTTGCTTAATTGATTGACTGATTGATTAATTCATTCATTCAAGCAGCAATAACTGAGGGCTTCTCTGCCAGGGAGTAGGGGCTAGTGGAGTTGAATAGAGCATGGTCCCCGCTTGCAAGGATCTCAGAGCCAAGCGGGCAGAGAAAGAGATGAAACAAATAACTAAAATTCGTCTTGAAAGGTATTTTCATAGATTTATGAAATGCTGAGCCGAAAACAGAGACTAGGACCAAGAAGATAGAAGTTACAGGAACGATCACTGAGTTTTTAAGATAAGGGCCTGTTGAATCAATACAACTGTGCAAAAATGAAACGGAAGATCTTGTGTTTACAAAGAAGCTGGTTCGTCCACTTGGCGGGGTGGCTTTCAGAGGACTTCAGGTAAAGAGGAGTGGGATGGGAGCAGACATACTGAACTCTGCAATCATCTGATATTATGAAAAAGAATTCTGTAAAGCAAAAGCTGCTTTGCTTGTTTCTGTCAGGAAGTGGGAGATCTGTTCCTACAACAGAGGGAAAGCTTTCCTGGTACGCTGAATTGAAAGTCCTTTGGGAATAAGGAAGGCTATGTGTCAACACACATGGTATCACGTGAGAGCAGTGAGCACAGGATCCGCTGAGAGTTGCCGTCCCTACTGGGTGCTCATTCATTAAGAAAAAGTTTTGAGCATTTACATGACTTGTAGAAATTGTACAGATTGCAGCCCCTGCGGACAGTTCTTTGAAATGTTGACACAAAGCAAGCACATAGGATAAGCACAAATCAATGTGCTAACAAGTGCAAGACAATATAATATGAATTCGAAGTGTAAATGTTCAAGGAAACCAAGTGGGAGTGACGGGTAAAGATTCCTGGAGAGGAGTGATACTTAAAACATCCTGAAGGAAGGGATGGATTTAGATCTTGAGAAGAGAGAAGAGAACATTCTAAGCGGAAGAACTGACATTAGCCAAAAGAGGGTGAAATAAGCCAACAGTATGTGGGAGACTCTAAGAAGTTGAATCAGAAGGGTTATATTGGTGATGTAAGGATAAGAGGCAGGAAAAATATAGTAGGAGCTGGCCCAGATGATAAGAGATTAGGATTACTAAATTTTGTAGTTTGGATACAATACAAAATCAGCTGTGAAATATAGTCGCTTCTTTTCACTGTCATGACAAGCGAGATGGAGGATGGTGGCCTGAAGGAGGAAAAACGGCCTTTTTAAGTAGGGAGGGCTGTTGAAAAACCAAAAACTGATGGATGGTACAGATGCCGTTTTGTCTCTGGAAGAGCCCACCAGTGATGGGCTTCTTTGGCCCCAGTGCAGCAGGCCCTCAGCCAGGGCTCACCCCATGCCTCTCGCCCCTTCCTCATCTCTCTGGTTTTCTTTGGCAAAGAAAGCTCTAATGAAGTGCTTCCCTTTCAAGGGTGTAAAGCATATGCTATTAAAAAAAATAACACATCTAACATTTATAGCCAGATAAGGACGCATAATGGTAAAATGAACACCTGTAAACCTACCGCCCAATCTAACACATTTCAACACTATCAGACTTCTCACGTGCTCTTCTGCTGCCTGTCCCCATTATCCTGAATTTGCTGCTTCTCGTACCCCTAGCTCTACCATATTTGGTTATGCAGGCACTCTGCACCTTGGTTTTTCATTCAACCGTTATCTTTGTGAGATTTATCCGCATTGATGCTTACAGTTGGTAGTGAGTTCATTTTCACTGCTCTCTAGTATTATAGTGCAGAGCCATACCATAAAGAACGTATGGTTTGTTTCTACGTTTTGCAATTATGGACAGTGCTGCTGTGAGTGTGCATGCACATATCACTTTGTCTTGAGGGACTGTCAAGTTCATAGCGTAGGATAGGGATTTTCCAAAATTTTAATTCTTGCTTGCAAGCTTGAATTTTGTCATTGGCTACAAATACTGTCAGTTTTTCCTTAAAGTATCAGCCTTCTTTCATTCATTGCCAAGAAATAGTGTATCCGATACCCCAATTTTTTAAAGTTTATTTCTTTTGAGAGAGTGGAGAGAGACAGTGTGTGCCCAAGAGTGGGAAAGGCAGAGAGAATCCCAAGCAGGTCTGCACTGTCAGTGCGGAGCCTGATGTAGGGCTTGCCCTCACGAGCCACGAGATCATGACCTGAGCCTAAGTCAAACGCCCAACTGACTGAGTCATCCACGAGCCCCTAGGTACCCATATTTGAACGACAATAGTTTGTCAGTTACTCTTTCAGTTAAAAGTGTTACTGCATGGAAAGAGTGGCTGGTTCAGCTCTCAACTAAATCACAGATTTACTTTTCCTGGAGATAGGCTTCACACTTCTCTAATGGCAGAAGTGCTTCATGGACACATTTCATGATCTATCATATTAAAAAGATGTTTACTCCGGGTCAGTCTTTAATAAAATTAATAATCTTAGCTGCTGCTTCATCAAAGACATTCTTAGGTGAAACGGACAGGGTTATTTTGGTGTGTGTGTGTGTTACTGAGAGTGTGTAGAAATGAAGAACACAATAATTACTAGTATGCCCCTACTTTGATTGGAGCTAAGGAGCCAGAATTTTACCCATCATCGCTTTTGTATCATCATTACAAATGTCAATAGAGTGAGAAGGGCTAAAAACATCTTAAGAATTCTTATGAAAGTTTTGATCTTGAGGACCCTTGAAAGGGTCTCAGAGACCACTAGGGGTCCACAGACTACACTTTGAGAACCACTTTCTAAGCTGTCTGCATACAAGTGGGAATGCAAGTCTTGGTGTTTGTGTTTCTTCAGATTTACGTGATAATGTTGTAAAGCAGCACTTCGTGTAAATTTGCACTGAAGAACGCAAAAGGCAGATAGCCTGAAAGACAGGGAACCCTTTCTTGCAAGTGTTCTCAGCTCTGTGAGATTTCTTTGAGAGGTGTCTTTGAAGTCTCTTGCTCTCTCTGCAAATGGAAATGAAAATAATGTATTTGGCTCTGTGATATATCTATTTGTTTTCAAATAAAAGTAATGCTTTAAATAAACTTCGCAGTTAATACTTTTCTTCCGTGCATAGATGTCTATCACATCATTGGTGTGTGAAGACACTTTGTGCATATGCTGTGGCTCGCTGTTAGGAAGGAGAACTCCAGTGGGTGCCACGGGCCAGCATGGCTTACAGTGGACAGTGCATTGCTGCAGACAAGAGATGGTCAAGGCTTCTGGGCTTGGGGAACTGGGAGTGTTTCTGGGATTCTTGTGTTCTCTTTCTGGGCTGCTGTCCTCACCAACCATTAACCCCCCTTGCCCAAGTTGGAAACTTGAGTGCGATCCTAGATGCCATGCTCTTCCTTTCCTCTCATATCAAACCCATCACCAGTCTTTTGACTCTCCTGTAGATATCTCTGGAATTCATCATGGCCACTCCCTGCCACTGATGTAGTATACACTCACTCTTATTTTCTCCTGTAAGGATTCACGTCTTTTTCTTTTTCTTTCTTCTTCTTCTTTTTTTGTTTTTGTTTTTGTTTTTTTGCCTCACTGTCACATCCCCTTCCCCTTCCCCTGGCCTCTGTATAGCCCAGTGTCTACACTGCTACCACAGTAGGCTTTCTAAAACACTTATGTATTTATTTAGGATCTTTTAGACAACCCTTAACTGGATAAAGTTTGCTCTTCTTTGCAAAATATGAAAAGTGCTTCATCATCTGAGCCCCCTTTCTCCTGCCCTGATATATACCCCTTGTTTCATTCATACTGAATTATCTATTTGATAGACCACCATGCTTGTATTTCCTTGTTTTGGCAGGTTCTTGTTTCCTTTTTCTGGGATGTCTTGAACCCATTGGGTTAAACTTCTACTTATCAATTAGCACTCAGCTCTCAGGGAGGCCTTTCCAGCTTCCCCTCCTCCCTACTATTGTTCCACCTGCTGGGCAGAATTAAGGAACAGCCATTGGTGCCCACTGGTCTCATGATACCTCCCGTGCTATGCTGTGATTGCTTATTCCTCCATGTACTTATTGACTGTGAGCCTTTGAAGGGCATGGTCTATTCCTTATTTATTTTTGTACATTCTTGCACATAGCAGTACCTGGTGTAGGTGGTCACCAGGTTGAATAAGCGAACGAATGAATGAAATCATGAATGGGGCACAGAATCAAAGAAATAGGAGGTGATCCATAAAGATTCTTGAATGAGTGAACGAGTTGAATAAATGAGGTTAAGGGTGGATCACAGAATCAAAAGGTTTTAGAAGTAGAAAGGACCATGGAGAACATCTCCTGCTATCATCCTTTCTCAGAAATGAGACAATGATTTGGCTAAATTGTACAGCTGGGCTGGGCAGGAGGTGATGAACAGTGCCACAGACATTCACATGGACGTGGCCTAGAGATGCCTGGGGAGAGTCATGTGCTTCCAGAGGAGACTTGCTGAGAAGAGCAGAGGCCACGGCCTGCACCACAGGGGGATACCACAGACGAAGTGCAAAGAGAACTTTTGTGGTTGGAAGTCTGTGGCACATTCCAGACTATAGAGTCTCCCCTCAGCTATTGGCTGTTGCTCTCTCTCTGTCCTCAAACTGTGCCAAGACTGTAAGATTTTCCTGATGACTGGGCATATTCCACATCTGGATTCCATGGTCATAACAACCAGAAGTTTCCTGTCCTCTTTGGTTGAGGTGATTATGATATAGAGCTGGGTAGCAATATCAACAATTTTGAGGTAAGCTCTACTAATTAAAACATAATATTCTCTCATCTGAGATTTCTAGATGTCTGGAAGGGCGGCAAGGGGACACTATTATTTACTAAGTGATAATTCTGTGCCAGGTGCTTTATTTATGTAATCCTTACTTACCTTCACAGTAACCTCATGTGATAATGGGTGTTGTATCCCAGTCTATAAACAAGAGCATAGGCCTATGGATGTCTGGTGGGTCTATTAGGAAGCAGAGTGGGGTGTCTGGTATCTAAGCGTGTGGCCTTTCTGTTTGGCCATTCTGCTTCAGGTTCTAGAAATGGTTTCTTTTGCTCTGCAAAACCTGTTGTGGCCTTATTTTATTAATTTGGTAAATCCTTTAAGTTGCATTTATTTTACGTGTTTAAAAGGAAGAGAATCTGTAGTTTTCTAGTTTAATATTCTTTGCGCCTTGCAGTTGACAAATGTGTTACCATCTCTGCAGGACCACGGGGTATGGAAGAGGGAATGGGCTTTGTTACCACACTTTACAGATGAGGGATCGAGTGATGGAAGGCAGAACGTTCCACATCTGTCCGGTTCATCTCCACATTCCTAACACCCTCTCTAGGAGTTCGTATTTAGTAGGCTCTCCAGTTTTTAACTAAACATGAGTTACATAGCTTGTAAGTTCCAAATTCAGAAGGGAACCCAGGTCCCTGAGTCTGAACTCAGAGCTCTTCCCACTGCAAAACCATTCTGCTTTTCCCAGAGCCCTAATTTATAGGACTCGGAACCCTCTGATAGGCCTATCTGGTGGATTTTCACAAATCTAAATATGTATGTACAGGTGGTCCCTTAGAATCAGATCTTATTCTTGTTCTTGTTTCTCTTCCTTTAAATACTTCAAAATCAGGTTTTGAAGAATTTCTTATCTACCTGATGCGTCCCAAGAAAATCACTTGAAAAGGATTGATTATCCAATATTGGATTCATAGAGGATTAACACCAGAAGGATTCCTGAGATCATTGAATTCGGTGTTTTTCAAAACTTAAAAAAAAAAAAGAGTGGAACCTTTGTCTTTAAAGGGAGCTCCAGTATATAGATGAGATCAAAGCCAGGTTGTGCTGCTTAAGTATGTGCTAAGGTAGGAGGTATGGTGGAGGCAGAGCTCCTTGGGAGTCCTTGGGCTCCTTGAGGGTATGATTTATAAATCACTGATCTGTTATTTCCCTGCATTTTATAGTGAAGAAACTGAGGCACAAACACGCTTAGTGACTCACAGAGGTGGCTGCCTTAAGATGGTGATGAAGCTTGTTGTCATATATCTGAATTTCCGGTATTGTTTTAAGCACCATTCTACTTTTATTATAAAGAAGAAGTAAATCACCTAGTCTTTAGAGCAGGAATCAGCAGACTGTGGCCTGTTTTTGTGCAGCCCCTCGAGCTAAGAATGTTTTTTGCATTTTTAAACAATTGTTAAAAAAAAAAAAAGCAATAGCAACAACAACAAAAAACAAACAAAGAATATGGGACACAGACCATAGGTGGCCTATAAAGCCGGAAGTATTTGCTGTCTCTGTTCCCAGAAGAAGATTGCTGAACCTGCTTTATCGGGAGTCACGGCTACTGATATAAACATGGAAATGCCAAAAGAATGTGGCTTTCTCTAAGTAACTTCAAAACATGTAGATTTAAAACAAAGCCCGATTAGTTGAGCACATTTACATCAAAAAGTGTTTCAAACTTGTATTTCTCAAATGAACGTCTTCAAATGGCTGAACACATTTTCATCCTTCTTTTCAAATACCAGATTTGGGGGGAGGATAGGCTAGTTAACTAAGTTCTTATAAGACACGGGAAACATTGCCCCTAGAGGGCTGCCTATGGTTGTAAGTTCTAGAAGATGAAAAGGAAGCAGTGTGCATATTTGAACACAAAATCAGGGCATCTGGTAGACCCCCAAAAAAGTTAAGAACGAGAGGAACCAGAGTATGAATAATGTGAGTCACTTCTAGTCACTCGGGGGCCACAAGTATGCATGCCAGAGGGATATTTGATGTTTTGAGCCTTTACCTTGGAGTTGAGCCCTCATTTGAAGCAGCCATCAGTAAAGCATATTTCCTAATGTCATCCTTACCACTTGATGCATTTCCAGAAGCATCTGAGCTTTGTTGGGAAGCGGATTGAATGTTTTCTTCCATGCATTGCTTGTGGTGACAGACAGCTAGAGAGCAGTGACAGGTCTTTTGAGTGAAAGACCTAAGAAAGATTTCTCAGCGAAACAAACCCCAAGTGGGTGTGCCTGTGGAAAGCTCACACCCCCGGGGTCCTTCAAAGAGAATTAAGTGGATGAAACCATAGGATTCCCAGTTGATGAAGCGATGCTAACCTACCTCCAGGCTGTCCTGGCCCTTGGGATTGCTCTAGTTGTTTTGTTGGTTGTGGTATTTGTTGTCTTCATGGTCTTTGGCCAGATCATTGACTTATGTGTGTGCCAGAAGGTGGGCAGGGAAAATAGAAGGAGACAATGAGTAATAATACATTTGACCACTTGGTAGCAGCTGTGGCACAAAGCCTGGTCAGAATACAGGTTAAAATTCTTGGTCTAAATCCGTATTTATAGTTAACTTTGAGTTAGGGGCTGTCCATGTAATTAATGGTGTCATGAATTCTTATGCATAATGAAAACTACATTGTCTCATAGTTCATTACACCAATATTCTTTTTTTTTAAGTTTATTTTTTTATTTTGAGAGAGAGTGCACACGTGACGTGGGCTCAGACCCACGAACCATGAGATCATAAACTGAGCTGAAATCCAGAGTCAGACACTTAACCGACTGAGCCACCCAGGTGCCCCCACACCAACATTCTTTCATGAAAATGTGGGGGTTTGAGATCTGTCTCCTCTGCAGCTTTTGTTTTATATATATTTAAGCACTAAATAAAAAGCAATTTCATCTCTTCTCCTTTGATAAATCTCTTCTCTCCAAAGGCCCATTTTCTTCCTGTGTAGATGTATATTTTTAGTAAATAAAGGACTTACTGTGTGAAATTTTCCTTTAGCAGTCCGAATGATTATGAGCATATGTTTCATTACAAGGTACATGATGTCAATGCTTGGTAAATGTGCCCAGGAAGAAAACGCATCATTTTATGTATAAGCTAAGATTTCAGGAAGTAGCCATTTATCTCTCTTCAAAGTGCTGTTCCTAGACGACAGAGTGCATTATTATGTTATTAGGGCTTTTTTTTTTGGTAGTTAAGTTCTTTTTTGATCTATTAAGAATTTCCCAGTGATTTCAGTAGTTTGGTAATACATCGTTCATCTTATAACAGGTATTGGTAATGTTGGGATGAAAACATTTATACAAGAGGAAATAAAAGTCAAGGAAGCAGATAATCGACCGATTTATCAGCCTTAACAGACAATTTTTCTGATAACGCCATGGTAGCCATGGTAAATTTACTTCTGATTGCTTGAGGGGACAGATTCTATATGCTTTTTGTAACATGGAGGTGCATGTAAGGGTGAAGGAGCAAGTTATCAATCCATGGACTAACCAGAAGTGTTTTGGTGTCTAGATTGGCCTTATGGCCGTTGGATTCATGCTATACTTTGAACTATCCCTTTCTTATTAGTTTGCTACAACATACGTGGTGATGAGTATATATATATATATATATATATTTTTTTTTTTTTTTTTGGTCTGGAGATTTTGAAGTAGCGCTAGTAATAGAAGACTTCTCTTGCTTCATATCTTTCTCAGAATCTTTCCTTTGAGCAAAATTTGGTTAAAATTTAGAGGAGGTAAAATAGCTTAATAATCCACTCACTGTGCTTCCAGCCTTGGAGGACATTGCACTGCGCAGCTGCGTGGTCCGTTCTGTGATAAGCAGGGTATACAAAAACTATAGCACTCGCGGAGGCTACGGTTTGGAATCCAGAGGTGAACCAATCCGGAGAAAAAGTCTCAGGACTTCATTCAGGCTTACGTGCATCAGTTTTCTGGGGCTGCCGTAACAAAGTATCACAAACGGGATGGCTGGGACAACAGAAATTTATTGTCTCGCTGTTCTGGAGGCCAGAAATCCCAGATCACCGTGTCCCTGTTGGCAGACACAAGGACACAAGGAAGGGGTCTGTTCCAGACCTCTGTCCCTGCTTGTGGCAGTTCCTCGGCTGTGAGAGGGTCACTCTAGTCTTCACATGGTATTGTCCCTGTGGGCATGTCTGTCTCTGTGTCCAGACTTCCCCTTTTTATAAGGACACCATATTGGACAAGGGTCCACTCTAATGGCCTCATCTTAACTTGTTCATCTGCAAAGACCCTATTTCCAAATAAGGTCACATTCATAGGTACTGGGGATTGGACTTCAACATCTTTTGGGGGGCACATAGTTCAACCTATGACATGAGGTTTTCATCCTTAGCTTGCATAGTTTTATTAAGCTGGGTGATTGTTATTACAGCTATGGTAGACAAAAAGCCACACATTTAGAAGGAAGAAGGGACTTGGGTCTGAATGTGTATATTATTTTGAAATCCCATCACAATAAAACTTAAAATGGAGGAGCGCCTGGGTGGCTCAGTTGGCTGAATATCTGACTCTTGATTTTCGCTCAGGTCATGATCCCAGGGTCATGGGATTGAACCCTATGCCAGACTCTACCTTGAGCTTGGAGCCTGCTTGAGACTTTCTCTCTTTCTTGCTCTGCTCCTTTCCCCTACTTTTGCGCTCTCTCTCTCTCAGAAATAAAATATTAATTAATCAATTGAAAGAAATAAATAAAGGGGTGTTTGGGTGGCTCAGTTCGTTAAGTGTCTGACTCTTGATTTTGGCTCAGATCATGATCTCACAGTTCGTGAGTCCAAGCCCTGTATTTAGCTCTGTACTGACAGTAAGGAGCCAGCTTGGAATTCCCTCTTTCACTCTCTCAGTCTGCCCCTCTCCTGCTCATGCTCTCTCTCTCTCTCTCACTCTCTCAAAAATAAACTTAAAAATAAGTAAATAAATAGAAATACTCCTACTTAAAATTTTTTAAAAATAAAACTTAAAATATTGATTACTTGAAGGTACTATGGTATATCTTGCTTACCTGAAAAATTACTTTTTGTCAAGCAACTTACACTCTGTTAGATTTCCTGAAGATTTGAGTTTGAACCTTGCTTTGTCATTCACTAAGTGGGTATATTGGGTAAGCCATTAACCTTTGGAACCTTGGTTTCCTGGTCTGTAAAATGAAGAGACTATGGTCTACCACATGAAATCATGGGAAGAATTTGCTGATGAATATTGAAGCATCTAATAAAGTACCCGGTATATTTTTAGTGTTTTATGCATGATTGTTCATTCATTCAGCAATTGTTTATTCGGAGGCTACTGTGTTCCAGGTTCTGTTCTAGAATTCATTCTTTCACTTAATGAGGATTATACTGTGATTTAGTAGTAGAGCACTGGCCTTTGGAGTGAGACATCTGAGCTGAAGTCCTGTCTATGTTAGTAAATCGAGTATTGGGCCACGGACTAATCACTGGCCCTTCCTAGGCCTCTGCCTACAGACTAGCCATATGGACTAAACCTCCAAGGCTTTACCATCTCTGAAGTAATTCACACAACAAATTCAAAATCAGCAAATAGAGCTATATAGCTCTTGGTCCCCTACAGATCCATCGTGTGCTCTGGGGAAGTTACCCTCTGTGATTTAGCTTTTTTCTCTAAAGTGGCAGTAATAGGATTAGTACTGTCCATTTTTTGATAGTAATAAGTGTAACAATGATAGCCACTCTTTACTGAGCTCTTGACACTGTGCTAGATACTTTTCGTACATCCTTGCTTCTACAGATTAGTAGGTGGGAATGCAGAGAAACATGGTGCATTCTCACGGAGAATCGATGTTCCTCAGTGGTTCGTGAAGCACACCCCTGCGTTATTTAGTAAGAGCAAGTACAGCTATAGGACAGAGTAGAATGTGGAATTCACTTGAAATGTTAAGCAAAGAGTCCAAGAAGCCTGGGGCTTCCTGGAGGAGGCTTCAGCTACGGTCCCGAGTTACCCTGAGATGCTGGGCTCTTTTCTTGGCCCCTAGGGAGACCGGCGGAAAAGTTTGCAAAACACTCTCTTTTCCCTATTTCATGTTTGACTCACATGAGAAAAATAGGATTATCATTTGTAATTTTGAAAATCGTTCTCATTTCCAGTACTGACAAGTGCCGCCTTTCTGTTGTTAAGCACATTCTTCTTTCTCATTCATACATTTGACAATAACTGAGCACCTGCTCCATGCCATTGTAAGTGCTGAGCACATCACAGCAAAGAAAACTAAGTCCTCTCTTTAATGGGGCTTCTATTCTAATAAACAGTGGTGTTTTTTTGGGAGGGGGGAGACCTAGGAAGTAAAGGAGGCAGCCATGTGGCTATTTTGGGGGAATTTTGCTCTTTATTTATTATTTATTAGCAAGGCAGAGTAGTAGGGGTGAGGTTGGAAGGGTACAGATTATGTAGGGCCCTGAGGGCAAGGGAAGGGTCTTGGATTTTATACCGAGAAACATGAGAAGCCACTGTGGAGGCTTTGAGGATGGGGGTAATGGAGCATGACGTATATTTTTAAAAGCTTACTGCAGGTGCCGGCTGAGCACAGCCGAGCAAGAATCGGAAGTAGAGACCAGCTGGAAGACTACTGCTATGGTCCAGGCGAAGGGCGGCAGTGCTGCATACCAGGGTGCGAATGGTAGACATGGTAAAAAAGTGGCAAGATTGGAGATGTATATGGAAGGTAGAACCAGCAGACTCTGCAAAGGAATTTGCTGAGGGGTGTGAGAAAGGGAAGCTTCAAGGCAAGCTGGGGAGGTTTTGGTCTAAGCGGTCTTAGGGATGGAGGAGTTGGCAATCTTAGGGATGGGTAGTTCCTCGGTCACGGGAAGATCTGGCAACTTTATATGAGGATCCCGAAAGCGGCTCCCATACCGTTTGCAGCTCTCTTTGCAGATAAAGTGCAGTGTGTTCCTTTGTGTTACTGTTGTTTTACTCGTGGACATTTACAACTGTAATTTAAAAATACCGCTGTGTGCAAAATGTTCGTCTTGACCCAGCGGGCCTTTCGGTGCTATCTCAGTCTGCGGACTCTTATCCTCTCCAGACTTCCTCCCATTTCCCTGTCCCTTGTGGCACCTCGTCCCCAGCTGGACTGGTGACAGGAGTCTGGTTGTCTTCTCCACCCGGGCAGGTTTTTTTTTTTTTTTAATTTTTTTTAATGTTTTATTTATTTCTAGGAGAGAGAGAGAGAGAGAGAGAGAGAGAGAGATAGAGACAGCGTGAGCAGGGGAGGGTCAGAGAGAGAGGGAGTAACAGACTCCAAAACAGGCTCCAGGCTCCGAGCTGACAGTCAGCACAGAGCCGGACGCGGGGCTCGAACCCACGAACCGCGAGATCATGACCTAAGCGAAAGTCGGACGCTTAACCGACTAAGCCACCTAGGCGCCCCTCCACCCTGGCAGTTTTAAGTAACTAGCACTTCTTACATTTTCTCCCTGGCCATACTGACAGCGGTTGGGTACCCTGGGCATCGATGTTTTGATAACTGATCGCTGAGGCTCTGTCCCGCGGGGCCCATTGCCGGCAGTGCATTTCACTCGCACTGTGGACTCTGAGACCTGAACCCCAGAGAGGTTCCTTAGTGCCACGCAGACCTGGTGTGGGGGATGTGCTAGGGTTACAAGGGACAGTGTAAAGCTTGGCAGGTAAAACCGGCCTACATGAGGATATGTTTTATGTTTAAAATCATAAAATCGGTTCATAACAGCCTGATGTGCAGCATACTAAACCTTTATTAAACATTATAAGGGTCATCGTTTTTGTCTTCCTGGTGTCCCTTCCTCTCCTTTCTTCTGTGACCCACATTAAGCCAATTGTAGAAGCCACCCCCCGGCTTCAGTGATAAGTCTGGAGAAGCGGGCCAGGACCTAGCACGCTGATCAGAGGGGAAAGACCTTTCTCTGGTGGTCAGTCGTTGAGAGGGAAAACCCAGAATCTGTGTGGCCAGGTTGTCAGCCTCCAGGGAAAGGCGGCCTGAGAGGGTGAGGCTAACCTCTGAGAAGAACGAGAGGCAGCGAGAGAGCCCCGATGTGCCCTGCCCTCCTCTCAGATGCTGGCTCCATTGTGCCCCTCTGTGTTTGGTAAAGGGACTGGGAATCATACTGTCACTTCCTGGAATCCTGTTTGTCACTACAACCAGCAGGTGCCCCGGAACCCCTACTAGAGGCAAGGTATCGAGCAGGAATACAGAAATGACTTACCCATAGTCCTGCCTCAGGCATTTACAGTCTAATGGTTGGATTTCAAAACCAGTGGATATGGTAAGAAAATTGGTGAAACCTGACCTTTCACAAATCAATAGACGGTTTGTTTTTAAAATGTGAAGAATTCATAACATAAAAAAAAGTTTTCATTAGATTTTAGTCACCTGAATGTTAACAAGCTCTCCTATATGTGAATTTCCAGGGCCGTCTGTTAATATCATCTTCATCCCTTTAAGGTCCCTATCCAAAGCCATGTCCGCCACTGGAGTCAATTTATGCACACACAACCCTTGCTCGGTTGCTCTGTGATAGCACCGGTCTTGAGGCTTCGTATACTTGTGCAGCCCTCACTCCCTGTTGATTGCAGCAGTTGGGCAAGACCCTGCCCCATCTCTGGGGCTCCCTGTCCCAGAGAACAACTCCCCGAACATTGCGAATGCTCAGTAAATATTTGTTAAATTAAGTCACTTATCAGCATTGGTTTTGCTAATAACTTCTGTATACAGCTCCTCAAACCTCACAAACTACTTTTGTATAAAATTGCATGGAAAAATTCGTGTCTTGATTCGAGGTAGGTATCACAGTACAAGTGATATTGCTAATAGAGATGCATGACCTTAGAGTTAAGTATAGGGGCGCCTGAGTGGCTTAGTCGGCTAAGTATCTGACTCTTGATTGCAGTTCAGGTCATGATCTTGCGGTTCCTGAGCTCGAGCCCCGTGTCAAGCCCCACGTCCAGCTCCACGTCGAGCCCCAGGTGGGGCTCTGTGCTGCTGACAGTGCAGAGCCTGATTGAGATTCTTTCTTTTCCTCTCTCTGTCCCTCTCCTACTCTCTGTCTCTCTGTCAAGAATACAGAAATAAACTTTAAAAAATTAAGCATAGATATATAACTGTTAGATGTGTGCTAGCTGGAAAGGAAGAACACAGGGAAGATTTTTAGCTGAAGTGAGCCAGAGGATTAGTTAGTAGGTACTAGGTGAACACACCTGTCTTCTCAAGAAGAAGGTGTTGACTACCAGAGGATTGACCATGAGTCCTAAAAATCCAAACTTTGTTCTCTTCAAAACCTGCTGGTTAGATTCATGTGGAACCACTGGTGGGTTGAGTTGCGGGAGGATTAAGCAATGAGGCTTTTAGATTTCCATCTCCGCTTTCTTTAACTGCAGCCAAAAGGCATAAAAATTAATAGGTATCTCTTGCTTGCATTTTTCCCTTTTTGCTCCCTATCTTTCCAATCGAGGATCTTCTGAGTTGAGTATTTGTCCAATTAAATGCATCTGATTAAAACTGTCAAACTGAAAAGGAAGTGAGTTGGAAAAAACGCAGCAAGAGTTGTAGATATCGAGTTACCGGTTTTCTGCTTGAGAACTGAATTATAAATAAATGTGTTAGGTAGTGGAATTTTGTTTTGTTTTCCCCAAAGGAGAAATATTCACCACATGGAAACAAAATTTATTCAGCATATTTTCATTCCGTAATTGTACCATTTCTATTCTTAATTCTTTGAGCTTATGATTTAAAGTGAAAACACAAAAACAGACTGTTGTGCAAAATTGACAGGAACGAGTGTGAACCTGGCTGTCAGAGACATAGGTTGTTGTAAAATTAGCAATGGAAATCGCTTCCTATTCTGGAGGTTAAAAATAATGTATTTACAAGGAAGTTATTTACATTGGCCGTTTAGAGGCTTCCCCCGGGGAGCCTCAGTTAGGAAAGCTGTGAAATCCACAGGCCATGTGCACAGGAAGCATTTCCGGGATCGCAGCATGTGAGGTGCTCGGAGCTTACATGCCTCGATTCTATGCCTGTGACGGGCAGGAAAATGGAGCTGCTCCGCTGCCCAGGGGCTTCTCGAATTGTGAAAGAGAGGCAGAAGTCAAGCCTGGCTTGTCTAAAGTTTGTGGTGTCCAACAAGTTAATCCCCTAGATTGCTGGAATGCTTTGTTTTGAGCTTCTCCAATGAGAATCTTTTCTCATGATGCAGTGTGAGAGGTGCTCTGGGTTCCTGCGCACCCCACCGAGTGGGAGCTCCCCGTAACTGGACCGATGCAGCCTTCAAGGACATCTCCTGGATGAAATCAAATGTGAAATACAGCGCAGACCAGCAGGGGGAAGAGAATTAATATTTGTGGGAGAAAATCCTTGTTGCTGCTGCTCTGTGAACTGAAAGCATATTTGTTTGAGCCACTTATGATTTTTCTCCAACCTCTGCAGGTCTCCACTTCTCTTGCATTCATTTCTCTGAAAGCTTCCCCCACTTTTCGCTTGACCTCAGGTGATGCCAGCATAATTTCAAAAATGTTTCTCCTCGGGTTTCTGGTCTGGCTCCTCGTAGGCCATGCACTGAAATTATTCGGTGATACATTACTTGAAGAGCTTCAGTTTTATAGCAGCATCTTCAGAAAAGCGATTAATAGAGTATCATGAGTTTAAAAATACTCTTTATGTATCTGAGTTTTTTGCAGTCTGGAAGAGAATGTATCTCAGTGATCGCGTCCACAAAGAATGGGGAAGGGATAGGTTGAAAAATATCCAGCTATTTTAGAGGACATAAACGGGTCCGTTTAAGAAATGCTTTGGTTGCTTGTTTGGTGCTTAATGTTTTGGCAAGGTTGGGAAAGTTTCTCCAAAGGTAGATATCAGCTGTTTGTATCATTCAAGAATGTTCGAATCTCCTGACCACAGCTTGGTAGGATTAGAGACTGAATGGACAACTGTAGTTTTTGATTCACTCCTCAGCCTTAGCACGTTTGGAGGGGGACTTATTCTTGCTCACAGAAGGTTCGGGTTCACAGAGGGTAGGAAATTAAGCTCTGCCTTTGGGGCTTTGCCAATAGATGTGCTGAATTCTAGAGGCCTTTGAGTGACTTTTGACCACTGCAACAAAGAGGTTGCCTGGAGGGAATGGAGAGATTAGAACATGGGAATAATGGATACTTAACTCTTAATGACTTATCTTAAGATAAGGAGTGAATACTGTCCTTGCCTTTGAGAATTCTCTTGCTGATTTCTGTTCCTAGAGATTAGAGGGATGGATGGCCAGGAGTAGGAGGGCAGGGGCTTCTGACCACTAGAAGATGCCAGTCAGAGGCATCTGGTGGGCGGTGCATTGGGGCTTTGCAGAGAAGCACTGGGCCAGGTGTGGTGTGATTTGGGTTCTTGGTTCTGGCGTTAACAGTAGGTAGCTATGTGCTTTTGATCCCACCCAGATATTCCCTCAGAATATTTAATAGTCTCAGTATAATGATGAGCGAGGACATATGGTTAGGATTTTTCACGGTTCTCAAAACCCTGGTTTTAGGCACCTTGTTAACTGACACCGTATTGGTTCTGGATAAGTCTTGACTATCTAGAGCTACTCTACTATGACAAAAATATCATCTGAAAGTATTCACTTTTTTAAATTTTTTTTTCTTTTAATTTATTCTGAGAGAGAGAGACAATGTGAGCAGGGGAGGGTCAGAGAGAGAGGGAGACACAGAATCTGAAGCAGGCTCCTACCAACCGTGAGATCATGACCTCAGCGGAAGTTGGATGCTTAACCGACTGAGCCACCAAGGCTCCCCTGAAAGTATTCACTTTTGAATCATTTGTTTTCCTACGTTCATTTAGTGAGTGTCAGTAAAGATCAGAGAAGATATTCTTTGAAGAGATATTCAACTACAGTCTTACTGTAGTGATTCTTTTACTTCTCTTACTATTTACAGGATCATTCCCATGTGAGTTTTCTGAAGGATAAGATATTTAAACTGAAATCAAGGAAGGTGGCTTGCCAAAGGAACACAAAATTAGCCCTCTTGCTGAAATGGATGTTGACTACTTGGTGTTTGGGAAAAAAAGCATCTCTTGGAGAAGCCATTGGGGAGATGAGTGGTTCAGGGTCTTGCAGGTTTTAGCGAAGATGAAAAATGTTGAAATCGAGTGGGAAGAAGGAAATGTGGCAAATCACAAGGAACCAGACTGTTTTTAACAGAGAAAATTCAATTTTATCTGCCTTTTTTCAGCAAATTCCATTTGATATTTTACATTTTCTTGATAATTTAATAAAGAACCTCAGGAAGGAGTCACGGAACTTTAGCTTAGTGAAAGAGAATTTGTCATTTGTGACATTTCTTCCCTAAATAGCATGGGAAGATCAATGTATTAGCTTGTAGCTCATGCATTACCAGTTCTAGCTACTTCTATTCAGGCAAGAAACAGCATATCATATAGCAAAACTTGGCACAATGGGATATTTTGGCTCAATTCCTAAACATTCATTGACTCCGCTGGGGTCCAGGCATCATGCTGGGCACAGGGAGGGATGTGTGGCTGGTAAAACACGATCCCTGCCTTCAAGGAACACTGCCACTTACTTTTTGGAAGTCCATAGTAGATAGATAATTTACAGTGATGTAAAATCAGTGTAAACAGAACATGGAAATGTTGGCTCTGCATTCAAAAGATGCACAGAATCGGGCTGCTTTTTTTTACCACCGGCAGTCACCTCGAGTTGAGCCACTGTCGTCCCTCACCTGGGTTCCAGCCTCGTGGCTGGTCTCCCAGCTTCCACCCTTGTATCTGTAGCCTCTTTTCCACACAGCAGTCAGAACAGCCCTTTGAAAATGTAAGTCCCATCAGGAGTGCCTCTGTGGGTTAGTTGTTTAAGCGTCCGACTTCAGTCTACTTCATGATCTTGTGGTTCCCGGGTTCGAGTCCATATTGGGCTCTGTGCTGACAGCTCAGAGCTTGGAGCCAGCTTCAGATTCTGTGTCTCCTTCTCTTTCTCTGCCCCTCCCCTGCTCACGTGCTCACTCTCTCTGTCTCAAAAATAAATAAACATTTAAAAATTAAAACAAAAAAAAAAATGTAAGCCACATTGTATTAAAGCCCTCGGGTGAGTTCCCAGTTTGACCAGAGCAGAAGACCTTTCTGCCACCTACAGTGTTCTGCAGGTCTGCATAGACTCGCTGCTTCCCATCCTCACTCTCTTTCCTCCTTCTCTTTCTCTGATGCTACTTCTCTGACTTCCTCTCCTGCTTCGACCCCTACTCCCCTCGCTCTACGCACACTGGCCTCCTGGCTGGGCCATGGACATACCAGGCGTGTTTCCACATCGGGGCCTTTACAGTGACTCCCTCTGCATGGAATGCTCTCCCAGAGGTAGCTGCATGAACAACCGCTCACTTCTTTCAAGTCTTTGCTCAAATGTCACCACCTCAGTAAAGCCCGGTATGCCCATCCTATTTATGATTGCAACCCCCCTTCTACCTGTTACCCCCAGCCCTCCTTGCCCTGCTTCATATCTTTTCCCATAGCACTTCCCAGCCTCTGGCTTACTGTATGACTTACTAGTTTTTAAATTTTGTGTGACATCTATCTTCCTCCAGTGGGATGTGAAGCTCCAGGAAGGCAGGATTTTTGTTTTGTTCAGTGTGGTTCGATCTAGAATGATCTAGAACAATGCCTGGCATGCCACAGGTACTCCGCAATTGTTTGTTGAAGAAGTGAGTGAATGAGAAAGAAGAGATTGATTCTGAGAGTTCCAGGGAGAATCACAGGGAAGAAACTTTTGAGCTGGAAACTGAAGGATAAATAGTCAGGTTTTCTGAGGAAGGCCATTCCTGATGGAAGGAATGTCTTGAGCAAAGGTAGAATGATGACAGAGCTCATGGGTGCTCTTGGAATGGCTGGGAGTCCCAACTGAGTGGTGCTTTGTGGGGGCAGTCAGACTGGTAGTGGTGGAAAGATAAATTAATGGACAGAAAATAATTAAAGGAGACTCTTGATAGAGGGAGGGAACAAATTCCTAATCATTGCAGGCATGTTGGTAATTGGAATCCAGGACTCTCAAAGAAGTAGCATGCATAACATGGGAGATACTGTCCCTTTAAGACATCAGTAATGTGAGTAGTGTTTGCGAGTGAGATCTGATTTTTATAGAGTTCTTGACTGTTTGCAAGTCACAGTCACATGCTTATTATGATTTAAGCTTTGTAACAACTGGACGCAGTTGTTGTCATTTCTAATAGGCAGGTATTATTTACATTGTTGGATGAACTTTAAAAAAAAAAATCAGTTGCCTCTTTTATCAAACCCGCAGAGCTACTTGCCTGAGGTCATGGAATCAGAAAGTAGGGAAGTGCCTTCCCACCTTCTTGTGCCTCTCAGACAACTTTTTCCCACCCTGCCAGGCTGCCTCTCTAATTCTGATGCAACACTAAAGATATCATGCTGGGATTTTTGTTCTTTTTTTTTTTTTTTTTTTTTTTTTTTTTACAAAGGAGCAAGCTTCTTTCTACTTCCCCCACCACTGAGAATAGCCATCCCTTCATGCAGTTACTTCTCTCTCAGATCCATTTTTTTCTCTCCCTCTTTTTCATTTCAATTTGTCTGGAATAATTATAGAAAGATGAATATGTTTCGTAGGTGGGTGTGTTTTTACCTTTGCCTGTTTAGTTTTTTACCTTCTCTCAGAAGGCTTGTGCCAAGACTGCCTGACTCAGCACCTGACATTCTGGTAAGGTTGCTGCTGCCTGTCTCGTGGTTCTTGGGGCTAGGGGAAGAGGAAGCGTGTCGACGACTCCATGTGAATGTCTTCAGACTTGCTTATTGCCCACTGGAGAGTAAACCTGATCTTCTTAATTCCCCCAGATGTTAGTAGGCTGGAAGAGGCGGAGGGAGAACTCAGTGAAGGAGAGCACTGGTATGGGAACTCTTCAGAGACTCCGTCAGAAGCATCCTACGGAGAAGTCCAGGAGAACTATAAGCTGTCGCTGGAGGACCGGATCCAGGAGCAGTCGACTTCCCCCGACACCTCCCTGGGGAGTGCCACTCCCAGCAGTCACACGTTGGAGCTGGTGGGACTTGATGGTGAGGTCCTGCGAGACCCACTGCAGTGTCAAGATCACCTCTCCCCTGGCGTGTCTTCTTTGTGTGAGGATGACCCCCCAGGCTCGGCTAAGCCCTTGAGCAGCAACCTGAGGCGGCTGCTGGAGGCTGGCTCCCTCAAACTCGATGCCACAGCCACAGCCAATGGCAGGGTGGAGTCCCCGGTAAACGCGGGCTCGAATCTCTCCTTTTCCCCACCGTCCCACCATGCCCAGCAGCTCAGTGTTCTCGCCAGGAAGTTGGCTGAGAAGCAGGAACAGAATGACCAATACACTCCAAGTAACCGTTTTATATGGAATCAAGGTAAGTGGTTGTCGAACTCAACCACCACCTGCGGCTTGTCCCCGGATTCAGCCATCCTAAAACTGAAAGCCGCAGCCAATGCCGTTCTGCAGGACAAATCTCTCACCAGGACTGAGGACACCATGCGATTTGAGTCCTTTTCCTCCCCTTTTAGCTCCCAGTCTGCCAGTTCCACGCTGGCAGCCTTATCCAAGAAAGTCAGCGAGAGAAGCTTGACTCCTGGTCAGGAACACCCACCTCCGGCCAGCTCTTTCCTTTCCCTGGCTTCCATGACCTCCTCGGCGGCCCTTCTGAAAGAGGTAGCAGCAAGGGCTGCTGGGAGTCTTCTGGCTGAGAAGTCATCACTGGTGCCTGAGGACCCTCTCCCGCCACCACCCTCAGAGAAGAAGCCAGAAAAAGTAACCCCACCGCCTCCACCACCACCACCGCCGCCCCCACCACCGCCGCCGCCGCCACAGTCCTTGGAATTATTGTTACTCCCAGTTCCTAAGGGAAGAGTTTCTAAACCCTCCAGTTCAGGTATGGGATCTTTTATTTCAATCATCGTGTAAATTTCTTTCTCTCTTTTTCTTTCTTTTTTTTGACTGTAAATTGCAACGTCTTCATTGCTTTGTTCGGAAGGGGTCTCCGTCTGATCTGAGGCAGGAATAAGAAAGCAAGAGCACAAGAAAATACTTTAAGTAAGCAGTGTAGTGTTCTTTCATGTATGTGTTACACAAAGACTTCACAAATAGCTTCATTTTTGAAAGGTAATGAATAATCTTAGAGACATACAGTACTCCTCCCTTTCATATAAATGATCTTTTTTTTTTTCCCCTTACCAAGTGCGGGCTAGGTCCATACAAGACATATTTAATGGGAGAAGATCAAAGCAGCTTTGTCACGGAGTGCATGGCATCACTGAACATAGGGGGATAAAAAAAAAAAAATCCCCGCTGCTTTTGAAACAGTGGACAAGGGAGAGCCCACCCTCCTGCTGCCTCCCGTCACAAATGGACTTTTGTATACAGTAACTACTCTGCCCTAATTTATCACACTGTATACTTTTATGTTAGCATTTTTATTATGTTTTTTGTTGTGTGTGGAATTTAAGCCTTTCCCACTTATCCTGTTCCTCTGTAATTTCTTGTCATAGAAGAACCCTAAAGAATATTGTCATTCAGACACAATCAAAGCATTTCCTGCAAATGCTTTTTTTTAAAAAATTCAAATCCAATCAGATTCTGAAGGAATGTGCATGTGGAAAATTTGAATCATAAGTTTTTCTTGTGAGGACAGTCTTTCCAAAGGAGAAGTCGCTGTCTTGTGGAGCCCTGACATTCGCAAGTGACTCGTCTGGGGGAGAAAGTTAGTCACTTGAGTTCTCACGGTGGAAGCATCACATCTTGTACTGGGTTGTTTTTAAGTGGTGCGTATGGTAAATTCATGGTCCCGGGATGGAGGTATGGAGTGTCAGATGTCTCCCGAGGATATCCTGTCAGATTGGAACAGGAAGTAGACTATATGTGCCCTCGTCAGTGTAAACACTGCTGTTGTGTGTGTCTAGCCAGCTTTGATTATTTGCAGCCACATTGATGAAGAGTGCTTAGAATGGCAAATAATTGAACGATCGCCAATAACATCGGTTTGACACACTTCAGACAAATTTCCATTTAAATTGCTGAGTGAGCTCTATGCACTAATTCTAATTACTTTAAAACTTGTGTAAACAGCAGAATAGAACTAAGATAATGGATACCTGGAACTTTTATGACTCTAAGTCATCCAAACCGGTCACTCCAGAGTTTCTGAAGGGTCCATAAAATCCTGAAGTGTTTATCCATTCCCAGTTTCATTTCTCCTCACTTCTTACCTGCCATCTGGTGAAATGGCTAAAATTAGGAAACCAGGAGAAGAGCAAAAGGAGCTGGGTAATTTTGCAACGGAGAAAATCACCCCTCATTTATAGAAATTTCATTTAGGGAAGCAGCAGAAAGAGAGGCATGGCTGTATATAAAATATAGTTTTATAGGGGCCCCTGAGTGGCCGAGTTGGTTGAGCATCTGACTTCAGCTCAAGTCATGATCTCACAGCTTGTGAGTTCGAGTCCCACATCGGGCTCTGTCTGACAGCTCAGAGCCTGGAGACTGCTTCGGATCCTGGGTCTCCCTCTCTCTCTGCCCCTCCCCTGCTTGCACTCTGTCTCTCTCTCTCAAAATAAATAAGCATTAAAAAAAATTTTTTTTAAATATGGTTTTATAAATATTCTCTGTATCTGCTTATTGAATGAATACCTTTATGGTGTTTACCCTACAAATTCATATGGACTTCAGTTACTTAGAAAAACTTATGCAAAATTAATAATAAATGTTAGTTGGCTGAAGGCTCACGAACATAAAAAGATAACTGATAAAACTGCCTCCTGAAGGCACGTTGTGGCCGCTTTGTCATTGTAAAGCATCTTGAGTATAGCTAGCAACGAAGTATCATTTTTTTCACTCCAGGGCTTAGATGCATGTAAAGATGTGAAAGAGATCATGAACTTCCAGTGCCCAGTAGACTCTGTCTGCCTGTTTTGTTGTAGGTTACACACCCAAAGGAAAAGATACGTTCCCTTCATGGTTTAAATGCATTTAATTCATGCCAACATTGCAGTGAGCTTCTCAGCAGAATTTAACATGGAGATCTATAAACAGTCATTTTCTTTTTTCTTCTTTCTGGATTTCTTCTATTGCTAAAACACTTACTATTTTAATCAATGAACGTTCAAAATGACCAAATTGAAAGAGGAGAGACAGAAATTCCTTGGATTGTGTCTCCGCAAGCCCCCGGTGATTGACTGGTACCCATGTCCCCTGTTCTCCACGTGCCTCTGTGCACAGTCCAAGAGTTGGTGAAGCAGCTCCATTGACTGCTTTGAAACGGTCCCTTGACAAATGTTCCATGTGATCATGTGGACGCATCCTAAATTCGAGTTCTGTGTCTTACTGCATGGGGTGCAAACGGGAGAAGGGTGCCTATGTGCCCTTCTCAGTTAAAGCGATGTCATCACTTCCCAGCATGCTAACTAGATTATGGGTTAAGGAGGAGCTGATAGACTATTTAATTCTGTTATTTATCCTATCACGGAGAGATGATTTGGTAGCTGTTATAGATTTTTTAATGTGAGAAGTGGGAAGAAAGATGGGTCTTCCCCATCCCCGCGCCCCACCCCCACCCCACACACTATATTGTTGGTTTCAGGATGACCGAGGGCTAGATTCAGATGTAACTTGGCTTTACCATGAAAGCATTTAGGACAATGTGATGAAGGCTGCATGTTTCTAAACATCTTTCATTATTTTTTTTCCTTTACCTTAGAAAGAAAGCTTTGTTTAATTCAAAACAGATAATATGGCTGGTTTCTTGCACTGGAAAGAGAAAACGATCCGTTGCGCAATAATTTAAATAAACAAATAATAGCCCACAAAAAAAATCTATAAAATAAGTACACGCCATCCTGATTTCAAGCAGGGCTCACATTTTAAAGCCATTTCCCAAAAATGTTGCAGAGAGGGCATATAAAGTTGATTCTAGAGTTACAAAGAGATATGTGCTGGAAAAGCCAATCTTGTATTGAGTAATTTAGACCCCAGCATTTCTTTGACCTTCTTGAGGTCAAGGGAAGTCCAAACCATGGGGGGAAAAACGTGTCTTTTAGGTCTGACCTTATTCCTCTTTTTTGAACAGGATTCAGTCGTTGCCAGGTCATGGTGTATTTCATTCCTTAAAGAGCCCACCACTCGGTAGCCTTTCCCCCTGCTAGAGAGACGTGACACTTGAGGAGGGAGGTTTCTTTCATGTGACCCTGTGCCCCAGCACATGCTGCACTGCTCCTCTGAAAAGGGACATGGAGAGAGAAGATTATGCCCGTTTGCTCTAAAGATAAATGTCACACATTGACTCAGTTCCCTTTGAAGCTACTGTTTGTTGCCTCTCAGAATAAAATAAATGGTTTTTATTTTAAAGACAAAGTTTCTTGTAAACGGCCAGCAAGATTCCCAAGATGCCAGGCTCCCAGTTAAAAGAAATAACAAGGAGAGTTTCAGAGAGAGGGTCTCCAGAACATCTTATTTCACTGAGTAAAATTTAAATGTGCTGAGAAGCAAGCTGGTCGCATACAACTGAAGGCTCAGAATATTTCCTGGGTCAATAGATCGAGGTTTTCTGGATCCTGTTTTCTTTCATATTTATGCAATGCTATTAAAATTATTGCAAAGGCATAGAAAGTCCAGAATATAAGGTAACCTCTCCCTCTACTCCAGTTAAGCTCATGGTTATTCTAGCCATCATCTGGGAATGATCACGAGACAGGAACTTGTTTAGAAAATTCACATTTTAATCAAGATTCAGAACTATCTGTCACTGACCTCAATTATATTTCCTCAGTGATTTAAATATAGACTGCCTCTAGTCTATCAAGGTATCTAAAACTTCTTAGTTTTTGAATACTTAGCAATCATTCAAATATGTATTAATAATTATTGGTGTCAAAAACAACAGATAACCCAGTGATATCCATCTCCAACATAGTTTTTTATACTCTGAAATAACATTTGAGAGACATGCCCACGAAATCCTATGAAAAGATATTAATTCCATGGATATTGTTAGGAAGGAGGATGGGCCATCCTACTCGGATGCGCAGTAAGTTAGGAGGCCTCAGTGGGGACAGCGATGAGGGTCATGCATCCGCAGGGTCATCTGGCATCTTGAACCCTGTTGATGTGCACGGTGAGGTGTGTATGTAGACACCACCTGCAATTACTTGCAAGTTAGCTCCATTTTCTGCAAGTTGCCACATAGGATCTAACAAGAGAAAGTTTGATTTCAAGACCTATGAAACACTTACATTTGCTTTAAAATTCATTCCTCAAGGGGCACCTGGGTGGCTCAGTTGGTTAAATATCCAGATTCTTGATTTTGTCTCAGGTCATGATCTCACAGTTCATGAGATCAAGCTCCACGTCGGGCTAAGCCTGCTTGGCATTCTCTCTTTCCTTCTCTCTCTGCCCCTCCCCTGCTCCTACTTACTCTGTCTCTCTCAAAATAAATAAACATTAAAGAAAAACTCCTACCTTGAGTTAAAGCAAGTAAGTTTATAGCTTCCATGATTGTTTTTTTTAGCCCAATGAAGTGTTACTGTTGCTTTGTGGATTTATGTATAGACAATTTGGTAGGTCACCAAACTGGAAGTGAAGATATTGGCTCTGATCCCAACAGTGCCACAAACTAGGGATTTTAAGCATACACCTCTGTTCAGATTCCTCATCTATATAAACTGAGCTAGTTGGGAATTATCTCCAACATCCCTTCCTGTGTTAAAATTGCTTGCTTTTCCTTTCTTATTCTGTAACCCTGTCAACTCAAAATAACTATAATTTTTTGAAGTAAATATGTTGCTTCTTAAAATTCATCATCAAACCTCTCACAAGATTGCCTCTGCAGATCTTGTCCATTGTAGTTTAAACACTTATCACTGTATCTTATTAATGGTGTAGTCCTCCTGGATGCATTTTAAAGATCAGCTCCTCCAGACTCGTTTTGGAAATAGGTAAGATGTATACGTGCACATCTTTCCATGCCCATTCATTTGACGCGTGTAGTAGTGGGTGTGTGAAAAGCATGCACTCTGGGGCTGACTGACACTGCTACCATTGGGACTTGCTGGCAGCTTCCTGTACCTTTTTCTTCCATTTCCAGCACTCATTTCACTTTCTGATACTCTCCTGATCCAGCCCTTTCCAGTTACTCTCATTACAGCCCAACACACATTTATCGAATTGTATATCGCGCCTAGCACTGTTTGGGTGCTGAAGACACACAGGGGAAGATCTCTGGCCGCGCCCCAGCCAATCTTCCCTCCTTCCTCTCTTCCCCTTCTGTCGTTTCCACCTCTCTCTTTCCGCTGCCAAGCTGAATTTGGCCCTCAGGGTTCTGCCTAGGCTGAGCTGGGCCCTACCCAAGCAGCACAGTGGCCGCCTGTTCCTTTGTTTTCCCCTGGCTCATGTGAGAGAGTGGCATTCTGGGCCAGGCCCCGAGCTATGGATTTATGTGATGTCCGTTGTTTAAATTGTCATCCCTCCTGGTGAGTGTCCTGCTTTGGAGGGTATGACTAGAACTTATGGTCACTACTGTGATTGCAACAGCTACTACTGGTAGCTTCCGTTTACTGTGTGACAGGAGTTCTACACACATTTATTATCTCTCTTATTCCAATAATATGAATGCCTGTAAAGAGAATGGGTTTTTTCCAAAGAAGCAAACCAACACCTATCCGTGCCACTGGGTTTATTAGCATTTGGTGGGATTTAGTTTTGTTTATGGTGATACTAACTAGCTAGCGATATGGTTGGGGGAAATCGTTTCCCAGGCGGTTGTCAACTATGTAAAATAATGAATGTTTCAATTTTGTTGCCTGAAGAATATGTGGTTCAGTCTAAGGAAGTGGTCATATTTCCTTAGGCTCTAAATTTGAGTGAAATTTTTAGCTGTCCATTCCTTGAAAATAGTTTGACATACAAACTAGAATATATCCTTATTTCCTCCCTTCTCCAAGGTAGTTAACAACATCATATACACATGGAGGGAATCCTATTAAAGTATCAAAAAAAAAAATTTAATGAACAAAAACGTAGATGTTACCAGGGGAGATTAATGGCCAATTTGGAAAATAGATCATTGTGTTACGGTTACTTTTATCATTTGGCTTCTGTCTTCTTCCTTTCCTGCCACAATCAGTTAAAAAGTTCAAAGGGTTATAATAATGTAGCTATTTGACCACATATCTTGCTGTTCGTTTCTCTTCATTATGAGTATTCTAATTTTTTTTCCCAGTCAGTCCAAGGACACTCTAATTTATACATGATTCGTATGTCTTTTGGTATTAATTAAAACTAAGGAAGCATAGCTCCAAAATAAAATAAATTTATATGAAATGCTAATATGAAAGGTTTAATGCAGTGTGCTCTGTAATACACACTAGGAGGCAGGGGGGTGTACGAAAAAATAAGAAAGATATTGATCACATTAAACAAAGCAAGGTATCCAGGGGATGCTGGTGATGTTCCTTTGACTAGTTAATGCCTTTTTATTGCCTTCCGGTGATGTGCCAAGAAACCTCAGGTCAGTAGAGGACATCTCCGTTTTTCTCTCCTCTCCCAGAAAATTCTGTAACATTAGGCAGTTTGGGGTTGAGATACTGGGAAATACTTTGGGAAAATGGGGATCAGTGGCAGCCTGTTTGTGTGTATGTCTTTCTTGTTGCTTTGATGTCCTTACAACCCCAAATAGACATGATTATCATTTTTTTCCCCCTCTGGTTGATGACAATAATCTCACCTAGAGGCCTGGTTCAGTCTTTCCTCTCATGTCTGTTGTTCAGTGTGTAGTCTTTGTGATCAAGATACCTGAGTGGAAGAAATGACAATGAAGAATAGAACATGAGAGGCCAGATTAGGGATGGGACTCCAGGTCAGCAGAGGCAATCAACAAAGACAGTAGGAAAGCTACAGTCAGATCGATAAAAAGACATGTTTATAGGCTTCTACAAAGTATGCTTGCCCTAGGATGAAAGGGAACCCTCAATCCCACCCCATCCTCCCATCGGAAAAGGGAAGATTTGTGACAGAAACATCACCAGTAGAATCTTTAGACTGGAAGGTCTATTTTTCGAGAAGTTTCTTTTTCGGGTTGTTTGGTTAGAGTAACCAGTCCTGCTTATTATACCTGCAGTAGTAAAACAGCGTGTTCGGAATACGCTCCCTGTTTTCCAGAACCCCCTAGTTCCATCCATTATAAGTGGTCCTTTGCACATACTCAATTGACTTGATGAATAAATAATAAGATGATTTTAAAGTTTACACATGAGAATATATCCTCTTAAGATGGTAAAAGTAACGTGTGCATTAGAAAATTCAATGTGTACGGAAGAGTATAAAATAAAAACAAAAGTTTCCCTCCTTGACCCCTTCCTCCTAGTCCACAGTTCTTCATAGGTGACTGCCTAATGGTTTCTTGGGTATGCTTCCAGACAATTTTTATACAAATAAAAGGATATCGTTTTCTGTCATTTGTGCATCCCGTTCTTCCTACTCCCTCTTTTTTTTTGCTCAAGCATTTAAAAGCAAATCCCAGACCTCATATCCATTTGCCTGTAAATATTACCATATACATTATCTCCAACAGAGAAGAACTGTGGAAAAATAATAGCTATCGTAACTATTACAACATCTAACAGGATCAATGATTGCTTCATGATTTTATGGAAGGTCTGGGCTATAATCAGTATTCCATCAATTGTCTCAAAAGTGCCTTTTTATAATTGCTTTGTTCAAGTCAGGATCGAAATCAGCCTCACACTTCATATTTGTTTTACATGTCACCATAACCGTGCCCCTTTACCAAGCACCGTTTGCTTGAAGAGACTGTCATTCATCCTATAGAATTTCCCACATTCTGGTTTTGGCTTATTCTGTCCCCTGCATGTGTGCGTGTGTGTGTGTGCATGCACACGTGTGTACGTGTGTATGTGTGTGTGTGGTGTGTGTCTGTGTTTAACATGTTTTTGTTATTTTAATCACCTGTATTTCTGGTAAACTTCTAGTTGTATAGAGGCTTGATTAAACTTTTTATAGGAATAATTCACAGATGGCTTATCAGAAGGCACACAGTGTCTTCTTTTTGGCAGTTAAGCTTAATGAGTAGCTTTAAGTGTTAGCTTGACCCATCCTCTATAATTTCCTGTCTCCCTTTTCCCTCACCGTAGTAGCAATTGATTCCCAATTTTAGAAAACAAAAATAGAATCAGCCTTGAAATACAGTTTCATATCTTGCTTTATCTACTAACTCTAATACCTTGGACATGTTTCTATATAGCATCTATAGATCTAGTTCATTTTTTAAATGGCTTCATATATGAGTGTATTACTTTATGAGTGTATTATATTTTATTTAATCCATTTGGAAATACTTCTTTTTAAAAAAAATTTTAAGGTTTATTTATTTTTGAGAGACACAGAGAGAGAGGTGGAGGGGAGGGGCAGAGAGAGAGAAAGAGGGACACATAATCAGAAGTAGGCTCCAGGCTCCGAGCTATCAGCACAGAGCCTCACGTGGGGATTGAACCCATGAACTGCAAGATCATGACCTGAGCCGAAGTCAGGTGCTTAACTGACTGAGCCACCCAGGTGCCCCAGAAATGTTTCTGATCTCTCATGATTAAGAAAGGAAAGCCTGAGTCTCCACCTCTACTTGCTTTTGTTTATTCTGTCTTCAAATTGCAGAAGCGAGTGTGGCACTGAGCCGGGTGGCAACACAGTGTCACAAAGAGACCCTCTCCTGAGGGGATGGAGGTGGAGAGAGTTATCTTAGCTTTACTTGGAGGAAGTAGTTGGTTTGTTTGCTTTCCTGAAAAATGGAAGCATTTGTGACTGCCTCTTTGTAGCTCTTCCCAAAGTGGGTTGTGGGGCCCAGTGCAGATAAGGCAGTGCATCCTGTTAGTGGCAACCAGAGGGACAGAAATAAGTGAGGGGAGCACCCTGACCTGAGACCCACCGATGGCTAAACTGGCAGTAGCATTTGCTCAAGACATAACTAGCCAAGTCAACAGCAGGATCCTAAAATTTGTCCATAGGAGTTTGGTGTGTGAGCTTTGTGATGGCTATTTGGTTTTCAGTGTGGTACAGTGCATCTTTCCCTGTCTTTGTTTCCTGCTGTTTTCTAAGTTTAGGAATTCAGATAAGGCCTCAAGTCCAGAGGTTTCCTTCAGGAAATAAAGCCACCAAAGTCCACCTCCTCTGAGCTGAATTAGGACAGGAAAGGCAGAGCCTCTTTGCAGATGTCTTCCTAAGTGTGGGATGGCCTTTGAAAGTAAGACGAGTAAGACTTTCCCACAGCAGCATGATCAGATTTTGAAAAATGGAGCCCACATGGAATTAATGAGATGAACGTGGGTTTCTACTGGGAAGAGAAGCAGTAATAAAACTTCCTTAAGGATAAAGCCATGGAATTGCCCAGGAAAAATACTGGATCATTTTTAGTGTTCTTTAGGCAGCAGTGCCTGTGAGTTAGTGCTGGATGCGATGTACCTTTTTTGTTTCCCTCAATTTTTTCTTTCTTTCTCCCTCTTCCAAGCCTCAGAAGAGGAAAGCGGGAAGCCTTTCCAGTGTCCGATCTGTGGTTTGGTTATAAAGAGGAAGAGTTACTGGAAGCGGCACATGGTGATTCACACAGGTTTAAAAAGTCATCAGTGCCCGCTTTGTCCATTCCGGTGTGCTCGCAAGGACAATCTCAAATCCCACATGAAGGTAAGCCAGCTGCGGATGGGTCTTCCGGCGAGGCAGGCACCGCCTGAGCTCTTGCACGTGGCCCGGTGCGGGAGGCTGCTGGGCAGGAGAGGGGCCGCTGGTGGAGCCTGCGGTATTCAGTACTCATCCTCTGGAGGTAGCAGGCGGCGCGAATGAAGCGTCTTCTAAAGGGTCTCCTTCTAACAGTCTTCCCGTTCATTTTACAACCAAGAACTTACAAGCGAACAGAAGTGCCAGTATCCAAATAATAGACGTAATGTGAGCTGTCCTTTCCTATTGGGGAGATGCAGCCTACCTTGGCCTTGGGTGGCTATACATGTCTGGCAGTAAGACTTAGGGAAGAGCAAAGGGTGGGGAAGGCCAGTATGGGATGGGCTGCTGGACCTGCACCCCAGAAACGGACTGCCTTCTTCTGTTCTTGCCTTGCTCTCCAGTTTACAAATCCACAGGAACACACAGAGACGCCTTATAGGAGGTGTGAGAACCTGGAAAGAAGCCTGGGCTTTATAACTTTCGCCATGTGTGAGGCTGGGGGGTGGGGGTGGGGGTCAGTCCTGACAGGACCGAGTCCTCCTAAAGCTCTCAGGGTTGTGCTGTCCTAATTACCGGGATCACACTTCCCAGACATCTAAGGACATTGATTTCAATGTCTTTTTAAACACAGCTGAGGAGTTTGCACTTGTAATAAGCATCTAAGAGATTTGACTAGACTCCGTTTCACTCTTGTGTGAGATGGAGAAAACTTAGTCATCTAGACATCTTTCTGGCAGACCCCATTACTAATAAAGGTTTCCCCTTAAATTCAAGGAAGAAAGTCACACGATCTAAAGAGCGCGTGAATTTTGAATTTGATAGACCTGAATTTAAATCTTACTGTGAAACTTACGAGCTAAGTGGCCTTGAGCAGATGAATGTCAGGCTCTCAATATTCTCCTCTGTTCACTGAGAACGGTAATGTATATTTGGAAGAGTTGTCATTATTATTTAGGGAGATGATATTAGCAAAGTATCTGACACAGAAATGTTCAATAGTGGTTATTTAATTTCAGTGACTGTCATTGAACACCTTCATTTTTCCACTGTTATTTTCAGTATGGTTTGGCTGTTGACATTGTAAAGTTTTCAGTCTCCTGCCATAAGAAGCATTGTGCATGTACATAATTAAGATACTTGCTTTTCTTCAAACCTTGTAGTCTAATCCGTCTGAATGGATCAATGATCACTGTTTATAGTTGTAGCTCTAAAAAAAAAGTGTGATCAGACAGAACGTCTACTAATTTTAGGAAATAGCTCAGAAGATTAAAAAAAAATTAAATCCATGATGTAGTTTGTTTTCTATCATTTGCCTTTTTCTCCTGAGAGTAGCATGCCCTTCATCCTCAGAATCCATTTAACCAGGAGTTCTGGTTGGTTGGATTTAACTGAGCCTACTTAGTTTTTCCTTCCACCTTCCTCATCTTCTATCACCTCTTCCCAAAGCAAAATCTCGTATTTTACATCTGCAAAGTGGATTTCATTAGCAGGATGAGACTTCAAAAGAAATGCCTTTAAAACTAAAATTTGTTTTCCTTACTATGTCCTGCGCTGTGTTTAGAAATCAGGTCTGGCAAATTTAAAGCTTCAGTGAGCAGAAAACTTGCATCTAGCCTGACACCTTGTAAGCTTGGTTTCAGCTCAGGGTCACATAAAACAACCTATTTATAAACCCATGGAAAAAAAAAAAAAAAAAAGCTGGGTTTTCAATAGCAAGAACTACTGACCCTGAAGCTACAGGGAGATGAGTTGGGTGCCTTGATGATACAGACGGTCGGCCATGACAGTGTTACAGATGAGAGCCGCGAGGACTTTTCGGGTCACGGGGTCTCAGAATGCTTTCAGAACAAATCAATAACCAGTACAATAAAGCAGTTGTGTGAAATTACTACTTTATTCAAACTCATGGTGTCCTAACCTGTTGAGCTACGACTCCAGCTTTTGATAAGGGACTTGTGAGAAGGGCTCATGCAAGTTTAATTTTATCAAATGGTGTACTCTTTCTTTTCTCTGTTCTCCACCTCACGTACAGGCCGTTTTCTTTCTTTAATTAAAGAATTCATGGTTTTGTTTGGATCCAACATACTTTAGAGGGATTTTGTAAATATAGCCCGCATAGGAACATGACGGCGGTGGTCTTGTGAATGGATATCTTCTGCTTCTGCTGCATTCACCAGAAACTACAAATATGAATAGATTTTCTAAAACGAGTTCACCCTGTGAAGTGGGGACAGTGTCACCTGTAGATTCAGATCTCAAGCTGTGTGCGGTCAGAAAGACCTTAGTTAGAATCTCAGTTCCACGACTTTTAGTAGCTGTGAGACTTTGGGCGAATCATTTAACCTCTCACAGCCTTCTTTTCCATCCATGGAGATAATCATCCAGTCTATCTCCTGGAGTCATTATAAGGGTTAAATGAGATAATGGGCATAAAGCAACTTAATACAATGCCCGGCATGGAGAACTCTCAGTTAATGTAGCCAGCCTGGTCATTAGTATCCAAAAGTTGTCTGAGTTAGTGTTTACATTCAGAAACACATTAATGGTGTGGTATAAAGAATTTACTCTAAATTTTATTGCCTTTTTCTTTTTGTGATATATCTTTAATACTGAGAATTTAGAAAAACTGGTAAACAACAAGAATATAAAATTGACCCTCAATCCCATCACACAGAAATCACCATTATTGTTATTCTAACATATATCCATCTATTATGGTGATGTAGATTTATTTAGGACAAATTGGGATTCTCCTTTATTTGTTCAGTAAGGACATTATTTACTGTGTTCCTACTGGGTGCTGGGCACTGTGCGTTTTTTTTAAAACCTGCATAGATCTCACAAATGTTTTTATGGGCAGACGAGGAAGGAGCTTGTAAATGCCTCCAGCCTCCTCAGGGTTATCTTAGATTTCCATTAAGTCTTTTACAACTTTCCTGGATGAGTGAGCATACGGGAATTAAATGTGAAATTCGTAAGCTAAGATTGAACAGAAAAGGTGAGGACTGCTAAAATAAAGAACACTGATGAAGTAATGGCAAGAAATGGGACAAGGGTCAGAGCGGAGTTCTGCGGGTCTGAGGCCTGCCATTTAAGGAGCTGTGATTCCCGAGGATGCCCCTTCCCTGTCTGGCCTTGTCCCCTAAGGGAGTGGAACAGATGTTCGCCAAAGTTTCCTTATGTTCTTCTGACCGCCACCAGGAGATGGACCTAATGATGTAACAGTGCCTTGTATTCCCAGCCCTTAGGTGCTCGGTGCAAAATGACCAGTCAGTAAGGACATCTCTTACGTGGCCTGGAAAGAATGATAGATAAGCATTTCTTCACATTAGCAGACTTGGAGGGATTTTAAAGTCAGAGTTAGGCTAAGGAGATTAAAGTTATAACAGAAAGTGCTTTTCTGTCAGGACAGAAGGGAAGAAACGGCTGCTGGAAGGTAGAGAGACTACTCTCAAAGGCCAAACGCGACATATAGCCCCTTTGGGGAGGTGTAGCTCAAATAAAACGATAAGTGAGAAAGTCAACACCTCGGCCACTGTTTTTCCTTTAAACTGACACTGATTTTTCCACAACTAAATATAGCAAGGCCAGGATCTGGTGGAAGAGAAGCCACGTAAAATACTTGAGCACAGACTCTTTTCAGTCCAGGGCTCCCTTTTGATTTTAGGACTTGGGCTCGCTCTGTGTCCTTTTCCTTCTTCCAGAAGCTGCTTCCGGAGCTTCTGTTCCTGGATTAACTCCTCTCCTGGGTCAATAGATGTAAGGACACTTCTGAAACAGAATCTGCCCCACCGCACTGCTCCCGGGAAAGCGTTCTGCCCTGTGACTTTACCACCTGGTTCCTGGGCACGCCTTTGGCAGCACCTGCCAGGGCCCTATGGGGCTGTGCCTGAGCTCCCCCTTCCTCCCCCCGTCACCCACCCCCCCGCCCCATGGTCCCTGCTCCTGTGTGAATTAGGTGGAGGAGATGGGGGAGAGGATCTTTCATGATTCTGTGAGAAAGCAAATGAAATGATCAGCTCCAGAGTGAGAGATCCCTTTGTTGTGAAAGAACAGAGAGGTGATGTTAATGACCAGTGACAAACGCATCCCTACCCCCCAGCCCCTCCCAACCTGGCAGAGTGGAAACCTTTTAATGAGCAAGGCCTTGCTGCAACTGAATTTCATGTTATATGGTTATTTCTGAGAAATATATGCTTTGGGGGACCCAGAATCTCTTCAACTATTTTTTTCAAAAAGCCACAGTGGGGTGCTGTAGCGACAGGATCTCACCATTAACTTTTAATTTCTTTGCTTTTGTTGGTCACTTAACATTATTTAAAAGTATGTTTTGGCTGGTGAATAATGCTTTTGGATTGCATTCAGAATGCATAAACAGCTGTAGTAAAACTTGCTCTGTTGGAAAGGAAACCTACGCAGAGGGGCCAGGTAGTGCAGTGGATTAACGAACTAGCCTCTAACCTTTGTTAGACCTGGGTTCAAATCCCACTGAGGTCACCACTGGAAGACGAGGAGTCAGTTCTGTTTTGGTTTTGAAATTCCAATCCCTTGTTTGTCCAGATCCCACAACTCCCCGGATCATTTGGCCCAAATCTACACAATTGGCAGTTTCCACACAAGGGAGGGGCAGTCCTGAAATAGCAGGGTGTAGCAGGTCAGCCCTGAAGTACATTGGCAGCGCTGAATGGGGAAGTTAACATGCTTACGAGCACCTGCCAGCTCGAAGCCTGGCTCCGGCCAGTGCAATGATTTCCTCACTTTTTCAGGCACTAAATTTGGATAGGGACAGGAAGCGAAAAGTTCCTTACAATTTCTACAGGTATTGTGCATGTGAGACTGGAGCTGGATTGAAAAGTCTGCATTCTTCCATTGCCCACATCAGAATCTGGAGCCTGGTGGAGCCACATTTGGAAACCCAGGTTTCCAATGTGCTTGGTGGAGAGGCGACCTTGGTTTTTCTCCCACTCTGCTTTGCTTTCTTCATATGTAATTTTGTTCAAGCCACTTACCCTGGGGTCTCAGTCTCCCTGTCTGTGAAACGGGAATACCCCGGAGGCGTCATTTTCCGCATCCTTAATTACCCAGAGAAGCGTTTTGAAAATTGAAATTATGTTTGCAAAACATAACTAATTCTCTGAGTGACAATAATTGGGTACATGCAACTTATTATCGTGAAAGGAACTGCCTGACAGGTTGCGTCTTTTGACCCCCAACTAGTAATTATGTAAGTTCGAATTGTGCTGGGCTTGTATTTTCTCTGAAGACCAACCGAGATGAGGTGACTAGAATATTAGGAGGATTCTACTAGAAACAGCCTCCATTGGCGGACTCGTGAGTGTGGCTCTAATAATGGGCTCTTAACCTACGTGGACCTGTTATGTTTAGGGACGGACCTCATTACCTGGAGCGCAGTAATGAAACGTTCCTCTGGTGGTGTTATTTCCTGGGCCGGCCCTGGCACTGTGAGGAGATTGTTGACGAATAGTCAGGGTGTACAACGAGGCGTTTTCCGTAAGCACATGGTGGACAGCTCACTGTTCTTGCTTCTCCGTCAGGTTCATCAGCACCAGGACCGGGGAGAGACCTTTCAGTGCCAGCTATGCCCTTTTACCTCCTCACGCCACTTCAGCCTGAAACTCCACATGCGCTGCCATCAGCACTTCCTGAGGACAGAAGCCAAGGTGAAGGAGGAGATCCCAGACCCAGATGTCAAGGGATCTCCCCACCTCAGTGACAGTGCCTGCCTGGGGCAGCAAAGGGAAGGAGGAGGGACAGAGCTAGTGGGGACCATGATGACGTCCAACACTCCAGAGAGGACTAGCCAGGGTGGGGCTGGCGTCTCGCCTTTGCTGGTGAAGGAGGAACCCAAGGAAGATAACGGCCTGCCAACCTCCTTTTCTCTGAATGCTGCCGACAGGCCGGCCAACCACACAAAGCTGAAAGACCCCTCCGAGTATGTGGCCAACAGTGCGTCAGCATTGTTCAGCCAGGACATCTCTGTTAAGATGGCGTCTGATTTTCTCATGAAGCTGTCAGGTACTTGAATAGGGTTGTATTCTCTCTCTCTCCCTCGCTCCCTCTCTCTTTCTCTACCAGGATTTCCATCCGTAAAATGAGCTGGTAGTACTAGATGATTTCAGGGGCCCTTTGAATTCTAATAGTTTGCACTTTCATGAATTTTCTCCTTGCCTTTTTTTTTTTCCCCCAGCCCTTTGGAAGTAGGCATCTCTGTGGTTTGGGTCTAGAAACAACAGATCTTGTTGATTTCCTTCTGGCTTTTTCTCTTTATGGGTTCTTGTTATGGGGGACAGGTCACATGATGAGCCAGACTGGTGACAGTTCTTTGTGTGACCTTGGGCCGTATTTACCTTTGTCTCTGCATTTGGTTCTGTTAAAGTGCTTGTAAGGAACATCTCAGTTTGCATTACTCAAGTTCTTCAGTGCCTTAATTTGAAAGAGTTTTAAAGGATGCATAAAGTCTCTGTATAGATCTGGAGACTACTGTTGGGAGTTATAATTTTAAAATTTGAGCAAATGACAAAGATGATCTCTACATTATTCTTTCCCGTGGAAACATTTTAATTGTAGGAGAATATGCCTAGCATGAAATTTGCCATTTTAACCATTGTGAAGTGTGTAGGTCTTTGGCATTAAGTGCATTCCTGTTGTGTAACCGTCACCAGGGTCCATCTCCAGAACGTTTCATCATCCCACACAGAAACCTTGTATCCATTAAACAATAATTTCTCATAGTACCCTCCCCACAGCCCCTGGAAACCACTCTTCTACTTTCTGCCTCTGTGAATTTAAGTACGTTAGGTGCCTCATGTAAACTGAAATTTAAGAAAAAACCACTTTTTAAAAAAATATTCTTTCTCACCTGCCCCATTGCCTTTTGGAAAGAGGATGAAATATGTTATAAATATTTATTACTAATTGACATCGCATTTGCATCATCAAATTATACATGATGTTTCTTAGTCTTTTTGTCCTTTCTTTTTTTCCACCCCGATTTCTTTGGTTAAGTTGTGGAGTTGAATAGGAGGTGTGGCGGAATAGGGAGCACTGCTTTTCCCGACTGTTTGGAAATGATAAAACACGATGTGGGACTGTGTTTCTACTGTAGTTACATTTTTAAAAGTATGATTTTAAATTGTAAAAGAGATGTGGAGGTGGGGGAAAGGTCGGCTGAGAGTTGGTTCTGTCTTTCAGTGAAGATGGCAGTCCCCACGATGATTTCCAAATGCCATTTCGGCTCTTTGGAGATTGACAATACCCTTTTAAATGGAGAATAATTGGTCACCGCCTTCCTTTAAATGGACTGTGAGTCACATTTCACTAAATGTCATTGCCAGGTGAATTAGAGGTTCAGCTTCACTCCCTCAGAAGTCCCTTTGCTCAGTGACACTTCAGTCAGGGCTCTTGGAATGTCCCCAGCACCCCAGATCTTTGCCCCTCTGGAGGGTGCAACACTAGTTTGTAGTCATGAAGAAAGGTGGGGGACGGAAATGAGGCGTCAGAAATAACCAGAGTAGTCAACAGTGAGATAAGGCAACCTGCCTACCCGCAGCCGGGGGTGGGGGGAGTCCTCTGCTGGAATCGGTCAGGCCCCCTAGAGCAAAGGGCATCTCTCTGTGGCCTTGAAGGACAGTGGGCTCTCTCTCCCTCCCTACCCTTCTGCCTGCCTTCTCCCTGTTCCACCCCAGTCTAGGGGAAATGTGCTTGTAGAGTCTTCGAGTTTTATATTTAAACATTTTTGCAAATGTGGGCAAATGCACACTTATAATTTTCTTTTTGCTGCAGATCATTCTGGTGGCGTCTTCCTTGATGGTCTCACCCACCAGTATTGTAGCCAGAGGGGCTCCTTTTCTGAGCTCCTCTAGTGCACTCCCAAAGGATGGAATGCAAAAGGCATATTCACTTAGCATGGTTTCCACATGGGACATTTTCTTACTTAACAGACAGAGGGAGACTAAGGAGGGGTGAGTAGCTCTTAGTACTGGGGTTACTGCCTTTGCTCCAGGACTGCAGGAAGTTTTTAAATCTGGAGGAGGGGGAGAGGCGGTGAGGGAAGGATTGGTCTTTGCATAAAACATTGGTGTATGATCCACTACTCCCGCTGGGCTCAGGCTGTAATTAGCTCCAGACCCAACCTCAGGGAGCATAAGATACGGCCTCCTGAGGGCCAGCACTGCAAACAAGAAGGACTGAAAAGAAGCCGGTCGGTAGGTTGGGGGTGAAAGACCCTGTACTGAAGCCTTACACTGCGTTCTGTTTTCTCAGTTAGTTATTGATGGGACTTGTTTGCAGTTTGGCAGCCGGAGTATTTACTGACTGATCAATGGGCATAAGAAAACAGATAACAAATGCACACTCTTTATGCAAAAGGCCCATGCAGTTATTTTATGGTGGCTTACTAGAGGTCTTGAAACCTGACTTGTATGCACTGTTACCTAGCAACCTGTTACAAAGTCACCGGGGAGTGAGATGCATCGGTAATTTTTTTTGTGTGTGCATATTTGGATGTAAATGTAAACTTGGTGACTGTGGCGGTGCAGCCCACAGGAGGAGAAGAGATGTTAAAAGGAAAGGAATACATTTTCCGGAGGGATTTTTTTTTTCCTTTAATTCCACTAACTCTCTGGTCGGTTGGGCCTTATCATTGATAGCTGCTGTCACTGTGGTGCTCTACCTGGCTGTGTCTGTGAATGTGATCATGGGACCGAAAGGCCAGATCCCAGGGAGCTGTGGCTGAGTTTCTAGCTCTCGCCGTCGTCAGATGTAGCGCAGCAGTGGTCAGTATGAGGCCTTGTCCCTCAGCATCATAACGGCGCCATTGTTCTTGCGACGCATTTTGGAGCTGGGCTCTGTGCGTGCACCTGCTGGTATTGTAGGGTGCAGCTGTTTGTGGGCACCGAGTCCGCGAGTCTCTGTGCCAGCCACATCACTGCAGAACTGGAGCACAGTGACAAATTCAGGGGTGTACATACCTACTTGTTTCCCAAAGAAAGACGGAAAACACTTGATTCTTTCTTGCTTGGTTATTAAGGGACGTCTTTCTTGCTCCTTCAACTAAAACTGAGCATACAGATGGCTTAATGGAACCCAGAGGGAGTAAAATATCGCTGGTAGAATGCCGTTTGAAACAGACTCTAAATCCTTCTCCCACCCCACCTCCGTTTTGAGGTTTCCCAGTATATGTGATTGTGAAATCAGACCCCCTTCTCCGATCTATCAACTAGTCCTCCGCCTGAGCCCACACTTAACATTCCATAGTCCTTCAAGACTAATGTGGCTCCGTAGAACCGAGCCTCCCAGGCTCAGCCTGTAATTGATTCAGAGAAGAGGACAGGGAAGCCCCCGCTGCTGGCTTTCCGGGCTGATGGAAAAAATCATTTTGTAAACTTCGCTCAGGGTTTCAGCCTAGGAGGCAGGCTGAGGGCTGCAGCCCTACATATTTGCATAGATCTTTCTTGGGAGCTGGAAGGCATAGGCAGGTCGTGGAATGTCAGAGCAAGTGACCTAGTGGTCGCATGACTGGGGTGTGCTGGGGAAAGGTGCTCACCCAACCGCAGAGCGCTTCAGTTCCTGCTGCTTCTGAGCCTTCTCTTCCTTAACTAGGGGCAGTTCTAAACTAGCCGCACATTATATTTCCCTGGGGGAGTTTCTGAAAAGTGCCAGGCCCCTCCCCACTCCCAGAAGTTACCGTTTAATTAGTCTAGGAAAGGGCATAGTCATTGGTATTTTCTTTAAAAACCTCAAAGGAAAGAATGGTTCCGTCGGTTAAGATTTTGACTTTGGCTCGGGTCATGGTCTCATGGTTCGTGAGTTTGAGCCCTGCGTTGGGCTCTGCGCTGACAGTGCGGAGCCTGCTAAGGATTCTCTCTCTCCCCTTCTCTCTCTGCCCTTCCCCCACTTGTGCTCGCTCTCTTTCTCTTTCAAAATAAGTAAATAAACTTTCAAAATTAAAAAATTAAATGAAATCTTCAAATGACTCTAATGTGTAGCCAGGACTGAGGCTCATTGACATGAAATATGAACTTGGTACCTGAGAAAGTTTTTTCGGTACAGCTTGGTTTTGTAGGGTTTTTAGTTTTTTGTTTTGTTGTTGTTTGTATGTTTGTTTGTTTAAGTAAAGCTCTCTTCCCTTACTTTCCTTTTTACTTTTTTTTAAAATGTTTACTTATTTTTGAGAGACAGAGCATGAGCAGGGAAAGGGCAGAGAGAGGAGACACAGAAAATGAGGCAGGCTCCAGACTCTGAGCTGTTAGCACAGAGGCCGATGCAGGGCTCGAACTCACGAACCGTGAGATCATGACCTGAGCCGAAGTCGGCTGCATCACCGACTGAGCCAGCCAGGCGCCCCTCTACCCTTACTTTCTACCACAGACCACGAAAAGGGGCCTGGTGTATGAGATGGGTCTGGGACATTCACCACAGGTCAAGGTTGACATGAATAAGTGACCCGGGTGAGTCATGTCCCTTGAGCACCTTGTTCTCCCTTGTGGGGCCTCATGACAGGAGAGTGAAAAGAGGCATCTTCGTGTTCTCCAGTTAGAAACAGAAAGCCTTGAGACTCCTCTAGAGCATCAAAGAGCCGGGAGTGTCATCATTAGGTCCCTGATTAACAGTTGCTTGCAACAGTCTTTACATCATTTCTCTTCTTCAGAGCTACACTCTTCAAGATAGAAAATTTAATTCTAACTCTCCATTTGTAACCAAGGAGTTGACAGAAACTTGGCATCTCCATCGTGGGCTGGGAATATCTTTTTGTCACCGGTTTTCCAAAATAAAAGATACAAGTCATTTCAACTATTTTTAATTTGGAAAACTGGCAAAAAAAAATTTTTTTATACTGTCTCCCACATTATATTAATTTTATAAAATTGAGTCCAAAATAATTCTAACTAGGCAGAGATGGCATTTTTAAAGCAGGGACTTACCAGTGGGTACAGGCCGAGTTGTTTCTGGTTTATTAGGAGATCAGCCGTTAAAATGGCAAAGGCTTTCTTGTATAAATACAGGTGATTTGGCGAATGGGTTTGTGTCCTATCTTGCCATTTCCTGCAGGCCTTTGTTCTTTCTGCTTCCATCTACACACAATTGGATGCATCTGCCCTTATGATACAGTTAGTCTGTAAATGGCAGCTGCCCTATCGGGTGATGCCTTTGTTTGCGCTGCTGGAGAAGGAGGGATGGGAGAGGCCCATAAACCAGGTAGCCCTTACCGCTCGTTGGCTCTGATTGGCTTTCAATAAAACATCTTTACAAATGAGCTTCTTGCAAGTAAATGCTGTCCTCACGTCTGTCGTGCCTTCAGGCTTCAGTGCCAGTGGCCAGGGGCTCCCGCTCCCTGAAAGTGCTTTCCCCAGTGAATTTATTTCTAACCACCTTCCCTTATGCCCTCAGCTTGGCCCTTTTTATTTTTTTTCATCTTATTGTCTTAAGATTTTTTTTTTTTAAGTAATCTCTACGTAGACCCAACGTGGGCTCGAATTTACAGCCCGGAGATCACGAATCGTGTGCTCCACACCGACTGAACCAACCAGGCACCCTGGCGCTACTTTTTAACCCTGCCCTGCTTTTCTCATGATGGGCATTCACGGGTCATGTGACTGAACTTCTTGGTGTTGGAAGTGGCATTTTAGGGCCGTATCCGTTGTAGGCAGCCTGAAGGCCCTTCTGAAATCCTGGATATTTGTGATCCCCAGTGGTGATTCATATATATGAGAGAAGAGAATGTGACCCCTGGTTTTCAATGACTTGCTACTCCATGAGACAAGGACTGATGTGAGTCACAAAAGGAGCAGGTAGCATTATAAGAAAGTGGCGCCTGAAGTTATACACACATCTGTGGAGACTTTGTGACATCTACTCATTCTTTCTTATTTTTCCTTGACAATCACTATGTACTGCTTACTCTGTGCCATTTAAGTTATTTGAACTTCATAACAACTCTATAGATAGATAGTATTAGTAGTCCCATTTTACAGATGAAAACCGAGACACAGATTAAGAGACTTGACCAAGTTTACACTTCTAATAAGTGACAGAGCTGTTTCAGCGTTCCCTCCCCCGGGCTGCCTGTACCCCAAATCACAAAGTAAGGAGGCAGCACAATCAACCTTGGCTGTGTTCTTTGCCCTTGTTTGCTGTTGCAGAGTTGAGTCCCCAGCAGGGAGCCATCCTCTGAATGCTCTATGTTAGACACCATTGGAAGTTGCATTAATTCTTTTAGGCTTTTCAGGAATTACTTAGTGCGAATAGTAAAAACAGTAAGGCCAACTAATATTTCCGTAGGGCTTCACAGTGCATGGCGTATTTCCAAATACATTGCCTCCTGACAAGCATGTAGACAAAGAGCGAGACTCAATGAGATTAACTGTAAAAGGGTCATGACTGGAATCCAGATCCTTCTTTCCTCACTGTCTTGGATGGAGTATACCTAGTTCTAGAATTGCCCTGAGAATAATGTTTTATCTTGATAGAGCCTTGGGAAAATGTACCAAAGTCTGTGTTTCTGCAAACCTGAATCCAAGACATTTTCTTCCTTTCTTCAAAAGTACATTTTCTTCTACTTGTTACTGTTCGTTCCTATTGTTACGATTTCTACTGCTGTTTTCATATTACTAGTCAAATGCGTCTATGGGGAACCGGGCACTGTGCCAACAGCTTCATGTAATTTCTCATTTAACCCCTCTTGAAAGCCTAGAGGGTCACTACTATTAAACCTATTTTATAGATGAGGAAGTTGAGGCTTAAAAGGTTTTAGCTACAAGGGACAGAGCAAAGATTCAGCTCTGCCTAACTGCAAAGCCTTGGCTCATGACCACTTAATTAGCTATTACCTAATTTTTTTTCTCAGTTGAGCGAACTGTCTTTTGACCTCCGTCTGCTTCGCTGTTTATTTTCCTTGGCTTTGAACCATGGCATCATTTCTAATGCATGCTAATTCAGTCGCTAATCCAGTTCAATTTTTTGTGTCTTCAAAATATATCTACAATTCATCCCTCAGTGCGCAACGCCTCCTGGCCATCAGCTCACACCTAGCTAGCTTACCCCTTTAACTCTCTCTCTGGTGCCTTCTCCACCCCAGCTGCCCACTTCCAGGCCCTCCAGTGACATTCTAACAAGACTCTTCTAATATTTCTTCTAATACCTCTTGCATCAGGTTATGCCCCTGCCTGGTTTCTTTCTACAGAGTAACTATCTTCACTCCTCTCCAGAAAAATACTAGTCTTCACTAGCTCATATGTAACACCTCTCACTACCGTCTCTCTACTTTCACTCATGTTCTAGGGGTCTGGTAATTTGAACTGTGGAGTTCCGTATATCTTCCCTCTTGTTAGGTAAAATGGGGGAAGGGGACAATAAGAATTTTCAAAGAAGAATAATTATGTTCTTAAAACTAAATGAATTATGTTAATGCACCTCTGACCCACGATGGCTCTGTATCTTTGTAGAGAATTTCTAGCAATGTGGGGGCCCAGTCCTTTGATACTCTCCCCTACTGTGTGGCCTATGCAAATGCTGGCCATCCTTCAAAGAATATTTTGGTTCCCATTTCTTCAGTCGAGCCTTTTCCTGTTATTCTGGTCTTTACTGCCAACCGTCCCACCCCCTGTGAATTCCAGTGATATTTAGAGTTTTTATCGCTAAGGTTAGTGATGGTATTATTTGCATAGTTCATTCTATTGAATGTTGCTATGGTATGTATTGGGGAGGCGGAGGGAACAGATAATGTTTCTTTTGTAACATCTTTATCTTTGTATCATCCACAATGCATTTCATGATGGATTATAAGAAAGATAGTCCATTAATCATATTCTAGAAGTCAGGTTTCTTGAGGCTGTGATACTACTTCACCTAAAAAAGATTGGCAAATTCACAACCAGCTCCATAGTGCTGTAAGAAAGAAGATGGAGCAGAGTGGTGGTCGGTGGAAAGGAAGCAGGCTGTTCAAAGGGAGCCTTGAAGGCTGTGAGTCCGTTGGTGTGGTCTCGGATCCCGTATTCCAGGCCCTCAGCTTGTCAGACCAAGTCTAAGAACTGGAGTCTGTCACACAGCAGGTTTAGTAACAAACCACTCCACAGTTTAGCAGCTCAAACTAATCGCCATTTACTTAGCTTATGGTTTCGTGAATTCGCATTTTGGGCATGGTTTGAACTGGGTGCTTCTTTGGGTCTCTCCAGGCTGGCTGCACCATCTAAAGTCTGTTGCTACATGGGCTGGAGGAGACTTGGTGTAGGATCTAAGATGGCTTCTCCCCATTCCCCAGAGTCTCTCATCCTTCAGCAGGCTAGCCCAGGCTCATTCATATGGCAGCGGGCACGGTTCCAGAGGAGAGAGAGGAAGTGCACGAGGCCTCTGGAGGCTAGGCTGAGAACTGGCTCAACCTCACTTCCATCACTTTCTGTTGAACAAGGCAAGCCGCAGCTCCAGCCCAGATTCAGGGAGTGGGAGAATGGACTACACCTCTTGGTGGGAGGAACTGCATAGTCCATTACAAGGGGGTGGAGTTTCAGGGAGGGAATCCTTATGGCCTTTTTTTTTTTTTAAAGTAAGCTCTGCATCATGACCCGAAGATCAAGTGTCACATGGTCTACCAACCAGGCTAGCCAGGCGCCCCTCCATTATGGCCATTTTATAGTCTACCGCAGCCCAGAGTTCCTCAGACTCCCTGGGTGTTCCACAATGACAAAAATCATTTAACAACTGATGTATAAACCAGAATGTCAGCGTGGTAATTTAAAATGACAAGTGTAACAATCAAGAAGAGATGTCATTTGGGGCAGATGGTCACCAACTTCCCTGAAAAGTGTTGGAAATATATTATCCAATCTCTAAGTTTTCTTTTTCGAGCCTCAAGCCACTTCATGCTGTTCATACATACAAATCACTTCACTACTGTTCATACATTTCATTCTTTGTACGTGTTAATAGAATGAATTTAAAATACTGCTTTCTTTCACATTTACTTGCGCCTTGATTGGTTCTTCAGGACCTGCTATTCCTGCTCTTGACATGGGAGATATCCTGTCTGTTAAGCAGATTACTGTAGATAGCTACTTTTGCTCATTATGTGTTGATTTTCTAGTTTAGTTCATGGGGGAAAACCTTATTTATTTATTTTACCATTCTGGAGGCGCCGCTCATTGTTATTACCCTTGACCCTGCCCTAGAGGCTGTTTTGTTTCCCTCTTGTCACTGTGTCATTGTGAGTGTACAGTGGTCAGTCGTAGTTGTCATAGGGAACCTGTGTGGTCTTGCTTTGAGACACTGATACAGAAATAAAGATAAGCCCAGGTGGGGATTAATGAGAAATCTGACCTGGTTAAAAACTTCACTAAACACTAATTATAAAACTACTTAAGGCAAATTAAGTAGTTTACCTTATTAGAGAGCAAGATTTAAAAATATTTACCTAATGTTTTAAACATTCTATTTGAATATAATATGCTTAACATCTAAAAGCAGTGCTCTACTATAATTAATTATTATTGACTTAAATCTTGGCTTTTTTTAATAATTTTAGAAGGCAGTGTATTTTTATCTCACCGAAAGTGCATCAGGCTGTCAAATAATCCCAGGTCCCACCAGATCATACGTGCTTAATGTATACTGATAAGGAGACTTGTGTAGTTGTTTGTAATATGGGGAGGTGAGCTCTGATTGCGGTTCTATCTTTAATGAGCTGTGTGATTTTCAACAGGTCATATCATTCTCTGAGCCTGTGTTTACTTATCATGAAATAAAGGAAGAGAAAACAGTAATGGTTTTCACTTCATTGTTTAAAGAATGAACTCATTTTTCAAACAAAATCTGAAGTGCAGACTCACTATGTAAAACACATAGAATGTGTATTTTTTAATATAACTTTATTTTTTAACTTCACATTTGTTGTATATTTTTATTCAAAAAGTCCAGCAGTCAGAACCAAGTTGCTACGTGATAAGCATACAACACGCAATGAATGTTATGGTCGGGAGAGGCCATGTAGCAGCATGAACCCCTAGGATGTTTCTGAATTTCTTTTGCCGCATGCACTTCCAAGAAATACCACTTTACACAGGGATGTGGTGGCAAATGAGAGTAGACTTGTAACAATTCACCTTGTAATCTCAAGATGCCTTTAACGAAATTTATTCAGCTGCTTGAAAGAAGAGTACAATAATGAAAAGTTTTTGCTTCCAAGTTAACAACATTTAGCAACTGCCCTCATTCCTTAAGAAGCATTTAAAACTTGCTCCATGCAGTAAAGCCACCTGTAATTTCAGTAGTAACTGCTTTGGTATTGCTCCATGAACTGTCACTTGGAAATTTATTTAATCTCTGTAGTCTCCAATTCCTCAGCTGCAAAATGGGGATAGTAGTAAGGTTGTTGTGAAGATCCAATAAGTTATTTCAAATAAATTAACACTTAGCATACTTCTTGGCCCATTTTAAGTGCTTTATAAAAGATAGACCCAATATATCTGTCTGTCTGCACATGCCTGTCTGTTTGTCAGCCACGATCAGAAGCTTCACCGAAGCAGATAAACTTGGACCCACCCTGGCATTTAGTTTAAGGTAGTGGGTTTCATCCAGAGGTGTGCATGGGGGATAGTAGGTAGTGATTTTTTGTTTTCATGACATGATAGTGCTATTGGCATCTAGTGGGTAGAAGCCATAGATGCTGCTAAACATCCTACAGTGCATGGGACTGTCCCCCGCAGCAGATTATCCTGCCCAGAATGTCAGTGGTGCTGAGGTTGAGAAAGCCTGATGAAGACATGCACACAGACTCCAGGAAGATCACAGTCGTACACTTTGAATTTTTTGAAAGATCAGTGGATAGCCAAGCACCTCCTTGTGAATGACATATTCCTAGAGTTCTGCCACTCCTGTGATGCAGGAGGAACTGCGTTAAAAGTGATTCCAAACTGAATTCACTTGTCAACACAAGTAAACGTTAGTGGTCTCCATTATAACACAGATGATGTTACACATTTTTAAATTAGCTTAAATAATCTTAAAAACTTAAATTTGAAGCAAACGTTTGTTGGGACCCCTGAAGCTTATCCTAGGATTCCTTGGAACACTATTTGAAAACCGCCAATCTGTGGCCCCTTTCAGGTCCAAGAGTCTTTGGCTGTGCTTAAGGGTGAGGTAGGAAATAAAATCTTTAATGGCCTACAGTTTTCATGTAGCATTTCAGCATTCCCAAAATTGCCAGATTCTTTTTTTGAATTTTTAAAAATGTTTATTATGTATCTTTGGGAGAGAGAGACAGAGGAGACACAAGAGGAGGAGGAGCGGGGGCGGGGGGGAGGGAACAGAATCAGAAGCAGGCTCCAGGTTCTGAGCTGTCAGCAGAGCCCGATGTGGGGCTTGAACCCAAGAACTGTGAGATCATGACCTGAGCCCAAGTCAGACACGTAACCCACTGAGTCACCTAGGCACCATAGAAAATCGCCAGATTCAGAGCTGAGAGTCCTGTGTTATTAAATGCAGGGAAAGTGTCGTCTTCCTTCACCAGAGGGAATGGACAAAACAGCAGAAGCAGCCATGGTGCGGTCCGTTCTTCCTCTTCCACCTTCTTCGTCTGATCTTGACAAAATTCCTTCCTGGAGAAGAGGCACATTTTCCATCCCTTAACTCTATGTCATGTCCCACCTTTCCCTTTCCCATTAACAAAGCCTTGTTCACTCCGAATCTCTTATTTCCAAAACCCATAATCCAACCGCTTAGGATAGTATCCCTCTCAGAGGTGCTTGGAGAGGAAGGAGAGAGCTTAGGTGCATTTTCGGCCAGAAATCCTGAAGCCTGGTGTCTCTGTTATCTGGAAGGTTTGGTTTCTTAACCTCTTAGGACCTTAGTTCCCTCACTTATAAAATAAGGACGGTAATAACACTTACCTCCTGTGAATGATGGAAGGACCATTTCCTGTTAACTATTCAAATGCTAGGTGTGTGCATTATTATTAAGGACGCTTGTAGAATTGCCCTGGGGGGAATTGGGGGACTTAGAAGGGATCTCAACATGAACTGTTGACACTTTGCTATAAAGAGGGGTTTTTTAATACTTAATTAATCTCTGCCTATTATATTTGGAAATTTGGAATAATTTTATCCCAGTGGCTTTCCCATTCATTTCCCATATGAACCTTTATCTTACGTCCTGTATAAATCCTCAAAAAGATTATTTGTTTCCTTTAAGTGGCAGCCCAGCTCAACTGAGTGTGTGAACTTACAGATACACATAATTTACAATCAAAGTGGCCCAGGCCCTAAAATGTTTGGAATGGAGAAGGGGCCTCTTGATTAATGGGGCTTCCTCACTGCATTAAAAGTGGAGTATCTGGAGACTTTAGGATACATAAAAAGAAGCCAGGGTAAGGGCTATCAAAGTCTTTTATGAATTGAGTCCCATATGTTCACAGATCTTTGTGCTGGGAAGAAAGAAGTAAAGACTAGGCAGTGGATTTTAAATAGTTCCTTTTTTCTTAGCAGTTTTCCCAAACAAACAAACAAACAAAAATCTTTAATTCCACTTTTTTCTGTAGAAAGGGAATGGGTTTTTTTAAAAGTAAGATTTAAAAAACCCAAAAGTAAGATAATAAAAAACTATGGCAATTGTTCAGTCAGATTAATTTTAAAATGTAAGCTTTGTGTACTGTTTTTAGTATAAATATTTCTGATAATTAAAAAATAAGAGGCTAAGTCGGTTAAGCATCTGACTTTGGCTCAGGTCATGATGTCATAGTTTTTAGGTTTGAGCCCTGCATCAGGCTCTGTGCTGACAGCTCGGAGGCTGGAGCCTACTTCAGATTCTGTGTGTGTCTGTCTCTCTGCCTTTCCTCTGCTCACACTCTGTCTCTCTCTCTGTCTCTCAAAATTAAACAAACATTTAAAAAAAATTTTAAATAAGAGGATAGCCCTCATATTTCTATTTTACGTCTGTTTGGGAAATTATGAGTGTTTGGGAAATTAAAACTTGGGCAAATGAGTGTTTCCCACATTTTTTTGTGATCTGTTATTAGCTATATTTACATTTCCCTAGCACATTACTAGTTTTATGTCATTCTTGACATTGTCAGAATGAAAACCATGTATGAAATGTCTGCACATTTATAATCCAACACCATATTAGCTTGCCTGTTGTTTTTTTAAATGTCTTACTGAAGTTCTGTTAAATCTGGGTTGTACTAACAATGCTAATTTTTTTTCTCAAATCTTATGTAGCATGTATCGTGACTAATAACTTCAGAAGCTAGTTACATCTTCAGAGAGCATCAGCTTAAGGTTGCTCTCTCCAGAAATTGGGATTTGATTCTGGACTTCCATAGCTTATCTCTTTTCTAACCTTATCTTCGAATTTTAAAAGTTTTAAAATAAAAGATACAGAAACACTTTTAAAAGTACATAACTTTATATTATTCCTTCCTTCCCAAAGAATCACAGTCTCAGACTTCATAGACAACACACCACTTAATTATTCTGTTGTGACTAACTTCGATACTTTTGGAGAAGGATTTTATGAAGGGTTCTGGAAGAAAGGAATAGGGCCAGAGAAGATTTAGGAGGTGGCCAGAACCCCCTCCCTCCCGAAAGTGGTTGAATGGGGAGGAGAAGTATGTTAAATAAACAATGTCCTCTTAGGAGCTCCCCTCCTGGTTGAGGTCAGATACATGAGGATTACTCTAGGGACCATCATTTTTCTTTTTGGTTTAGATTCTGATAGCATTGTCCTCAAAGGGTCAAATTGTATTGTATTTTTAATTTTTTAAAAGTAATCTTGGGGCGCTAAGGTGGCTCAGTCGGTTGAGGGTCCAACTTCAGTTTGGGTCATGATCTCATGTTTGTGAGTTCAAGCCTTGCATCAGGCTCTGTGCTGACAGCTCAGAGCCTGGAGCCTGCTTCAGATTCTGCGTCTCCCTCTCTCTCTGCCCCTCCCTCGCTAATGCTCTGTCTCTCTCTGTCTCGAAAATATATAACACATTAAAAAAAGTTTTTAGAAAAGTGATCTCTATGCCCAGTGTGGGGCTCAAACTCAAAACCTTGAGGTCAAGAGTCACATGCTCTCCTCTCTGAGCTAGGCAGGTGCCCCAAATGACCGGATTTTAAGCACTTTTCTTGAAAATTTTCTGGACTCCTCCTTTAGTAATGCCTGAGTCCAAATGAATGATTATTCACAGACACTTCAGTAAGTGCTGTGGTGTAGATAGCAAACCTTTTATCTTTAGCTATAGGTTTTATTCTCAGTCTAATGAACAGATCCAAGGAAGACACTTCCAATATTTTGGGATTCCTAGTTTTTATTTCCCACAAGTAATAGTGAAGCACCATCAGATGTCACTAATTTGTAGCTAACATATTTTATTAATTCCACAAATATATATTGAGCACCTACTATGTGCCAGGCACTGTTCTAGGTGCTCAAGATACATCAGTTGTAAAACAAAGATCGTTGCCTTCTTGAAGCCTACCCTTGAGTTAGAGGAACCGACCATAATGATTAACATAATAAATTAAAAAATTATATGGTATATGGTTAGTCTGCTTGGGCTGCCGTAACAAAGTACCAAAGACTTGGTGACTTGAACAAAAGACACTTATCTGTCACAGTTCTGGAGGCTGGAAGTCTGATATGTTGATATCTGATATGGAAGTCTGATATGGCAAGTGTGGTTTCTCCTGAGGCTACCCTTTTTGGTTGAAGATGTCCACCTTCTTGCTGTGTCCTCCCATAATCTTCCCTCTGTGTGCATGCATCCCTGCTGTCTCTTCTTACAAGATATCATTCAGACCAGGTTCGAACCCCACCCTAATGGCCTCATATAACTTGAACTATTTCCCTATCTCCCCAAGTAGAGCCACAAAGTGGGTTAGAGCTTCAACATAAGAACTAGTGGGGGTGGGTACAATTCAGTCCTTAACAATAAGTTATCAAGTGATAAATATTTTGGAAAAAAAAAAAAAGAAGATTCAAGTAAGGTAAGAGAGACTGGGTTTACTATGGGGTGGGGATTGCAATTCTGAATAGGATAGTCAGGGTCGACGTCATTGAGAAGGTGGTACTTGAAGGTCAAGTTACATTCACATGTTGTTATAACCCAGGGACCAACCAGAAGTGGAGGCCGGTAAAGAATGTAGGGTGGGCAGCTGATAGAACTAGGTTCTAGTCCCAGCTCCGCATCTCTCTGGTGGTAAAACTTTCAAATGTCACCTTAGCCTTCCAAGGTCTAATTTCTAAATGTGCTGGTCTGTGTGAACTTGTGATTCCAGAATGTGTACCCTTAGAGGGAACAAGGGAGAAAGGACTTTATGGTGGTATACTGGTTAGGGTAGGCGGTGGGCAATAAGGCAAAAGCTTTTGGGGGTTTATCATCATCTTCTTTTTTTGTTAAACAGGAATGGGCTCTGGGTTCACTGTAATAAGTGTTACTAAGAAATGTGTATTAGGATGAAATCTTCTTTCTCAAAAGACAAACCCAACTAATGTAACCAACCTAAAGTTCCTACTGCAAGGCCCATTGAAGGGGAGCAAGATGCCGGGGAAAGTGGCCAGTGGTGGAAGAGGTGCTTGTCTTCCTTCTTGGTCTTTCCCAGGGATTGAGTAGCTCAGTGGGTGAAGGCCTGTTGTGGTGTAGCCAAGCCACAGAATCCATCCCATAATAGACCAGTTAGCTCTGCCCTGACCGCACACTCCACACCAATCAACCATGCTAAAAATGGAAAAAGGACATTAGTGGAAAAACTGGTGAAATCTGAATAAAATCTGGAGTTTGGATCATAGCAATGTGAATTTCTGAATTCTGACAAACGCACCATGGCTAAGTAAGAGATGAGCATTGGGGAATGCTGGGCGAAGAATATATGGGAACTTCCTGAACCATCTTGCAACTTGTCTAGAATTCCAAAATCATTTCAAAATAAAAGATTTTCTGTTAAAAAATGCCCATCAAGAGGGGCGTCTGGCTGGCTTAGTCAGTGGAGCGTGTGACTCTTGATCTCGGGGTTGTGAGTTCAAGCCCCACGCTGGATGTGGAGGTTACTTAAAAATAAAATCCTTAAAAAAGTGCCCATCGTGGGCTTAGAGATGACTTGAACCGCAGATGTGGATTTATTCACCGTGACTGGGAAACAGTTCCAAATGTGTGCCCCAGTGTTTGAGGGTCAGGAGCGTCAGTTTATAATAAGGCAAGTGTGGGGTGTCTCCAGTCTGAGCTTTTATGTGGCAAATTCATCATCACCTTACCACCCCACCCCAGGTTTTTGCTTTGGGGACTGCCTCTGACTCATGTTTATGTTGAATATTTTCTGGCAGGATAATTGCCTGAAAGCATTATTTTATAATAGGATTAAGTGGGAAGAATGCTCATAGGTCAGGGAGGCCGCAGCATATAAAGGAAAGAAGACATTTAGGGAAACTAGAGGGAAAATGACCACTTTGTAGAGGCAGCACTTCTTCAAATATGATAGATTCTGAAGATGCTCATGGAGTGTGTTGTATTTTTTCTGCCCAGGTCCCATACTATTTTGATCGGGTTGTGATCAATGCACTGATTATGCATTCCACATCTCATTAAGTCTGGGGACAGCTGAGAAGGGGTGTGGCCTTTTATATATGTATATATACAATACCTCTCTTCTTCTGACAGCTGCAAATCAGAAGGAGCCCATGGATCTTAACTTTAAAGTGAAAGAGGAGCCGAAGGAAGAAGAGGCCTTGAGTGCCACTTTACCTCGCTCCAGCTACATGTTCAGCCCGGAATCTGAAGCGCCAGCCCCATGCATCTCTGAGGATACCCTTAAGCCCCAGGAGGGGAAGGGGAATGTGCTAAGGCCGGATATGTCCGTCAAAGCAGCGTCCGAACTTCTCATGAAACTATCAGGTACTTGATTTATTCTAAAATATTCACATTCTGCTCATTTCATTTGAAGCCAGCTGGGCTGCTTCCTGCATGGGTTATAATTAGCCTAATGGTGGCAAGAGCTCATTATTGAGGTGAATTCAGGAATGACTGGATGCCTGGGCTCACGTTCCTGTGTTGTGTGTCCGAGTCTGTTTGCGGACATTCACTGTGTACCTGTCTCCTGAAATACAGCCTTCTTTTCCTGGAAATTGTTGGAAAACACTGTTGCTTTCTGAGATGATGCAGGTCATAATCTTAAGTGGGTTCTAATGACATTCAAAGCACTTCTACTAATTGATCAAAATATCTATTCTTTCTTGATAGAGGACCTTTCTTTTTGTGTGTATTTGTACTGTATTCGTTAAGAACCATTAAAAATATTTTTCTTAATTTAATAAGCAGTTGAGATGGCACTTGAAGTAATTACCAATAGAGTGGCAATAAGAGATTTTATGAAGAGAAAATTTCATATTGGAATATTATAATAATTAATCTAAGTTCTTGCGATGAATGAATAATATTTTGGTAGTATATAAATGTAATCCCAGCCCGTCAGCAGTAAGAGAAATGGGTTATAATTGGAAATTCATGTATTTTGGGTTCTTTTCCATGCGGTCTCCCACTGCCTCTTCAAAACAGGTAAAACTCAAAAGTATGGCTTTCAGAGCATGGAGAGAAAAGTTATACCAATAATAATAGTTACCAAGTCATACCCCAGCCTCAGCTCACTAAAGGTGATTTTTAGAAACTCTGTTCAAAATACTAATATGAGTCAAAAGCTCTTTCAGATTGTAACTTGCTGTGCTTAGAGGATGAAAGCAGGAAATATATTAGGGAGACTCCTTCCTGGTAATTTCATCAGCAAATCTGACTGTGTCTCTGGTTTACCAGTAGGTTGGGAAGTAAGAAATGAATAGTGATTTACTTAGAGCCATTATATCAGGACAGTTGAAATTCCTGTAGTTGCCAGTTGGTGGGGTTAAGAATTTCTTTCCTTTGATGTTAATTTAGCACACACTGGAACTTCAGGGGAATATGATTTATTACAGATAAAGCATGATACAGTCATTACATCCTTATGATAGCCCTGTTTTTCTTTCTTTTTTTTTTTAATGTTTTGTTTATTTCTAGGAGAGAGAGAGACAGCGTGAGCAGGGGAGGGTCAGAGAGAGAGGGAGTGAGTCACAGACTGAAACAGGCTCCAGGCTCTGAGCTGGCAGTCAGCGCACAGCCCGACGCGGGGCTCGAACCCACGAACCGCGAGATCATGACCTAAGCGAAAGTCGGACGCTTAACCGACTAAGCCACCCAGGCGCCCCTATAGCCCTGTTTTTCTAAACTTCACAGTGATGGTTCAGCTTCTCTTAAGCAGATGGGAGGTCTAGCAAGACTGTACTGATTTTCAAAAGGTGAAAGTTTAAATAAAATGATGTTCCTGCCAACATATTTTCATATACTTGAGCCCTCCTTCCTGTGTCAAAAAGTCTCAGTGACGTAGAGTATAATGCCTGTTGTTTTTCTAGTCAGTTCGGAGGGGTCACACAGCTCTCTGATTCTTCTTGCATGGCATAGGCTTTCGTATGGCAGTGACCCTCTATCAACAGCGACTCTTGTTGGTAGGATCCTAGTGTATGCTATTTCTGTTTCAGAGTTTGCTATGCAACCAGTATTGTGAGCAGGGAGAGCTGGGATGGCACCAAAAGATAACATGCAAGAATAAGATTTCAAGAAACTTTTTTTTTTTTTTTTTAAAGTAGGCTCCATGCCCAGTGTGGAGCCCAGTTCAGGGCTCTAATTCATGACCCTGAGCTAAGATCAAGAGTCAGATGCTTAACTGACTGAGCCACCCAGCGGCCCTGTGAAAAGATGTTCTTTAAGGAAGACATTTTATCCTGACCCTTTTAACAGATGTGATTTGAGACGCTGAAGTATGAAATCATTTCCTATATAATAATGATATCCCTCAAATAGAATATGGCCATACAGCCATGCACATTTACTGATCTTTGTGGACAACAGTGACCCTTCTGAATGTTTTTGTTGACTCACATTGGGTGCATGTGCTATGGGTTCAACGACAGTTGAATCTAATGACACAGTCGTTTTCCAAAGGGCATCTGCCCTGCTTCCTAGTGTGGAAATGAAAACTTGTTTGAATGACTAACATAACTCTTTTCTGTCCTGAAAAATTTCCCCAACATTCTTTGTGTAAGAGACTTAGGTGAAAGAGATATGCATCACAGCCCATATCCTCTATATGGTTGTGGTCTTCAGAGGCAGTCCAGGGCAATGGCTTCCATTCCACAAGCACTTTGCACTTAGAACTCCATACTTCTACATTCTAGCAGACTATGATCACGTCAGCTGTGAAGAAGTTTCTCAGTTAGCCCTAAAACTAGACAAGTGACTTAAAAACAAGTGTCTTTCATTCCTAAGCCGTAAGGTAAAGAGGACTCACCCTTTATTCGGTTTAAAGTGGATATTAGAGTTTCTAATCATGGATGGAGCAGTGCTCTTGGAAGAAGGATGTTGGGGAAAAACTTGCTATGCTTTCTCTCCTCAAGATGTAATATTAGCAATTTCAGGATTCATACCCTCAAAGACATCCAAGTAAAGGACTTGTTGGTGTCTTCAAATCCCCTTTCCCACGATAGTTCCTTTCCCTGCATAGACAAGAGGTCTTTCTCTTGTCCATGCATGGATGTCCTTGCACCCGTGCAGGTTAGTCAAGGCTGCATTAGGTTCACCTGGGCTGATACTCGCAAAGCCTTGCTGCAGGCATTCTCACAAACAGGAGTCCCTATTGCTTCCTGCCTTGTTAACTTTGATTTGTAGTCTCTGTGACATTGAAGAAAATCCTATCGGCCAGGAAGCGTTGGGTGAGAAAAGTATGCACCATGCATTATTATACATTTTTTTTCTTCTTCCAGATTTGAGAAGACGTGAAATAAAAAAGATTTTTCTTCCTTGTTGCTTATTTCCTTGAGATTAGAAGCTGTGATCTGCGGCGTAGGCCCTCTCAGTCTTTTCACTGAATTAATAAGAGGAAGCTGGTCAACAATTTTGGCTGCCTCACTTCCAATTTTAAATTAATTTATGTTGACTCCTCAGTGATGGATGTTGGGCACAGGGCCTAGTGAAATATCATGTGAAACTTTCCTGTGCAGAGACACGTCTGTAGGTATATTGTTTTCCAAACTGACATTTACGCTTTATGGGAAAAACACAGATGAGGTAGAGGCTAGGCTAAATTTTTCATTAACTGTGTGTTTGGGAAAATCTGAGTTTTCTTCCTTCCTGCAGCTCAAGTTCTACTTCCAGTTGTTAATTGGGAAGTCAAGTGCCTGACAGCTGGGCCGAGTAAATTGATTACCATAAAGAAAGCAACTCACTCTAAGGAAACTGCTGGATGTCTGTGACTACCTGTTGTTATGGGACACAGACAGCCAAAACAATCAGACTTTTTTGCTAAAGCACATAGTTGCCAAAGATAATTCCCAGAAGTCTTGAAAAATCCCAAGTTTGATACAGAGGATGTGTAACATTAGACAGAGAGAATCCTGTCACTGTTAAACCCTGGTTTTGTAACGTCTAGTGACCTCACAAACTTATGGAACAGATGTGTTACCGCAGATGAGCTGCAGTGCAGAAGACGACACAAAACTTGATCTCTGATGTGCTGTAAGAGAAGTAGCTAGACACACAGAGATAAAGAAATACCCCTTCTCCCTTTGGGGAGCCACATGTTTGCATGGGAATAAATATGTCAAATGTAATATATATGCGGTTAAACCTAGAAGTAGTGGGTTAAGAATGCCATTTCAAAAATACGAATTCCACAAAAATAAAAGTTGAAGTTACTTCAGAAGCATTAATGAAAAACTAAGCACTTAAATTTATCTAACATGGTAAATACAGCCTAATATTAGACCTTAATTTGAAACACATCTATAGGTGTTCTTGTTTCTTTGCTTAAGGAAGGAAACTGAATTGATTTATATTCATTTCTGATTTATATTTATTTAGCCCAGTCTAGTCTTAGAGAGAAATATAGATTGTAATCACCTCATGTAGAGAAATCCAAGCAGGCCCTAGATTTGAAATACACAGCGATGTAGAATTCAGGGAATCTCCTGAGTAAGGTAGGGCTTCGGCTATGAAAAAGTTCTTTATTTTCTTATTTATTTATTTATTATAAATTTTTAAAGTAGTCTCTACCCCCAACATGGGGCTTGAACTCACGACCCCAAGATGAAGAGTCACATGCTCTACTGACTGAGGCAGCCAGGTGCCCCATAGCCATGAAATATTTAGAAGCAGGTAAACTTGGGTATGATGAAGTTTAAGGTGAGTTTAAACTCTGGGGTGAACTGAAACAGAGAAGAAAGAGATCCCCAAATTGACTTTATTAACAGTTTTTAAAAATTTTTTTATAACATTTATTCATTTTTGAGAGAGAGATCGAGTATGGGTCGGGGAGGGGCAGAGAGCGATGGAGACAGAATCTGAGGCAGACTCCAGGCTCTGAGCTGTCAGCACAGAGCCCGACCTGGGGCTTAAACTCACACACAAGCGGGGAGTTCATGACCTGAGCCAAAGTCGGACGCTTAACCGACTGAGCCACCCAGGGGTCCCTATTAACAGGTTTAATTAAGGGCCTTCTGGTTGTACATAGTAAATCCTCTTCAGCAGGTTTAGGCAAGCCAGGGGAAGTCACTAGAAGATGCAGGTTTGGGATTAAGTTATGGAACCCCAGGGCAGGGATGCAGAAGGGTGTGAGTCTCTCACTGAAGCCAGGGTCCGGAGGACCACGTGGAAACCAGGAAGCTCTTGTTCTTTACCTCATCCCTGCTTCTCTGCGTATGCAGATGGACTTTTTTGATTACCCATTTCACATGGTAGGAAATGGCAGTTTTTTGCAGCTTTCTGAGTGTGCCTTTTATTCTGCCAGACAGAAATTCCTTAGTCCCAATTCCAAATCCCAGCTGATTGCCTCAGCTCCAGTTGGGATCCACAGTGGAAGCTTCTGCTTCCACTAGGAAGCTAGGGATAAGAGCATGCTGGGCAGAGATGGCTGTGGTCACGGAGGATGGCTGTGAGGGAGAAGGATCCCCAGAAATGCATCTTGGGTGGGCAAGAATGGGGGTGGCTTGGAACCAGGAAGATAAACAATACATGTGAACCACAAAAGTTTGAGGAGCAAATTATGGTAATTGCTGCTATTTAAATATTGAATGTAAATGGATTTTGGCCTTTGGGTGACTTGTACCTTTCTTTTATGGTAGAGTCTTGGGGAAGACCCGCCCAGCCAGGACTCTGTATGTGCTGAGGCACTGCTTCTCAAAGGGTGGTCCCCAGACTGGCAGAATCCGCATGGGTGGGGGAGGATAAGGGAATGTTCGAAATACAAAGTCTTGAACTCTACTCTGGACCTTGTTGAAACTGAGGTTGGAGGCCCAGCTCTGTGTTTTTGCAAGCCCTCCAAGTGAACCTGACAGCTACGTTTTGAGAATCACTGTGCCGAAGAAATGGCTGATTAAAGAAATAAATTTCGTCCATCTGAGAAGCATGCCTTACTTAAGGCTGACAGGGAAGAAAACTGTATTAAATGTACATTTTTTTTTTAAAAAGAGCCTCTCTTCAGTAGAGCTTCTTTTTAACTTATTCTGAAATAATGGTATCTGGGAACCGTTCTGTAGAAGGGCACATGTACCTAATAAATCAAGATAGTGTTGGTCGTGAGCCTCGGATTAATACTGCTTTTTTTCAGTGTTCTTCGTTGTTAAATTTCATGGTTATTCCCGGGCAATGTTGGCTTTTGTACAGTTGAACGGTTTTTAGTATATTCACAGAGGTTTGCAGCCATCACCACGGCTAGTTACGCAACATTTTCGTCACCTGGGAAAGAACTCTGTATCCATTAGCAGTCACTCCTCACGCATCTCCATCCCACCGCCGACCCTAGGCAATCACCAGTCTGCTATTTGTCTCTATAGATTTGCCCGTTCTGTACATTTCATATGAATGAAGACCTACAATATATGATCTTTTGTAACTGCCTTCTTTCACCTAGCATAATGTTTTTAAGGTTCATCTCTGGTGCTCATCTGTAGTACTTTATTCCTTTTTATGGCTGAATAACATTCCATTGGATTTTATTGGAATAAATACATCAATAATTAGTATTAATTTTATATGTGGTATAAAATAGATATATGCCACGTTTTGTTTATCAAGTCATCTATTGGTGAATGTTGGCTTGTTGCCCAACTTTTGGCTGCTGTGATCACTCATGTACATGTTTTTTTTTTTCTTTTGGTGGACCCGTGTTTAGTTTCTCTTGGGTGTCTACCTAGGAGTGGAGCTACTGAATCAAATGGTAACTCCATGTGTAACACTTTGAGGAACCGTCAAACTGTTTGCCAAAGCAGCTGCACCATTTGACATTCCCACCAGCACTGTGTGAGAGTTCTAATTTTTCCATATCCTTGCCAAAACTTACTATTGTCTGTCTTTTTTATTATAGCCATCATATTGGGTACGCACTGGTATTCCACTCTGGCTTTGATTTGCATTTCCTGATGACTGGGGATATTTTCACGTGCTTATTGGCCGTTTTGTGTATCTGCTTTGGAGAAATGTCTATTCAAGTCCTTTTCCTGCTTTTTGAGTTACTTGTCTTTTTAGTCTTGAGTTGTAAAGGTTCCTTAGAAATTCTGGATATAAGCCCTTTATGAGATATCTAATTTGCAAATATTTTCTCCCATTCTGCTGATTGTCTTTTCATTTTCTTGATGGCATTATTTGTGGCACAAAAGGTTTTAATTTTGAAATAGTCCAGGTTATCTCTCTTTTCTTTTGTGGCTTGTGAGGACCATCATGTTTTCTGTAATTCCAAAAATTAAGTAAAAATGCAAAATAGTTTAACATTAAAATAAAAGCATGTCCTTGCTTATATGAGCACAGCATTTAATTTTCAGATAAAAAGCCTATGACAGCTAATTTATTTAATACAGATCTCCCTAGTGTAGTTGACCCGTCTGATTTCTGTGTTTGCCATAGCATTCTATAATTCAGCCGATGGCAAAGGATATTTGTATGTCAGCTTTTGAAATGACTTACAATGAATGTGATTAGTAACGGTCTTACAACTAATGGCCAGATCACTGTCCTCATGCCATACATATCCTAAGCAACTCTCGGGATATGCATGTGTATGTATACGTATACATATACACATATATGGACATATATATATATATATGGATATATATATATGTATATATGTATGTACACACAGATACACAGAAAACCCATAACTAGGGGAGTTCTACCTTTTTTTTTAAGTTTATTTATTTATTTTGAGAGCGAGAGAGAGAGAGGGGAGGGGAGGGGCAGAGAGAGGGAGAGACAGAACCCCAAGAAGGCTCCGTGCTGTCAGCGCAGAGCCTGACATGGGGCTTGAACTCACAAACTGTGAGATCATGACCTGAGTCAAAATCAAGAGTCGGCCGCTTAACCAACTAAGCCACCCAGGCAGCCCAAGAGTTAAATCTTAAATAAGGACTTAGACTGTTTTTTTGGAACTTGAAAACTCAGTGAGAATTGAAGGTATTTGGAGTGTGAAAACCATGTCTTATACAAACAAGGAATGGATCACTTTAATAACATAAAAACATGCCATGTTTATATACCAAAGAGAATCATTTTCTTGAAGGTCTAGATCTTGTTAAACTGAATGGAGGTGCAGCAGTGTTATTTACCTGACTGTTCAGGCAGACAGAATAGCAACTAGCCATGTGCAGTTCTGGAAGGACCATTGTTTTCTCAGCAAGAAGAAAGAACTTGCTTCGAAGGGATTCTCCTATCATCATTGGTGTTACTGTCAGTCTTTGACTAGTGTGCCGCCTTCTATTCATTTCAGAATGTCACACACCGTTTACAAGTCTTGAAGGGACACACCTGAGACGCTGTTGCTGCTCTGCTCCCCCACCTAATGCAGGAGCTTTTCCGGTTCACACCCCCAGGGCCAGCACCTCTGGGAACTCTTTTTCCCCGCAGAGCCCTCACTCCTCTGCTCACCCTTTTGCTTTCTTGACCCAGCTTCCTCCGCCTCCCACACTGAGGCCTGGGACTCAGAAGGACTGGACTCAAAAGGGCTCTTGTTTTATTATCATTTCCCTGTTGCATAGCTGCATATATTAATATGGCCATGAAGATTTGTATTGGCGTGTGTTTCCAGAAACCAGGCAAGAACTCTGAAAGGAATTTTATAGGCTCCACCTTCGTTATAGATTCCTCTTCTGTTTGGCTGAACTGGGGGAGGCAAGGGTTTGATCACAGCTCTAAGGGTTGAGGGTAGTGCTGTAGGATGGCAGGGTGGGGGATGGGGGTGGGATGTAAGTAGGGCAGGATGAGGTGTGGACGGGTTCCAGATCTTCCTTTGATAATACTGAACAAAGGAATGAAGAATGCCACCTAGAAAATGTGTTTGCAGTTGGGATGGCGTGCCCTCCTCGTTCTTGTGTTGTTTTCTGTTTCTTGGTGTAAATGACTGCAGGCGTTCTCTGCAACACGAACTGTGACCAAGAGAGGCCACTACCAAGTACTATTCCATGGTGACAGCTCTACGAAGAAGCTTCAGTTTCGGAGGGGTCCAATTGCAGTGTCGATGCAAATATTTGAGTAACCGGTCAAACACTCTATGCTGTTTTTCACACAGAGGACAAATTTCCCTGCCCGGTAGAAGCTGTGTATCACCCTGGTTTTTATGTTTCTCGAAAAGGTTCCAGCCCTTTTGGCTGTATGTTACCACAGTTATAGTCTGTAAGGAAGAGCACGGCCACTATTTCCCTCAACGAGAGATCTAAAACATACTCATTCCACAGTGGGTCTTCTCCACATGCCTTATCAACCTTTCACCTTTAACTTATTCACGTGTATAATTAAATCCCAGTGGGTTCTGTGCTCATCTGGATACAAACTGGTATTACAGAGGTGCCTCTGAAGAAGGAAATCCTTTCTTTACTGCCATGTAGCCCGTCCACTGCTCAGTGGCCCATCACCCGCTGAACAGGGCCTCAAGTGGGTGATAGTGCCTTGGTCACTCAGTGTGTAAGCACCAGAGGATACCCACAGTCTGAAAGCCATGGAACATGTTTCCATGGGGTAGGGCAGTGTCCATATTGGATCAAGAATGGGAAACTAATGAAGCAAACTGTTCTCCCTTATGGCTTCTATCCTTCTTCTTTTTTTTCTTTTTTAAGTTTTATTTATTTATTGAGACAGAGAGAGAGAACACATGAGCAGGTGAGGGGCAGAGAGAGAGAGAGAGAGGGAGAATCCCAAGCGGGCTCCATGCTGTCAGCTTGGGGCCTGAGATGGGGTTCAAACTCATGAACAATGAGATCATGACCTGAACCTAAATCAGGAGTCAGACGCTTAGTTGAGTGAGTCACCCAGGTGCCTCTATTTTTCTTTAAAAAAAAAAAAAAAGAAATTCTAAACTAAAAAAAGTTTAATGGTGTTATGTTAATTTTAGGTGTACAATATAATGATTCAGCAATTCTATACATGACTCATTGCTCATCAAGATACGTGTACCCTTAATCTTTTTAATCTATTTCACCCATAGCCCCACCCACCACCCTCCTGCAAGCACCAGTTTGTTCTCTGTATTTAAGAGTGCTTTTTTTGTCTCTTTTTCTTTGTTTTTTCATTTCTTTCTTAAATTCCACATATGAATAAAATCATATGGTATTTGTCTTTCTCTTACTGACTTATTTCACATAGCAGAATACCCCTGGGTCTATTCATGCTGTCACAGATGACAAGATCTCAGTCCTTTTTATGGCTGAGTAATACTCTATTGTATAAATATACACCACATCTTTTTTATTCCTTCCTCTATAGTTACACATTTGGGTTGCTTCCATATCTGAGCTATTTTAAATAACAGAGAGGTGCATATATATTTTTGAATTAGTGTTTTCATTTTCTTTGGGTAAATATCCGGTGGTAGAATTACTGGGCCATACGGTAATTCTGTTTTCAATTTTTTGAGGAACCTCCATACTATTTTCCACAGTGTCTGTACCAGTTTGCATTCCTGCTAACAGTGTAAGAGGGTTCCTTTTTCTCCAAATCCTAGGCAAAATCTGTTGTTTCTTGTGTTGTTGATTTTAGCCATTTTGACTGAAGGTGCTATCTCATGGTGGTTTTGATTTGCATTTCCCTGATGATGGGTAATGTTGAGCATCTTTTCATGTGTCTGTTGACCATCTGTGTGTCTTCTTTGGGAAAATATTCATATCTTATGCTCATTTTTAACTGGATTATTAATTTTGGGGGTGTTGAGTGATATACATTCTTTACATATTTTGGATATTAACTCCTTATTGGATACATTATTTGCAAATGTTTTCTCCCATTCAGTAGATTGCCTTTTTATTTTGTTGATGTTTTCCTTCCCTGTGCAAAAGCTTTTTATTTTGGTGTAGTACACATAGTTTACTTTTGCTTTTGATTCCCTTGCTTGAGCAGACATATCTAGAAAAATGTTTTATGGTCAATGATAGAGAAATTGCTCCTACGTCTTCTTCTAGGAGTTTTATGGTTTCAGGTCTCCTACTTTTTAGTCCATTTCGAGTTTATTTTTGTGTGGCATAAAAAAGCGATTCAGTTTCATTCTTTTGCATGTAGCTGTCCAATTTTCTCAACGCCTTTTATTGAAGAGAATGTCTTTTTCCCATTGTGTATTCTTGCCTCCTTTGTTGTAGATTAATTGACCATACAAGTATGGGTTTATTCTTGGGCTTTCTGTTCTGTTCTGTTGATCTGTGTGTGTATTTTTGTGCCACTACCATTCTGTTCTGATTACTATACCTTTGTAGTATAACTTAAAATCTGGGACTGTGATACTTTCAGCTTTATTCTTCTTTCTCAATATTGCTTTGTCTGTTCAAGGTCTTTTACGGTTCCATACAAATCTTAGTATTACTTTTTCTAGTTCTGTGAAAAGTATTGTTGGTATTTTGATAGGAATTGTCTTAAATCTGTAGATTGCTTTGAGTAGTATGGGCATTTTAATAATATTGCTTTTTCTAATCCATGGGCATGGAATATTTTTTCATTCATTTCTGTCATCTTTAATTTCTTCCATGAATGTTTTATAGTTTTTGGAGTACAGGCCTTTCACCTCCTTGATTATGTTCATTCTTAGGTATTTATTAATTTGGTGCAATTGTAAATAGAATTGTTTTCCTAATTTCTCTTTCTGCGACTTCATTATTAGTGTATAGAAATACAATGGATTTCTGTATATTGATTTTGTATCCTGTGACCTTGCTGAATTCATTTATTAGTTCTAATAGTTTTTAGGTGGAGAGTTTAGAATTTTCTATATGTAGTATCATGTCACCTGCAAATAGTGAAAATTTTATTTTTCCTTCTGATTTGGATGCCTTCCTTTCTTTGATTGCTGTGGCTAGGACTTATAGTACTATGTTGAATAAAAGTGGTGATAGTGGACATCTCTGTCATGTTGCTGACCTTAGAGGAAAACTTCTCAGTTTTTCACCATTAAGTAGTATGTTAGCTGTGGGTTTTTTATATGTGGCCTTTATTATATTGAGATCTGCTCCCTCTAAACCTGCTTTGCTTAAAGCTTTTATCATGAATAGATGTTGTACTTTGTAAAATGCTTTTTCTTTATCTATTGAGTTGCTCATATGGCGTTTATCCTTTCTCTTGTTAATGTGATGTATCATGTTGATTACTTTGCAAATATCGGACCATGCTTGCATCCTTGAAATAAATCCCACTTGATCATGATAAATGGTTTTTTAAATGTATTGCTGGATTTGGTTTGCTAATGTTTTTTGAAGATTTTTGCATCCATATTCATCAAAGGTATTGGAATATAGTTATATTTTTGTAGTGTCTTCACCTGGGTAAATGCTGGTCTTGTAGAAAGAATTTGGAAGCTTTCCTTCCTCTTCTATAATTTGGAATAGTTTGAGATCAATAGGTATTAATTCTCCTTTAAATATTTGGTAGAATTCACCTGTGAAGTTCATCCTGGACTTTTGTTTGTTGGAAGTTTTTTGATTACTGATTCAGTTTCACTGGTAGTAATTGGTCTTTTCAAATTTTATATTTCTTCCTGATCCTGTTTTAGAAAGTTGTATGTTTCTAGGAATTTATCCATTTCTTCTAGGTTACCTAATTTGTTGGTATATAATTTTTCCCAATATTCTCTTATAATCCTTTGTATTTCTGTGGTGTCATTTATTATTTTTTCCTTCATTTCTGATTTCATGGGAGTCCTCTTTCTTTCTAAGTGAATCTGGCTCAAACTCTACCAATTTTGTTTATCTTTTCAAAGAACCAGCTCCTGGTTTCATTAATCTGTTCTTTTGTTTTTTAGTTTCTGTTTCATTTATTTCTCCTCTAATCTTTATTATTTCCTTCCTTCTACTCACTTTAGGCTTTGTTTGTTTCTGTTTCTCCCTAATGGCCTCTATTATTGTTATGTGAAGACAAAGGATTGGAAAGTGACATTTTTGCTTTATCCAAGGAGGACCAATGACATTCTTTCTGAAGGGATCTTGGTCTCCCCTCCTCATAATTCTATTTACTGTACCCATGTATCTATTTTTCCCAAATCCAAACCATCCTGAGTTTGTGCTCTGAGTTGATTTACTTCCTATTTTTCAAATGTGGGATAGTAGCTGGATTCGAGCACATTTCCTGGTTTCCGGTGGCTTGCCGTATGCTTCGATCACTTATCTCCACAGCTGGAGAAATGGGGGAGAAGTGAAAGAATATACTTGTGACCCACCACATTTCATCTTGGGTCCAAAATCAGGTGGTGAGGGTCATCGTTTAAAGAATGATTTATTAACTCACTTCCTTACTTCCTACTACTACCATCCCTATCCCCCCTAAACCCACCTAAACATATTCACACACCTCCGTACTGTTGCTAGCAGAGATTCTTCCTAGTGTTTTGGGGTGGGAGTATTCATGGAGACACCTTACTGGAGGAGTCCTGTCGTCCACATATATGTAGCTAAAGGTACGCCTAGTAGCCCCTCTGGTCAAGAAGGAGAGAGGCTCTCAGCAGAGATAAAGGATTAATGAGAATGAAAGGTGAAGTTGCAGTGATTTGCGGACTTATTTTGAGAGTGGAATCAGCATGCCTCGCTCTGCATTTGAATATTGGTAGTAACCTTCACTTGGAATTCATCAACACTTACATATTAGCTCACATATTGGATAATATGTAGAAAATATCTTTTTCTCCTCACTTCGTTTTAAAGAGCTGTGGCAAATAAAGAAGAAAACTGGGAAGTAGGAGGATAATTTAACAGAGACAGATGGTGGTCTCCTTCAGTTACTTGTGCTAAAGCCTTTGTGCCCTGTTTATCCCATTTTAATGCTGTTGAAAATATTTTCTCCTAACACATTGTTTATGTTAGAAAGCTCTTCCTATCCGACTCTTTCTCGGCTTTCTGGGAGACACCCAGAACTGCAGTGTTCATCCTTTGTGTAACAGTGAGTGGTCAAGCATTAGGGCCTCATTCTCAGTTTAGGGGTCACCACCCCCTTCCTCCCCTTGCCTCCGATTAGCTGTTTGTTGCTCTTCAGCACCTGCACTGGAGGGGACACAGGAACGGAGAGGGAGAAAGGGAAATTAAAATGAGTCATTTATTGCTACTTGTAAGTAGCTTCAATTAAAAAAAAAAACATTTGGAAAAGAAGGTTGAAACACAGCCAGAATACATCGTGAGGATACCCATGCACTCGTGTCTCCAAGAATTATGGGGAGTTAAGAGCCTAGAGGGACCATTTGCCACCATCGCATGGTCCCACCCGCAGACCAAGGATCCCCACAAGCATGGTACTAGGGACGGTGCCCTATCAAAAGCAAGGTTCATTTATCATTGGGTCTGAGGGATTTGGTCCCTGGCACGAGCATGTAAAGATGTCTTAGGGGTTTAAATGAACTCTATCTTGAGTTCTCAATCTTTCCATTTTTTCTTTATGGTCTTCCATCTTTCTTACTATTTTGTTTGTTTTCTTTCACTTACTCATTTATTCAACATTGAGCTCCCACTATTTTCTAAGCCCTGCTTTAGGTACTAGGGACACGAAGGAGAGTGAGACAGTGCCCTCTCCTGCACGGGTCCTATATTCTCTTCCCATCCCATCGATATGGCTGTCCATATCTCACTCTACTTAGTTAGTGCCCGAGTTCTACCTCTGTTGTTCTGTGATGTTCTGCGATCTGCACCAGACTTACCAGCCCTTCCCAGGCTGCTGGGAGCATCAATGGAAGAGAAATAGTCAGGACTTCTCAACAGAGATATCCTTGGGACATGATTCAGCGATAGCATCACCCAAGGGAAACATTTTAAACTTGATGCGTATACATATACCCTGTTATCATTAGTGGAAAATACTTAAAATTTATTAAAACTCAGTTATTGAAATAAAAATCTTCCCTTGCTCCTTCCTCTCTCTGGGTACTAGGGACTCTCTCTGTCCTTCTACCTCCTCTTTGTGCATAAAGTAGTGGTCAACTGACCACCTGACAGAGATGGACCTCACTTTTTGGTTATTTTTTTTAAGTTCATTTATTTTTGGACAGAGAAAGAGAGAGAGCGAGAGAGTGAAAGCACAAGCAGGGGAGGGGCAGGGAGGGAGGGAGAGAGAAGATCCCAACCAGGCTCCCCACTGTCAGCACAGAGCCCTATGTGGGGCTCAGACTCACAAACCTTGAGATCATGACCTGAGCTGAAATCAAGAGTCAGATGCTTAACTGACTCGGCCACCTAGGAGCCCTGCTTTTTGATTATTTTTATGTCAGAAATAATTTTACTGAATCTTTCAGGGATTCTGCTTTAAACCTATACATGCAACCCCTCCCAGCCCCCAGCCAGCATTCAGGTTCATAGAAGGATATATAAAGGCCTATTAATCACAGCAGATGAGGTGGACAGGGCTTAGATTTATTAAATGGCAAAGGATAATAATGTTAAATAGATTTAAGGTTAGATCAGATACTTTAATTGACCCTTTTTCTTTCTTTCTTTCTTTTTTTAATGGGAGACAGGCGAAGTATATTCTGGACATTAGATGAAAAATAGGTTAATTTTTAAAAAATGAGATCATTTGGAGTGTTACCAAATGGCAGACATACAGTTTAAATGCGCCTCTTTAGCTAATTTCTAGTGAAATCATCAAATGAAAAGAAAACATGATGATTGGGAGAGGTTTTACATTAACACCAGGACACTCGGGGGTCAAAAGATAATGACTGAGCCGCCCTACATCATCTGCTGGTTGGAGAAGCTTTTCTCCTGGAGCCCCCAGTGACCAAAGCGTTTGAATGAATGCTTGATTGTCGTTGGACACAAGTGAAATTGAATGCAGAATTTGTGTAGTGTGATGGATGTATTTATTCTGACTCGTGATCGTCTTCTGCATGACCAAGGAAGGACTTCCTTTTTTCACGTGAGCCTCCTGTGTCTGCTAACACGAGGTAACATCATACTCAGAATTGAGTCCAAAATTTGTGCTACGACAGTGGTCCCAGTTTTGTGGCCAACTGAAAACACCAGCCAGTGCCCAGCTGAGAGATGTCAGGTGAGGATGTGTTGCACTGCTTGCTGGTTGGGAGGGTGTGAAGACAAGTTTAAAAGTCGACTGAAGAAGAAAGCATCAGGTGCTTGGCTCTAACAGGACAGAAGGTTTCTTGGACCCCTGACAGAGAACTCCCAGGTCTCACTAACTCTTTATTACCTTTAAAGTTCAAGTTCCATTTTTTAGGGCCTATTTGTCCTTGCCGATTCGGATGGGGCCCCTGGTGTTCCTCATTGGATGCTTTTATTTTTTCAATTTTCATTTTTTTAATGTTCATTTATTTTTGAGAGAGAGAGAGAGAGTGTGAGCAGTGGAGAGGTACAGAGAGAGGGGGACACAGAATCTGAAGCAGGCTCCAGGCTCTGAGCTGTCAGCACAGAGCCGGACGCGGGGCTCAAACCCACAAACCGTGAGATCATGACCTGAGCCAAAGTCAGGTACTTAGCCGGCTGGGCTACCCGGGCACCTGCCTCATTGTGTATTTGTAAACACTTGGTTCTAAGTTGACCCCCTGCTTACCTCTGTCTAGTGAACTATGAATTCTCGTGTGCCTAGCTAAATCATGAGGTGTCTGTGAATTCTCCTTCAGGACTGCCAGGTACTCTACTGATTCAGAGGAGAAACACTAGGTGACTTACAGTTTTGGGGAGCCAATTCAAAAGGCCAGTTCTGATAAAATACTTTGAAATTGTTTTAGGAATCAACAGTGTGTGTGTGTGTGTGTGTGTGTGTGAGAGAGAGAGAGAGAGAGAGAGAGTGTGTGTGTGTGTGTGAGTGTGTGTGTGTGTGTGAGTGTGTATGTACTGGAGGTCAGGTAGGGCTCCTCTGTTGGAAAATACTGTTTTTGAAGGTTCTTGTATATTCTGAGGAGAACTAGAGAAGAATCTGCTGCACCGCTGTTTTCTTTCATGGAGAGCATTCCCTCCCATTTTCTCCAGGAGCAGGTGAACAGTGTGCCCACAGGGAGAGTAGGAAGCTCCTGAGAGCCCGTGTTGCCTCTCTCCAGGGTGTGGCAGCATCCATGGAAAAGCCTGAGGCTTGGATTTTGTTCCTTAGAGCAGGGAAGGGGAGCTTCTCTCCTCTGAGGCCCCCTGTATTCTAGGCATGGTGGAAATGAACCAAGGGCCACACTGTGGAGAAAAATGAAACTTAATATAAAACTTCCCGGGGAGAAGCATATACCAATCCAGACCCCTAAAGAACAGAAAATCGTGTCAGGATGCTTGTGCTTGTGTTCCGAGCGATGGCTGCTTCAGAAAGACAGGACGGACTCAAAAAGAGGAAAGGAAGAATAACAGTCGACATCTAAGACTCAGGTTCTTAATTCCCATACGAATAACAGAGCTAAGTTTATCTCCATTTTGCTGGAGACCCAGCTCCCGTCTTAGGGTGAAGGAATGGTGGCCCGGCTGAGGCTGGCCTCACTCCCACACTGCTTCTCTTGGAGGAGAGAGAGTCTGATGGATAGTGTCAGACTTCTGGGGAATAACGTTTCCATTTCTGCCTCCATCCTCACCTCTGCTAGAGCAGGCCTGGGGCTGGGTGCCTCCCTGAACGACCCAGGACACCCAACCCAACGCTACATTCCATTTTGATTTTGGCAAGGGCAAAGTCAAGCAAGAGAAAACAAAGGCAGAATGTGGCCACCTTCATCAGATGCCAGCGGTCCCAGGCCCTGTGAGAGGATGTTACCACGTGATCTCACTTCTTATTCCCGGTTGATCTGTCACTTCACCTGGTCCTTTTGACCTGCACTGTTCTTCACAGGTGTTGATAGTAAAACCGCTGTCTACGGGGATCAGGTTCCATACCCGGGCCATGTGTTTGTGACCAACCAGAACCCCGTAGCTTTGAGGATGGCAAGTTGGAGATGAAAGATTTTCAGTTTATCTACTTGACAGGAATATCACTCTCAAAAGTGGACTGTTTCCACACAGCAGAGTTGGCATTGCTCCCACACACTCTTTTAAGCTTCTTGTTATTCTAATCTTTTTAATATTTATTTATTTTTGAGAGACAGAGAGAGGACAGTATGAGCAAGGGAGGGGCAGAGAGAGAGCGAGACACAGAATCCGAAGCAGGTTCCAGGCTCTGAGCTGTCAGCATGGAGTCAGATGCAGGGCTCGAACTCACTAACCGTGAGATCATGACCTGAGCTGAAGCCGGATGTTGAACCGACTGAGCCACCCAGGCGCCCCAGCTTCTTGTTATTCTAAAATGCTAGTTTGGGATCATGATGGTGAACTGCCTGGAGAGTTAACCGCCCGGGTCAATTTTCGTTGTCTGCTTCAGTGAAGCGGCCAGTGTTCCATCCTTTCATATTTTGTTTTTAAGTTCATTGCCTGGATGAATATCTGTGGCAGACCGAGGAGTCAAGAGAGGGTAGCATCGCACGCCTGCTGTGTGCTGTGCTCCAGGTGACACATGTGACGGATACCACACTAAGCATATCGAATGTGCCAGGCTCTGTGCAGTGTCTTGGGCATGAAAGACAAATAAGAATCTAGCTCACCCCTGCCAGTTTGGCCCAGCGGGGACACGCGTGTGTGAGTAACCACTGTGTCGCACTACAGGATTTGCAGGGGCCATACAGACTAGAGATAGGATAGAGCAGAGAGAGAGCGTCACTTGACCAAGATAAAGGAAATCTGCTCACAGAGGGGACACCTGAATACGGTGACCCTTGAACGGCACAGGCGGGATTGTGCAGGCCCACTTCAGTGTGGGTCCACGTATACAGGGATTTTTGCAATAAATACAGTACAGTGCTGTAAATGTCTTTTCTTCATGATTTCTAATGTTTTCTCTAGCTTTATTGTAAGAATACTGTTAGGATGGATACGACATACAAAACCTAAGTTAAGTGACTGTTTATGTTATTGTTAAGGCTTCCAGTTAACAGCAGGCTGTTAGTGTTTAAGGTTTGGAGGAGTCAAACGTTACATATGAATTTTTTTTTTCTTTTTTAAGTGTTTATTTCTGAGAGAGAGAGAGAGAGGCAGACAGACAGAGTGAGCAGGGGAGGAGAGAAGGAGACACAGAATCTGAGACAGGTTCCAAGCTCTGAACCATCAGCACAGAGCCTGATGCAGGGCTCAAACTCACAAACCACAAGATGGTGACCTGAGCCAAAGTTGGACGCTTCTTCGCCTGCGCCCCCCAGGCACCCCTATGTGAGAATTTTCAGCTGCAGGCAGAGGAGTTGTTCAGGGGCCAAGTGTACTTTTGAAATCTGGATAGGATGTGATTGGGGTGTTTTAGAAGGAATAGGGTGAGGAACAGCATGGCACGTTCAGGCAGCTGGACAGGAGTCACAGAAACACGAAGGCACGTGGAGGTGTGCTGAGGGATGCTGTGAGGGGGCTGGAGCTTTAGAGGGGACAGAGCTAAGGGGAAGAATCCTCTGAGGGTGCAGGAACCCCAGGGCAGGAGTGCAGCAGCGGGCCTGAAGCTCAGGAGGCTCTCGTGAAGGTGCCCGGTTGCCTCTCTGCCTTCTCTCCAGGTTTCCATGAACTCACCATGCTGGGCCACTCCCTTTCCTCCTCCTCCTCTTCTCTCACTCTCTTTTTTTTAATGGTTATTTATTTTTGAGAGAGAGGGAGTGCACGTGTGCATGAACATGCACTAGAGGTGGAGGGGCAAAGAGAAAAGGAGAGAATCCCAAGCAGACTCTGCACTGTCAGTACAGTGTCTGTTGTGGGGCTTGAACTCACGAACTGTGAGATCATGACCTGAGCCGGTCAGATGCTCAACCAACTGTGCCCTCAACCACGTGCCTCTCTCCTCCTCTTTTCTTCACTCTTTCTTCCTCCTTCTAAAAGTAGAGGTAACAGTTCTTCCCCATCTGCTTCTCTCTACTCGCCTCCCTTTGGGTCTCCCCAAGCCCTCTGGCGTCAGATGCCTGCTGGTCTGTGCGTCACTGGTGACTCCCCCTTTTACTGCCCACAGCCATCCCCACCTCCACTTCCTGGCTAAGTACTTAGCCAAAACACAACGGAAAACTTCCCTCCATCTTTCTCCCCAGCTCAACTTTTCTATTTTCCTACTCCAGTTGATGGCGTCTTCCAAATCTCAAGGCTTAGAAATCAGAATTATTCTTCTAATCACGCTACCCCTCCTCCAGGCCATGTACAGACTTTCTTGTAATTTCTCCCACGGTGGTCTCTTCATTCTGTATTCAGACTCCCAGCCAGTCGCCCCCAGCTCCTCCCCATTCAACCTCTAGCATATCCTGTGAATCTCTTCTCTCCCTGTGACCTTTAGTTGAGGCCCTCATCCTCTCCTTGCTTGGATTACCACCGTAAGCTCCTAACAACCGCCCTCATTGCCACTTCCTCCCAGGCCTTCCAAGAGCCACTGCCAGTTTGGCCTTCTGCGGTGCAATCCGATCATGCTCCTCCTCTGCGCAAACCTCCCCAGGCTGCCTCCTCCCTGGCCCCCACTCCCTGCGGGCTTCCGGGCCCCCACCTAAGATTCTGCACTCTGCCCCTACCTAGCTCTCCAGTCTTATGTCTCTGAAATATAATGTGACCCTCTTTGTTAAACGGTTGTTCAGTGGAGGATTTGGCTTCAGCACCAAGGTTTCAGCATGAAGAATTTTAAAGGGAGGGAGGGAGGGGGGAAGGGTAGAGAGGGGATGGAAGGGAGGGAGGAGAGAAGGGGAAAGGATGAAGGAGAAGAAAGGGAGGGAAGAAGGAAGGAGTGAGGGGGAAGGAGGGGAGAGAGAGGGAGGGAGGCGAGAGGGGGGAGGGAGGGGAGGAAGGAAGGAAGGAAACTCCTGGAGCCAGACAATAGAACAGTGGTTACAAGAAGCTGAGGGGAAGGGGGAATGGGGAGTTAGTGTTAGTGGGTAGAGCTTCGTTAGGGAAGGTGAAAAAATCTAGAGATGATGGTTGGTGATGGCTTCACAATAGTATGAATATACTTAAACTGTACGCTTAAAAATGACTAAAATGGTAAATTTTATGTTATGTGTATTTTAACACACACACACACACACACACAACACACAACTCTTGGAGCCCTTGGCCAAACTGAGAGGGTAAAAGTGAGAGGCAATTGAAGATGGGGGTGAGGGAATCTTGGAGACAACTGTGCTGTGACCCCCCCCCCCACTGCAGGGGAGGGGATGAGGGAAGGGGTTCTGGCCTCACCCCAAATCTAGACAGCACAGCTTAAGGGACGCCCACTGGGGTGCTTGTCCTGTTTTTCTCAGGAGGCAAGTGCACTGGTGTCCAACACCCGCCTGGGAAATCAGAAGGTGGGAAGTGGAGAGCTGCTATGGGTGCTGCGTGCACGAGAGCTGAGAGCCGCTGCAGGGCTGTGTGGGGTCTGAGCTTGCGCTGTTGGGAGGATCAAGTAAAGGGCGGGGAGGGGGTCAACTGTGGCCCCAGGGTAGACCGTTTTCTCACAAGACAAATGGCACGGGTGTTGTCTTCTATGCCTTCCAGTGGGGCTGCGTAGACGATTGGTGGGGCCTCAGTGACACGGGGATGGAAGCAGACAGGCAGATTCCCGGGTCAGCGGAGAAACAGGGGACCCCAGACAAGAGGGAGTTCAGTCAGGTAAAGGGAACTACAGGAGAAAGATCACCTCAAAGTTAAAGGTCTCTGAAGAGGGACGCCTGGGTGGCACCGTCAGTTAGGCGTCCAACTCTTGATTTGGGCTCAGGTCATTATCTCCTAGTTGGGAGATGGAGCCCCAAGTCAGGCTCTGCGCTGACAGCTCAGATTGGATTCTCTCCCTCTCTTTCTCAAAATAAACAAATAAAACATTAAGAAAAAGACCTCTGAAGACTCCATGCTCAAATACCGTGAGAGCAATGCCTGCTGGCCATAACAGGGTGAAACCATTCTAGAAGAGGCTAGCAAGGACCTTTCCAGCCTCTCCCCGCCCCTCCTTCTCCACCTCTTTTCTAGGGTCTGAAAGGGTCACTAGTGTGCTGGGGAGAAGGCAACAAGAAGGGAGAAGAAACAGATCTCTCCCTCCCAAAAGGCTGCCTGGCGACCCTTCCAGGGAGGGGCGAGGCCTCATCCTCACAGAAGGTGGAACTGTGGACTGACACGTAGGATTGGGCCTTCTGGCTTCTGAATCAGGACCATTTGCTGTTCAGAGGACCGTAAGGGTTTGAATTATCTGCGAATTATCAGGTTTGGGCCTGCCTGAGTTTTCTCACCCAGGGACAGGAGAGGAGCTCTTTCTACAGGGCAGTTTTAAAGAGACAATAGGAGACAGAAATAGAGTTGCTTTTATGTTTATATTCTACCCTATGAGTCTGGCTTATTCAAGGTGCCGGCCCCACCTCTCCATTCTGGCCCCCCAGCCAAACCAGAAAACATGACGTTCTGTGAACACTCCGGGTGGAGTACAATTCCGCCTTTGTGCTTTGGTTCCCCGTCTTCCTTGACTCCTCTTCCCACACTGTATTTTAATTTTACCTCTTCTAGTAGAGGGCTGTTTGTACTTGTCTGATCATTCATTTAGATTTAAAATGCTTGAGGACAAGAACCATGCCTCCTTTGCCTCTGTATCCCGCATAGCCTCTGTCCTAGTACTCAGTGCATAGTGGACATTTTAAAAATGGCAGAATGACCACATGACCGATGAATGACATAAACCCGTTTGATAATTACTAATGTGTACTGTGTTTGTGAAAGTAGAGAAGACAATATTATTGCGTTCTCATTGCTTTTTCCCCTCTGCCAAGCAGAGTTTGAATAGGACTTACCTAATTTGCAAACCCACTTTTCCTATGCTGTCAGACATGCACAGTGTTCTAAATAGTCTCTCTTTTTTTAATGTTAATTTATTTTTGAGAGAGAGAGAGACAGAGACAGAGCATGAGGGAGGAGGGGCAGAGAGAGAGGAGACACAGAATCCGAAGCAGGCTCCAGGCTCTGAGCTGTCAGCACAGAGCACGACGTGAGGCTCAAACTCATGAACTGAGCCCAAGTCGGACACCTAACCGACTGAGCCACCCAAGTGCCCCTCTAAATACTCTTAAAGAGGAAATAGTCACCATTTTATGGGCATATGTTGTCATTTTTTTATTTTTAAAATTTTGAGCAAATGACAAAATATCCATACTTATCATAGAAAAATTACAAGATACAAATGAGCATTGCAATAAACAGTCGCCTTCAACCCACGTCCCAAGCATAACCTACTGTTAACACTCTTGTCTTTCATCTTTTTCCATGTGCCAATTTCTTTCTTGGAATAGCAGAACAGGTCACTTGGGGTAAAACTAGTATTTGTCCTATTATTTTAGGAAGAGATTCTAGAAGGATTTACAGTGCGTGCGGAGAGGGAAGAGGGTGGAAAAGAGTAAACTCTGGATGGGTAGGCATGTTTCTGGATGTGGGAGTCAAAGCAAAGAGTGAAATGATGAACTCCGCAGCTGTTTTGTCAGGGTGCCCTAGGCCAAGGAGGGAGAGGGCCGGTGGGATCTCTAGCCGACTTGGGATCTGTTCCCAAATCAGCCTGCCTCCTGCCTCCTACGCTAGCCTGTCCAGGCACCAGCTTGGGATGGGATCAAGATGTGGGGGAGCCTTAGCTGTAACTTAAGAGCAGCTTTTCTTTCTTATTTGCCTCGGGTGCTGATTAAATTTAGGGGAAGGGGCTAAAAACCAGTGTCGCAAAAAGTTTATAGCAGCGGTTTTCAGGTGGGGTGATTTTGCCTCCCCCAGAGGGTATCGGCAACGTCTGGGGTTATTTGGGGTTCTCACACCTGGAGGATGGGTGCTACTGGTATCTAGTGGGTAGAGACCAGGGATGCTGCTAACCATCCTAGAATGCACAGCATAGCCTCCCGAAATAAAGAAGTACCTGGCGGCAAACGTCAACAGTGCTGAGGTTGAGAAACCCTGCTTTAACAAAAAACAAGAAACAAAAAAACACTTGGCAATAATGCTATTGCATGGAAGAGCAAGGAGCACCAAGATATTTCTTATATTATGCCTCACTTGCCCATTGAGATGTCAGTTTGAAAACTCTTCTCTGTGAGTCTCAAGTGTATCAGGTAGATTAAAAATACTAAAGGCTTTTTATCAGTAATCAGTGTTTTGTGCATTTTTGAAAGGTCAAGAGTTATCATAAGAAAGGGCAGACAACACTTCATGTAAATCATACTTGAAATTATCCCAAGTAGCTTTCAAAACCTGATACCATTCAAGTCAGTGGTACCCCTAGCCAGATGATTCTTAACCCAGGGACAACGCTGGGGAAAGGGGATGGAAAAAGATAAAGAGAATGGAGCCTCCTTCCAGCTTTGCTCTTTGTATCATTGAGATCCTTTTTAAAAATTAAATGAATCCATTTCTGGTATGTTTTTGTGTTTGTCTTCAAGCCTTGGAATGACTTGCATGGTTCGGAGACATTATTACATACCTGTAACACTGACCCCACTTTATTTTCCAAATATTAAGTACTCTGAGGGAACACAGAGAGGGAAATGTGTGTTGTGACTCCATCCATGAGTGAGGTAGCTAGCTAGCGGTCACGGTGGCTGTCAGGTCACCAAATCCCTAAGGGGTTGCCAGGGGGTAGAGTCGGTACTCCAGAAAGAATCAGGTGGACCACAAGTCAAGGCAGAGAGGCTAGATGTGTAACTTTGAAAGCTTTATGTTTTCTTTTCTTTTTCTTTTCTTTATTTTTTTTTTACCAGGATTGAATCAATGAACTTGGTTTTTATGAGTTTCACAGATGTACAGAGAAACAGCAGCTTGGCAAGAATAGGAAGAGGGGGAAGGGATCTAAATTAAACATAATAGTTGCTTGCAATTTAGTTGCTGACAAAAACACAAGTCATTTTCCCTGAAAAGCATGTGTAATATGTCAAGAAGAAAAAAGAACAATTAGCACACTTCATATTTAAGCTCTTATTGACAACACTATATTAACTGTAATCATTTAATTAGAAATGCTCTTCTGTCTTCTTTCCTACAACTCAATAAGCTGTACATGTACTTGGCTCTCACTTATCTCGTGTTTTGTAAGGAGGGCATAATTTTCTCTAACCACCCCAGCTTAGAGCAGTGATCTTGGCTTGTGGCTACACGACTCCACTCTCTTGTCTTGCTCAGGTCAGTCCACTACGACAGAAGTCCATAGACCGGGTGGCTTATAAATGAAAAAAATTTATTTCTCACTGATCTGGAGGCTGGGAAGTCCAAAATCAACGAGCCCAAGTATTCCAGTATTTGCTGTCTAGGAGCTCTCTGGGGTCTTTTTTAGAAGGGCACTTATCCATTCATGAGGGCTCTACCCTTATAACTAATCACCTCGCAAAGGCCCCACTTCCAAATTCTATCATAGTAGGGATGAGGTTTCAATATATTAATTTGGGGGTGGAGTGGGGCACATTTTCAGTCCAGAGCACTGTCTCTGTTTTCACATGCTCTTTTCCACTGTGTCTTGTCCTCATCTATATGGACACTTATCATGTCATTTAGACCCTACTTGGATGATCTAGAAAAATCTCATCTTGAGATCCTTAAGTTAATCATATGTGCAAATACATGTTTTCCAAATAAAGTGACATTGACAACTTCCTGAGATTAGGATGTAGACATATTTCGAGGGGCCACTATTTGCTATCTATCTGTCTCCTCTTTTTCTCCCAGAATGCTGAGTTTGCTGTAGTTACTAGTAAATGCTTATTGATTTGAAAGTGTGCTCATTTTAAAGTGACCCAAATTAATGGTCTGACTGCCACACTTTGTTTCGAAGATGCTCTGTCATTAGCTCTAAAGACTGCGTGGACATAAAGACACTCTGACTTTACAAGGCGAATATATGTTTCAGACTAAAGATCAAACATCTAATAGTCACACCTAAAACAACAACAGTCAGTAAATTGAACCATTATTATAACCTGTAAGATTGCTGTTTTTCTAAGCGTTGATCCTTGGGCTACAATTAACTTCCTAGGTGGTCTTGAGGATTACTAGCTCCCAGCAAGGTATAAATGTCTCAGTTGAATCGGCCCTATTTACCCTTTATTAATTTTAGGTGCCCTGGAAGAGAGAGAAGAAGAAATGGTCAGAGCTTTAAAAATTGAGGGAGACAATCGTAATGTTAATATGCTTGCTTGTATTTTGATTTGCTGGAATTGCATAAGTTCTAAAACAAGGATGGGCATTGCCATGTTCTCATTAGTTCTGGACGCAGCATGGCAGAGAGGATGGAGCAGTTGGGGGAGTGGTCAGGAGACCCTGGGCACAGAGTGGGGGGTGGTTTGGAGACCTAGGCCTGGCTCTGCTGCTGCTCCCATGGCCTTGGGCAAGTCACTTCTCTGGGCTTCCGCTCCCTACCTTTTCAGGAAACCAGTTGGGCTGGACTAGTCGTTTTTGTTTCTGTTTTTTTCCTAATGTTTTATTTATTTCTGAAAGAGAGAGAGAGACTGCATGAGCAGGGAGGGTCAGAGAGAGAGGGAGACAGAATCTGAAACAGGCTCCAGGCTCTGAGCTAGCTGTCAGCACAGACCCCGACGTGGGGCTCGAACCCACGAACCATGAGATCATGACCTGAACCGAAGTCAGACACTTAACCGACTGAGCCACCCAGGTGCCCCTGGACAAGTCGTTTTTGAAACTGTTTCTCGTGAGCTGTGGTGCTCCTCTATCCAGCTCCCAGACACGATACTCATGGTTCTCTCTGTGATGAGAAACTGGATTTGGTTCCGAATTTTAAACCATGGTGTTCTTGTTTTCCCTCATCCACCTGCTTGCAGCGGAAAGCTACAAGGAAACTCAGATGGTGAAGATTAAAGAGGAGCCCATGGAGGTTGACATCCAGGACTCCCGTGTCTCAGTATCACCCAGCCGGAATGTTGGCTATAGCACTTTAATCGGGCGAGAGAAAACCGAACCCTTACAGAAGATGCCAGAGGGCAGAGTGCCCCCGGAGAGAAACCTCTTCAGTCAGGATATCTCTGTGAAGATGGCTTCCGAGCTTCTCTTTCAACTGTCAGGTACGTTTCTGTGCAGGGAAATGTCAATAATTGGGAATAATTGGAAGGAAAGCCACTCTAACAAAGTAAAAAACACCTAGATTATAGGATTTTTCGGACAGAAATCAATTTTGTTACTTTAACACGCATGCTGCCACTCAAACTAACAGTTAATAAAACGTTGCCAAGTAGAACTCCTGCCAAACTTTCTTTAATAAATAGTTAAGAATCATTTGAAATTAGAACTCAATTCAGTTCTGTGCAAATGATCCCTGTTGACTAGGCTAAACATCTCACCTCCAATTTTGCTTAGGCAGTTGATCTGATTAACAGCCATCCCCCGCCCCCACCCCCACCCAATGTTCAAAAGATAAACTTCAATTTACTCCAACAGTGACTGAATTACCATGAATTCTAAATTAGTGTGGTTTGAATTAAGGAGACTGTACTGTATCTTGCCAAAAAAAAAAAAAAAGGAAAAATATCAAGGAAAAGGAAAAGATGAAAATATGAGGACTCTTTCCAGCTATAGGCTTATAGAACATTTTCTGTAAACCAATTGTTTCTACTTTGAATACTTGGAATTTACAGGTATGGGAATTACCACCAGCTCAGCTAAGTGTCTTGATGGAACAGTCAAGGGGGGAGGGGGGGGTCCTAGTTGTTTTCTTTGTTAACTCTTTCAGGCTGCATACTGTTTGTCCTTCACAAATTTATTATGCTCATATTATTTGAACATGATTGAGATCGAAGATATATACACATACAGGATTCAGATTCGAAAGAAATACACATACCTTGTCAGTAGTCAAGCGTTGGCATACATAATGGAAGTCCATGCATCGGTAAAGTTTGTTACCAATGTTTGATAAACTCTGTTTTGTTATGCATAACGTATTCAAAACACCAGGAGATGCCTCATTATTTAAGTATTCACTTGTTTCCCCCCCCACTAAGAAAAATATCAGGGAAGAGAAAAGAAGCTGCTAGAATCTGCATGCCATCATGATAGTTCACCTTCTTGTTAGCCCAGTGACACACCCTAGTGCTTGAAACTATCAGTTGGTCCTGAAAATGGTGACCTCCCAGTTCTCAAACAAGGATTGTATTTGTGCAAAGCTCTGCAATAATGGAAATAGTTACTTCTATAAACTTAACGGGGCACGGAGATCTTTGCAAACTCCCAAAAGCTCCAAATCATACAAGATGCTTTTTCTTTTAAAGCAAGCTGAAAGCATATCTAAAAACGATATAACTTTGGGAGGCGCCTGGGCAGCTCAGTCGTTTAAGTGTCCGACTTCGGCTCAGGTCATGATCTCACAGTTCATGAGTTCAAGTCCCATGTCCAGCTCTGTGCTGACAGCTCAGAGCCTGGAGCCTGCTTCGGATTCTGTGTCTCCCTTTCTCTCTGCCCCTCCCCTGCTCGTGCTCTGTCTCTGTGTCTCAAAAATAAATAAACATTAAAAACAATATAACTTTGAAAATCACTTAGCAGCTAAAATTTACACAAGTGAGGCCAGTGTGGTTCTTTTCAGAAAGTCTCTGTCTCTAACAGTACATTATCACTGTCTACTATCAGCGAAAAACTTTCTGTCGGAGAGTTCTCGCCCTGGCACTGTCGCTTACTGCCTGGGTGACCTCAGGCAAGTCTTTGAGCCCTGATTTCCTGCTCTCTGAAAGAATACTGCCTCTGATTCCAAATTCACCCCCCAGTGTCATTGAGCGGACAGAAAGCAACTGTCCACACACCGCGTGCCTCGCTTCAGACTAGTGTTACAAAGTATTGGATAGATGATATAAACCTTTCGTTTTTCCAAATATCTGTTTAAATGTCTTCACAAATCCGTATGATGGGGAGTTTTTTACTTGCCCTGCCGTGGAAATCTGACACCCTTGCAGGGCTGGCCAGGTTTGCTCTGCATACTTGAGCCATTGAGAGCTGTGACAGGGCAGAATCCTCACATTTGAACTGGATCCGGAAGGCCGGAGTTCAACTTTTGTGTTCTTGAAAGCTAATTAAATAATTTCTGACAGCTGGTAGATACAGACCTCAAGACAGAGTAAGGGAGGGTTTACCTCTGCTTGGCTAATGATATTTTTTGTCCCTTGTGACATTTATCAGAATAAGCGCCCGATGACTGCAGAGCCCAGAGGTCTTGTGGCTGTTTTTATATCCCCTCTCACAAAGGGACCTGACAATACGGAATGCTTAAAGGTTGTCATCAAAGTCGGAAGCGGAACACTTGCAACTACTGCAGTTTTCATGCTGAATCAGAGGAAAGCAGAAATTTTCAGCTGGGGAAAGATATAGTAGAGACAACTGTTTTTGTGCACATCTCTGCCTGTGTGTATGTACTTACTGGGGCCTCGTTAAAATCAGACAACACTCTTGAAATTTGTTAGTAACGGTTTCCCTTTGATTGGTTTTTACTAAAATGTTTTTGCGGAGGCTCCCTATATGCTTTTCATGATTGTCTTTGCGAGGAAGACAGGGAAGATTTGCCTATTTACAAAAGAAACCAAAAGAAAACCGCAGGAAGGGGAAAGGAAATGTTAAGGGAGTTTCTGCTTGAGCCCCAAAAGAAACAAACTGAGTAAGAGCGACCTAAGAGGTACATTTTCATTCTTTCTCTTCACAGAAAAAGTGAGCAAAGAGCACAATCACACAAAAGAAAACACCATTCGGACGACCACCAGGTAGGTCACTTTATGCCGGGGTCCCCTCAGAGCGCCGCCTGTGTGGGGGCCATCAGGCCCCAATCACGTGTTGCACATTGGTCCCCAAACTGGTTTCTCCCACTGGGTTCAAAGGAGTCATGCCCTTTGCCACTAGTTTGTATTAAAATTTTTACGGACACAATACAGAAAGGGAGGACACCAAGAGGGAAGACCACTAATATTTATCAGACATCTACTAGCTGTTACCTGGCTGGGTAATTTTCCACATGTTCTCGTTTCTTATTCCTTACAGTAGTTTTGTGAAGTAGATCATAGTCTCCCCTTTGCAGAAGTTTCTTGACTTGGGAGTTTAAATGGGCGGTGCAGCTGTGATTGGGAGCGGGGTCTGTATCTCAGGGAGGCTTCCCCCACTCGGTCTGGAGACCAAGGTTCTCACTGAAGCTGTGCTCCTGAGTCACTCGGCAGCTGAGGACTGATAATGTGTCAACCAAGGATATCACAGCATTGTTAGGAGGGCAAAAAAATTTAGAGCAAAAGAAAATGCTGTAGAAGTCCGCAGGAAAACCGTTCTCACTAACAGCTGTACCTAAGGAAGCTTTCCATTTGCCAAAGGCAGCTTGTGGACGTCAGCCATCCATTTGCCCTATGAAAGATAGGGGTCCGGCCAGTTCCCTGCTCCTCCCCGGGCTGGGAAGGCGGTCCAGACCTGAAGGGTTGTGCGCAAGCTCCAACAAGCGCACATCTCACCAGGGAAAGGAAGCTCCTGGGGGAGATCCGACCTCTAGCTTTGAAGGACCATCCCCCTGCCGCCCACCCCCCACCCCCCCGTGGACCACTCTCCAGCTTCTCAGTTAGCCCAGCATGCAGGCTTTACCAAATGAAATAGGGACAGAGGCAGCAGGTGTGAGCTGCCAAGAAGGCTTTAAATGAAGGAGCTTTGCTTTCCTGAGCAAACTTAGCAAATTCTTCCTAAGGGTAACCATTGACTGGTGTTACGTTTTTAATTCTTGCAGCGGAGGATGAAGGATGCTTTTCTTCTGAGGTTGTATGAATTGACCTAGGAGCACCATCAGACATATGAACGGTGCTCGTTTGAACCTTAACCCGAGTTGTTTTTTTCTTTTTAATTCTATGGACTGGAATTTAAGAATATCAAATATCAAACAGTAAATAAAACAGAGAGCCAGCTGGCCTCGCACAAAGTTTGCGGCGTATCAGGGAAGGGAAACCTGCTGTAACAGATCAGAACAGTGGTGCTGTACTGGCCTTGTCTCTGTATATAAGTGCACAGGTGGAAAACGGGGCTTGCGATCTGGTCTGCGCATTATTTTGGGAAAAGGGTCTGGGGGCCGGGAGGGCTATGTATCTATTACGTTAGATGCTCAGGTAGGAGATGTAAGCTGCTATGGATTCCATTGGACCTTCTGTGTGTTTTCTGAAGGCCATTTAATAAGTCTTGTGTCCATGGGTGTAAATACATGAAATTGTCCAGATTGGGAGACACTGAAAGACAGCATACTAAAAATAATAAACGTTAATTTTCATTTGCTGCCATAGGGTTCTTGAAGCGTCATGAATGTAGGTTCCCTAGAAGCAGAGCCTGAGATGGGGATCTGGAAAGGGGCTTCTCAGAGGACCATGCTGGGATGTGAAGGGGCAGAGAGGGAAGGGGAAGTTGTAGAGCAAGGACATGGTTTTCACCGGACTCCAGCTCTGCCCGATCCCACAGAGAATTCTGGAGCATGAACTGCACTGCAGGGTAGAGCCTGCCTGGAGGCAAGGAGGCTGGTTCTTTGCTCCCCCCACTCCATATTATTCACCAGCTTCAGGTCACCTCCAGCCGGCAGTGTAGAGTAGTGAAGACAGTTCTCCCTCACTATTAGCAGCCAGCACCACCAGCCGCTTGCCTGCCGGTGGGCACACTAATGCAGGAAAGGCGTTGTGAGCAGGACCCAACAGCACCCCCTCTGGTGGTTTTCTGCTGGATCTTTAAGAGAACATAATAATATTTATATAACAGAAAGGTGTGCTGTGAAGCCGTGTTATTTTATGCCTTTCAGGTGTTCTCTGGGAAGAGTAAAAGGAGATTTGAACCAGTCCCAAATGAGTGAAATAAGTCTCATAGTCTAAATTGCCTTGGCTGGAGCTAGAGCATAATTATCGGATAGAAGAGAAATTTTTTTTAGCCATTTGGCAAAAATGAAGCAATCCTTAGATTCTTCTCTTGCTGGGAGATTATGAATAAGAAGAAATCCAAATCAGATCTTTTGCCCAAAGCAAAGGAAGAGGTGCTTGCTGTGAGCCCCTGACATGGTATAGTGTTCCGAAATCAGTGGTATAGAATTCTTGGTTTATTCTTCTATAGAATCCTTGGTGTGTTTTTATTTTCCCTTTGAGTAGGAACTTGTTCAATTAGCCTCTCCTCAAATAGATCTCTTTCTTACCTTCTCACCTCATTACTTCAGGTGGAATAGAATCAAGCGGCTTTGTGCCAAGAAATCCTCTTTAACCTCAGTTAACTGATAACAGGGAAAGGGGGAAAAAATGCCAACTCCCTCTCTTATTTTTTGATTCCTGTTTTAGAAGGAGCACTTATTTTGTTTGTACAAGATCAGCTGGGGGGTTGTTTTAAGGTATGATTTTCTGTACTTCTCAAAAAGATTGACATCAAGCCTCCAAATGTCCTCATCTCCAGATATTTATGTACTTAGTGGGATCTTCTTCTATATTTTCCAGAAGAAGCTCACTGTCCAGAACGATGGCTCGTGATTGCAGTCAAGTTCAGAATCTGCCATGTTTGAGAATTGCTAGGGACACTGAAGATAGTTTAACTGAGATCAAACTCTTCCAAATGTCAGGGGGTGCCTGAGCCCCTCCACTCAGTGAGATCTCCTGCCCCCCGAGGGTCTGTTTATCCAGGGGCCCGAGGGCAGGGAAGAGATGTGCAGTTCTGAAGAGAGGAGCTCATTCTCTCCTGTCCTGTACAAACCCATAACTCTCTCCACAGTTGTTTGTCATTTTTGGTCTTAACTCTGATTCCAACCACAAGAACTAAGAAAAAGTGTAGCAGCCTAGAAAGAAACATTGTAACTCAGCATTCCAGTATGTGCTTACCAACGGGACATGGGGTGTGGATTTCCAGGCACCAGGAGGAATGCATGAGCTTGTGGATATGTCCAGTGGGTACAGCTCACTGTCCCTTTGTCCGTTCTTAGGGATGATAATTACACCTTCCTCCCTGTCGGATCCTTTCCATTGGCAATTCTGCTGTTTGTTAATACCTTTATTATAAGATGAGCAGACATGGAGAGAGAAAATGAAGTGAAGACCACATTCCTTGTTAGCAGTTTTTTAAAACGTGGTTTAGGTGAAGCTAAAGGTTGACACTAATAACTAGCAAGTTTCTGAATCATTGGCTTTCTACTTCATTTTTTAAAAACTCTTTCAATGGAAAATGTCAAACATATACAAAGGTAGGGAATGTACCCATTGCCCAGTTTGAACAGTTATCTCACGACCTGTGTTGATAGGGCTCTCTGTTTTGTTCTCCCTCCCGCTAAATTACTTTAAAGCAAATCCCAGACATCATTTTAAAGGCTTGTTTGAAAACGCTTTTTTTTCGCCCCAAGAACTGAGACTCAGCTACTTAAGTTAGTATCATCTTCCCAAAAGTAAAAGAGAAAAACAATCTACCAAATTGCACCATGTAGCCAGGCAAAGAAATCAATCTACTTAACAGCTGGAATGATTGGATCATGTGGTCCTGCTCACCAACGCCTTGACCTTAACCTTTCCACCCTTGCTTGTGCCCTCCTAGGGGCCCCTTCACCGAATCAGTCCTTGAGTTGGAACTTCGCTGTAAATGCTAAAACAGCAGTCCTTTTTACCTCTTTAACCTCAGAGTCCAGCAAATTCAATCTAAGTGTAAAGAAGGCTCTGCATCTCCTTTGAGATAGTGTGTGGACAGAGTGTTCTTAATGCCATTCTACCTGATAAATGAGATGAGGAGACGGTCCAGCCAGACCCGGGAGAACAGAAGGGCTGAACACTTAAGAGACTAATAAAATCCTGATGTTTCTATTTCCTTTCCTAGCACAAGCCTAGATTCTGCAGGGAATAGGTAACCAGCTAATATGATCATTTGTTGATGAAAATATATGAGGCATGATATCATAACCAGATCCCAAAGTTTAATGGAATAAGAAGAAGATCTACATCTTCTGACATGGACCATCACCCAGCCAGATGCTGGGTAAGATCGAAATAGGAAAATGGAACCCTAGAGTAAGAACCAGATAGCTCCTGGCAGGTGAACTGGACATGCTCAGTGTTGTGTAACACCATGAACATCAAACAATGGCTGCCAAGAACCCTTTCTTGGTTATTTGTTCTCTCCTTTACCCATTAATAATTCAGTGTCCTCAGGGATATAAGATTGCAAGCCTTAAGAAAAACTTCTCACACCTGGTTTGCTTTATTCCAAAAGCAAGGAAGTGTTTGCCTGAATTGTCCTTTTCTCCACTACAAGACAAAAAGCAGAAGTGGGAAAATCGGAGAAAGTACTCCTATCATGCTGTGCCGACCAACATTTAATTTGCCCAATTTTCAGAACGTTGAAATGCGGGCTATTTGTTATGATTTAGATAATGTCTCTTACAGTGCTGACTAAAAGACATATGCACTTGGAAGTGTCCAATATAGAATTTTCCTGTGTGACGGTTTGGATGCATGTCCTTAAATATTTATGATTCGGTAATAGAAATCGCACACATTTGGAAAAGCATGATGTGCTGCCTCAATTTGTACAATTTCCTCCTTTCATTTTTTGGAAGGCAAAAGAGAGTAATACTCTATTACCTTAAAAAGTGAAAGATTACTCACCAAGAACACCAGATTAGACAAAAGCAATTAGGGAAAAAAAAAAAAAAAAAAACAAGAAAGAGAGCAAATTAAATTGGTGATTGTTGAGTAGCTCTCCACATATTCTCATTACCTGTTAAATTTTAGGACTTTAAAATTAAATGCATTGAGATTCCATTTCTGAAAAATGGAAGCTGCTACTAATTTCATGAAGTCCCTTCAGATAAGATATTCACTGCTTTTTATGGTGAAGTCAAGGCTCTTGTGGGCCGTATGGTGCCATTGCAGATTTTAAGACACGCTTCCTGAAGGTACTGCCATCTACTGGAATATTGTCACAATAAGTACATAAATCTTTGATATCTGTGATGTATATGGTGCCTTTGTGCAGTGCACGACCTGCACCACCATCTGTAACTGCTCTGACACAAATGTTAACTTGCGTGTGTTTCACTGGCAATACATCGTTTTCAACTTATGTTTGAGTTTTTATTTTTCAAAGAAATTAAAACTCATCCTTGAAAATAGTAGATCCCCATACACATACACACACACACACACACACACACACACACACACACACACACAGAGCCTGAAATTATTGCTGCCACTTGGACTTTTTCCTTCATATTTGACCAAACTGTTCTCAGTACTTTTATCTATTCCTACACTCTATTGTCTTGTAAGCATCACCCCTGCCATTTTCCTTTCCATCTGTGATATCTATATTGAACTGTTATAGTTGAAACAATACACTTCCAGACCCATTTGGTATTGTGTTATTATGAAGAGACAGGTTTAAATCTCCTTTTGAGGATCTAAAGAGGGGTGTGCCTTTTCCTCATTCCCATGAGCTCTGCCAACTTTATTTCTCCTGCCTTGCAACAGTGTTCATCTTGTTTATATAACTCAGAATAGCCAGAGATGAAGCATGAACTTGTAACTCTCTGTAGGTTGACATGTAGCTTTCTTCCTTAGCCACCTTTGACAAATGAAGCACGGGCGACGTGACCAATTGGTATATGTGGCTCAGGTGCAAGCTCAATCCCATTCCTTCTTATCTGGGATTTTCCCTCAAGTGTGTCTCCACGGTTTTTACTAGAAATATATCAGATATGCAAGGGCTGGCCCCTGTGTTGGGGTGAGAAGCCCTCTTGGACGATGCCACAGGCCAGGGAGCATCCCTATTGCACTGGCGTTACCTACAACTTCCACAGGACAGTCTTGCGCCACTGCAGGGAAGACTGAGTTCGTCTGTTCTCTGCTCACCTCAGCAGAAAGCCCATTGTCCTTGTTTGTGCATAGAGTCGGATTCCTGTGGGAGATCCAGGTCCCTCGCAAGCTGACATTTCGTGGATCCGGACATGCAGGTTCACTTCCTGGGCCTGCGGTTGGCTCTGGTTCCCCGGGTCTGGCCTCCCCACCACACCACAAGGCCTGGCATTGTGCTCCTCTACCGAGAAGTTTCCTGGGTCCACAGTGGATGAATGCTTGAGCCGCTGCAGCAGGAATTGTTCCTGAAAACGCGATGTTAAGTTGTCCAGGTCAGCCCGCCTCTGAGACAACCCTAAATAGAAGGCATTTGTGATTTTGAGAGATGAAAATAAAAAAACATTATCAATATCTATATCTTCGTAAGATGTTCTGTTGTTCTGTATTTTCAACAGCCTCTCTTTTCCATGGCTTTTGGCCTTTCTCCAGCTGAAGTTGACAGATACTGGTGGAATCATAATTTACATACAGTTGTCCCTGGCTATGACTTAAAACTGCCTTCAGTCAGGGACGTCTGGGTGGCTCAGTAGGTTAAGCATCCAACTTTGGCTCATGTCATAATCTCATGGTTCATGAGTTCAAGCCCCGCGTCGGGCTCTGTGATGACAGCTCGGAGCCAGGAGCCTGCTTCAGATTCTGTCTCCCTTGCTCTCTGCCCCTGCCCTACTCAGGCTCTCTCTCCATCTCTGTCTCTCTCTCTCTCTCAAAAATAAATAAACATTAAAAATTTTTAAAAAATAACTTATTTCTAGGGGCGCCTGGGTGGCTTAGTCGGTTAAGCGTCCGACTTTCGCTTAGGTCATGATCTCGCGGTTCGTGGGTTCGAGCCCCGCGTCGGGCTGTGCGCTGACTGCCAGCTCAGAGCCTGGAGCCTGTTTCAGTCTGTGACTCCCTCTCTCTCTAACCCTCCCCTGCGCACACTGTCTCTCTCTCTCTCTCCTAGAAAAAAATAAAACATTAAAAAAAAATTTTTTTTTAAATAACTTATTTCTAGAGAATATTCGAGGGCATAAAGAAGAAAAAAACAATCATTTATAATCAGTCCTGCTACTTAGAGACAGGCACTGCTAAGTTGGTCATTCATTTCCTTGCTGAATTTTTTTGTCTGTTTATATACATACGCTTTCCTATAAAAATTGGATCCTTCTATATATACAGTTTTGCAGGTTTCTCTTTTCACCTAGCAGTATATTAAGAACTTATTTCTATGTCAATAAACATAACTCAATATTATTCTTTTAATGTTTACATAGTTTTCAGTGTTTGCATGTGTCATAATTTATTTCACCAGTCTCCTGTTATTAGATATCAAGGGTTTTGTTTTGTTTTGTTTTTCCAAGTTGTTGCTAATATAAACAATCTGGGGATAAATTGACTCAAAAAAGCATTCACTGTTTTTAGGCTTTTGCATGAATTGTCTAACTGACTTTCAAAAAAGTTGAATCTACAATTCTACCAGAAGCTAATGAGAGAGAGAGAGAATATTTCAAAGGTCTTCTGTTTTATCATTAAAATTTTTTTTGGCCAATTGGGAGGTTAAAAATTATATTTTATAGTTAGAATCTTTTTATTGATTGATTCTTAGTGATGTCGAGCATTTTGTTCATGGGGAGGCATTTGGGAGGCATTTGTATTTGTTCTTTTGTATATTTTCTTTTATTGTCATTTATTATTCTGTTTGGTGGTTTGTCTGGGTTGGGATTTTTGTTTGGTTGTTATTGATTTTTTTATTATGAAAAATTTCAAAACAGAACCGAAGGAATAATGAAGTAAACCACCATATTCCAATCACCCACTGAAAAAACGTTTGTCACACTTTACTTCACAACCCTTTTCTTCCCTATAGTTTAAAATCACATCCCAAACATCGTGACATTCTGTCGCAGATTCTTTGATGTAGATCTCTAAAAAATAAGGATATTTTCGACAGTGTCATTGTACGCCACACAGAATTGATGACACATTTGATTGTTTTTTCATTACTGAGAAAGTTCTATTTGAGCGGGACCAGCCAACTATGCGGTCATGTCAGTGGACTAGGAAGAGAAGGAGATACATTTTAGCTTCTTATCAACTCTGAAAATTAAAGATGAAAATCTGGTGCTTATATGAGTGATATAATGACCCTGGTTCTCATCTGCCCACAAGCCCCAGTTAGAAACCCACTGAGTCTGCAATGCCAGACTCAGTGTATAGATGAATGTCCTGGCTGATGCTTGCCGGTGTGTAGCGATTAGTTCACATTTTATTCACTACAGTCCTTTCTCTGAAAATGTGTGCCCCCAATGTGATCGATGCCTGGGTTCCAGGCCTGCCCACCGGGGTCATCAGTGGTCTTCTCTGCTGTGTCCCCTTTCAAGCTTGAAGAGGGAACTTGCTGTTTCAGATGTTTAGAGTTGTCTTCAAGTGGGAGGCTGGTAATCATTTTTAGTTTTGGGCACTCTTCTCCATCCCTATGTTCAAAGTCTTTTATTAAAATAAATACATACATAAAATCATTCAAGAATAGGGTGTCCAAAGAGAAGGTGTTCCTGAACACCATTAAAACTGTTTTCTTTCATTATAGATGATTATTTTTTTAGCTGACTGCTTAAATGTTCATGGGAAAATTGACACCAACTGATGTACCTAAAATGTTAATATCTGGCCCCATTTCAGAAGAAACAGCTAGTCGCTCACCCAAAGGGAAACGGAGGGCCAAAGCTGGAAGTAGTGAGGACCACATACAGTCCAACGTGACATATAGTGATCGCTATACCGTAGCAAAATGACCTTACTGGCGTTTTATAAAACACTAAAAGTTCTTTTACAAAGATCTGTCGAACTGAGCATTTAATGTATTTCAAATACAATCATTTATAAATGTTACAAGACACATAAGTATGTAAATACATTAAAAATATATTAAGCATCGGGCGCCTGGGTGGCTTAGTCGGTTAAGCGTCCAACTTTCGCTTAGGTCAGGATCTGGCGGTTCGTGGGTTCGAGCCCCGCGTCAGGCTCTGTGCTGACTGCCAGCTCAGAGCCTGGAGCCTGTTTCAGAGTCTGTGACTCCCTCTCTCTCTGACCCTCCCCTGCTCATGCTGTCTCTCTCTCTCTCCTAGAAATAAGTAAAACATTAAAAAAAATTAAAAAAATATATTAAGCATCTATTACTCTATTATAAATTATTAACAAAGAAAGTAATCAAAGCCAGTAATATCTGAGATAAAAAGAAACACTTCTTAAGAATTTACATGTTAATCATGAAAATGAAATAATATTCCTTGACCTTTTATAAAAAATGAGATCTCAAAAATAAAGTGTGGCAATGTTTTATTGTTCAGTCGTGAACATACTTTCATGCTAGTGACTCCAGCTTCTCAGAAAGTTTCTTGTGGCCCTAAGGTACTTGAAGAAATGTTGAGAAGATTTAGTTATAACTAAACCAAATTGTTCCCCTATTCCTTATTTTTGAATAATAACATCTTTTGTATTTGATGTGTTGGAAAAGCTTACCAAAAAACAGCCCTCTTTTCTCTGGCAAAGACTGTATTCCATTTTTGGTTAGCCCTGTCTAGGTCTTGTTGAAAGAGAACATTTCCAGTTTGTCGTCATTCCTTTAGCACCATCATATCTGCCTGGAGTTTCCTTGTGGAAGCTACCTGTATCCATTTCTGTCTGTCATATTCAAATTCCACATGCTCAGAGAGTCCTTGAACTAGAGCAAGATTTGTTCTTGGAATCACTGTTCTATTGCCTATCTTTTCTTTAGGCATGGAAGATTTTCTCAACCACTGCTTCCTGTTCAATTTAAGATATTAATGCAGTGTGTCACCCTTGGGGTGTGTCTCAAGGTCTAAGTGATTCAGAGGTCAGAGTTTTAAAAATACCAGTACAATGGTTTTAGATAAATATATGGAGTTTCAGCACTTTAAAAATAACATAATATATTAGTATAGAAAACTATGATTTTTACTGACTTGAATTAATAGCAGGGACTGAATAGAGACTGAGGCAAGCCCGTAAACAGAGCCATCTGATGAGATGGCCCAGGGGCTGGAGTCTGCTGGGGGCAGGTTAACAGTGACAGAGAGAAAACGTTGACCCCCACAGAACTCATCCACTCCAGAATGGGATTTCTGGCTCTCCTTTCACAATATATTATAACTTCTCAGAAATATCTGAGTCAGATAATTTATTCTTGAGATTTCCTTAAAATAAAATAAAACTAAACAAAAATTAACCCAGAATCCTTAGGAAATATTTTACGCAGCTCTTGGGAAAATTCCTGAGGCCCTGTTATGCTGTATGAAACATAGCTAAATAAATAATCAAGTACTTTTACTTGAAAATACACCATCTTTTCTTATTCATTACAGAAAAATTTGTAAATGTGCACAGGAAGTCAGAATGTCACTTCAGGATGATTTGTCTGAAACTCTTACCTTCATCGAATTTCCTTCTACCCTGAAATATACAAATCCTTATGGGTTCTGAGTAAAAACTCATTACAGAGCAAAGTCTCTCTTCCTTATTCAACCTTTCTTTTCTGCTTGCCATTCCCAAGTTCAGTCCTAAGAGTTACTGTCTTTGAGAAGGAAAAGAAAGTTTCTTCTCTGTTGCTCCTTTAAAATAATTGTGTCATTATTTATTTATTTGTTTATTTATAAATATAATTTATTGTCAAGTTAACCAACATACAATGTGTACAGTGTGCTCTTCATTTTGGGGGTAGATTCCCGTGGCTCATCGCTTCCATACAACACCCAGTGCTCATCCTAACAAGTGCCCTCTTCAGTGTCCATCACCCACTATCCCCTCTCCCCCACCCTCCATCAACCCTCAGTTTATTCTTAGTATGTAAGAGTCTCTTATGGCTTGCCTCCCTCTCTGTCTGTAACTTTTTCCCCCCTTCCCCTCCCCCATGATCTTCTGTTAAGTTTCTTAAGTTCCACATGAGTGAAAACATATCTATCTTCCTCTGACTGACTTATTTCACTTTAGCATAATACCTTCCAGTTCCATCCACATTCTTGCAAATGGCAGGATTTCATTCTTTCTCATTGCCAAGTAGTATTCCATTGTATATGTAAACTACATCTTCTTTATCCATTCATCAGTTAATGGACATTTGGGCTCTTTCCATGATTTGACCATTGTGGATAGTGCTGCTCTGAACAATTGGGGTCCATGCGCCCCTATGAACCAGTGCTCCAGTATCCTTTGGATAAATTCCTAGCAGTGCTACTGCTGGGTCATAGGGTAATTCTATATTTAATTTTTTGAGAAACCTCCATACTGTTCGCTAGAGCGGCTGCACCAGTTTGCATTCCCACCAATTGTGTCATTATTTAAAGTACTTCTTCCAACGCTCTTTTATATACTGTATCCGCCTTTTTCTTTCCTTCTTGTTTCATTCTGCTGTTGTCATCAACATGAGGATTCCTGTAACGTTTTGGTTTCGATGCTGGTGCCCAGGGAGGGTGGTTTGCAAGTAGAAGGGCCTTCTGTTCGGCATGAGGCACAGCTCCCTGCTGGCACACTCAGATGTTAAAGGTGGAAATATTTGTGCCACAATCGGCACTTAGCAAAATGTATCACTATTTACAGCCATAATCTTTTATGAACTGTTTTATTATTTATTGTAAATCTTTCCTTTCACAGCCCTGCACTGTTGACCCTACAGTCCGTGCTGTCTGATGCCTGGAATTGTCCAGTCATGGTGACAGCGGTGCCCCTTCATAATTTAGCCCTTAGATTTTCTACCAGAGAAAAATAAAAATACGCATTCAATGTTCGTTTCACTTCTACCCAGAAGAGAAACTTGAATAGGTAAACGTTTTGGTTTTTCTATGTAGCAAAAGGCAAGAAAAGTAACGGGGGAGTTTACATCAACAGCCTCCAGATGCCGCTTCTGAACATTTATCCGCATAAATGCAGTCTTCCAGGTAGCGGGTCTTTGTCCAGGGCCAGAAGGGATACACTGTGGCAGGTGGGAATTTCATTATATGAGGACAGCTGATGATCTCTTGTCCTATCAGCTATTCGTTTCAACCTCGTCCATTACCAAAATGTTAACCAGAAATAAATCACTTTGTTGGTAGTGTTTCCCTTTTTCCACCTCTTTAGCTCACTTTCTGATGCAGAGGCTTTTTCACAGTGAAATGACTAAAATTCAGGCAGCTGGGGAGTCAGGAAGCGAGAGCCGTGCAGCAGTCACGAGCCGGCTGCTTTTTGGAAGAACTGGGAACCGACGAAGTGACTAGTTGAAGGATGGTACGAATGTGTTCAAGTCGAGCCCATCAGCAAGTCCGTATTTTATTTATTGTTCTCCTCCCCGAGGAGATGCAGACCCGGTTCATCCTGTGTTGGGCACATCCTGGTACTGCCCTGACCACCACCTCCTCCCACCGGTGGCCATCACCGCAGCGTGAACGCAGGGCAGGCTCTGTCCGCCGCAAAGCTGGGCCTCTGCCGAGAGTGGATGTACTTCTGCGCTTTACAAATGCGTGAGGCATGGGAGAAGAAGAGCTGCTTGAGGAATACCATCTCGGCATTCTGAAAATGACATTGCTCGGCCCTAAGGTGCAGGGGGCCGTGTCCGCTGTCCTCAGATCATGGGCAGAGTTGAAGATGGTTAACATCATTGGAGATCTAATCCCGTTAAGCAAGTGCATCTATGTAGAACATGCGGCAAGTTTGGTTTTCCTCCTCCTCTTCCTGAAACATAGCTGCCAGTCTAGGTGACTGGAAGATTAATGTACGTCTGTGTAAGCACAGTGCCACCATGAGCTTCACATCTGTGCTGAAATAGAGGCTTGTGAACACCTGATGGCCTCGTTACTCTTCGCTCTTCATTTAGGCTTAATCACAGAGATGAGCTTGCCCTCAAAAGCAGTAGGTGCAGACAGGGGGAGGTATTTAGGATTGCAAATTGACAGGCCTCTGGGTTGCCGAAGTTTTAGAAAATTGGGGCATATCTTAACTTCTAGAGGGAGGGAAAGACTAAATCATTCTCACTTGCGGTATTTCTCAGGTGGAAAAGTCTTCTTTCAGTTACCTGGGATCCTGCATACTGAAATGGCTGCTCCCATCTCCCCTTCAGCCCTCCTTCCTGTATCTCTTCCTGCCCTGTTCATTCCAAGGAGGATCTGCGGCTCTGTACTGCCCGTGAGCTGCCTGGATGTTACGGGATCACAGGAGGAAGGCAGTGTAGCTTAGGGGGTAAGAGTGCAGACTGGGAAGCCGGCTTGCCTGTATTCAAATCCAGACTCAGCTCATGGGCACGGACAATCACTTCTCTTCTTTGTGTCCAAGTCTCTGCATCCCTTACAGACGATAATAATAATGGTAGCCACCCAGTAGGGCGCTTCTGAGGACTAAGTGAAGTTAATATACACATACTTTAGAACAGTGCCAGATATTTAGTAGCAATATATGCCTGGGTTGTCAGTTGCTACTTTTTACTGAGCTTGTACTATGTACTAAGAACGTTAACATGAACTACCTTACTTAACCTTGCAGCATCCTTACGAAGAAAGTAGTTTGAAACCGTTTTCCCAGTGATGAAACCAAGGTTAGAGAGGTTGTTGGCCGGAAGTCACTTAACTACTAAATGGCCAGTAGGGAATGCAGGCTCAGATTGTTGCAAACGGTGCGCCAAACCACCACCCTCCTGGCCTCCTGGAACGGACGCCTACAAACGCAGAGCACTGTAGTTGTGCGTGTGTGGCCTGAGACTGATGCTGTTACCCTAATATCATCTCTTTCTAGAGAAGACCTTCCATTAGGCTTACGCTGCCTTGGCTTGTGCAAGGTTCTTCATTGATTCCTTGCCCCATAACATCACTTCTTCTTTGGTGCCTTTTTAGTATGCAGCACCACTCCCTCTCCCCCAGAAGAAACCTCTTCTGTGCTGTGCAGGATAAAGCTGCGTCCAGGGTAGAAAATTATTCGGGATGTTGTTTCCCTCAGTGATTGTCTCCCTTTCAACTCAATTTCTTCTTAGTGGCTTGGTGATAATAGGGCTTCACTGCTCACATCGGGGGAGACCTGCTGTGTTGAAGAGACCATGTGAAGATACAGAGGTAGCCCATTTCCACTATTTAGCAAAATCTAGGAGCCTGTTCCTGGCATGTAGCATGGCAGCCTCGGCCTGGTTCACCTGGAAACCTGCGGGTTGGTTTTAAATGTACCTTGGGGCGCCTGGGCGACTCAGTCGGTTAAGCATCTGACTCTTGGTTTTTCAGTGTGGGTCATGATCTTGTGGTTCATGAGTTTGAGCCCTGCATCGAACTTGGGATTCTCTCTCTCTCTCTCTCTCTCTTTCTCTCTCTCTGCCCTTCCGGTGCTTGCATGCACATGCTCTTGCTCTCTCTCTCAAAATAAATAAATAAACTTAAAAAAAATAAGTGTACCTACAGTCTCTACCTGCTCTCTTAAACTATTATTCAGTCTGCATGTGTCACTGCTGTTTTGATGCATTGGCCACTGGTGTCACGATGTCTCATGCGGACCGCTGCTCTGGCCACCTGTCTTGTCTTCTGCGAGCCCCACCACTTTGTTAAAACACAGCAGGGCTTCCCACCGCTATTGGGACAGAGTCAGGATCCCTACATGCAGTGTGCCTGCCCGAGGCTTTAGCCTCATATCCCTCCTCGGTGCGCCTTCTAGCAGCTCCGTAGATGGGCTGTGTTCTCTGGCTGCATGAGGGACACTTTCCCACAAGCCTCCCTTCCATTCGGGTCTCAGCTCAGTAGGCCAGGCCGGCCTGCCCCCGTAATACTGTACCCTCTCTTCCACAGTGTTAGACTCCGTTACAGTTCCCTTTCACGTACCCACACAGGTCTTTGCACTCCCTGAAATTTGGAGTCATAGCTGATTTTGCTGATCAGTATGTGCCCAGGGCCTGGCACATCGTAGACATTCACTGGATAGCTGCTGTCAGACTGAGGGAATGGGGGCAGTGCCCATGTTTCTCTGTGGTAAGAAGGGTGGTATTTTGAGATCCCCTTTAGGGAGCCCTTCTCAGGACTCTTCATGTCCTCAGAGGGACGTCTCCACATTTCAGACCAAACAGTTCGTGGGTTTCCCTGAACTTTCAGATCTCAAGGTAATTGCTAGAGCCAGAGTCATGGTAACATGCAGACCCATTGCCAGACCTTTGCCCTCTGCACAGCGACCAGCTCCTGGTGTTTCCCATGTGAACTGTCCACTCAGACACAAGAATAGCACTGCCACATTTGTATAGAGGCTCCAGCACCAGCGAGGTGGGGATGGAGAAATCTTACACTCTGGGTTTGACCAACGATCCTCTAAGGTGTCTCTGTCCTTAAAAGCCCTTTGATAGTTAACCGTGACTTTCATGGAAGAGTTGGAAATTAACCTCGTCCGTCACCCAGAAGTCAAAGACTTCAAAATCAGAGTGACTTTTTCTTCATTCATTTGATACCGGGAAACTCTACACTTTCTGTCAACTTGTACGTTGGCTCATTTATGCTCCTCTTTGAGTTAGAGATGCAGATAAAAAATAGCTCCACCTTTATTGAGCACGTAACGTGAAAGCACGCACTATGAAAGCATATTCTCCGGATTGTCTTCCTCAGTCCTGACAGCTTCTGTGTGAGGTGTGGATGCTGTGATCCTCCCACTTTATAGATAAGAAACAGGCTTGGAGAAGCTCAATAATATGTAGGAGGTCACACAGCCGAAGTGGTGGGACTGGAATTTGAACTCAGAGCTGCTTACCTTTGAGCACGTGCTGTTAACCACCGTACTGCATTGCCTCGTCCTTCAAGTGTTCTGCATCATGTGCAGGTTATGAGCTGTTTGGCATCAAACGACATTTCCCCCATTTCCTGTCACCTACTAGCCTGTAACTCATTTATTCTTTAAGTCTCTTTAAACTGTTTTGTGTTTAAGATGTAACTAAAAAGCATGCCATACAAAGTTGCCTTAACTCTAGCCTCACAGTCATATAAAATCATATTGTTAATTAATGTATGTTTTACTTTCTTATAAAAAAAGATGTCTTCCAGTTTTATCTTAATATTTCCTTTTACTCTTTAATGACAGTAACCATAGCCTTGAGGCATACTTAGTAAAGCAACACCAGTCATAGTCCTAGCCTTGTGTGCCCTCACATCTTTTCCTTCCCCTGATATGCGGGGGGGGGGGGGGGGGGGGGGGGGGGGGGGGGGGGGGGGGGGGGGGGGGGGGGGGTAAACTTTTTTTAATGTTTATTAAAAATGTTTATTTTGAGAGAGAGCCAGAGACAAAGCATGAGCTGGGGAAAGGGAGAGAGAGAGACACAGAATCTGAAGCAGGCTCCAGGCTCTTTGCTAACAGTTCAGAGCCTGATGCGGGGCTTGAACCCACAAACTGTGAGATCATGGCCTGAGCCAAAGTCTGATGGTTAACCAACTGAGGCACCCAGGTGCCCCCATTGTCTTACAGTTTTGCAGAGCCCTGCAGGCTGCCTCTCCTTGGCTTCTGGGAAGGTTCCACCAGTCAGAGGCCCTGGTGGGAGGTGGGGGGAGGGGCTTAAGGAAGACCACCCCACCCCTTTCCGTCTCCTTCAGCAGCTGCGTCTCCTCCCAGGTGCAGACCCCACCAACAGGCCCCAGACCTTGGGCTCCATCTACCTCCTCCTTTTGTTCTTGTAGCCTCAGGGAGGGGGCTGCCTCCTGTTCTACCTGTCTCGGGCTGTATACTGCCCCCCATAGACCTTCACCACCTGTGTACCCAGTTCCCTCCATTAAATTTCCTCTGTTGTAAATAACTTGGGCCTTCTGTTCTCCAGGTTGAACATTACTGATAACTGCAGTATTCTCACATGTGATCACAATACTTATTTACAGTTTACTTTAGAGGCATGGACGGTGGGTGCTACAATTGGATTAGAATCCTCTGGTTAAAAGCATCCGAAGCCTTTGTGTTCAGTGTAGAGCAAAACCCTGGCCAAATGTGTGTCGTCCCTGCTTCTAGTTCTAGCTGAGCCTCTCGGGGAACTGAGAATCACTCAAGTCAGGGCCTCCGTTTCATGGGAAATAAAGGTTCCCCAGGGTCCTTTCAGGAGTCCCATAAGCTGGCTTACCTCCTTCCAAAGCACGATGGTTCTAGGATGCAGTTTCGGTTTCCGTGGGGACCAGTGAGTTATCTCTGAAAGTGAGATGGCCCCTGACTCTGGCCTGCCTGCTGTCCTTCTGGTGCCTGCTATTGGTCTTGAGGGCCCAGGTAACAGAACGTGGGTGAGCCAGGGCGAATCTGTCTCCCCTCTGGGAAGAACCTCAAATAGGCCTCGTGATTCTGATCTGGATCCGGGCAGCTGGTCTTCATTTGGGCACAGCACACTTACCGAACATACAGTACAGGAGTAAAATTTACTGCTCAGCTGTCCTGACTGTGCTTAACAATGTTTCAAGATGATGTTTCCTATATTCACCTCAAATAGAAAACGAACAGGCAGAATATACAGATGGCACTTGTCTGATATAATATACTTTCTCTTTCATTTTAAGCACAACCTTCTTGTATTAACACCATTTTTTTTTTTAAAAGGTACCTTATCCTGCGTGTGTGTGACTGTGTGTGTCTGTGTCTGTGTGTCGGTCTTTGGGGCCAGATTCTCTGGGTAATGCAAATACCTTTAATTTACTAAACTTCATCTCCCCTTTCCCCACCCCAGCCCTTTCTTTTCAGAAGATACATTTAGACAATCACCATTCACCTCTAATTCGAAAGACCTGCTGTCCGGTGAGTCTGTGCTTCACGGAAGAATAGCAGCACCAGGTATGGAAACATTGTTGACTTTGCTTCTACCGTTGGTTGCTTAAAACTCCTTTTCTGAAGTGTGTAAATTTTCAGATACTTTCAGCTTATGTGCTTAAGTTTTTGTATGAAGCTAGATTTTTTAAAAAAGAGGAGAAACTCAATTTAAACACCCACAAAAGTTTATTAAAATCAAGGGCCGGCAGTAATCAAGCACTTCTTTTTTGCTTTAGAGGCTCATTGTTCTTTACCTGCTGATGTTTCATTGATATAGCAAATTTCTTTTTCTTTGAAAGAGCTAAGTATAACCTGAAAATAATTTGCTTTACACGCTGTTAGTATTTCAGGCAGACGGCCAGGAAGATATAGGAGGGCAGTGGCGAGAACTAATCGCCAGCAGGGAAGGTCGTGACCCTAGTGGGGTGTGGGTGGCCACAAAGACCACTTTGGTTTCCATGGAAACAGCACAGCTCATTAAGACAATCTCGGCATGCGGATTCCGCCTCTCTTCTTAATCAGAGTATCTTCATATATCCTTCTAATGTTCCTTTTTGCAATCTCAGCGTCAGTACATAATTTATTGTCCACTCTTCCTTTGTCATTTCTCCTTTCCAGAGGTGAAGGCAAGATGCGTTTGCTGTCACGTTCCCAATTGCATGGCCATCCCTCGGGGCTTGCGTGTGTGTTCTCAGAGTTATTATGAGATGAGAACATTTGAGAACCACTGCACTGTAACCCATACTCTGTTCCTTTCCCCCCTCCAACCCCAGTGCAACAGTCAGGAAGCTTCCTGTTGTCATTACCTTAGCTCCAGCAATTTGAGAGAATTTCAGAAGCTCTCCATGGCCCCTGCACCCATTCATTTGTCCAGGAGAGTGTGGGAGACCAAGGCTACGAGTGTTCAGGAGGGCTTGCAGCAGGGTCATTGACCAGGAACCCCTACACGAATAAAGTCCAAGTGTCTTCCACCCACCCAGGGAGCCTGGTGTCACAGGTGACTGGAGGTCTGAGTATTTTGAAAGAACCAAGGAGCACCTCAGGAAATACTGGCTTGGGGTATCACAGGTCACTGGAAGTGGTTTGTGACAAACACTGGGGGAGGGGGACGCAACTCTTTGTCACTTTTTAGTCTGACACATCCATTTCTTCTCATCCCCAAAGAGTCCAGGTACCTACATGCGTTTAAGTTTGCAGGGCTTTTCGAATGGCACAGGTAACACGCTTACACAACAACACATTACATAAAACCTGGTTCTAGAGGTGGAAAGAAATTTTGCTTAGTTGATGTCTTCATTCTCAAACAGGGACTATTTGAACTCCTGTTTACTTCCCACAGTGTCATTTTGAATAGCCATCTCCCTGGTCCCCAAATTATCACCCTGCTGTTAAGTTGATGGATTGTGACTTTCTAATGTCAAAATAACTGCCTAGAAACTGCCTGTCAGAGTGCGGTGACCCACACAGCCAGCATCCCGTGATGTATATCCAAACCCTGCATTGCTGGCCTAATACTGTTTGGCTTGACTATATTTTAAGAAGGTTTTATTGGTCAAGTTACAGCTCGACCTCAAAGAGTGATATCAGTGTATGTTTCACTGCATGTAGAAGACGTTTGTGTGGTTTGCTGGATAGACATATTACAAATTAGATAAATTCACTTAAAAAGTTAACTTTCATTTTAGGTGGGAAGTCAATATCAAAGGGGGTTTTAAAATGTAAATCTACCATTCTGAGAGAGAGTCCGTCTATACTTCCAAGAGCTTTTATGTAGGCAGGGGACAAGCACAATGAGTATATTTACATTTTGCTAGAACAGACAACTAAAAAGGGACTTTTTTTTTTAATTAAACAAGGTGAAAATGCTTTAGAAATGTAGTCAAGTTAGGAAAGTTAAAAATGAGAAGGACAACCTTGTAATCACAAGGTTCCCATAACTTGAAGACAAGTTTTGTGAGAAGAGCCTCAGTAATTTGGACTAACTGCGGAGGAGACCGATCTGAGTTAACAGAAGATTGCAGCATGGAGGCTTTTCAAGAAAACGTTTCTTTTGAGTCTGGATCGCGATAAATGGCCATCATATTCCGACTACAGCTCCCCAGTCCCTTTCCCACAATTCTGAAATCCAAAAAGCTCTACCAACTACAATTTTCTTTTTTTTTTTTAAATATTTTTATTTATTTCTAGGAGAGAGAGAGAGAGAGAGACAGCGTGAGCAGAGGAGGGTCAGAGAGAGAGGGAGATACAGACTCTGAAATAGGCTCCAGGCTCTGAGCTGGCAGTCAGCACAGAGCCCGACGCGGGGCTCAAACCCACGAACCACGAGATCATGACCTAAGCGAAAGTCGGACGCTTAACCGACTAAGCCACCCAGGCGCCCCTCTTGTTGAGTTTTTTCATACAGTGGTCTCCCTTGTAAGTTCTGGGTTTTGTGACTGACTTAGAAAGACCTTTCCCTTCTGAATATTTTTTAATCACTTTTTTCCTCCTTTGACCCCAGGTTTAAAAAATAAATACGTAAGGGGCGCCCGGGTNCCACCCAGGCGCCCCATCAACTACAATTTTCTTAATAAGTTACTTGGTGGCAAAATCTAATGGGAGGCGATGGATAGCCCTTATGTACTGCCAAAGGTGAAATTCATACATTTTGCTACAGAAATATCAACGTGCTCGACTGTGAAGGCCTACTGGAGTGTTATGTAAAAATATGTCTTAGACATCATATTATCATTCCGAAATAAGAAAAAGTATGAGTCCCAAATACACGAGAGCCCAGGGGTCTCAGCTAGATGAGTCCAGTACTCTGCTCGATGCAGTGCTGGAAGCAAAGGCATTAAAGGGACAATTGAGGATCTTAAGATTCGAGGGTATAAGAGGCAAGGATTCTTACAGAAAATTTCAGAAGACCAACTGGGCAGCAGATTGCTGAATCATTGGAGATGTGGCAAGAAAGAGGAGTCCAGTGGGGATGTTCTAACGCTAAGGGAGCATTATCAATGAGGGCCTGGGTTTAAAGAGAAAAGGAAGAGGTTGGTAGGAGAGGCAGACAAAGAGCCAGTTCATTGGTTTGGGAGACTGGTTAGGTTTGCTGTAAGGTTGAATAGGGAGGAATAGTGTCTTGGCAGAAGTGGGGAAACCAAGAAGGAGACAGGTGGCTTTAGTGACTAGGCAAAAATTAATTTGTTGTTACTGTATACATAAAGGCCTCAGAGTTCTTAGGAATATTCTCTTCAGTAGTTTACATGTTACCATTACAATAGTATTTCTATCCTTTATTTACTTAGCAAACGTCTTCTTTCCAGAGATAATGCAAAGATAAATATCAGCCCAAAGAATTGTCTCCGATTCCCAATTAGGAGAGACTGTAATTAATGAGATTTAACATGTCCAATTTCAATCTAAGAAATCTCTTGCAAATGCTGAAGACCCTTAGCTTTCTTATCATCCCCAAAGAGTCCAGGTACCTACATGCTCTTTTACGTTTGCAGGGCCTTTCAAACACCACAGTAACATGCTTATATATTTCTGTACTTTCTATCAATGGGATGAAATTATCTTCTAAACACCTTTGGAGTAAGCCCGTGGGGCAGGGGAGGTGCGCTACTCTCGACCACCCGTTAAGGCCCTATAGCTCGGCACCAAAGGGATCCACCCGGCGTGTTGTGATTGTGTTTCAGGCCCGTGGAGAATGAAGCAAGCAGCGTGGGGGCTGGCAGAGTGGGGAGAGGTGGGTAGGACTGTGGACTGTGAAGACATCGAGAATAGCACAGTTAACTAGGCATTTGCCTTCGGCAGATGGTGTCTGAGACACACAGCTGCCGCCATCCCAGAGAAACAGAATAAACACAGAGCTTCAGGGTGTCCTGGCCTTCGTCGTTGCCACTATTTCTAGACTGACTTTCCCGAGAACCAAAGAATGTTCATGAGCCAAGACCTAACATTTTCACTTGCTGTGAATGTCTTGGACAGAGCGAACACCAGGAATCCTTAATAAAATGATGAGTTAAAAGCTCCTGTCACCTTCAGCTGGAAGGATACAGGGACAAAATATCCTTAAAGCCATGAATAGATTACTGAGTGCACCCTAGGCGGTGGTGTTGCTGATGGTGATTTTACAAAAGGAATAAAAGAGCTTTCCTATAATGGGGGAGATAGAAATTACAGACCATGTATAATTTAATGTACTTTGTCTAATTTGTTGTTGTCTCACTTTGTAGAAGATTTACACTAATAGAAGAAAGAGTGTGAGATCAGGTGTTTTTCAGGGCACCAAGGGCCGTTCTGTATAAGGAGTGGATGCATTACCATTGTACCTACAGCTATTTACAATTCCCCATCGTCTTTCCGTAAGCAAAGACTATCAAGAGAAGAATTTCTCTCTCAGCACTGCTTTTAAACAATACGGAGCTTCAATTCTTGTGTTATTATGACTTTGAAGGCACAGTATGTTTGCTCTGTATTAAGCCAAAAAACAAAAACACAACCAGAGCGGGTGTGAAGGGAAGTGCGGGTCTCTGTGGAATTCCTTCGCAGTGTTTGGAGTCACCGAGGCTTCTGTTTGCGGTTTCAGATGGAGCTTAGAGTTAGACAGTGCAAAACATCTCAACAATTATGTTTGTAAGCCCTACCCCCATTATTTGCCAGAGCCCCCGAAAAAGAAAACAGGACTTTTTGTTGTCGTTGTTTGTAGCACATACACAAGATGTAAAGAACATGCGGAAAGTTTGGTTCATTCCAGGACTTGGTATGCCAATCAGGATCTGCTGTGAAGTTAAAAAGACTGGTTTGGAGTGGTCTGCCTTGTCACCGGGCCAATTCTCGATCTATTTTCCTCTCTCTGTTCTGCCCATCAATCTAATATAAGTGGTACCATCTCGTATACTTCACTGAAATCTAAATAGATGATGCCTCACATTGAGGGCCACCCACAGTGGACTGTCAGCCTGCCATGCTACTGGCCAGATAGCAATGACCTCATTCAGACCGTTGGCTTGAAAGATGTGCATGTCACCTTCCTTTACATTAAGACCTACCAGCTCAGAGAGAGACAGACAGACAGACAAACCTGTCCTGGATTACAGCAAAGAGTTTTCTTTAATCCTTTTTCAAACACAGCAGATTCTTTTTAAATTGAGCCTAAGTCATGGGTAAACAACAGAACATTGAGTGTTGTTGGTATGTATCATTTTGTAGCCTAAGCTCCTTCTGATTTCACACATTTCATTGAGTACAAAGGAAGCTAATACAACACGGGTTTGCACTGCACAGGTCTGCTTAAATGCAGCTTTTTTGTTTCAATACTGTGTAGTACTGTAAGTGTATTTTCTCTTCCTTATGATTTTCTTAATAACATCTTTCTCTAACCGACTTTATTGTAAAAATACAGTAGACAGTACATATAACATTCAAAATACGTGCTAATCAACTATATTATTGGGAAGGCCATTGGTCAACAGTATTAGTAGTTACGTTTTGGGGGTACCAGAAGTTATATGCAGATTTTCGACTGCTTGGGGTCAGCACTCCGACACCCCTGTGTTGTTAAAGGGTCAAATGTAGTTCTCAGGACACAGGACCTATGTCATCTCATTTAAGTCTGAAAACAACTCACCGAGACATGGGAATTGTGCTTACTTTACAAATGACTAAATGGAGGTTCAGAGAGATTGAATAACTTTTCCAGTTTTATTGAGATACGATTGACATATCAGACACTGTTAGTTTAAGGCATATAACATAATGAGTTGATATATATATATATGGTACAATGGTTACCGCAATAAGTTTAGGTACCATCCATCACCATACACAGTAACACAGTTTTTTTTCTCATGACGAGAACTTTTAAGTCTATTCTCGCAGCAACTTAAAAATTAACGATACGCTACCATTAACTTTGCTGTATGTTACATCCTCATGACTTAGTTGTCATAACTGGGAGTCTACACCTTTTGCGGAGAGATTTAATAGCTGGTGCGAAGTACTCTGTACTTGTACCTATACTAGTACCCTTTTGCGGAGAGACTTAATAGCTTACAAAGTGACGCCATTGGTGAGTGGCAGCACTGGAATTCAAAGCCAGAATTGCACACAGTACATTTTCTTTCTTTCTGCCCTGTCATGCCGTCTGCTAAGCCAGGTGAGGTGTCACTCGCAGTAAGCATAAGGAACACATCTCTATAGTATTTGCTCACATGTGCCCATACAGCATCTGAAGTATCATGGATGGATTACCCTCGTTCAGTTAGGAATAGAAAGTAGCCCTTTAAGTAAGGTATTTCAAAGAAGCTACAAGATAAGAATATTCTGTTTATTAATGTTAATTCTAATCTTGCCTTCTTCCCTTTCTCTCTCTTTTCTTTCTTCCTTTAATACTTAGATATCCGGTGACCATAGTCCCTTAAAATGTTTCTTTCAATTAAGAAAACTAAAGGCAGTGTTAATGTCTATTTTTAGTCATTTTTAATAGATCCTCTGAGCCATAGAAATAGTTTCAGGAAACTATAAAAACCTCTTGGTTAAATAAAATGCATAACTCTGAAGGTAGTCGTGATCCAGGCAGCAGGACAGAAGAGAATCAGGAGAGATCAGGTGTAAGTATAGCCTACTTTCCAGTAGAAAGAGGATAGAAGGTCTCCAAGCTTCTTCCATATCCCTTCTTTTTCAAAAAGCCTGCCATCTGGAATAATACTGTCAACTGCAGCCCAGGTGCCTTTATTTTCTTGATAGAGCCCAAACTATAATGCTGGAACTGGGCAAAATCAGAGTCTCTACCCCTGAAATTCTACCACCCACACTAAGAGTTGGGGAAGGGACAAGTGGCCATAAGTAATTCAGTATTGGAGGTGGTAGCAGCTGGGAAGGGGCCCAGGAAGGTTTCTAGGAAGCCAGGATGTTACTTTTTTTTTTTAATGTTTATTTTTGAGAGAGAGCCCGTTTGCAGGGGGAAGTGGGGGGAGAGAGAGAGAGAGAGAGAGAGGATCCAAAGCAGGCTCTGCATTATCGGTGCAAAGTTCAACATGGGGTTTGAACCCATGAACTGTGAGATCATAACCTGAGATGAAGTCGGATGCTCAACTGACTGGGCCACCCAGGTGCCCCAAGGACGTTCTATTTCTTTACCTGGCTGCTGCTTACATGCCTATGCAATTTTGTGAAAATTCACCAATCTGTGTACTATGACAGTCTTTCTGCATTTGTTAGGGCTAATTGGCTTATTGACAAATAGATGGATCTGGATGCCAAGTGGTCACCTCCCAGCCACCAATCTGAATGCACGTTCATTTCAGAGACTACGACAGTGATGATGAGGACAGCAGTCTTTCAATTATTCACCTTTTAGTCTGCAGGAATATTTGCATTTGTAGCACGAACTTATTGCCCTGAACTAAATGACATGTAGACTGATAAATCTGATTCCTGTTGTGTTTCAAATTGGAAAGCCATTCTCTATGGCTTATAGCATTTCTTTGATGCACTTGGGGTAGATGAACTGTAGTCTGTCCAGCTGTTTACCAGAGGGAAAGTTTTCATTGTTTCAGATTTTCCTGATCTAGATAATGTTATTTGAAGCTAAAAAAGATTGCTCGCAACTAGCGCCATCCATCCCTCACCAGCCTAGGGAATTCACGGGTGAATTCTAAAAAAAGAGCCATTGACTCCATTCAAAAAACTCCTTCCAGAAAAAGGGCTTGCGTTAATCACTGTCAACTTTGTATCTAAGTAAGCCCTTCTCAAAACTATAACCAGGGGGGGTCTCTGCAGACCGACAGTTGTGGGGCTCACACACTGTAGTGCCGGTACACTTTTGATGGTAAGCTTTGCGAAGAAGTTCGTATTTCCTCTGGATGCCTCACATGAGCTCTCTCTAAAGACAGGACCGAGAAACAACTGTGGTTGTTTGGCCAAGCCTCTTTATCTCCGCCCGGATGGCACAGGGGTTGAATCACTTGGTATTGAAGCTAATCATCAACACATTCATGTTTGTTCTTTGTGGGAAATGTAACATCCAGAAGCCCTGGGAGCTGTGACCACTTTGGCCCTGGCCCTGTGTCTTCCTGTGAGCACAACAAATGTGTTTGTGCTCACATAAAATTTCCTGCACCCCATTTATAAGGCCTCAGCAGCACCTGTGGTCGTGATTTTACTTTTGCAAAGTCTATTGAAGTACTTTGAGAATGAATAAAAGGCCAAATTCTCAAGTATGTGTAATGGATGATGGAGAGTATTTGTTCGAAAATGGGAATGCAGTAACCTCTGGCTTCAGTTGGGGACAGACTAATTCAATCTACAAGGCATATTCTGTGTATACAATATGTCCTTCCATTCCTTTGCTATCAAAAATACATATTCTCATTTCATGCAATTTCTTCTTTGTGTTTATTCCTTTTCAGGGCAGCAACTGCCCTCCGGTAACCAGGGTAGAAAAAAAAAGAAAAATCATTGCAACCTAGACCATATATTTTCATTTAAACAAACCCATTCTGTACTCCCATATGTAGGGCCAAATGAGTGCTAGAAAGACGCCCCCACATCACACCACAGCCCTTTCCTTGATGTCATTATAGGAATGACAGTCAGGGGCTTCATTTTTTGGCTTATGTAGCGTCTTTCCTTTAGCAGAGTACTTATCATTTCTGTTCTCAATTTATCTTCTAGAAAAGAAAAGTTAACTAGAAGCATAAAAGTATGGGCAATCTTTGGATTTGCTTCATGATATTTGGTTCACTGTGCCATCTGCTGGAGGTCTATTGAGACATGCCATGCAGAGGTCACTCAAGCGCTTTCCATTCAACAGGTCCCAAACTAAGCTTAACATTTGCCCCCACCTTCCTCTGTCCCTTCCAAAAGTCAACCGATTGATTGATTAAATCCCTCCTCCGTGTTCTGTTACTTTCTGTTTTAGCGCATAGCATCATCGTCCCCCACTGTGATGCAAACCTTAAGGTTGGACACCATTTATTTGGGTTTCCTTAGGAGCAGATCCTGAGACAAAAATTTGAGTGCAAGTCTTTTTGTAGCAAGTGACACAGAAAACACCGGGAGAGGAATGAGGAAGCGAAACAAGGGAAAGAAGGCAGCCAGTAAAGGGACTGACATCCAACAGGTCACTGGCTGTGGACCACTGGAGGGCAGTTTCACTGGGAAGCTCTGGGAAGCAATGGAGGGCCTCAGATTTTCATCCCTCAGAGGTTGAGAGAGCTGGGATGTGTGTGGGGTCAATCACCAGTCAGTTAATCCGGCTCTCAAGAGTCCGTTCCGTCGTGCTGTGGCCTCCTGTCCAGGTGAGCAAAGCAGGCTGCAGTGGCTAGAGAAAGCCCTATATGCACCTGTATGCAGGTGCTGGCAATGGGAAGGCAGGCATTGAAGCAGTGAAGGCCCATGATCACTGAGGAGAGGAGGGCAGGAATGGCAGCACGGGCTGCATCAGGTCTCATTATTACCTCTTCGGCACCCTCCACTTCCATTCAGTTACCTTTCCTCTTGCACAGATTCTGCCTCCTACCCCTCTCCTAAATGCAGTCTTCTCTTTAAGTCCCAACTGCCAATAACTTCATTCAAGTCCCCATCGTTGGTCCCTTGGATTACAACAGTCTCTGGCTGGTCTCCCTGTGTCCAGGGTCACCCCCGCCGGTCGCTTCTAGAAAGGTCCCAGTCTTTCTAGAAGGTGGATCTCATCGTGTCACTCTCAGCCCTGCTGACTGCCCATTGCCCTCTAGATCAAGTCTAAAGTTTGCACGTGCCCTCTCCTGTACACTGCCCGTTTGGTTTTTTTTTTAATAGCCTGTGTTTTCTTTGGAAATTGTTCCCTGCCACTCCCAAACTGGGTCAGACACCACTTCCTTTCATGTCCCTGCATATTTAGAATTCCCTGTTTACTCATCACCTTCTTGATTAACTGCAAGCTCTTTTGTGGGTAAAAACTGTCCTGTTGACCAGTATATCTCCCAGAAGCTAGCACCTAATATAGTTACTAATCAAATCATGGGAGGAAAGCATATTGTTGAAAAACCATTTGTTTGTAAGAACTAGTGTTAAATGTTCTAAAGAGAGATCTGATAAGGCTTTGATTATAACACAGATCTGTTTTTGACGACAGATAAAAATGGATCCCTTTATAAATATAAGATGTGCAGTAAAGCCCTTTCCAAATATAATTGGTCTCTCTATCTAATATGGGCAGCACACTACCATGATGTAACTCTCTTTTTTAGCATTAAACAGTTTCGTTTGACAAGAGAAAGATTGCCGGGCTGTTGTGTTCATTTTTTTTTTCACCTTAGATATAGATCTAACTGCCAACCACCAAAGAAACTTTCAAAGGCAGAGAGTGGGTAATGGAGGTATAAGAAGAGTTTGGTTGGTTTGATGTGAAAGGTCAATACTTGAATTACTGCTACTATTACACTGATTTTCACGTATAATAATAAACTTCCCAGGCCCAAAATTCCTTATGTCACTAACCTTATTTAAAAAGTAGAGAATTATTCCGTGTAGAACTTTTTTCCCCAGCCTTGAGCCAACTGTTTTATCAGATGAGCTGCTCTTTTAATGTAAATTGTTTTACTGAAGGACAGTGTTATAAGGGCAAAAGTTCACAGAAGAGTGTCTGATAAATACTAGAGAGAAACTTTGCATGAGACAGATTTGAATTCAGGCCTGAATCCTGGAATTTGGACAGCCCATGAAATGAAAACATCTTTTTTACCCCATTGCAAATCATTAAAAAGTTGTAGATAGCTTTTTCCTCTTGCTTGGAAACATGTTCCACAAATCTGATACTTGCTCAAGTGTTTCTTCCATGTGAAGAGAGAAGCCATTTTCTACAGTTCTACAGTCTACACAGCCCCCTGGCCTTACCCCTCTCTCCTCACCTCTGCAAGACACAACAGAGTTGGCCCCACTACAGATGGAAACTAACTCCCGTGCCCGCCATTTTGCCCTCAGCTGTATGCACTCTCAAATGTTTCTACATTCTATCTCATCTCAGTCTTTTCCTTCCTTCTTTCCCGTGGTGAGCCATTGTGGGACTAACTTGAGGCTATACTTCCATTAAATACTCTATTAAACATGTAAATAAGAAAGAAGTCCTCCAAATTACAGAGAATTATGAAGCTCCAATGTTATTTTGTGAGCTTGGAATCTGATGTCCCATTCTAGGGATGTAATCTACAAATAGACTTGAACAAGGAGCACTGAAGTATGTGGACAAGGATGTAAGGTGTGTGGACCGAGATGTGCTGTGTAAGATGTGCAGCATAAAGAACTGAAACAAATTCAGTGTCCGTAGGTAGGAGGTTGATGAAATGAGTCATGGGACATTCCATGGGAAACACAGCCATTGAAAAAAGATGAAGGGAATCTGTAAGAATTTCTTTGAAAAGATGTCCAACAGACAATGTTAGATTTAAAAAAACAAACACACAAAAAAACTGGTAGCAGACAACATGTGTAACATATTCACATTTCTGTTAAAAAGAAGAAAAAGCTGATGCATTTATGGGCACATAATATGCTTGCATGTGCATGGATCGTTTCTCAACAGATAAACTGTTCATCGTGGTTACCCCTGAGGAGTGAAAAGGACTGGGTTTAGAAGGAGAAGGATAGTAAGGGAGAGGTATTCTTTTATTTTTCAGCTTATATCCTTTGTTCTATATTTTTACCATTAAGTTACATTACTGTTATAACTCCTAAAATTTTTAAAAAGTAAAGTATGTGTTCAAATCATGTTTTGTTTTGTTTTGTTTAGAATTTGTCATTTACACATATGATGACTTGAGGCCTTAATGAATAATCTGTAAATTAAGTGAACTACTGAAAATAGAGATAAAGTAGTGACTCTTAGGCACCTTCCCTCAGTGAGCAACCCCAGCCAGAAGCCGGTGAAGTGAATGTTTCAGACAGTTCTTGAGACTATAAAGCAGGTTACAAATCTCCTTGAATGGTATGATCCTCTTGTTTATAAAATGTGTGCATACAGGAAAAAAAAATCAGGAAGTGTAGAGGTAGAAATATTAACTGTTGTCTCTGTTTACTTAGGATTTCAAGTGATTTTTACTTTTATTTTATGGACTGACATTTTTACAATAAGCGTATTTTATTTTTATAATCAGAAAACCTCAATCAGCTCCCTTCATTTTGAACAAAGGAGAAATTATCTTATATATTCTGGTCCTCAGTGCTTGACACCAGATCTTTCTGGAAGTTTCTATCACAAGGAAATGCCTGGAGCTTTGGACAAGGGGATCAACTTCCTCAGAACAACAATTAAATGTGCCCCCGGGAAAAATGGTAGACTTACTTATAAGCAACAAAGGTGAATGGAAATATTTTCAGTTAGAAGAGATGTTGGGGGTTGATGGGGGGGTGGCAGGGGGAGACTTGTAAACGGGCTTTGGAAAGTAGAACCCATCTTAAGATATGTAAGTACCTCAAACTAAGGAATACTCTTTTAATGTCTTGTTGTTTATTGGCACCTACTACCTTCATGATTTCCCCATCCTCTGTTACATGCACCCTCAGATACTTTTTCCCATCCAGGCTTTCCAGTCAAAATGACTCATGCATCTGCAGAATCTAGTTCTTGCCTTAAGTATCCAAGAATGAGTCACTCAATCAGTTGCTTCTCTTTTAACTTGAATGGAATTAGGCTCAGGGAAGTTCGATGGAAAGAGTCATGAATGGGTGGGTCCGGGGGAGAAAAGGCAGTGGTGAGGTTATCTGGGAAATCAGCTGTTTTATAGAAATGAGAATGGGGCTGGGGAAACCAATAATTAGGGAGTCAGCCCAGAGGGAGAGTGATTTACAAAAAAAGATTAAGTCCAAACTCTGGCTCTCTGTCTTTGCTAGAGTACAGCGACAGGAATTAATTGGTTATATGGATTTTAGGTAACTATTTTGTCTGAAAGCAAAATGACTCCTACCAATTATTTTCTTGCTCACTAATTTTGTATGTACTGTGTAGGTACTTGCCAGAAGTAAAGCAGGGGAGAATTTTACTCAGAAAAAAAAATGTGTACTCTTGCAAATGCTTTTAACATGTAGGCATGCTTTCGGTATGTGAAAGTTATTTTTGACACTATTTTTGGCCAAATTGGTTTTCATTTTTATGAAAAATGTTAATTTTTAAAGCACTCCGGTCTATCTCCCAACTGTTACTTTTATCACTCGAAAATGTGGTATTTTAAAAATATCATCACTGGTGTTATACTAAGACTTGCCTTGAATTACATGCCTTTCATAGTAATTAATGTTTTTTTTTTTTTTTAAAGAGGCATTTGGACATGAAAAAGGAATAAAATGAAAGTTCACCAAGATTGTCATAGCAGTTGTCTTTAAGGGGTGGTGATGGGTCTGTGGTTGTGTTTCTTTTTTTTCCCTCACTTGTCTCTGTTTTTGTTCTGTATAATGAGCATGGAGCACTTTTATAAGGGGAAAAAAAAAGCCCTAATTTATTAGAGGGAGCAAGGTGTTAAGGAACAAAGTAAGGGTCACAATGTTTTGAGTTACACTCTAGTAATTATTATGGTCACACGGTCACACGCGAGATAGGTCTTTTGTCCAAGGCTCATAAACATCTTGTGTTACCATGAACAAATATTGGCATAGTCATTTCCAAAATTTTATGTTAAATATCCTGCAAGTTACTCACAAAGAGCTGTGAAACCCTCATATGAAATACAAATAGGACCACAGTCCTTTAAATACATATTTCAGTTTGGGTACTTACTCAGTTCACTTGAGGAGTGTTTGAAGTTTCAGGATGGTTACGTATTTTTAACCTCACAAGGGAGGTTAATGAATTAAATGCATTTTTAGGGCACCAGCGGCTAGAGAAGTACTGCACACCATCCTATTTAACTTGGTCGTGAAAATAGTGTTCAAGGGAACACTCCCCTGTCCTACTGCAGTATGCTGCTGGTCTCATAAATATCATTCATTTAGGTATAATTAATAAAATAATAGCTGCTCTGGAGAATATTTTCAGTAGTTCTATCAAAATACTAAATGTTCACATTTCTTTGCATCTTTTTTGTTTCCTAATCGGTTAGAAAAATGACCTCAGTGGCTACAGACAGGTTCATTGGCTTTCCCTTTCGATTGTTTTCATTCTACTCCATCAGTGTCGGGGGACACGGAGATGTTCTGAAACAAGAATTAAATATAAAAGGATCGGAGTACCATTACATATCTGATAAACAGTGTAAGAAGCTGTGGTTAAAGTGTATGTGCCACTGGGATGAAGAGAAAATTTATTCACTCATTCAACAAATACTTACTGAGCAGCTGTTATATACTGAGTACTTTTGTGGTCCTGGGGAACAGCGATGCACAAAACGAAGTCTCTGTTCTTAAGGGGTTTACACTCAAGGGAGTGAGGCAGACAACAAACAAATAATCATACACACATATATAATAACATCATAAAAACATGTCATACGTATTAAATGTATGTAATAACATCATGGGAAAACTAAGCAAAGTAGGGAGAAGGTGGTTGGGAAGGGTTACCCAAGGTAGGGTAGTATAGTAGAGAAAGCTCTCCCTAAGAGAGATAAAAGGGATCAACCAGATCCCTGGAGCAAGTTCAGGAGCAAGTCTTGTCGCGCCACATGGGATAGAGTGTTCTGCATCAAGGGAGCAGTCATGATAAGGCCCTGGGGTGAGGGTGCATTTGGTGAGGAAGTGACAGCCATAAGAGAGGAGAGGCTGGAAGGAAATAAAGGCTAATGGCTTATAGGGCTTCCTGGTGAATAGCAGAGCCTTGGGCTTTCATTGTTAAGTATGCCAGGAACCAACGGAATGTTTTGAGCACAGAAATGGCATAATCTCACTTCCATTTTAAAAAATTAATCCGACTCTTTCTTGTTTAATCTTTAAAGCCTGAGTAAAGTCCCCTGAAAGGCTTAATGGAAACAGAGGCCCTGTAGAAAGATAAGAGAGGCAAAGAAAGTTAATTTAATTTGCTGAGTATTATTTTTATGGTGGATGGGATCTGGGCATATCCCTTTAATAATTAATTATTGGTGGTAAGTTTCGCCCAATATTTCTCCCATTTAATTTTTCTTACTATTAAGTTACTTTAAAAGAGATTATATTTTTATTATGTTTAGTTGAAGATTTGATTTTCTTTCTCAAATAGTTAAAAATGGCTATCTAGATATTTTCCCTGAATGTTTATGGGAAAAAGTATACAAAACTCAGTGTTAATATAAAAAGGCTCAGAAAATTAACAGAGTTTGAGATCAGAAATTTTTAAAAACAACCACAAGACAAATTCATTATTTAGACTTCATTGTAGAAAAGAGAACGCCTTCATGAGAAAGGTGACTGTTGCTTCACGCAAGAATTGCTCCAGTATTATTGTAAAGAGCTACGTCAGGGAACTCTGAAGTCACCAATAAAACTGCAAATCTACTCTGTAGATGCTTACAGAGTGTGCCTAGAGGTTATTGTATATGTGTGTTTTGCCAATTCTGGCATTGAAGAGGTAATTTACAGTCCTAAAACCACTAATGATGGCATTTTACAAAGGTTATACCCAACTATATTGTGTACAGCAATAAAATTCATTATTTACAACGGAATTCCTAAATATTTGTTATATGTGTGCATTACTGACAATCCAAAGGGCCATATTTGCTAGTACATACCATGAATCTTTTGGAATGGGAGATTCACCTTTGCCCCCATTCATGGAAATAGTACTGAATAAGGAATTTCTTTCACTTCCGTACTTAGAAGGACCACCAAGCGCTAACTATCAAAAACCTAATAACAAAGTAAGAATGACCACCATCACCGATGGATTCAGGTTCGAGACAGCCTTTCGGCATATGTGCCACACCCCATCTATCACCAATAATCCTAAAATGTTGAAATCGCTTTTAAAAAATATTTTTTTATCCATAATACCCGAGGAAATATAGATTCTATATAGACTTTTCAAGACTTGCATTATATAAATATATATTTCAGCTACTACATTTTTAAGTAGTATGTGTATGTGTGTTTTGTTTTGTTCTGTTGTTTTGTTTTTGGACACAGGAATAAGAGGAGGTGACTCTGTTACTGAGATAGGGAGTGAGATAACATGTTACAATGATAAAATAAGCAGTCCACTCCTTGCTGGCAAGCTGTGAGTGAGGTTGACTACTTAATATTGACCTAGAGAGTAAGTTGTGAATTACAGCTTCCTCCAAGATGATGCAAGCTTCAGGATTCCCTGGGGTAAAGGGTGAGGGTGGAGAGACAAACCTTTAATAAGTGGTCTGTTAATGTTAATGTCCATTTTCACTGGGAGTATGTGTATGTTCATTTACTTCTGTGGGAGAGCAAACTGGTCAAAACTCTCTAAAAGGGATTTGCAATTTTAAACAAATTTCCACTTAAAAAAAGGAAGTTTTATACTTAAAAAAAGGAAGTTCTTAGTCTGCTCATCATTCCCTAGTAATGGAGGCCCCTCTTCCAGGTGGCGCACCTTATATTAGAACAAGTTATGACAAAAAGAAGTGAATTTAAGGAAAACTCCTCCTTTTTGAGAAACTGGATTTTTTTTTTTTTTTGTATGCAGAAATAACCTACCAGAATGTTCTTGTGTCCTTAGCACACTGAATGCATTGAAGTCATTTTTGTTTTATTGGGGAACTGGGATAAACCTGCAGTTAGACCTTTGGGAAATCATTACTGGCTCAAGCTAAATGATATTGCTGACTCTATTACATTCTTAGAGTCTTGGGGACTCATATACACTGATTCATAAGGAATCCTTTGATCAATTGGAAAAGCCTCCCTGCTCAGAAGGAAGGCAGAGAAGACGTCTCACAGGTCAGATTGTGTGGTTGACATTCTAGAGATGATGATATTAACTCCTCTCAGATTACATCCATAACACTTTCTAAATCCTTTTGCAAACAGCTGGATTCCAACATGACTGTTGGTTTGTGCAACTGAAGAACTAGCGAGTGATTTTGATACACTGTTTGCTAGAAAAGAAGTGATTTTCTTACTCTTCTGCAGGTGGTAACAAGGTTGGGCTCTTTTTTTTTTCTTTTAATTGCTGAGGTGGCTGGGATTAAAGAGATTTCTGGGAGACTGAGTTGTACATCTGCACTAGGAAAAAGGTATTTGTTGTTTTATATACTGGGTTTCATAGAGTTGGACTCTGAATTAAGAGACTTTATCATAACAGAGTAGCTAGAATGATGTACTGAGTTGTTATCTTTCAAGCTTTTTTGACAAAAACCCAGGATAAATTTCATGTTTAAGTATGAGTATGTGTTTGTGTGTGCTAAATGACAGTGTAAAATAGGGGCCGCTAGGTGGCCCAGTCAGTTAAGCATCTGACTCTTGGTTTCCATCTAGGTCATAGTCTTGCAGTTTTGTGGGGTCAAGCCCTGCGTGAGGCTGTGTGCTGACAGTGCAGAGCCCCCTTGGGATTCTCTCTCTCTCTCTCTCTCTCTCTGCCCCTCCCCCACTCGTGCTTTGTCTCTCTCAAAATAAATAAATAATCTTTAAAATAAATAAATAAATGGCAACATAAAATATGCAGAGAGAGATTGGTTGGTTGATAGACAGATGAGTGAAACAATCTTCACACATGTACCATGTGTAATATTTTCTCATCTATCCAGTTGTGTTTTACCTTTTTTTTAATGCTGGTTGAGACCCACTAAGTTCATTTCATGATCTTTGAGTGAGTTACAACCAGAAATTTGAACATCACTGGACTAACAGATAAGGATATCTGGAGTCCTCTCTCACCTTTGAGCTCATCTCTGGCAAATCCAAGAACTACCATCTTTGGTTTTGACTCAGCAGGCTGGCTTGTGCCAAACACGTTGTGGATCCAAAATCCCATTTGTATTGAAATAACTGGACCGCTCCAGATCCAGACCTTGGAAGCTGCGCCCTCCTCTACTAAAAACAAACCAAACACAGGGAACCAAACCCTTTCCCAGCGAGGTCTGGCAATACTTGGCTTTGTATCTAGGTAAGAAAGATGAAGGAATAATGTTTTATATTTGAGTGAATTTCATTGAAGAACAAATGTCTGTGAATGGCCTTTCAAAATCTTACAGTGACGGCAATGGGAGGAAAAAGAAACTTTTAAAAATCTGTCATTAATTGAGCTATTTAGGGTCTTTGTATCCGAAACTAGTCTTTGGTGTTGCACCTTCTGAAATATAGGTAGCTATGACACTGCCCAGCCTTCATTCTTGTTCAGTGTGTTAGATAAGGGATAAATAACCGCCTCTCCCCAGTAAGTTGCCTTTAATTTCCATTTTTTAAATAATCTTTTCCTATGAATAGCAGATCACCCTTCCTACAATCCCCCTCCAAGCCCCCCTCACCCCCCTACCCCTCCCTGAATGGTAAAATGCTCGGAATAAAATAATGGAGTGTTTTTGGTTGCCGGAAATGATGGATTGCAGCAATGAGCTAAGCTTTTAAAAGCATACGTAGTACTAAGGAAAAGAAAAAATGTCTTGGATTCCACCCACTCCAGAAATCAGCAAAGAGAGAGTTCTCTCAATTAAAACATAATGTCATTTTCATCCCACCCTGGGGGCATTACTTCTGCTTTGTTGATGAAAATGAACATCAAATTGATTGGCTTCCCACACCCTGACAATCAGTAATTATGCCAAAGGTGCTGGGGACCTTCCTGATGAGTGTAGTGATCTGAAAGAAATGCAGGGTGACAGCTTTTTCCTCGCCTCACCCCCAGAGTTCCATCTCAGGACCAGGTGACAGGCCTGACGTATCTCTTCAGAGTACACTTCTTCCCCTCTCTTCCTAACAAGAGAGAAATCTTGAAGGTATTATTTGCATTGAATGAGCTGATTCCATGGAACAGAAATGTTCCATTAGGCAAAGTAGATTCAGTGCTAAGTATTGCAAGAAGTATCAAGGTAGAAGAATGTGCCTGGTGGGGCTAAAAAAGCCTACATGTTTGAACATACCTGCGTATCATTCTTACTGGTAACACATAATATCCAAATGTCTGAAAATATGGAGTTAGCACATATAAAGGCTCAAAGGAACTGGAAGTTTAGTAAGGCCATGCTCTCTGTTCTGAAGGGTCAAATTTCCTACTATAATTAGAGTTTCTATAAAAGAATTCTATTCATACACAGAGATTTTTTTTTTTTTACTTCACATAGGCAATTATTTCCATCTTAACCTTGGATAGAGGAAGTTGGGCTAAGAGTTAAATGTGCTTGGAATTATGCCTATGACTTTTTTACTACCCCGTGAATTTTCTTATTGAAAGCTCAGTGAACTTCTTAATTTAAAAAATAAGAACCAGCTCATGCTCCGTGCCCCCTGTAATCCCCAGGGCACCACTATGGTGGAAAGTATATTAAGGACCTACCTGTCTGTATCTCTTCTGGAATTGAAATAGTCACAATCTCTGCTCTCGCAAAAGCTGGCACCCAGGATACATGAAGTGTAGGGTCCTCAGCTGGGGGTGATTTAGCAGTGTCTCCTGCCATGCTTCATTGTCATGATTCAGGGAGCAGATGCCCCCAGCGTCTAGTTGGTAGAAGCCAGCAGTGCTTTTAAACGTCCTACAGTGCACCAGACAGACCCTGCAACAAAGAATCATCTGGTCCAAAATGTCAATAGTACCGAGGTAGAAATCTTGCCTGGGTGTTGGCAGATGCTTACAAAGGGCATGTGGAAAGCTGAAGCTCTTAGACCGCATATACAAATTACATGATACCACTTCAGCTGTGTGTAAACCTGTGCTTCTGGAAAACTTTTCAAGTTTCTAAGCTACAGTTTGGTTATTTAATAGCTGTTAATACTTGCACCTGTTTCATAATAAACACTGGTCAATTTTGACACTATTTCAGGGTAACAGTACTCTGAAAAACAAGCATTAAGCATGACAGAATCTTGCTCATGAATTATCATTAAAATCTCAGTAAATGGAGAATATGCATTATAGAATGAGAGTCCCATACCCCCATAAACTCACGGAACGTACATCAAATGATACAAGAAATTGTATGTATTCGTTAGGATAAAGTTTCAGCTGTAAAAAGGCTAATGTAACAGTGGCTTAAAATAAGTATAAATTTTGGGGCACCTGGGTGGCACAGTCGGTTACGTGTCCAACTTCAGCTCAGGTCAAGATCTCATGGTTTGTGAGTTCAAGCCCCATGTCAGGCTCCATGCTGCCAGCAGTGGAGCCTGCTTGGGGTTTTCTCTCTCTTTCTCTCTCTCTCTCCCTCTCAAAAATAAATAAATAAAGATTTTAAAAAAACAAGTAGAAGTTTCTTTTTCTCTTCTATAGCAGTGAAAGTATGAACAGTCCAGGGTTGATGTGGTGGACACAGGGTGCTGGGACCATTCCTTTCTCTATCTTGATCTGCCATCCTTGGCACACAGCTTCCATTCCATGGTCCAGTACAGCTGCTCTAGCACTCATATCTCATCTGCATCCCAAACAGCAGGAAAGCAAGAAGGATATCAAGGCCATAACCCCCCTTGTAAGGGCAAGATGGAGAGGCTGTGCACATTACTTCTGCTCATCCTCTTATCTGGAACCTGGTCACATGGTTATACCCACCACGTAGGGAGACCACCAAACATGCTTTGTTCTGGGTATCCAGCTAAACTCAGGGTTGCCTTTATTAAAGGAAGAAGAAACCCATTGATGTTGAAGGAGCTGTCTCTGCCTCAGATATTTTGTCCTAGGTTAATTCAAGGTCAAGGAACTCAAAAGACTGCTTAATTCCAGGTGGCCTTTGGTCAGGATGGAGGTCATAGACTATGATGGTGTCTACAATGGCCTGTGTTTTCACTCTCACGTTAATCCTAAATTACATGAGAGGCAGCACTAGGTCGGGAGCTAAACCACCAGGGTTCAAATCTTAGCTTTGCCACTTGCTAGCTGAGTTGATTTTAGCAAGTTTTCTTCCACTCTCTGTGCCTGGACTTCCTCCTTTTGTAACTTGCTAAAGATGATAATATCTAACTCACGGAGTCATGATAAGGCTTAGTGAAGTAATAACATGTGGAACACTCAGAACAGTCCTTAACACAGCACCCCTGGGAACTCTAAACATCGTTATCATTATGGGGCTCCCTGCACCTGACTTACTGACTTCATATCAGCTGATTTGAGTCTTAACTTGTTTTTTTGAGTCTTCACTTATTAAGCACATACATATCTGTTCACTTCATTTGGTTTTAAAACCTCAGTAATATTTGTTGCTTTAATCTAATTTTTGGGTTGTAGCCCCCACACCCAGTAAAGTATCAACTGTGGGATTTGACAAAACAAATGAGTAAACAAACATAAAACAGTATCAGAACTATAGATACAGAGAACAAACAGGTGGTTGCCAGAGGGGGAAAGGGCAAAGTGGGGGAAGGGCATTGGAGGTACAGGCTTCCAATTATGGGATGAATAAGTAATGGGGATAAAAGGTACAGCAAAGGGAATAGGGTCAGTGGTATAGTAATAGCATTGCATGGATGGTAGTACACTTGTGAGGGTAGAATACCTTGCAGAGCTGTCGGATCTCTGCTGTACACCTGAAACTAATGTATCATTGTATGTCAACTATACTTCAGTTTTTAAAAAAGTAGAATTTGGGGTGCCTAAGTAGCTCAGTCATTAAGCATCTAACTGTTCAGGTCATGATCTGACTTGAGTTCGAGCCCCGCTTCAGGTGAGCTCCACTTCTCTCTCTCTTTCTCTCTCTGCCTCTCCTTCACTTGCATCCTCTCTCTCTCCAAACCAATAAAATAAAAATTTTTTAAGTAGGATTTTTACTTTACTTTTTTACATCAGCACGGAGCCCGATATGGGGCTTGAACTCACAAACCGTGAGATCATGGCCTGAGCCCAAGTCAGACACTTAACCGAGTGAGCCACCCAGGTGCCCCTAAAAGTAGAATTTGGTTTGAAATGAAAGTGAGACTAACCTGGGACTGTTGTAGACTTGCGCTCACTTGTGAACCAGTGGATTGCCAGCCTCTTACAACGAAGTCCCATCAGTGGATAAACTAGAAGTTCAGTGGTGACCAGCTTTGTCAGTAGATAACCTTGCCTCTCACATTTGTTGATTTCTCAGCAGATGTCAGAGATTTCTGGTTTAATCTGACAAAGTTCACTAAACCTGATAATTTTTTTCACTCTTCAGTAAAAGAATTTAAGAACTCACCATGAAAACGTTCAAACTCAGAAGATCTACAAACAGTTGCAGTTGTCTTTCTTATTACAGTATTTTCTATTTCAACATCTTGTAGCAGATATCTTTCCCTGACATTCTGTCTCTTCAGTGCTAGTAAGCAAATGACTAAAAATAAGGTTAGAATATCTTTAAAGCTGCAAACATGTGTGTGTGTGTGTGTGTTTGTGTGTGTGTGTGTGTAAGAAAATCCGGTATTGAAGATAGTGTAGTTTGACCCTAAAACACCATCTTCATCATTAGGTCATTGCATGCTTTTTACTAGTGTAAATTTTGAAAGCAAGTGTCAATATTTTACCTCCATATGAAATTCTAGAAATGCAAATCGTGTAATGCTATATTGAGGACAGTATGTATTTTCTATAGGCCATAACATACGCTGGTGTGAATATGAAGTTAGTAGGTGTAGCCATACTCCAGCACACAAACCTTTGTCTTGATTTTCCTCTCAAAGTCTCTTTGGTCCTCACAACATAAAATGTAACAGGATGAGTCTCTATCCATTTAATATTAAATTCAGTAAGGAAGAATGATGGCGACATCATAGTAATCATTATTATTCTATCAACAGAAATGCTAATGAAAACAATTTAATAGTCATATGGAAATGAAAGTTTAGACTTACCTGTGCCAAATATTTAGTAGGCCAGATAATAAGCACTCAGAAGTTGTGTGGGTTTGAAACAACACGGTGAGACTTTTCAGAATAAACCATTTCCATTTCTCCTACAGAAGCTTTAAAACTCAATATAGTATAGTATAAGCTGAAAAATTATTCATGACTTGAATAAATAGGCCTTAGAATGCTAATTCCTCCAAACAGAAAAAGAAGGGTCCATTCCTTTACTCTTTCTTTTTAAAATAAACGAATACAGAAAACAGAAAGGCAGAGAAGGAGCAGATGAGAGGGAAGACTGGTCGCCTTACGTTGGTGAACAAGCTCCAATGAAAAGGGAAAAAAGTCCATTTCCTGTAAGGCAGCATTTGTGAGTAGGGGGCTATGAATAATCTTATAGAAGTTTAGGGACCTGGCAAATCTTTTCTTGGCCAACTTAAACAAAGCATGAGACTCATGTGAGTGACAAAGTAAACAGTTGTAACTTGATAGAAAGATAATCCTCTGGTTATTATTATATAAGAGCAGTAGAGGGAGTGTCTATAAAGGTCAACATAAAGCTTTTGAAAATAATTTTATGTAAAGGCAAAGAGTTTGCCTTTAAGAACAAGATCTGTACTTACTTTATAGAGTTTTTTTAATCCAACATAGAGAGACTCATACTCTGACTTGAACCAGATATGATATGTTTGTGGGAGACTCTTCAACACCTCAGTGTTTGTTTTGGGATACGACATCAAACTAGGATTCCATTGATTAATAATCTCTTGCGAATATAGTCCCAGAATTGTGTAACTCAGGGCCACTCTTGGAAGAACAGCCCCAGCATGTCCATCAGTAACAGGTGGTTTGGTTCAGGATCTGCAAAAAGGGAACAGCACCTACCATATAAGTTGTTGGGAAAAGCAGATAATATAACTTACATCAGGTACTTTACAGAACGCTTGGCTCATCATTAACACTCAGTGAATTTATTTGTTTTTATTTTTTTAAGTTTATTTATTTATTTTGAGGGAGAGAGTGTGAGCGGGGATGGGGCAGAGAGAAAGAGAGAATCCCAAACAGTCTCCTCACTGTCAGCACAGAGCCTAGCATGGAACTTGAATTCACAAACCATGAGATCATGACCTGAATTGAAACCAAGAGTCAGATGCCTAACCAACTGAGCCACCCAGGCACTCCCAGTAAATTTTATTATTGGTGCTGTTGCCATGTTTCCTGCAGTAGTGTTTAGAGGGTAAATGGAGAGATGATACCAAATTCTTAAGGTTGGTTAGAATTCAGTTTGGGTGTGAAATAAAGTGTCCCTCCCACCCTTTTTCTCACCACCAGTTCATGGCTTCTGGCTCTTACCACCACCCTCCACATCTCTTCCCTCCCCCACACTCCCCGTCTCTGTCACCCAACCAGTGTTACCGGTTTCAGGGCATCCTTCCAGAGATACTGAATATACAGACAAGTGAAAACATATCTGTGTATATTGATATTTTTTGTTCTTAAGCAGCTCTCCACTTGAAAGAGTAGAGAACCTCCTTTCAAGCTGATAATTGAAATGGGAAATGAAGTAATAGTCTTTTCCCTCCATGGTTGCATCTGGCCATTTCTTCTACCCTGTGGAATCAAATGGTTATGTCCTTCCCAATTTAACAGGATGTAGAAGACCTTAGCATCCTTTGATAGGATACACACTGAGGCCCAAAGAAGTGGTTCAATGGAGTCACATTGGAGTGTATTACTGCATTCAGTAGACCATTTTATGTCCATTTAGAGACATGATTATTTAACTACTGAGCCAAATGTATGAGCCCAGAATCAACAACCAATTTTCTTTTACATAATTTCATATGAAGTTTGGTTGACTGGCTCCCAATTGAACAGAAATTTGAAGCCTTAATGAAGGATCCACTGGTGTAAGAGACTTTACCCTAGCCGAGTAGATACAGTAAAGAAGTTCAGAAAAGTGACAGCTGCTTCTACTTCTTTTAAATGTGCCCATCGCTTCACACAGACAAACCTAATCAAATCGTGATTTAGCACTTCCACATTCCATCACTTAGGACGAAAATGGGTATACGTGTGATTATCGTGGTGCCTTAGTCATGTGGTAATATTATCTATAAGTAAGGCAGTGAGGGAAGAAGCAGACGCAGTCCCTCCCCGTGAGCCGCTGACGGTGACTGACGTCGTTTGGCAGGCACACGTGCGTGATTAACAGACCTAGTCTAGGTATTGTGGTTTGCCGTTTTGGTTAAACTTTCACTTTGGAGGAATAGATGTGCCTGTCTGTTTGAAAACCTTCCCTCTGGAAACTCACTTTTTGCTCAGGATGTTACTGGTCTTCTTAACAATAGAAATAGTTCTCTGGATTCGGTCTCGATAAGTAATGACCTTTTCCATTGGCCTTTAAGATGTTGGGTATGTGTGTGATTTTTAAATGAGAAATGTAGATATCTCCAAGAGTTTCACCTGACATTATCTCCTATAAGATTAGAATGTGACCATATTTTCAGCTCCGAAGACACCAAGAGGACCTTGAGGCAAATTCATATGCTGAAAAAGCAGCCATACGCTGTGGAAATCAGAATATGGCAGTATTCCAATTCAAGGAGCATTTGTGAGCCCCCATATTAATATTAAATGCAAGAATCTTTGTTCATGCAATGTTAAGGTTACAAATGTGCACATGCCAAAATTGAGAAATAGCAGAAAATAAGATTCTCACGGTGACATCTGTTCTCTACTATAGTACATGTTCTGTAATACAGTGTACAGTTTGAAGACTGATTAGTTATGCAAAGCCTTTGGCATGTAGTATGATTGAGAACCTGAACTTCGTGTGGGGAAGCAGGAGGGATGAGGTGAAGAGAGCACTAAGCTAAGACTGGTTCACTGCCAGCCAGGATTGTACTGTATAACTTTAGGCAACAATTGGCTGACCCACACCTCGAGTTCTCTAGAAACTAGAGGTAATAATGTTCCTTCTTTTTAGTTCTCCCTAGTTCACAGGTGAGGCAAAGATTCTGCTTAAAGTGAGGCCTCCAAAGAACGAGCTTTGACCTTGTATTATCAAAGTTAGAAGTAATGGCTTTCTGTTATGGGGTTGGAAGTGGCATGTCAGGGACAGGCTAGGATTCCTCAGTTTTGTCTGTTTGCAAGTGATTTTCATTAATTCACATATATCATGCATCAATGCACATGTTCTCTCCTTTGCCTATAATTAGTGAGATTTTAACCAAAGCAACAAATATTCATTGTCCACACTATTTAAGGTCTGTATAGACACAGAGGATGAATAGAGATGCTTTCAAAGATGACCAAGTCAGAATACATGAATAAAGTATGTACATACCACCTACAGTAAGTAATACAGGACACTAACTAAAATATGTTGCATTTTCACCATGGAGCAAGGTAGTGCTTCCATTATTTGATTTTTTAAATAGTTTTATTTGTAACGAAAATACTGCATTGATTTTTTTAATTTATTTGATTTTCTCTTCAATTTTCAAATTGAAGTGGAAGGAAGATACTTTTTTTTAGATTTCTCCTTTTGCTCAACTACTTTGGAATTGTATCATTATTACCTGTTTCTTAACGTATTTTTAAGCTAGTAGATATTTATATTTATGATATTATATCTTAATGTATTTTTAAGCCAAAAATCCACTTTGTATTCTTTCAATCCTGAAATGATTAAATAGAAGTGACTTAGATTTTCCATTTATTTATATTGATAATGGTTATGCCCTAACCTTCATATACAAATTCAATTTTTCAGACCCTTTGTCTGAAGGATATCTGTTTGGAGTAGGATTCAATTTATATTAAACCTTCCACACTGTATTCAACAGGGACATTTATATTCAAGGAAGCTGATAAGATTGTATTTTCATCTGAGACCATAGAACGCAATGACACTTGCCACCTAGGAAAGAGAAAAATTAACACATGATCATGACCTCCATAGGACCTGGACCAAATCAAGGCTGTCTATGAAAATCGCAAAGCCAGCAGCCAGTAGCCTCTTTCTACTTTGATACAGAAATGAAAGATCCTTCACAAAAAAGAGTGACACTCCGTGGACACACCTAGAGGGTTACATACAGTGTAAGGGAAGCCATATAGTACACATTCTTCCAGCTTGAGTATCCGGGGTTCAAATCCTGGCTCTGTCTCTCAGCAGCTGTATGAGAACAGACCTACTCCTTAATCATTCTGAGCTTTGATTTCTCCCATCTATAAAATGAGGATAATAATGAGACCAATCTTAATGTATTGTTATGAAGATTAAATGAAATGATACAAGTAAAGGACTCAGCTTTAGCCCAATTCCGGCAACAAAATAAATGCTGAGTAAACAAACCTTAGTCATAGATATTTGAACTAATGACAATGATATTAGTATGGAGGAGAGGGCCTGGCATATATATTTTAAAAATGAAATATTTGCCAGTTGTGTTACTTATCATTCTTGGTAACAAATTACCAGTGCTGCCAATCATCATGGCAGGCTTTAATAGGAAAATGGTAGCAATCCTTCCCTCCTCTAGCTAACACAGTATTTCCCAATCCTGTCTGTGATCCCTACCTGGGGAAAAATCATTAAATAAACCAACACACAGAAATCTCCAGCATATAAACACACATACTTCTGTTTGATCAAATAGATAGTATTTCTGGGTCCAGGAGAAAAATATTTGTGATCAGTGTTGACTTAAAATGTTAAAGCTGACATCAACTAACATAAATTTTAAATGTGCTAAAACTCAAGGTCAAGAGAAAGGCAAAATAGAAGAGTTATATTTTCTGTTAATACAGAACTCAATAGATTAGGAGCAGAGAGAGAAGAAGACTGAAAATTTGAAACTGTATGTAGTCACACAAGAATATTGCAGTGTCTGGGAGCTGATAAGGGCTTTAAGGAAATTTAGAAATCTTTAAAGGAATGGATGATATGATCAAGGCTTGTCCATAAGAAAAGAGGACTAAAATAATTGAGAATACCAGTGGATTCCAATCTTCGTGAAGAGAGGTGCACAATCCCTAAAGGCTTACTTGAATAATATTTGGAAATGACTGTGACTTGAATTTTAAAAGAAGCATACTAAATATTTTTTAAATACTCTATATTTAAAGTATTTTAAATACTTTAGGTGTGATGCACATCATATAATTTTAGGAGTAAATGGACGTTAAAATCTTCATCTCTTAGAAGGTATTTTCAGAAGTCTGAATTTTCCTGTTTTATAGTATTCGGCTATTTTCCTTATTCAGTAAGTATATATTTATTCAACAAGTATATATTTAGCACCTAGTATAACACTGAAGAAGAGAAAAAAACAAAAAAAAAAAAAAGAGGGAATTCTGTTTGCCCAAAGGATGGTAATGTTTTTTCCCAAGATGTTCTCATATGTGCCCATACTTTATAGTAAGTCATAGAAGGAGACTCTTAGATTTAAAGATTTTCCATCACCTCATGTGTGGGTGGGGTAGCTCCATACTTGAAAGCCTGTCCTTTTCTTTCCTTGGGAAAAGTTGGAAGAACAGTCATTATAGGGTCTAATTCTGGAGCAAGTGAAAGCTGACCTGAAAGGAATTTCATAATTAAAATTTACATAACTGGTGCTCAGTTTTGGCACACAGCAGCCCACCAGACGTGAGGAACCAGAAAGAATCCTAAAGGAAGTTGGCGAGAGCAGTGAGGTGTTTGGGTTGTCCCGGGAAAGCCCCCTTTAAATTTATGTGACTATAGATGCTTATTCTTTATGGTTGGTGAATACAGGAAAATTTAAAGTAGAACCAATCAAGACTGTAGCAGATTTGTCTCTGGTAAAATAAACCAGAAAGTTTTGATTTTTCTTCTTTGATTTTTACAGTAAAGAATAGTATAATGTAATGAGTGGTTAAGGATATGGGCTTTGGAGTCAGACAGACTCAGGTTTGGGATGGGCTGTCACTTTCTAGCTGGGTGACCTTGAATTCATTTTTCAACCTCCCTGAGCCTGCTACTTTTTTTTTTTTTTTCCCCTTGGTAAACTGGGCATGGATATCAGTAACTAATGCATAGTGCTGTTATAAGGTTCAATATAATATGTGTAAACTGCATAGTACAGTGGCTTATACAATGGTAAATACTCCATAAGCCTAAGCAATTGTTTTCATTATGCATTATCTCCTTGATATGCTTTTAACAAACTCTGATACTGTTTTGCATAATGGAGATAAACTGCCAAAATGGGGTGAAACTAGTCATACAGTTTAAGCCTTTATGTGTTACAATTATGTTCAGCTTAACCACAATGACTTAACCAAATGAGAGTCTGTTTTTTCCACATAATTAGGAATTCAGAAATAGGCAGGATAGGACTGGCATAGCTGTTTGAGGACCCAGCCTCCTTCTAATTCTTTGTTCTACATCTATCTATCAGATGACTTTCATCTTCATGGTTGAGAGAGGGCTGCTTTACCTTCAGACATCTGAGAAAGAAGAGTCCAGGGTGAATGGCCTTTTTACAAGACTGCCATTTTTTCAGGATTGGGGGAATGCCAGAGACTCTCTCCTTAGGAACCCCCATCTATATCTTATTTGCCAGAACAGTGTTTCATGACTAGCCCCTCACTGCAATGGAGGCTGGGAAGGGAAGAGCATATTTTAACTGGGCACATAACCACCCTAAAAAAAAAAATAACTGCAGCTCTGTTAGCTATTACATGAACAATTAGCAGGGCCTGTTACAAAGCCACAGGAGGATGTAGCTCCCAGGCCTGATGGTTTTCCTACGAAGATTTATAAATGCCATCATCATTGGGACATTCTGAGGACATCTGCTGAGACGTTAGGTCCTACTATCATCATTAAGAACAGAAACGGTCACTGATCTATGTAATTGACAAGATAACAGCCAATGTCCTTTAGATGTGACTCCTGAATCAATATTGTCAGGTTGCTTTCACGTCGCAGTGTAGAATGAGGTTGCCATTTAGTTCCACAATCATGATCTTGGTGATATGACTGTCTCGTTTATTCAAAAAGCACTTATTGTGGACCCACTCATCTTGGAAATACAACTAGGGAAAAAATGTAGAAGCAACATCCAAATCTTTTTTTAAGGTTAAATTAGAGGTGACACATCAATTGGCCTAGCTGCTGACAGTGATGCTCTATGGATGCTTAGAGAAGTTCTCTGAAGTTCTCAAGTTCTATGTGATTGGCCTCAGTGGAATTAGGAGTACCAAGTCCTAACCATTTTCTATTACCAGAGGGATCAAGGTCCAGTTTTCTTCTATTGACTTAAAATGACCTGCATTAACACACACACACACACGCACACACACACACACACACACACACACACACACATCTAGAAAACAGTGATGATTCTTTACCAGTTTAACAGATTACAAGTCAACCAGTAAGGATTTGTTTAGGCAAACTGTTGCCAAGCACTAAGCAAAAAATGTTACCCAAATTTGTCTGAGTTAATCCCAGGATGTTTACTAAGAACCAGTTTCACAAACCATTCTTTTTTATAGACTTTGGCATTGATTTCTTAAGGCCAAAAGGAGCCTGAATGAGACTGTGGGGCAATTGCTTAAGTACTTTGGGCTTCAGTATCCTAATATGTAAGAAGAGAACATTGAAGGAGAGATTCCTGAAGGTTTCTCCCTCAACTAACGTTTGGGGCAGAATGGCCTTCATTACAGGGGAAACCTTAATTCTGGTACTCAACCCTGTACAAGTTGTGGGGTGCCCTGGAAGAGGACACGTTCTGGAATCTGTGCCTTGGAATCTCTGGTTCCTTCCTCATGGAAATGAAAGAGTTGGATTCGAAGAAATTGGAGTCCTCTACTTGATCGAATATTCTATTGAATAGAGTTTGGTAGAGCTCCCTCGAAATTCTACCAACTAGGGTTTATTTCATGGAAAATTTTGGAGAAATACTTGATGGGTTTCATCTCCCCAGGGCCTATGTATGGGCCCTCCTAAGTTTGTTAAGCATTAAAATTTGAAAGGAGTCTACAGAAGACAGATCCTGTGAACTCTTATGCCTAAGTATCTCAACTCCGTGCTTTTAATTAGACACAGAGTAACTACAACTATCACCATATTCTGCTGTCTTACCCGTTCATGCATTGACATCTTGATCAGCAGAAAATCCTGTGCTTTGGGAGAGTGTTTGAAATGGTCCTTAAAGAGGATTGGTCACACCAAGACCAGCAGAGAGGTAATCCTAGGGACCCTAATAGATCTGGTAGGACCTGCCAAGTTACCCTGAGTTGAAGTCATCCATAAAAAGAAAAAAAAAAAACAAATTAAGACTATAGACGTGTACACCAGAGCATAAATGTCAAGGCCCCAAGAGTCCGTCACCACAGCTGACCCCTTAAATCACAAGCAGCCCACAGACGGCAGCGCTTGTTCTACACAGAGAACCTGACACCAAAGTCCATGGTTCTGCAGAGCCCATGACACCGAAGGATGAAGCCAATAGGGATAGGCTCTAACCAGAAAATCACATGGCCTGCCTGGAAATGACCTGATGGGTTTCAACCTATCCAGGAGTACTGACTATAAAGGCCCAGGATTTCAGAATTTCAGTTGAGGTAGGCCTTGAAACTCCAGGCATGATGATGAAAGAAAGAAATGATCAAAATACCATCTGTCATAATGGAAAATCCAGGCGGCCCCGAGCCTCCTCCTCATGCAGCGCTAGTCAATCTGGACACTTATTTATGCGTTGAGGTCACATTTTGGCCAATCTTTTGCTGACGGCTTCAACCAAATAAAGCCTTCCCTGTCCACATTTCTCTTGCCAAAATCAGGTTGAGAGATGGTTCTCTGAGACAATTGTTTTGGCAGGAGATACAGGAGTTTCTCACACAGCAAAATGCACCAATGCCATTCGGGGGTTAAGTGATGTTAAAATGGAAAAGAAGCAAACTCAACTCCACTCCTTTGCTCCACTTGTTGTTTTTTGGATTTGGGGCTTGGGGGTGGGGGTTGTTTGTTTTTTCCCAGAATGCTCCCCAAGTGTCAATGAAATGTCCAAGGGAATTTTCTTCAGTAACAACCCGTTTACCTCAGAGGGAATTGACTTTTAGGATTTTCCTATTTCATCTTCCTCTTATTCCTTCTTTATTCTGACACTTGACATACTACAGTTTCTAACTTCTCTGCGGCTGGAAATATTCTAGGCTGCTACTTTCAAGAAGAAAAACAGATAGAAATCCTAGTGTCTGTGAATTGGTGCTAAATCTGCACATGTCCACTTATAACCAAGAATATTAAACTGTGAGCCAAAGAACAGGAGGGGAAGAAAAATCCCTTCCTTGTTTGTTGTGGACTTTGGCACCGATCCTACAAAGCTTGGAGGAGCTTCAGTGGGACCGTGGGTCTGAGGTCTCTGCTCTCCCAGAGTCAGGAGCCAGGCTACGGAGGGCAATTACTCCATTTCTCTGGGCCTCAGTTTCCTTATAAGTAAGAGGAGAACATTGAAAGAAAGGATCCTTAAGGTTCCTCCTGAACTGAGATTTGGGGCGAGATGGGTAAACCTTGATTCTGGTACTCAACCCTGTACATCCTGTGGGGGGCCCTGGGGTGGGAGAGGGCCTGGAATCTAGCCTTGGTTTCTTCCTCATGGAAATGAAAGGTGGATTCAAAGGAAGAATTTTCTACTTGATCTAGTGTTCTGAAGGTCTGTCAGGCTCCCTCCCAGATTCTACCAACTGGATTTATTTCATGGAAATTTTTGGAGACACGCTTGATGGGGCTCATCTTCTCAGGACCTGTGTGTGAAATGAAACCTGTCTTCTTGGATCGCTAGGTCATAAGAGGCACAGTTTGGTACTGTCTCTCGGCCATTAGGCCTCCTCATTATGAATGAGGGACCACAGTTCACTGTAAATGGAAAGAGCCAAGAGCCCTGGATGGGGACTGCTAAGATAGTGACTCTCCTTTCACTCAGGTCCTGTTTTCCCAGCTGCACCACAGAGATAAAGGTGCTTGTTCCCATATACACATTTACTTCATATAAAACAAAAACCTGTTTAAGGAAGAGGGAAAGTCCCAAATGACCTTCAGGGCAAAGACCACAGGTGGGAAAGTAGCGAGAAGAGCATCAGATTCGATAATACTGAGTAGTCAGGAATTTGTGGAAACAATGAATGGATATCCTAGAAATCCGAGCTTAAGACTGTGAAGAGAAATAAAATGCTTTGTAGGAGATGAAATCCTCTGTGGCTGTAGCTAAAGAAGATATCATTAGATGAGTATTTTGTTATAAAAGAATAAGAAAATCATAGCTACTTAAAACAACCAAACAAATGCTAAGGGATATGGGAATAAAGGTGAAGCGCAGAAGTTTTGTCAATATACCTATATTCCAAACTGTTTAAAAACAGTTACGGTTATAGGGAATTGTCTGTTAAATGTTACGCTTCACTAAAAAAGTTTTTAACAAGGAAATTCCTTATTCATCTAAAAGAAACTTTTAAGTTTTGCATTTTTAGCAGAAATGAAAGAAGATAATTAAGGTGTAAGTGTACACTTGTTGCTACGGATAATGAACATGAAGAGTTCTTCACAGGGGGCTGGAGTTTTAGAATAAAGTTCGTCAAAGGCCAGAACATAACATTCAAAGTACTGAGACCAAGGGAAACCAAGGGAGGAGATTTGAGTTAATGTCATAAGTAATAGAAAGCCCAACTAATAGTGGCTGAAACAAACAGGGGCTTATTTTCTTCACACAGCAAGAAGTCCATAGGTGGGTGGTTGCTGCTAGTCATTCAGGTACTAGAAAATGCCATCAAAGACCAACTTTTCCCACGTTTCAGTTCCTCTAGCCTTAGCAGGTTGGATTTTAGCCTCATGCCTCTTATTCACAAAATGGCTGCCAGAAGCCAGGCATTTCTTCTGTGATCAAGCCAAGAATAAGAGAGAAGAGGACCAACACCAGCCATATCGTCCCTTTGATGGAGAAAGCAGGGGCATTCTCACCGGCTGGAGCTTTCCTGTGTGGCTGCCCCAGCTGCCTCTATAGTGAAACAGGCAGAGGAGAAGGAAAGTTGAGAATGAGTTTTGAGCTAACTGATAAGCAATGTCTGCCAGAAACTTTATCATGGGGGCACCTGGGTGGCTCAGTCGGTTGGGCATCCGACTTTGGCTCAGGTCATGAACTCGCGGTTTGTGGGTTCGAGCCCCGCGTCAGGCTCGGTGCTGACAGCTGGCTCAGAGCCTGGAGCCTGTCGTTGGATTCTGTGTCTCCCTCTCTCTGATGCTCCCCTGCTCATGCTGCCTCTCTCTCTCTCTCAAAAATAAATAAAACATTAAAAAAAAGAAAGAAACTTTATCATGAAGAGAATAATCTGGCTTGTTGTTATTGGGAGGAAGTAAGGATATAAAATCTTTGGGGGAATAGCTCAGAAATGTAGATGTTTCCACTGATAAAATCCTTAAGTCACAGTTCTTGGATTGAGTCAAAACATTCAGAAGGCAAGGGGCCTCATTTTCACCCTGAATTGACCATAAACCTTATTAACTAAAATTCTCTCCAAGCTTCAGTCTTTCCCATTATAAAATAAGAATAGTATTTATTCCCCACCTCACTTAGATTCTTCAGGGGCGCCTGAGTGGCTCACTCAGTTAAGCGTCCAACTGTTGATTTCAGCTTAGGTCATGATTTCACAGTTCGTGAGATCAAGCCCCATGTCTGATCTCTCTGTCTCTCTGTCTCTCTGTCTCTCTGTCTCTGTCTCTGTCTCTCTCTCTCTCTCTCTCTCTCTCTCTCTGTCTCTCTCTCTCTCTCTGTCCTTTACCAGCTTATATGTGTACATGCACTCCCACACTCTTGCATGCACTTTCCTTAAAAAAAAAAAAAGATTCAGTCATTCACATATTCAACATATGTATACTATACACTGGTTATGTGCCAGGCACTGCTAATGCTGCAAATATAGAAGTAAATCATGTAGAAACCCTTCCCCTTAATGACTCATATTCTCATAGAGAAGGGAGACCAGGGAACGCATTTATCGAGTGCTGCTGCATATTGGACTCACTGGCTGCTTTATGTGAAAAAGATATATGTAATATAGAAGATATGCAAACAAATAATATAATAGGTAAAGTGGTGCAATGAAGGTATTCATAAAGGTGCTTTGAGACAGAGAAGAGGAAATGACTAATTCTGCCTGGGGAATTGGGGAAGGCTTTACCAAGGAGATGAAATCTGGATAGGGCTTGAAAATGAGCCTGACTGCTGTGCAGAAGAAGGGCTGGGATGGGGGAATAGCTTCTGGTGCAGGTGCACTTGATTCAAAAGCATCGACGGCTTAAAGGGACTGGTTAGTTTTCCAAAAGGGCAAGTAGCTCATTCTGCCGAGTGCTTGGGTGGTTGGGGGTGATGTGGGGAGCCGAAGGTGAGAGGTGGTTGGAGAAGGATCACAAGGGTTGGGAAGCTCTTCAGAAGGCACACAAAGGAGTCTGGCCTGGAGGGGCCATTGTAGTCCAGGACAAGACAGATCAGATTTGTGCCTCCAAAAGACCATTTTGGAACCGGTGAGGGGGACCAGTGGAACAGAGAGGCTGTTCCGGAGGCTTTGCAGCAGTCCCGATGAGAGATGATGACTGTGTTCAGGCAGTGCGTTCTGGAAAGACCTTTGAGATCTTTGTTTGTTTCCAAAGCTTTATTTTTAAATCAAATAATAGAAACCCTTTTCATAAAAATTTATCAGTCCTTAGCTTATCCACACACACACACAAATTGGAACATGAAATCTTTTTCATTAAGCCTGTAGCCTGTGACCACAAGGACAGCCTAGTGGGTCCCACAAGGGTGACAGAGCACGGTGTCTGAGTCTATGAATCACGACTCTCGCCCGCTGTCCTCACAGTGGTTTCCCTAACGTAGGCTTACAGTCACTATTGCTAATTCATAGAGGCTAGGACAGGCCTATATATCAGGGCTTATAAAATTTCTTTATCAATAGGCTCACAATTTAATTATTTTAAAGTATTTTTTTGATAATGGCCGGTCATCAAGAACAAGAGACAGAGGATGCCTCTCTGATCTGGCATGCCCCTCGAGAGCCTGGGCCGCAGTTGGCAACTCTCAGTGGCAGTGGGGGCCAGTTGTGCTTTAGAGAGGCAGACCGTGGAGTTTCTGGTGACTGCCTGGATTGCACAAAGCAAGGGAGGGAAGGAGGAATCAAAAAAGATTCTGCAGTTTCTCACGTGGCATTTGAGTGGCACTGTGCACAGGACACGTGGCAGAACGTGGTATCGCTGAGCGCCCTTTGAGCTTCATTGCAGTTCTGTGAGGAGAGGGGTAGGCCCATCACCTTAGTGCTTCTCGTGTCAAAGCAGTGCTCCCCTTGGCACTGCCCTCCACTCCCCAGTCTCACCCAGCTGTGGTTTCCAAGTCGTGTCCTGGGCGAGCTGCAAAGGGCCTGTGGTTGCCTTGTTCCTGCCTGTGAAACGAAAATGGGTGGCTGCTCTAAATGCAGACAGCAGTGGAGCACCTGGGTGGCTCAGGTCGTGATCTTGCAGTTCTTGAGTTCAAGCCCTGCATTGGGCTCTGTGCTGACAGCTCAGCTCAGAGCCTGGAGTCTGCTTCGGATTCTGTGTCTCCTCCTTTCTCTGCCCCTCCACTACTCATGCTCTGTCTCCTCTCTCTCAAAAATAAATAATCATTGGGGGTGCCTGGATGGCTCAGTCGGTTGGGCATCCGACTTCAGCTCAGGTCATGATCTCGCAGTCTGTGAGTTCGAGTCCCACATCAGGCTCTGTGCTGACAGCTCGGAGCCTGGAGCCTGCTTTGGATTCTATGTCTCCATCTCTCCCTGCCCCTCGCCTGCTCACTCTGTCTCTCTCAAAAATTAAAAATTTTTAAAAAAATAAAATAAAACAAATAAATAATCATTAAAAAAAACATTGTGGAGAAACTATCTTTCAACTAACCTCTTAAGATAAAAATAAAGTAAAATAAAATAAAATAAAAGCAGACAGCAAGCGCGCAGGGAGAGCAGGTGATCCCCATCGTGGCGCCAGGGGTGTGGCTGCCCGACGACGGCCGGCTCCTGATGGCTCTGGCTGTCTCACCGTGACTGCGGGTGATTTTTCTACTTAGCTGCAGCAAGTATTCATAGTTTTAATAGTTTTCTAAGGCCAGTGGAGGATATTGGACTTCATATGATGCTCAGCTTCTCAAGTGTGTGACTAATACTTGAAAGAATTATTAAGACACTTCTTTATTTTTAATTGCATCCACTTGTTTGGTATGTGACCCAATTAATTCATTCTTGTTGTGAATGTATTAGAAGACCCTGTACTGACTTGACCTCTTCTTGTAATTATGACTGTTGCCCTCCTTCGAAGCACCATTTTGATTACACACTTAAAAGGAGCTACTTAAATACCCTCTCATGGCTGTGTGGCTGAAACGCCCACTGCTTGGGCTCGAGGACAGTCATCTGAGAGTGGTTCTCGTGTCCTCAATGGCTCGGTGGCCACCACTCCCTTTTCACCTCCCCCCTCCATGCCTCCCCTTCCCCCCAGAGGGTTTTAGTCACACCTTCCTGCTTTAATAAGACTCGCTGCTCTCCCTGAGGCTCAAAGCACTGTGTTTTAGCAAACACAGATAGATCAATAAATGTGCCTTATCAATGTTGGGATTGCTGGCAGGTGCCTCAGAGCAAACGTGACTGTGATCCCACCATCCCCCCCCCCCTCCCCCAGACACACACTCTCTCCTGTTTCTTCTTTTCCTTGGGTTCCACTATCTGGCAAATCTGCATTCAAATGAAAACTGATTTTGCCGACTCACCTAAATACAGCTGGAAGCCTATATTTGGGAAGCGGTTGTAACTAAATTGTGTGAAATGAAGTCCTTTCTTCCGACGTCCCTCTGTCCGGTGGTCTGAGCACTTTCATCTGCACAGATCTTAAGAAAAAGTTCTTTCCACCATTTAATTATCACTGCTTGGTATCCAGTTCTATAAAGTAATACTCAGTAGGCTTTAAAAAGATTCGCGATAATTTACTAAGGTAGCGGACAAGATATCAGCTCCGTAAACTGTCTAGTTCTTCGGAGTGAGGCCTAAGAAAAGCACTCTCGACATGTCCACTTCACCCTTTCATATTCTGTCGCCTGGCTTCTTATGTTACTGTGGAAGTAATGCTTGTACAAACCGTTACAGTTCAGAGAGAGGAAATGTGGAGGAGAAAATCAGACATACTCCTAGGGATGATGATGCGGAAGTGAAACCTTTTTAAGAGGACCAGAGGATGTATTAGTGTCCACACATCTCAGTCATGACTGTGAAGTATGTGCGGATAACCGGTGTCTCTCACCATTTTTCCTAATAGGATGAGATCTTTGGGGAAATGCTGGTTGTGCATTACTGCCTTCGGGTATTTTATGTGAACAAAATCCCACAGGCATCCTAGCTTATAATAACAACAGGAGTATACTGTTCCCACTTCCGCAGTCCAGAAGTCTGAAATCAGGTGCCAGCATGGCCGAGTAAGGGCCCAGACCGCCCACTTTGTTCTGTGGCTTCACAAGGCGAAAGGGGCGAGAGAGTTATCTGAGGTCTCTGTTATAAGAGCACTAATCCCATTCCTGAGACTCCACCCTAATGACCCAGTCCACTCCCAGGGGCACTACCTCCTAATACCATCACCTTGGGTCCTAGGGTCCCAACATTTGAATTGGGGGTAGGGGTGACACAGATATTCAGACCACAGCAAATAGTATACAGTTGCCACCACTGAGCCCATGAAACATTAAGTTCCTCATGAAGGCCTTTGCACAACCCAGGACCCAGGCAAAACTTTCTTCGTAAAGGGCAGTGTACATCCTTTCAAGGGATCCAACCATTTGTTTTCACATCAGAATCTGAGATTCTTTATGGGGCGCCTGGGTGGCTCAGTTGGTTAGCTGTCTGACTTCAGCTCAGATTATGATCTCACGGTTTGTGAGTTTAAGCCCTGCGTCAGGCTCTGTGCTGACAGCTCAGAGCCTGGAGCCTGCTTCGGATTCTGTGTCTCCCTCTCACTTTGCCCCTCCCCTGCTCATGCTCTGCCTCTCTCTCTCTCTCTGTCTCTCTATCAAAAATAAATCAACATTAAAAAATTTTGAGAAAAGAACCTGAGATTCTTTATTTACTGTCTTGTGGCAAGAGTGTACATGTCTGGAGTTCTGACATGCAACTCAACTAGCCATTCAGCGAATATTGAGTACTGACTATATACTGGGCACAGTGCTAAACCATACTCTCAACCCACTGGAAGGTCTGGTTGGCTGACCTTTAGTGATAGAGAGGGAAAACACTGGAGACTTGACTAGAAGTGGCATCCATTTCCCATAACTTTCCAGAATAGCCTTCTTAGAAACAGGAAGTGAGCATGAAGACCAGAGGTTAACTTGGACTTCTCGGCGGTTACCAGCCACGTTGTTCAGAAGGAATCCTCTGCTAACGTCCTGATGGATATTGACTAAAATGCAATTTGTTCATGATGCCTTGTCTATCCCTCATGATGCTTTGCTCTTTTGGCCCAGAAACAGAAAAGATAGTACTAGAGGCAGGAAACGGATTGCCATCCTGGAAATTCAATGACCAGCTTTTTCCCTGTGATGTGTGTGGGAAAGTGTTTGGCCGGCAGCAGACGTTGTCCCGACATCTCTCGCTGCACACAGGTGAGTCAGGACCCCCCTCCTGGGCCGTCTGCACTCTGGATCACCAGCCTGTCTACTGGCAAGAAGCTGACTTGGCCTAAGACAGTTCTAACAGGAAGTGGTGGAAATGTTTTATCCTGACCCTTCAAACCATTTTAGCTGGCACGTTCAAAGAAGGCCCTGGAAAGGGTTTTTAGTTGGGTTGAAAGTAGGCTTGATGAGAAAAGATACACCTGCAGGTGTATCCAGGTGAGATTTCTGAATTCTGAGAAATGCGTTGCTCTCATCTTGAGGGCTCAGGCAATGGGGGCTGCCCCCCATGTTCCTGGCTCCATCTTATGGTGGAAAGTGGGAGCGGCAGGGAACGGAGCAGCGTGTCTTTACCTTCACATAATAGTGGAGAAATGTTGGTTCTGCACGTTGCAGAAGGGATGGCAACCAGATTAAGAAAGGATAAAGGAGGAATAAATAGTAACATAATCAATTTAGCAAGAGTAAGTTCCTTCTCCCCCAGAAGGAAGGACTGTATTTTATCTTTACGGCCGCGACCCTCCCCTAGCCCGGCACGACAGATGTGGGGGACCATCTACAGTCACAGTGATGGTGGCTTACATCTGGTTGGAGAAAAACATTTTTCCTCGTTCCTTGCTGTGAAGTGGGGTAAGACAGGTATTTTTTAAAGGCAGGCCCAGTGAGACAAAATAAGAAGCAAGGATGGAAAATGAGGTTGCTCTTTGCTTTTTTTCTACTACCGTCCATTCCATGTATCTGCACAATGAAAGCAAACCTGCTCCTTTACTATAATCTGCTTGATTAATCAAATGAATTCAGAATGCCGCTCTGGAAAGCCCTGAAACGTTGTCAGTTTTAGGAGAGGGTTTTCATTAAGAAATTAATGGCAACTTTTAATTCTATTTATGTAAAATGAACATCTGCCATCATATTATTTCACCCCAGTCACTTTTCCCCCTTTAATTTCATGAGTTTTTAATTTCATGGCTGACCCAGGCCTAAGCCTAGGGGAAATGATGGGGCTTCTCTAACGTCAGTCCCAGGGGTGCTGTGTTCCACTCCCGTTTCCCCAGCTAAGCACCTACCACCTTCAGCTGACACATGGGAGGTGCACACACACATGTTATTTTAGCTCCTGTGCCTCCCCCCCCCCGCCCCCCGATCAGGAAGAGGGACCTGTGGGTGTCTAAGGTAAAGCAGATGGTCCGGCCACCCTGGGACTTTCTTCGATCTCAGTACTAATACAGCAGTGACCTCCCAGATGAAGACTTTTAGATATTTATAATTCCAAGGTGTTCCCTTTGTCCCCATTTGAAATGAGATTTGAACCTTCCTTGCCATGACAGCTTCAAGTGGCCTCTTGCAAGGTGTTGCGTTTTCATTTTTGAGATCCATTTGGGTTTTTTCCTGTTCCTTCTCCCCAGAGGAAAGAAAATACAAATGCCACTTGTGCCCCTATGCTGCTAAGTGCCGTGCAAACCTGAACCAGCACCTGACCGTCCATTCGGTGAAGCTGGTGAGTACGGACACTGAGGACATTGTCAGCGCCGTCACCTCTGAAGGCAGTGATGGGAAGAAGCACCCGTATTATTACAGGTGAGCCGTGAGTGGAACCCATGAGCCCAGCCTTCCCCAGCTTTCCAGAACACTCCTTGCCGGGCGCTGGGGCATATGTGATGAGGTACCTCTTCTCAGTCATCATGCTAACCTTTGTTTTAATACTTGCTTTGCTCAGACTGGACCCAGCAGCCACGCTGACTCCTCTCTTGGCTTGGATAGAATTAATTGAAAGGGAAATGGTCTTGGACGTGGCTCTCTGGGGTGGAGCTCCAGGGAGTGACCGGCTCCGGGGATTATTAGCTTCTCGATTTGTGCAGCTGGAAAGCTCCCGACCTTTGTAACTGAGCACCTTGCTGCTTCCTGAGAATTGTCCTAAGGAGAAGGAAAAATAAATCCGAGAAGTCTGAGGAAAGAGCTCTGAAAGCACTGCATATTTTCCCCTGGTTGTATTGTCTTCAGTACCTGGAACTGTAGGCTTCCCTTCCATATTTGACCATGAACCAATATTTGGTTTGGTTGCGGTCAAATCCCAAGTCTCAGAATCATGCCCAAGATGAAGGCAGTACAGATTGGTGGACACTTGCTTTTGCACAAGATATCTCCGTGGACAGTGACTGCTATCGGCAATTGTCACAGACAGGACTTGCTCCTGCTTGCAGTGCTATCTGGTGACCTGCACGTGCCTTCCTTCCTACACGGAAGGTTTCCAGAGCCAGAGAGAGGCTCACTAGATATGCGGGGTGCTCTGAATTTATCACTGTATCGGCACCGCTAGTATCTTGGCAAGGCTGCACCTCATCTCTCTGCCCAGAGGAATCAGTAAGGTGATGTGTGGCATCTGGAACCTGTAGTTTTTAATTAACTGTATGATTATTCAGCATCATGATAGCATGTATGGGATTATCACATTAAGCTGACACAATCCATTTGGCACAGTGACCACTTCAGAGGCATCCCAGAAAGCAGAAGAATTTTCTTTTTTGTAATGTTTATTTATTTTTGAGAGAGAGACAGAGAGTGTGAGTGGGGGAGGTGCAGAAAGAGAGGGAGACACAGAATCTGAAGCAGGCTCCAGGCTCCAAGCTGTCAGCACAGAGCCGGACACGGGGCTCAAAGCCATGAACTGTGAGATCATGACCTGAGCCGAAGTCAGACGCTGAACCTACTGAGCCACCCAGGCACCCCAAGCAGAATTTCCTAATGCAAAACCTTTTGGTGGGAGGAAAAAGCATGTGTCCAGGCCCAGTTTTCTGAGTGCACCACCACACAGTATCACTCTCCTCTCTCCCTTTCTTTTTTTTCATCCCCTCATATAGCTGTCACGTGTGTGGATTTGAGACCGAGCTCAATGTCCAGTTTGTCAGCCACATGTCACTCCACGTGGACAAGGAGCAATGGATGTTTTCCATCTGCTGCACCGCCTGTGACTTTGTCACCATGGAGGAAGCAGAGATAAAGGCTCACATTGGCACCAAGCACACAGGTGACCATCACCGTCGGTCCTTCTCTCCTCTGTCCCCCAACCTGCCAGCACGCATGCCCACCTGGCAGAAGCATCCTCATCACCACGCAACACTGACACTTCCTTCCTCAGGAGGGAGGACCTGCCCAGGGACGCAGAGCCACCTTTCCCTGTAGCCACCATGTCATCGCCTGGCACAGCTTGTGCCTCGCTGATCTGAAAGACCCACAAGTTCAGATGCAGTTGTGAGGTGCTGTGCCCTTGGCTTGCCCTCCCCCCAGTGTCATCATCCTAGGTAGCAGCCATCAGGCCCTCACGATGCCCCTCCCTTGTCTTCCCATGTTGGATCTCATGTAAGCCTCCGAGGCCAGTGCTACCGTTCTCATGCGATACAGGTGGAGAAACTGAGGCTTCGAAGAGGTGAGGCATTCTGTCCGAAGTCAACAACTAGGAATGACTCCAGAAGCTTGGGCCAGACCAGTTTCCATTCTAGCCCATTCTCCGAATCACTGCTGTAGCCCAAGCAACACTTGGCAGAGGTTTGAACCTCTGTGTTTCTCTGTGCCAGGACACTGCGCGCACATACTTTTATAGGCTCTGCTCCTCTCCTGTGAACCTGCGGCCCTGACACTCCATAACGACGCAGGTCAGGTCTGCTCAGGGTGGGGTGGGGGCTGAGGGAGGACAACCAGATTCTCCCAAAACAACCTGATCGCTCTCCAGGCCATGGCCAAGGTGTTGCCAGTGTTCGGCTTCCGTGTAAGGCTCTTGGCATTCTTAATGATGTTAACGTTTTGAATTCACCATGCAATTATCCTCTCACAAGTGATGGTTACAAATGACACCAGCACAGAGTCACTGAGAATGAGGAAGAAGCACCCCAGCATTTTGCGGTGCTTACAAATCATGAGCTGATGTTGCGACTTGCCAGCCCTGGGTGTCGGGTCAGTCCCTCACATCGTTGGCACGTGAAGGATTTGAGAAGGGGAAGTTCCCTGACATTTGTGCCGACGACATGCTCGGCCGAGAAGGATCTCTCTGTGCTTTACTGGCCGCTTTGGTTCTATGGTGCCAACAGCAATAAAAGCTTGCTTTTATCATAAGTTGAGCAGCCATGACGTGGAGGTCTGCAGAGAGCCAGGTGAGAAGGTGCCAATCTTACAGTTGGTTGTCCGGCTGTAACCACATTAGCACCATGGGCAGCAGGTGAGCTGGGAAGCCCACGTCAAAGACAAATTCAGCATTTCTGGAATGCCAGTGGAGGGAGAGGCCAACTTCTTTTCCATTTCCACTGGGTTTTCATATATTTTTCCCCCATTTTCTGTTACTTTCCCATTCTTCTAGCCCTCTCCACCCCAAGTATGCCTAAACCCAGCCCAGAACCTTCCTCCTCCCTCCCCGGGCCACAACCCCCTCTGCCACTACCCCACCTCAAGGAAACCATAGAAACCATAATGGCGGAAAGCAGTTGGATTTAGAATCACTTAATTGTCATTGGTGGAAACTTGACATTCACAGGTAACCAGTGCAAACACACTCATTGCCACAGGGAACACAGAGATCTTGTTCCCTCTGAGGTGGGAGAGCTCCTGTCTACCTGGAAAGAATATTCTTGTTTGTTAGCACAGACAGCCAGAATGAAATGCATTAAAGAAGTTTCTTTTTTAATACTGTAGAAGCCGTTAACACTGCTGCTACTAAGGAATAAGGTTATAACCTATTTTATTGTGTTTTTTAGCCAGGGAAACAGTTTTCTTTTTTTAAAGGGCCAAATAGTGAATATTTTAGGGTTTCAGGCCATACAGTTTCTGTCACAACATTCAGCTCTGCCATTGGAATCTGAAAGTAGCCAAGACGATACACAAATGATCGGGCCTGGCGGAGTTCCAATAAAACTTTATATACAAAAACAGGAGGCTATATCTGGCCAAAGGGCTATAGTTTGCTGACCCTTTTTATAAGCTAATGGTTCCATGGTGAGGGTTTCTTACATCTAGTTGCTGTTTTGAAGTGTTTGGGTTTGACCCAAGATATATCGATCCACGTCTGCAAATTAATAAACTGTGTAATTACAATGTTATGATATAAAACAGCATATATGCTATGTAATACATGTTGTATATTCCTGAGAATAGGAACCTTATCTAAGTTGCTGCTGTCCCTCAAGCACCTAGACTAGTGCTTGCACAGTGGAAATGAGGAATAAGCATTCATCTGGTGAATGAATGAGTATATGTGCCTAGGCACATCTACACACATTTGTGTATGCTAATATTCAAACACGCCCCTTACGCAACCCTGAGAGTCTACTGACTTATGCATATAATCCATGGGGAAGCAGTTACCTGGGGTGGAGGAAAACACATTTTGAATTCTAGACCCTGGTTCTGGACCCCATGTTACATTACCATAAATAGCACTGCAATGTAGGAACTCACTCAACTTTTCTGGGCCTTCATCCATTCCTTGACTTTTTGAATATGCAGGAGATGTCCAATAGGCACAAGACTCTAATTTTGTGAACCTTGTTCTCTGATTTGATTTACCTGTCCTAGGAATGGACACTTTTTATTTCAGTATGCTAGGAAATCCACAATGCTTTCTCATTACAGAAATGAAGTTGTGATCTCTGCAAGGGAAGAATATTCCCTGCGATTGCTTCTGATTTCGTCAATGCAAATTTTGCTGCAGTTTTTAAATGTTGCAGTAACAGCATCGAGGAATCTGAATAGCTCTTTGGAAAACACCACCAACCATACTTTACCCTCACACCAACACCAAAATAAATACCAGATGACTTACACAATCCCCCTTAACAAATCAGCCCTAGAAAAGCTTGAAGGAAGTAGAATGTTTATCAAACTTCCAGAGTGAGAAGGATTTGTGAAAGCTTAAGTGATACAAGAAATGGCAAAGGAAAAGAATCAAGAGATTTGACGCATAAAAATATCTTCTTCTGTTTGCCAAAAAAGAGGGAAAAAATGGGAGACAAAACACAAAAACCAGTCTGAAAAATGTGTGTGTAAAAATGACAGAGGCTAATATATTTACCACACAGAGAATTCATATAAACTGGTAAGAAACACTTTAGGTCTCTAAGTGAAGAATTGACAAAGGACACAAACAGTCCATACACAATGAAAGATGTAAGCTAAGCACTCAACATAAGGAATCTCCCAAGCCATCAGTTAAAACTCCGGAGTGGCTGATGTTTCGCCTGTCACGTGAAGAGCATGTTTTACAGGGCCACCCACGATGGTCAGATGCTGCTGCTATTCTTATGGCCGTGACCCTACAGAGTGGGAGAACTTTTCAAAACTGATTGGTAGGGTAGACCAAGGGGTTGGAAAATGCCTGCAGGTCAGTAATCCTTCTTCTGGGAGTCTATCTATAGGGGAAAGAAAATCAACCAGTGGAATATTAATTTTCACTTAAAATTTAATTTTAAGGAAATAAGTAATGTAGGATAAGTCTACTCCAAGGATATAATACTATCATTTAAACCCATTAATTCATCATAATTATTTTCATATATTTTTTGAGAGCCAACTATGTGCCAGGTATATAAAACAGCATGAGAAAATACAAAGGGCTAAATTATTGTTGTTAGTATTATTTATAAATATTATATATTTTATAATAATAATACATTTTCCTGTAATGCTTGCAATGAGCCAGGCATTGTTCTTAGTGTTTTATATATAAAAACCCATATAACCCTCACAACACACATATGAGGCTGCCAGTATGGCCCCCATTTTTAAGATGGGATCATTGAGGCACTAAGTTGAATACCTTTTCATAAGTCTTTCAGCTATTAAGTAAGACAGGTGGCATTCAAACTCAGATATTCTGGATCTAAAGTCCTTATTCTTAACTACTATGCAACCGACAACAATTTTAAAATAGATATGCATACTTCTAAAAAAAACAGATGTCAAAAATAGTGTTTATATTGAGGCAGCAAGACAATTGGTAATTTTTATGGTCTCAGTTTATCATTTTGTGTCATTTTAGATTATGAAATATTGAGGTTTTTAAAAAAAATTTTTATTTAAAACAAAACCTTTTAACATTCATTCATTTTTGAGAGACAGAGGGTGAGCAGGGGTGGGGCAGAGAGAGATGGAGACACAGAATACCCAGGCTCCAAGTTGTCAGCACAGAGCCTGACACAGGGCTCGAACCTACAAACCATGAGATCATGACCTGAACTGAAGTCAGATGCTTAACGACGGAGCCACCCAGGCGCCCCAAGAATACTGAGTTGTTGTTTTTTTAAGTTCTCTTTACCTGGCTATCCTCATATATGAGGTTGCATTGCCTGTGCCCAGAATCCTTCACCAAGAATCACTGAGCTGGGAGCACCCAGGTGGCTCCGTCAGTTAAGCATCCAACTCTTGATTTCAGCTCGGGTCATGATCTCATGGTTCATGAAATCAAGCCCCACATAGGGCTCTGCACTGACAGTATGGACCCTGCTTGGGATTTTTTCTCTCTTCCTCTCTCTCTGCCCCTTCCCTGCTCACACTCTCTCTCTGTCTCGAAATAAATAAACTTTAAAAGAAAAAAAAAAGCATCTTTGTGTTGCTGAAAGTAAGTGACCCCTCGGATCACAGCGAGCCTTGGACTGAGTTGACAAGGACACCCCGGCTCACTCCCTACAGACAGAGCAAAGGGAGATGAGGACTGAGAGCAGAAGAATTGGTGTGGGGTAGGGAGTACAAGTCGAGCGGGCTGGGCTATTTCCCCGGGCCATTCTCAAAACGCAGACTGGCTGTCATGATACCTGTGTTATTTACACAGTGATTAATCAGGCAGCTCTCCCCACTGCCTTAAGCCAGAAGGTACTTGAAGCTGTTGTTAAAGATGGTAATTAAAATCATATGTTTTCATTCTAAAACCTAATTTAAAATAATCACTTGCAGTATTCTGTGGATGAGATCCATCTTAGAGGATGGATTTGTTGAAGCAATAGACTTAGGGCCCCCACTGAAAATACTCTGTTGGTCTACAAAATGTGAATAAACCTAGGTCAAATATTTAGAGAAGAGACCGCCGATGCCAGTGCTGGTTTTCACATACCTTCCTTGTACCAAAGGAGGTCTACGCTTTCAAGGCATTTTCCATCCCTCCCTGGGGGTCAGTGAATGAGGTCACGTCGTGTCTGTCCAAGAACCAAGTTCAGTTCTGCCAGGAACAAGATTTTCAAAACGGTAAACTGACGTAAGAGGTGTCTTCCCTGGATAGAAGTACAGTTCTGCCAGGAACAAGACTTGGAAATACTGTAGGAGGCTAAATATTTTTTCCTTCCTCTTTTTAAAACGTGTTTTTAATTGGACAAGTAATTTATGGCGTTCTAGAAAATTTTGAAAACCAAGTAAAAGAAAATAAACGTAACACTAATAACTTCACACGCTAGCTGTGACCACCATTATACCTTTGTTTACTTCTGGACTTTTTATGCCTATATACAATATATGACTTATCTTTTAATCTCCTAATAAAGAAAGTTCATTTCTAGAATTTGCAATCACTAAATTACTTAACTAACTGATTTAGAGGGAACTGAAACACAGTCTCCCTATCTTACCCACCTTAACCTAAAATGATGGGGTTGCTTTGATTTTGGGGGGCGGAGAATTGACATCTTAACAATATCCAGTCTCCTAAACCATGAACAGTGTAGAGCCCTCCAGTTATTTGGGGGTTTATAATGTACATTGTTGATTTATTACAGTACATGTTCAAGTGATAAACCATTTTATGTGTAGTGTAAGAGCCTCACAATGACGTACTCCTCTGTCCTCTCTCCTAGCCTTTATGCTATTGCTGTCGTACATTTACTCATATATGTTATGATCCTCTATTGTATTATTATCTTTAACAAAATGACTTTTATGATCTTTTAAAGCAGTTTAAATAAGAAGCACTCATGTATTTACCCATGTAGTTGCCATTTCCCGCATTCCTCATTCCTTTGTGTAGATCCATTTTTACAGTTGGTGTCATTTTGCTTCCGCCTGAAGAATTTCTTTTAACATTTTTTGTAATTCTGGTCCGCTGGTGATGAATTATTTCTGCTTTTGGGGTGGGGAGGGAAGTTTCATTTTTGAAATCTAGTTTCACAGAGTACAAGATCTCAGATTGACAGTTGTTCCTTTCAGCACTTTAAAGATGGTTCTCCACTACTTCTCACTTGCATTGTCTCCAGTGAGAAATCTGCTGTCGTCCTTATTTTTGTTCCTCTGTGCATCATGCATCCTTCTTCCTCAGGCTGCCTGTAGGATTTTTTCTTTATCGCTAGTTGAGCAATGGAATTATGATAGTCTTTGATATAGATTTCTTCATCTTTCTTTCTTTCTTTTTTTTTTTTTTTTTTTGAGAGAGAGAGGTGCACGTGTGAGCAGGAGAAGAAGGGAGAGAGGGAATCCCACGCAGGCTCCTCACCCAGTGTGGAGCTCAACACAAGACAAACCCAAAACCCTGGGATCCTGACCTGAACTGAAATCAAGAGTCAAGAGTTGGACACTTAACCAACTGAGCCACCCCCGTTCCCTGACTTCTTCAGCTTTCTTATGCATAGGGTTCATTTTGTTTCTTGGATCTGTGGGTTTGTGGTTTTCCTCAAATTTGGAAAAGCATTGACCTTTTCAAATTTTTCTGCCTTTTCCACCCAATCAGGGACTCCAGCTAAACTTACATTACGCCACCTGAAGGCATCCCACAATTCACTAATGGTCTCTTCATTTTTATGATCCTTTTCTCCCTCTGTTTCATTGCAGATAATTATTACTATTATCTTCAAGGTTCACTAATCTTTTCTTCTGCCATGTCTAAATTGCTGGTAACCCCATCCAGTGTATTTTCATCTCAGTCATGGTAATTTTCATCTCTAGAACTTTGATTTGGATCTTTTTTTATATCTTTCATATCTCTGTTTAACTTTTTTTTAATATTTGGAATATAGTTACAATAACTGTCCTTATGTCCTTGTCTACAAATGCTAATAACTGTGTCAGTTCTAGGTCAGCTTTGACTGATTGATTACCCCACTGTAGGTTGTGTTTTCTTGTTTCTTGGCATGTCTGCTAATCTTTATTTAGATATCCGACATTGTGATGTGCCTTGTTGGGTCCTGGTTATTTTATATTCCTGTAAACATGCTTGACTTTTGTTTTAGGGTGCAGTTAATTACTTGGAAACCATGATTCCTTTGTGTCTTGCTTTGTGACATGTCGGGCAGGTCTGGAGCAGTGGTAAACCTAGGGCTGATCACTACCCATTACTAAGAGATCTTCTCCGGTTTCCCACCCAGTGTTCTGGGGTTTATGAGTTTTTTGAATCTGGCTAGTGGAAACAGCATTCACTGTTTTTTCTAATCCTTTCACAAGGCTTTATTCTCTCCAACTGTGGGCAGTTTTCTCACAAAGGTGCTTTGGTCCCTTCTGTGCTACTTTCCCCTCTCCGAAACCTCCCCTCTCTACACCCTGCCCTGCGAAGTCTAGCCATGTTGATCTCCCCAGACCCTCAGTGCTGTCTCTCATTTCAGTGAATCTGACAGGCAGTTCAGCCCTGCATGGCAGCCTGGAGAGTAAAGTTTTTTAAGGCAGGAAGGCAGGAAGGCAGGAAGTGGGCTCCCTCTTCTCTTTCCTGTCTCTCAGGGATCATTCTTCAGTGCCCAATGTCCAACGCTGTAAAACGATTGTTTGAAAAAAACAACAAAACAAAACTATTATTTGACATATTTTGTCTGGTTTTGTTTGAATTGTTTCAGTAGCGATGGTAAATCCAGTCCCTGACACTTCGTCTTAAATGGAAGCATTAGTCTCCTGACACTGGATTTTAATGGCCCACTGACCAGTTCACTCCTGGTTTTGAGGGAGAGTCCAGCATGGCTCCTGGAGTCGGGCCAACTGAAATCTGTGCTCTGCCACTGCCTAGCATGTGACTTAGGCCAAGATGCCCTGACTGTGCCTCCCTTCCCTCATCTATGAAATGAGGATGATAACAGTTGTGCTTCACTTGGATTTGGGGGAAGATAAAATGAAATAATGCGTTTGAAGCATGACAGAGTTCCCAAGTATCACAAGTGTCATCAATGACGAGGACCTGAGATCCCAGTTGGTGTACTAGGAGAGTTCTAGAAGCCTCACCTTGTGTTCCCTGAATGATGATGTAGCCATGAGGCCCCGTTTCCCCACCCCTAATTGCTGTTATTTGAGGGTTCTCATCTCCTAAATAACAGATCTGTCTTTGGTGGGGGTTGTTTGTTTTTGTTTTCAGGAGAAGACAGGAAGACCCCCAGTGAATCAAACAGCCCCTCTTCATCCTCTCTCTCAGCTCTGAGTGATTCAGCCAACAGCAAAGATGACTCGGACAGCTCCCAGAAAAACAAGAGTGGGAACAATGTGCTGGTCATCTCTGTTGTGCCTGGGAGCCAGCCCTCACTGAACAGTGAGGAAAAGCCAGAGAAAGGTAAGGGAGGAGGTGGTGGGCCTGCTCAGTCCTTCCCACTCTGAGAGGATGACCCAGGCTTACAAATAAGCCCTTGAGGGGACTGATGTCAGAAAACAGACGTTAGACCTGCCAACAGTATAATGCTGTCACCTAAAACTTGTATTTCTTTTGGCTTTATTGGCATCCAAATATAGGGTGGGTGGTTGGGCCGTGTGGCATTGATTCCGGAGCAGAGCTGTATGTTCAACTCCTTGTACCACCAAGATGCAGGGCGCAGTGCCTGAAAGGCCGGGAGGAGAAACAGGGGGATGTCCGTCCCACTCCTGCCCTCCGGTCCCTCTGCCACATGCACCCGTACACCCAGCTCCCGTCCTTTCAGGGTTCGAATGCGTGTTTTGCAACTTTGTCTGCAAGACGAAGAACATGTTTGAGCGCCACCTGCAGATACACCTCATCACCCGGATGTTTGAGTGTGACGTGTGCCACAAGTTCATGAAGACACCTGAACAGCTGCTGGAGCATAAGAAATGCCACACTGTCCCCACCGGTGGGCTCAAGTAAGGAAAGCAAGTACAGAACCTTTTACTGTGTTGTTATTTAACACCCTCCCCCATCCCTCCCCCAGCCCCTCCCCGAAGGTTTGGGGGTCATGGAGAGGGAGAGCTTGGCATGGGGTCAGTTAGTCAGCCACCTTTAGCTGGATATGGATTAGACGTGTTGCCCGGGGGGCCCAGCAGACACAGCAGGAGCACCCAGTTCACCAGGATCCCAGGATTCCTGGCAAGCGAGGGCACCTAGCGGAGCAGTCCAGCATGCAGGGGGAGACCCATCCTACACTGCTTGAGTTTCGTTGAGACTTGATTTTATGGACTTGGGGGTTCGTGTCCCCACTGTAGGTCATTACACTGTCACAGCACTTCACCATTTCTATTTTTTAGATGATTCGCCATATACATCTTTTAAGAGGCATTACAAGCACCCAATCCGCACCCCACCCCCAGCTATCGGATCCGTGCCTTTTGGAACAGGCAGGAGGCAGTGTTTTTCATGCAGAGATCACGTGCCTCGGGGCTTCCTGCAGACGTGCCTTGTGCCTTCCCAGGAACCGGGATTGGGATCTCCCTGGCTAGCCTTCATGAGATCTGACGTTTCCAGTCACACGTTATTCACAGGTCCCCAGAGACCTAGACAACAAGCATCATCATTAACCAATATTTGCAAGAAGCCCTCTGGTCTGAAGTGAGACCCATCAGTTATTATCAAACGCACGGTGTGTCTGGCTTGATAATAGGTGCTGAAGGGCAAACAAGGAATAAAATGTGATTTCCACCCTCAGGAAATGTATGTCCTAGCACTACCAGAATTTAATCTTCCCAGTGATTCTGAAATCAGCCCCTTGTTCACATGGCGCTCCTGACCTAGTAGAGAAAGAAGCATATGTCGTTGAGTACAGAAAGACACACAGGTTTCACGGCATAATTATTCATGTTTAGCTGAAATAACCATGTAATTAAAAGAATGAAAACTTATATTTTACTTGACACAAGAAAAAAAAAGACCCTCTTGTTTTAACCGTGTTTATCTTTGAAACTCACGAATTGCCAGAGAGGCGGCATGACTCTCCTGAATGGGCGAGGGATGGAGAGACCCAAAAGGACCCTGGGGGTCGAGTGTCGGGAGCCATGCAGGGTTGACTCCTCCAAGCTCCTGCCTGGTCAGAGGCACCCTCCTCAAACACTGCCCGAAACAGAGGAGCCAGGGAGCAGCGCCTACTGTCCAATTCCATTTTGTTTCACTCTTGGGGCACTTAAGTGGGAGGGGGAGGAGATGTTTACAAGGATGGGGGAGGGGAGATTAGAATTCAAGACAACCAGTAAATGGGAAATGCCCAGCAAGAGCTTACTTGGGAATTTGATTTGGTTTGTTCCCACTGTTCCCTTTCTAAAAACTTGTTTATTCTTATTTAAAAAAAAAAAAAAGCCATGTATTTCCGTGGCTGGACTAGCACTCATTGCCCTTCCCAGGAGCCCAGTCACACCCATTATCTCTGCGGCCCCTGCCAGTTGTGGCTTTGTCAGGTAGCCTTTCCTTGGGGACCTCCAGAGTCCCGAGCCTCCAACCCTTTGGGGAGAAAGCACAGTGAATGCTGATGCTTTTGCCGGTACAGACACTTCCGGTGTGGTGCTAACGGTCCCCTGTGTAATAGTTTATGTTCTAGGATGACCAAGTAGAAGAATACTTTGAAAAAATTGATAATGCCTTCTGGCTATACAGTGAGTCTTTGTTTTGTTTTGTTTTGTTTTCCCTTTGCCATATCAGAGAATTAATTTGCCTGAGAGAGTGTCTTTACGATAAATAACGGGAGCACGGAAAACCCTTAGCACTTTGCCTGAGCAGCGAAAGAAAGATTGAGCCGTGGGTCACAGAAATGTCCTTAAAATGAAACAGACTGCCGATGTCTAAGTTGCTTTTCTGTGATGGAACTGCTTGTACTCTATATCCTGTTCATAATGCAGATCAAATAAGATTATACTATTATTTTTCTTTTGCCGTAGCTCAGGACAGTGGTGAGTTTCAGACTCCTCTAGGTAAGGCCCAGCTTGGCGTAGGGGTTGTGTGTGCACCTGACCTGGGAATGGGCTTTATATTTCTCTCGTGTGCACTCTTCTGTGAGCTGAGGTTCAAAGGCTAACGGCGAGCTTGGCGCTGAGGAGCAGTGCACGGTGCACTTGGTTGTGTTGGGCTCTGCTGAACACCTCTCCAAACCCTCAGGGGACAGATCACGCCTGGGCCCTGCCCCACGGGTGCCCAGCAACAGCTGAGGCAGCCACTTTTGCATTCACATTCTTTTTGTAAAGAGAGCAAACACGCTACAGCTATCATATCAGCCACCACCGTGAGCCTTGCGGCTTCCGAAAGAGAAGCTCAGCAGAATTTGTAAACATGCCCTCACTGCTCCTCCTAGCCCCTCTGGACAGCCAGGAGGCTTGGGGGTGGCATAGCCTCACTGTCTAGGATGGAGAAACTGAGCCACGGAGAGGCCCAGGCTTGGTCCCAGGGCACATCCAGCTATAGCCCGATACGGTGATGGAGCTGGGACCAGAATCTGCCAAAATTATGTGTAGGGACCAGTCCGGTAACGAACCAGTGCCTACAGTGTGCTGAGTGCCTTACCGAGCACTGCAGAGAACGCAGAAGAAATGTAAGATATGGTCCTGCCCACCGAGAATTTATGATCCAGTTGGATTACTATTATTTCCACGATGTGATAATGTTCTCGTAATCTCTTCGAACTCCAGATAGCAGTCGCCTCCCTCCCTCCTTATCCCTCATTAGCGATGGGCTGGTGGGTGGGCCTTCCTCTCCTGTGCCCCATCCTGGTCCTCATCTGCCTGCCCTGATGGAGAACCAGGGCTGTAGGAGACAGGACTTAGGAGTACAGATCTATGTATATACACACACACTCACACAGAGACACACACACAGGCCTCCTCATCCTAACAACCCTTTTAATAAGCACGACTCTGACCCCTACGACTTTCTGTTTGCTGGAGGTAGCTCTCCCCCTATAAGCTGTTCTTCAAAACTCTTAGCCTTTCTGCGTGTGCTTGGTGTGGTGCATGAAAAGTCGATTCTTTGTGTTGCTCCCATCTCGAGGGGCGGTCATGAGGTTTAGACCTCTGCTATGTCTGGTGGGAGGCGGGGAGGGCTCCCAGGGGACGGGCGGGGAGGATGGAGGGGAGCGACCGCTTATTTACTCCTCGCACTTCTTCTGCTCCCCTTCCTGCGGGCTGGTGCTCACCCGTCCAGCCAGGAGACCCACAGTAGGCCGAGGGTTCCTTGCCAGAGCGGCTCCTTAGCGGGGGCGGCTCTGTCCGCAGGGAGAGCCAAGCGGGTCATCTTACCCCCGGAGAGGCGGCAGGGCTGGGCTGGGCAGGGGCAGGCCAGGCCTCAGAGTTTGGAGGGGGGCGTGAGGGGAGGCTGGCCAGGAGGGTAGAGGCGGGGCCGCCGCCGAACCTGTCCGGTTGAACCTGCCCCTTTCATTGCTTCCCCCCCACCCCACCCCACCCCCTCCCGGCAGGTGCCCATTCTGCATTTATTCCACCAACCGCCCCGCCGCCATGGAGTGCCACCTCAAGACCCACTACAAGATGGAGTATAAGTGCCGGATCTGCCAGACGGTGAAGGCCAACCAGCTGGAGCTGGAGACGCACACCCGGGAGCATCGCCTCGGCAACCACTACAAGTGCGACCAGTGCGGCTACCTGTCCAAGACCGCCAACAAGCTCATCGAGCACGTGCGCGTCCACACCGGGGAGCGGCCCTTCCACTGTGACCAGTGCAGCTACAGCTGCAAGCGCAAGGACAATCTCAACCTGCACAAGAAGCTGAAACACGCCCCACGCCAGACCTTCAGCTGCGAAGAGTGCCTCTTCAAGACCACACACCCCTTCGTCTTCAGCCGCCACGTCAAGAAGCACCAGAGTGGGGACTGCCCCGAGGAGGACAAGAAGGGCCTGTGTCCGGCCCCCAAGGAACCAGCCGGCCCCGGGGTCCCGCTCCTGGTCGTCGGGAGCTCCCGGAATCTCTTGTCTCCCCTGTCGGTCATGTCCGCCTCCCAGGCTCTGCAGACCGTGGCCCTGTCGGCTGCCCACGGCAGCAGCTCAGAGCCCAACCTGGCACTCAAGGCTTTGGCCTTCAACGGCTCCCCTTTGCGCTTTGACAAGTACCGGAACTCGGATTTTGCCCATCTCATTCCCTTGACAATGTTATACCCCAAGAACCACTTGGATCTCACATTCCACCCTCCCCGACCTCAGACTGCGCCTCCCAGCATCCCCTCACCCAAACACTCCTTCCTCGCCTATCTCGGACTAAGAGAAAGAGCAGAGACTGTCTAAGGACAGCCATGTTCTGTACCAAAAACAAAGAGACAGAGACACAAAACAAAAAACAGAAACCCACAAAACTTAAACACAACCCCAGCAGGTGTATGTTGCTGCAAAACCTACAGACCCCCGCCTGGGTCTGAACCACGTGTACTGTATATCTTTAGTAAGGAATAGAGAATTGGCTCTGTGTGTATACCTATTGCATTGACCTGAAAGCTGCTTTATCCAATCTTCAGAGAGGTGACCTACTGCATACTTCTACCTTCAGAGGCATGCCTCCCCAGCCACCCACTCCCTCAGCCCCTTCTCCGTACTTTTATCTGAAAGGAATTTTGTCTTGTTAAACCCTAAAGAGAGTGTCCTTAATAGCAATCAGCACTTGTAAGCTTATATACTGGTGCATTTTGTTTTCTGTTGGGTGAATGGGGTGTGTGGGTGCTGTGGATTCTGAAAGAGAAAGCCGTGTGTCGTGTGCCATGACATTGCTATTGCACATTTCTTTGTACTGGCTTCTTTAACAGCGATGAACATTCTTTTCCCTCCTGGGTTGTTCATCCATTACAGTCTCTCCCCAAGCTCCTTCGTCACCTTTCCCTCTTTATTTTATGGCTACAGAGTGGTAGGGCCTGGTGCTTAGTCGATGAAGGACTGGTAGACACCCACAGTGCCACTTGAGATTTCCGACAGAGTGCCAGAGACCTTGTGCTCAGATCTTCTTGGTTATGAAGATGTGAGAACATAGAGAACACTCTGGAAGAAATATCTCGCAGCACTGCAGCCAATATCACAAAACTTAAGTGTGTTTTGTGTGTGTGTGTGTGTGTGTGTCCATACATATACAATGTGTATGGTGCACACACACTGTGCATCATTTTTTAAAGGGCAGATTATATATATATATATATGATGATATATATATATATATATATGATGTATTAATTCAGTGGTTACCATTTATTTGCAGGAAAAAAAAAACTGTATGAATGAAAAATTTTATGGTTGATAAATCCAGCCAAGGAGATTAAAGGGGTTTGGATACATTCTGGGTATAAATGCTCAGACTAAAAAAAAAAAAAAAAGAAGAAGAAACGGCAGTTTTGCACAGTGCTTTGGTCTTGCACTAGTTTTTGTTTCTCATCTGCAAAAAAAAAAAAAGTAAAAGGAAGAAAATGTACCTTTTATATTGAATGAGTAGACTGTAAGTTTGAAAATTTTGTCACAACCTCTTTGACATATAACGACCCAACAAAAAGGTGCTGTTTAGTCCTACGGTTCAATTTATGCCCCTGAGAAGTTTCCCTTGTGTTTGCAGATCGTCTGGCTATAGTGGTATTCTCCATGTTATTAATAATTCTGTATTCCATTTTGTTAACGCCTGGTAGATGTAACCTGCTAGGAGGCTAACTTTATACTTATTTAAAGCTTTTATTTTGTGGTCATTAAAATGGCAACTTATGTGCAGCACTTTATTGCCGCAAGAAGCAGATGTGGATTGGTTGCAGAGCCCTTGGCTAATCCTGGAAAGTAAAGGTGATTTAAAAAGAAAAAGAAAAGAATCTTTGGCCGAATATGTCAATGGCCTGTATTTTTAAGACAACAGAATTCCCAGTATGAAACAGGCTCAAAGGGCAGGACGAAATGTGCTTTGTATAATAATGGAAAGATTGGAATATAAAAGTTTATATATTATTTATCTATTGAAGAACTGGTGTACAAGAGGAATGCCTTCTTACTGCCTTGCTGTTTTCCATCTTGTGTTATTCTAGAGTTGGGATTTTCCTTTTCATCTGTTTCACCAGGGGAAAATAAAAGCATCCCTCATTTTCTTCCTCTAGTCAGTTTGCTTCACTGAAAGCCACTCGAACTTGGTACAGTTCTACAGGAAGCCAGAAGACTGTACCATCTGTCCACACCATGGACTCCCCCACCCCCATCCCCATTCTCCTTCCCCCAGACCGAGCAGGTGTGCTACACTTCCCTTCGCCAGTCATTCAGCCCTGGCAAACCTGTTTACACTAAGGAGATGTCCCCAGGGGCGGGGAGGCCGAGCCAGCTAGGGCAGGAAGCTCCCGGACCCTCGGCCATCCTCCAGCAGAGACATTTGTCCTTGGCTATGTTAGAACCGTCATTCAACCTCGCCGCGTCAATGTCTCGGTAAAAAACACTATAGACAGTTATGGACAATACACTCCAAGAATACCGGGCTTGTGGGTGGGTTTTTTTTTTTTTTTTAAGTCCTGTCTTTATCCCCATATAATGGAGAATGTGCCACTTGGCTAATAATGTGCTTTCAAAACTACAAGTTCAGTGATGACAGCATAGAGGGCCACGGTGATCCCACTGAGGCTGGCAGAAAGGGTGAATCACACACAAGCACCAGCAGGTTAAAAACCTGAAAGGGTGGCCCCAACATTTAGGACTATAGGTTTTACAGCATGCCAACTTGTGCAATATGAGGTCCTAAGCTGATACTTTCAAGGTTGAGAGGGATGTTGGAAGGAGATGTTTACTGCTCAAATGCCATGCATTTCACTGCTTGCCACTGAACTTGTATTTGAATGACTTAGTTATGCTTAATGTAATTGGGCAACTTTTTTAGCACTTTGGAAAGAGTCATCAATCTTTCTGGTAAATTATAAAAGTTTTCTGAGTGAGAAAAGGTGTGTTTGGAGTTTGTTTGACTTTTTATATTATTATTATTGTTATTAATAAAGGAAAATCTACAGCATTTTTCAGACTCCACCGAGATAATATATACCCTCGAATTTGGTTTGCAGTTTGATACTCAGGGAAGGATTATTCCATAGATATCCTTTCCGTGTAAAACACTAACGTCTTTGAGAAATTCACCTGCCAACTAACTTCAATTCTGTTTTCACTATGCATTCTTCAATGAAAGCTAGCTTATTTTTCCATATAGTACTGCAGTTAGCATTCTCAGCACTTTCTTTCTTCTTTCCTTTTTTTAACTCCTCATATTATGTTCAGATGATCATACTGTCAAGGTTTGTGTACATTACTGAAAATTTGTATTGTATAAAGCTTTTTGCATTACAAGGCTGTACAGGGTCATTTTGACAGTACTGGTATATTTCTTTGCATCTTATGTTGCATTGCCAATTTCTAGTGTATCCAGTTTGGAAGTATAATATACTCTAATTAAAACAAAAAAAAAGGTTGGCTATACTCTTTGTTTCTTTTTTTTTTTTCTCCTTGGTGGCCATCCTCGACTACTTATTAGTCTCAGGGTTCTATTTGTCTTGCTTTGTTCCCATTTTAACTTTGCAGCGTATTTTAAATAAGTTCAGGAAACGTCCATTACTAGTTATAGCTATTGCAAAATGCAAGTTTTGAACAGCCATGGTTATAATGCAGAGTGTCATTATGTAAGTCATTAATAGACGTTAAGACATAAAGCGTATATCCATCATTCAGTACAGTTTCAGGCCAGCTCCTTCCTGAAATTACTTAGTGACATTTAAAAGTGTTCACCAGCCTTCCCCTCTCCTGCTTAACATTGTTTTACTGACCCCATAGCCAAAGGGCAGGGGGTGGGGGGGAACAGATGAATAATTCCATTGCTCCTAATGAAGTTTGGCAACTAGGAGATTTTAATGAGGGGGGAAATGGTCTGTTTTGCAAGCTAAATAATAATCTATCCAAATGCAAGTAATAGTTCATCATTCAAAGGAAGGAACCAGAGAAAGAAACAGGAAAAAAAAAAAAAAAAAAGATAACTCACACTAAGTTGAAACAGTAATTTTTTGAAATCCATTTTAAAGTTCTAGCCACTAGAGATCTTCCCTATGAATCGGTGATGGTTGATAAAAAATATAAAACAACAAAAGAAAATGTTCTATCTAGTTCACAGTTTGCATGCTTATAAATATAATGTCCTTTCCACCGTGTAAGAAATTATAAACTGCTTCACTCTAGCATTATAAAGGTCAAATTTCCTTTTCATAAAATGAGATCATGTAGGAGAAGCCACTTTGAAAATGACCAGTTACTAATCACACACTCTTTTCCCCTTTAATATTTCATCCAAAAGCTATTTTTTAGGTGATTGAATCAAGTGCTCTCACTTTATTCAATATCAGTTTAGTTTGCAGGCAGCTGATATTTACTGAAAATTTTAAAATAAGTCAGACTTCTTTGCCTTTTGCTAGCACTATAGGCCAGAGTGACTTCTCATTTTGTATACATATTTTTTTTTCTTAGATCCCACACCTACCTCACACTTTCCCTGTGGTTGAGAAAAGCCAGAAATACAGAGAAAATAATCATCAGTTTCGTAATCGTCTTCCACTAATGGGCTTCCAGTGACTGAGGAAGGAGCGATCTGTGACGGAACAGACCACAGCCTCTAACACCTTCGCTCACGTAGAATGTCGCAGGTGCACCTGGGCAGCTCCAAGCCAGTGTTGTGGCCCCCACTTGACTTTAATCTAAAATCATACATACTTTTCCTACTGTCATGTTAAATAAATATACTTTAAGTTAAGACGCAAGGCCATGTTTTCTATAGCGTGTCTATGGCTGATTGGCTCTCTTTTTTGGCCACCGAAAAGTCCCTCATGATTTAACAGAGCCCCAGCGCTGGTCACAGACAGGGGCACAGGAAGAAATCTTAAGGTCTGATGAGCACATGTGCCTCCTTCCCCACAGAATCATCATATTAGAACCCCCACCTGCCAAAAATCATGTGAGGCTTGCAAACTGTTTGAAGGAGAGGGCACATCTCATTCTTTGCTGAAACTTCGGTCCTTGGGGAGGACACGAGCTCTACGCATACAAAAGGGGAGGGACAGAAGGAAGAGGATCCAGGCTGAGTGACTACATCCTGCTTCCAGAAGACAGACAGTGTAAAACTGGAATCCTTTGCTCCCTGTGAACAAAGTCACAGGATAAAATAATGCCCTTGGGGATTTGGACTCCATTCTATGGAGCCATCAACCACAAATATTCAAGAGACCCCAGCCAACCTTCTTACTTATACCACTGTCTCAAAACAAAAAAAGGTTTATTTTGCGAATAGCTACCATTAAGTAACAAAGCAGATATCCATAGAGCAGTCCCTGGGGTAAGTCAAGTGTGGTGACTGGAGGTACGCAGTCTTCCCCTATCCAGGCTCTGAATAGTCTCAAGTTATCAACCAAGACCTCTTCTTTATGAGGCAGCAGATCTATAGATAATTCTTGATAGCTGGGTCTGTAAAAGACAAAATGCAAATATTGCTCCCATTGGTCAGAGATGCAAAGAGGAAAAAGAAAGTGAACTGCTGTATCCCTTTGGAATTCTATTTTGATAGGAGTTAGGATAAGGATTAGTTAGTTCTTAGTTTTCAATAGAATTATTGACCTGGAGCAAAGGCCACCTCAATCCACACTTCAAACTTATTTCCCCCATGCCAATCACTAACAGATAGCTTTCTACCCTAGTTAGTGAAAATACCTGAATTACAGAGTGTTTTCCAACCCTGAGGGCAATTACCATAGAATCAGATCACCTAAATTTGAGGCATAAGCTACAGGTTAAATTGGATGATCTCTAACACCCCTACCCCCCTACAGATAACATATAATAAACTATGATTCTACCACTCTCTAAATAAGTAAAAATGCACCTTTGGAAACAAAGTGGCTGCAAAACAGAATCCTTGCAAGGCAGTTATAGCAAAAATGACATCTCAACATTTTCAAATGACAGCAAACTCACAGGAGAAAAGAAAAAAGTGGCCAAAAATATGTTTCTGCTCACTTCAGAGTTTGAGAGGTCTAAAACTTTTCTCTTCTGATTAAACACTAAATCATCATGCTTGGATCACCTGCCAACATCTTGAGGGTGGCTTAAACATTATTTTACCAAATTAGACCCATCTAATCTGGTTAGATGGGTCAGGGGGTAACCAGATGGGGATGGAAAGGGTTTGTCAGGCCAGTCTTCATTCCTCTAACTTCACCCCCCTACCACCACCCAACCCCCACTGTTTCAAACCTCCTCCAGGCAACTAGCACAATTATGACCTCTGAGCTCTCTTGCCACCACCCGCCACATTTCAAATGTTTTCTGTAGAAGGGCACACAGTTGCTTTTAGCAGCAAAAAGACATTTTAGTTTAAATACAGTGAAAGAATATACTAAATATGCTTATTTAGCTACTGGTCTAAAAAAAAGATTCTCAGCCTCAAAACTCTAAACACATTATGAAACCTCCCAGGCACTTCCATTGGATGGAAAGTCTCAACGTGCTTACAGAAACACAGGGAAATAACTGATCTATCCCCGTCTTCACACAATTAATGCCAAGAGTATGGGTCTAGCCACTGGTCTAGGACGAGGGAAATTTATCTAGCCATCCTCTGGCCTGATGCAGAGCTCCACCCAAACCATTCCAGAATGGTAAGTGTCTTTTCAATCTTAAAGATTTCTAGACAGGAAACGCCATCACTTGGCCTCAGTGTGCTCTTATGTTTATTTGAACTGCAATTCCTAATCAGTGGTCCACACTTTTCAGTGTGTCTTCCAAGAAACCAACAAGCCCCAGTCCTCTTAGGTGCCACTTCAAATAGAATGTTACAACATTCTGCACAATGGGTTTGGTCAGCATTTGTGGACACCCCTCCCCCTGCTCCGCCCCCACTACAATCTATTTTTCAGGTCCTCCTAAAAAGCAGAACCTTGAGGGGCGCCTGGGTGGCTCAGTCGGTTAAGCGTCCGACTTCAGCTCAGGTCATGATCTCACGGTTCGTGGGTTCAAGCCCTGCATCAGGCTCTGTGCTGACGGCCAGCTCAGAGCCTGGACCTGCTTCGGATTCTGTGTCTCTCTCTCTGACCCTCCCCTGCTCTCTCTTTCTCTCTCTCTCTCTCTCTGTCTCTCTCAGAAATAAACAAAACATTAAAAAATGTTTTAAAAAAATCAGAACCTTGGGATTTATTCTGGGAAGCTATTATAGAAACGAAAGTGGGGAACTATAAAGAGTGAAACAAGTAAGAAGGGAAAGCCAACCCCGGAATGAACAAGTAGGATGTAATCCTTCCAGAAACTCTCATGAGAAGCTGTATAAATGTATCTCAGGAGTGACAGCCCAAGGGACAGGAGAAAGAAGGGGCTAGAATAGCCCCAGAGAATTAACTGCCTTGCACTTTCAGGTTTGCACATCATGTAGAATGCCTGATTAGTTTCCTGCAGGCAGCCACAAAGGTGGCAAAGAAGCCAAGGGTGCAGAAATCGCCTAGTGAAGCCAAGGGCAAGTGCTGTCAATTACATCTGACCATAGCTGGTTACTGTGGCAAAGCTTGGCTTAAGAAGGTGGATTTGTGGGGCGCCCGGGTGGCTTAGTCGGTTAAGCGTCCGACTTTCGCTTAGGTCATGATCTCGCGGTTCGTGGGTTCGAGCCCCACGTCGGGCTCTGTGCTGACTGCCAGCTCAGAGCCTGGAGCCTGTTTCAGTCTGTGACTCCCTCTCTCTCTGACCCTCCCCTGCTCACGCTGTCTCTCTCTCTCTCTTTCCTAGAAATAAATAAAAAATATAAAAAAATTAAAAAAAAAAGGTGGATTTGTGAGTTGGGAAACAATAGGTATCCAATTAAATTATCACATTTAGCAAGAATGTTGCCATCACTGTAGCCTCTAAAACAATGTTGGCTACGTATCCAACCTAATGAGTTAGCTCAAAGCCCTTCTCCTTTCCCTCCATTGAAACTGGGCAGAGCCAAAGACAGACAGTGTTGGGTCATTATGCTACGGAAGGGAAGAGGTGGCACATAAGAAGGTGAAGACACCATACGATAGAATCTCTCTAGAGTCTGCCCTTTGGGGTTTGTTTTTTGATGTCTGTGAAGGAATTGAGCTCTTCTAGGACTCCATTAGGGGAAAGTCACTTGACAAGGACATTGACTGCCTCCCACCTCAGAGAGCCTCCTTGACCCGGGGGAGCCACGAGAGAGCCCCAGTGAGGCCAAAAGAGAGGAGTCATCTCCCAGGCTTCTGAGGATGGCCTCAAGTCTAAGCAAAAGGCATCCTGGTGTCTCGCACAGGTCCCAACATACCATGAATGGGAGCTCAACAAAGGGGTTGGCAGCCAGACCTCAGAGAGGAATAAAATGGTTACATTTGTTTACCTGGCATTGTTTGTGTACACATATCTCCCTCAAGAACCTGGAGCTAAGCAGGGAAATATCTGTCCTCATGGAAAACAGCTGATTGAAAATAGAAATACTCAGGATATGGGTCATCTATGTTTCTTTCTATTTCTAACCCACAGCTAGCAGTCCTTTTGCTAACGGAAGTTTGGGCTAAGCATGGACAGATGATGGAGCGTACAGAGCTACAGAGAAAATATATATAAAGAATGCATACAGGAAATATATAATATAGATATAAACATAAAAGATGTGTGCATTTGTATTAGAGCATCAAGAAGGAAGGCCAGGGATTGTATTCTTCTGGGATCCCCATTATTAACTTTTTTTTTCATTTTTCCTTTGTGCTGCTGAGAATAAATATAGGTTGATGAAAAGGTAACATATGAAAAGAATAATTAAAAGTCAAAGAAATCCCATTAATCAGCATATCCTCCTGTCCCTCTTTTCTACAATTAAATAAATGGGCACGGCAACGGGTCATCACCACACTATCAGTCAAGGTCCCATCTCTTTATGGCATCACACAATAGAACGCAGCAGCAATAGCTAAATATGCAAGAGTCTTGGTTACACAGAGAAGCCATGTATCTTTTTAAATGGGCAGAATAATAATTCAGGCTGATGAAGGAGTTTACGATTGGGCTTGTCTGCCTCTGAGTAAGGCTAAATTGTGTACATACGTGATTTTGTGCCATAGGAGCCTGCCTTTAAATATGAGTCCCTTATATTACCCAGAATTCATTGCCTCCTTCATTATTATTCCCTGCACTTATTCTTCACACACAAAGTACCTATCCCAGTTGGCCATATTCTAGAGCAAGTCCAAGCCTCTCTTACCAATTACTTCTCCCCCAACCTCCTCTTCCATTCTAACCATTTCTCTTCTTTTCATTCATTATTTAATAAACAAATATGTGGGAGGTCATGTACAAGCAGCTGGTATGAAACCGAGACAAATAAGATACTTTTCCCAGCTTTAAGGAGTTTTATCAACCAATAGAAAAAAATGCATACTTAAGTGAATAAATTATAATACCAGGAAAAATACACATAAATTGTTGTGGAAAAAATTGAATAAAGAGCTACCAATTCCAATCAGAGTGAAAGGAGGATTTATGAGGGATACAATCCCATGCAAACTGCAATCTAACCAATGAGTGGAATTTTCTAGGCAGAAAAAGTGGGGAGGGCATTCCAGATTGGGAGAACAGCTTGAGAAAAGGCAAGAAGGTGAGAAATTGCATGGTGGGTTCTGTTGTGCTAGGAGATTATAATGAAATTAAACAAAGCCAGCTTGTGCAGGGCTTCAAACACCTTGTTAAGGAGACTGAACGTTTGAATTACTCCGCAGTTAATAAGCGCTAAAAAAAAATTTGAGGAGGAGAATGGCATGATCTGACCTTTGTTTTAGGAAGATAATTCTAGCAGCTCTACAAAAGGAAGACTCGAATGACAAAAAGGCAGAGATACATGGTATGTTCAGAATGTCCTAAAGGGAAGCCATTGTTTTCTCTCGCAGACCTACCCCTTAACCGTGTATTCCTCAGCTCTGTAAGGGCACACCATCCTCCAAGCGGCCCAAGCTACACCACCTCAGCTCAACTTTGCCCCTTCTATCTCTCCTCATTTTCTCTCTCCTCTCTTTCTTTGGACAGCCAATCCATCACAGTTGTGCTTATTTGAGCTGCTATCCTGCCTCTCCACTCTTTCAACATCCTGGTGCAGGTCCTTAAGCATCCTTGCCAGATGCCTTTGCATAGTTTCCTGTCTGAATAGGACATTTTTTGTGTAGGAAAGACTGTAAAATTTATTCCAGAGCTCAGAAGAAAGTTTATGATCAGACCTGTAGACACAAAGATGAGAGGTAGAGCCAGCAGACAGGCTGATAACATTATGGTAGCAACAGCAACAACGGAACAGCGGCAAAGCGTCAAAGACAGGATGTTGGGAGATGCCGATTTTAGTGGAGAAGCCAGAGGAAGCAACAGAGGAGACTTAGGAGAAACCATCAGAGAAGTCATAGACAAGCGCAGCATTGTTAAGAGAAATCCAAGGTTAGAGAGAATTCCATATGACATTGGACAAAGGGATGAGTGGTGTGAAGTTAGATTTTAGTCCTTACCAATTTGATGGCATTTGGTGGTCTTTGAGGATACAGTTTCAGGGACAGGATGGGATGGAAACCAAATTCTTATAGGTTAAAGAATGAATTGACAGTGAGGATCCGGTGACAAGGAGAAAAGTCTGCTCGTGTATTAAGTTTGGCAGTGAAAGAAAAAAAATTATGCATGCCTACCCCTTGCCAAAAGATGCCTTTTCTCCCAAGGAAATCTACTCCTTTCCCTTTCTTTACTTCACATGTCTTTAAAGAGAGAAGCATAAGCTACTGCCATTACAATCCCCAGCCACACTCCAAACCAATTTTCCATACCACTTTTGATGTAACTCATCCTTTGAAGTGCATGAAGTCTGTGTTCACACCATGCCTGTTATTGCTGTGTCTGCCTGGACCAGGGTCTGTTAGCCACAGACATCTACAGGAAATGGACTCTGCATGAATAAAATTTAGTACCACTTCTTCTAACTAAAAGAGTCTAAAGAAACGCAAAAAAAGATGGTCAAGAGATGGAAAGTCACCCCCCTCCCAATCCCCTCTACTGTGGCCAGAACCATAAAATAAGGATTTCAGTGTGGAATGATGAAGGCTTAGAAGGGAATATGATAGGTCTCTTAAAAAAAAAAAAAAAAAAAAAACCATGATGGCTGTGGCCAGAGAGCACAGACTTAGTCACCAAATTCCAGAATATTAGGCCTAGGGGGTAAATCTAAAAGCTTAAAAGAAGTTGTTTATGTTGGAGCCCTGACTAAACTGTCCCTTTCTAAGGTGGTGCAAACCCGACCTTTGTGGAGAGCGATGGATCTCAACCCCTTCTAGGCTGCACAGCGCTTCGGCTAGGGAAAAAGAGCTACAGCTCAATTCTTCTGCCCCAGCTTGCTGTCATCCCACCAACAGGAAAAAAAAAATCACCCTCATCAGACATAATGGAAAGAAAGGTACCGGATTTTATGAGATAGAAAAGAAATAATCTGTTTTTTATTAAATATCATGACAAAATTATTAATTCATGCCAGAAACACAAATATAAACACTATCATATTGAAAGCATTTATTCTGAAGGAGACCATCTGGCAGAGCCTCGCAGACCACACTTTGAGAAGCAGAGGGTATGTGTCACCATGCCGGGCTCTGCCATTAAAGCAGCAAATCCAGAAGAAGTGAAAATTGAAGGGTTTTGAGGGAATGCCTTGCAGTAATGACATCTGCTAGATGCTTGTCATGTGTTTCTCAAGAGGTGGGCCTGCTTTTACAAATGTTGTTATATGAAAACCTACATTTTCAAAACAAGGGGTGGTTATTTCTCAGGTTCTCTCCCATTAAAAATGGATTTTTCCTTAGGCACCAAATTCCAGGAGAGTATTTACATACAAACGTATACAGCATTCATTGTTGAACAGAAAGTCTAGACGGAAGCTGAAGGACAATGTAGGACATCTAATGAGTCCGGAGCCCCAACCAATTAGAGATGGACCAAAATTTAAAAATCCTGTACAGCATTATGAGGTTATAAAGTAAATGGATGGTTCTTTTCTTTTGTAAAACATAGGTTTAAAAATGTCATGTCATCACACTCTTCACAGAAGGGCAGGGATATCTAGGACTTGGAAAGTATGCACCGCCTCTGGAGACGCATGGAGCACTGGTCACACACAAAGTAGAGGAACCCTTGCATTCTAGAAAAGAAGAAATGCTCACGGCAACTGGGAGAGATACGGGATCCCCTTCAGGGTCTGAGTGAACCCGTCTCACCTGGCTGCCCTGCATTTTCAAAGGATTCCTGGCCTTAATTCTGAGTACATCTTCTGCCTTCAGAGATGCTACTGTTGGTTGAACATCAGCTCTTTGTTTCCCTTTTCCAAAAGTCTCTCCTCTATGTCCTCGGGGTGTCTGAGTGGCTCACTCTGTTGAACATCTGACTCTTGATTTTTGGCTTAGATCATGATCTCACAGTTTGCGATTATGAGCCCTGGATCAGACTCTGTGTTTACAAGCACAGAGCCTGCTAGGGACTCTCTCTTCCTCTCTCTTTCTCTCAAAATAAATAAATAAACAGTAAAAAAAAAAATTTTTACAAAAAAAAAAAAAAAAACAACCAGATCTCTTTCCTCTAGGTCCTACATCAGCCCCAATGGGTGGACCTAGAAAATCCACAGAACAAATTCCTCAGTCTAGAATGGGGGAGGTCAGCAGAGTTTGACCTCTGTAGAGTTCCAGCACTTGAAAGTTCATTCCCAAGACCATCAGGCATCCATCTACCAAAGTTCAATCACTGTGTATAAAATCATCTCAAAAGATCCACATTACATATCAAAATGGTGTTAATATGATATACTGCATTCCTACTTAGGCATGGCTCAAATTCTAGTGAGAAGAACAGCATCTATCAACTAGGAGCTCAGTATTTGTCATGGATATCAGGCCTGTAGCTACTCAAGCCCTAATTACCATTGAATTTGGAGAGTAATTCAAATTATACAGGCTGCATATGTTTACTGTCTCTCTTCATATCAAACACTTTAATGTGTATATTTAGGAGTGGAAGAAATAGCCTTCATGCAATCCAAATCTCCTAAGGGAATTTGGATCCTCAATGATTATTCCTATATTCCTCATACTTTTAAAAGTTTAATAACACGTTTTAGTACTGTTTAAAGGGCAATACGTGCACATGGTAAAAATAAAAACTGATTCAATGATTAGGTTTCAGGAAGAATAATTTAATTTTTAAAATTCTTTGTAAGTATATTTGTCTTGACAGAGCAGAGAAGGGGCAGAGAGAGAGGGAGAGAGAGAATCCCAGGCAGGCTCCCTGCTGCCAGTGTGGAGCCCGATGCAGGCCTCAAACTCACAAACTGTGAGATCGTGACCTGAGCCGGAACCAAGAGTCAGGTGCTTAACTGACTGACCCACCCAGGCGCCCTGAAGGATAATTAATTTTGTTGCCATCTTTAGCCTTTGTCTGTTCAGAGATGCTGTTGTTAAGTGGAGCCTTTCCCAAATCTCTCCCCCTTGCTACGCATCAACTCCAATGGGTGGACCGAGACAATCTATGAAAGACATTCCTCAGTATACAGCAGTAGCTTCTGGGAAGGTTGGCAAAGCTTCACATGCCAGATCTTAAGCCAGGAATCCTCACCTGCTATAAGCTTGGTCATGTGCCGACTTCCCTGTCCAAATCTATAGTCTACTCATGACAGCTCATTTAGTGACTAATTAAATTACAGGAATGAATGAACCAACTATTTGTCTATGCATCTTATGAGCTATTAGCCATTAAAGAAAATGGTAAGGTAGGTAAATGAAAGATGAGAACGAGAGTCATAGAGAAGTGGCTGGAGTTCAGAGCATGTAATTCTATTTCTTCATTATGTAAAAGAAGAACCTGCAGTCTGCACCGGGAGGGGAAGTTGAGAGGAGAAAAAGAACAAGAGAAAGAGTGATGGAAAATACTTCTTAATAATAATTAATAATAATAATAATAATAATAATTGCATCTATAACTAATTAATCCAAGGCAGTCTTGTGGTTCAGTCTCAGCAACAGATCACAGAAAAAAATTCCCAAAGAAAAAAATATAATAAACAGCAATTCAAGTCTTAGCCTCTTCCTAAAACACCAAAGAGGGGAATATACTCAATATACATCCAAAGATCTTAAAACTCTTCTGAGGGCATTTTCCCCACCTTACTGATAATGAATCCCCTCAAATCTTATTCTTCTCTCTCTCTCGAGAACCCCTTAAAATTCCTCCCAATACTCAGGCTACCTAGTCCCTTTTCTCTGCTCCCTGGCACTTCAGTATACAGATCACTATAACTTTTCTGGCTTTTTTCCTCATTGCCGCACATCCTAGAACTAAAGAAAGATGGGAACCCTCAGATTGAGAGCCTATCAGTCTCAAGGAGGATAAACTTTAAAAATAAACTGACACATAGATATTATACTACAATTCCAGAACATCAAGGTGAAAAACATCCTAAAAGGTAAAATAGGATGCAGATAAATTACCTACAAAGGAGTGAAATTCAGATCAACCATTGACACTTCAAGAAAATAATGGAACAATAGCTTAGAAATGTTCAGGAAAAGTAAACTCTAAAATTTAGAGTTGTATAACAAGCCAAACTAACACTCAAGAGAAAGATGAAAATATATCCTCAGACACACAAGCCCTCAGAAAAATGTATTATCCAGACACTTCCTAGCAGAGAAAAGAGAGAGAGCAAAAGAAACCTACCAGACGATGTACTCCAGCAAGAAGCAAAACGAAAGATAATCAAGTGGCAAAGAAGAATATATTCATGTCTGGGCTTTTTTGTTTTTGATTTTTTTAAAAGTAAACTCCCACCGACCATGGGGCTTGAACTCACAACCCCGAGATCAAGAATTGCATGCTCTACCAACTGAGCCAGCCAAATGCCCTGAATGTATGTGTATTTTATTTTTGTAATTAAAAGGGATTTCTTTGTGTGTGGTGGGAGGGGGAGGAGGAAGGTGGGCAAAATGTGTGAAGGGGAGAGGAGGCACAGGCTTCCGGTTATGGAATGAATAAATCACCGGCATGAAAGGGAATACAGTCAAGGATGTTGCAATAGTGCTGTATGGTGACAGATGGTAGCTACGCTTGTGGTGAACATTGCATAACATACAGATATGTCAAACCATTCTGTACACCTGAAACTGATATAACATTGTGTGTCAACTATACTGCAATGAAACAAAAGTAATTTTTGAAAAGGTTGGGGAGAAAGTGAGGTAGAAAACACAATTCAACTTCTTTACTTTTTAAAAAATTTTATTATGGAAGTATAATTGATATACAGTGGTATATTCATTCCAGGTGTAAACAGCATAGTGATTCAGCAATTCTATACCTTACTCTGTGCTCACTAGATTAAGTGTAATCACAATCTGTCACCACATAATGTTATTACAGTATTATTGACGATATTCCCTATGTTGTACTTTTCATCTCTGACTTATTTTATATCGGAAGTTTGTACCTCTGAATCCCTTCACCTATTTCGCCCATCCTCTCTCCCTCCTCCCCTCTGACAACCACCACATTGTTCTCTATATTTATGAGTTGGTTTCCAGTTTTTCGTTTCCATTCCATTTTACCTTTGCCTAATGTCATTATAGTTTACGAAATGCTTTTAGATGAATTGTCAGTCATTAGAATCACAGGGCCTCGAAAAATATGTGTTAAGAGGGACCATGTTGGGACAAATAATAATTCCAGTAAAACTTGGAATTGCGCTCTCCAAGGGTAGTAATGCACTTCTTGCCATGGTAGGTGGCTGCTTTGCACCAAGCATCATGATGACGATGACGGTGGGTCTGTGGAGGTGCGATAAGCATCAGATTTAGCAGGCTGATTGTTTTTCTTCCTGTGTCTACCAAGTTGGACTGTGTTATGAATTGGGAGAGAAGGAAATGAACGGAGGTAAGAACTACAAAATCGCAGACCAGCTGACACACTGCAAAGGGACTTACTAGAGGTCCAGTGTGTGGAGTCTATGGACTGGAGACCTCTCGCAGCCAGGACGGAGCAGGTGGGACCACCCCCTCGGCACAAGACGCCTGCTAACAGACAGCCTGAGGCTCCACAAAGGCTTCTGTTGAGAGGGTCATGGTACTATTGCCTATGTCACATGCCATGAATTTAAGGCTTGGAATCTCTCACTTGCCCTTTTTTTGCGCCATCTCGGTGTATGGCAAAAAAAAACAAAAAACAAAAAACAAAACAAAAAAAAAACCAGCAGCTGCCAAAAAGCAAACATTTTCCTGTCCCTAAAAATAAAACGCTGGCAACAGTTCAGCCCTCTGTGCCAAGACCTGGCCCTTCCCAGGATAAACAATAGGTGGCCAAGCTGATCCCAGGCGAGCACTGAGGCCGGGAGCAGGCCGGGGACCAGCCTGGAGTGCCTAGGTCAGGGCATGTGAAGCTGTAAAATTAGAAGCCAAAGTGGTCCTCCCTCCTCCCCAGCTGATGAAGGGCAGCTGCCACCCCCCAGCCAGGGGCGAGGTATGGCCAGGAGGGGACAGCCTCAGGTTACAACAGAAACCTTTACCCAGCGGAGGCCACAGAGCTCGCACCGTCCCCTGCCCCTGATCCCCAGGGTGCACTGTGACAGATTTGAGAGCTATGAGATCCTGTCCAGAGAAAGCTCCCGGGAAGGAAAGGTTCATCAGTATCCACCTGCGTTCATCACCCAGGCGTGTGCCCATCACCTGTCAAATGCCCAGCTGAGAGCTCTCACCTGCTAGACAGAGGCCCAACAACACACCGCAGTGTGGGAATGCTGTAATAACAGCCATTGTTGCCCCTCGAATTCTCTCCCCACTCGTCAAGCTCCTGTGCCTTGTCATTAGGGTTCAAATCTTCCCTAGACCATAAGTTTGGCTTTTTGCTAGTCTGGGGAGTTTAAGACTAAGAAGGAGGTTAGGGGGGAGAGGGACTAAATATAGCAAATATTTGCAGGCATAATCACTCCATAAACATGCTTCAGTGGAACAGAGTGTAGGACCGACCCAGATGACGGATGTCACTCACCCGAGCATCACATCATAAATAAAACTGAATGAGCCCATTCTCCTACAGGACCGGAGTGACGCCTGTTCACACTATAAATATTTATGAAGTCATGGTCCTTAAAAGACTTTATTTTTCCAGGTAAGTAGACTTTAATGAACAAGTTGAGCAGAGCTTTTCCTGAAATTATGGAATAGTCACCGTAGCTTTTTAATCAGTATTCCATGGAAAGGAAAAGAAAAAAAGAAAGAAGAAAAGGAAAAATAAGGGCCCATTCCAAGGCAAGGGGCCCCCCCGCGCAAAGATCTCACTTAGGCCTTTCAAGATCCATTCTCATTCAAAAAGGGACAGACAGCCTCCTCTGAGGTGCACAGAAACCAGAGGAACACTATCAGTCCTGTTCCACCCAGGCCTGTGTCAGGAAGGGGGCCCAAACAGACCATTGTCACCCAGGTTCAGACGCCTCCCACCATCTCTGAGGGGAGAGACATTCTCAGCTCTCTCAGCCTGTCTCTTAGTAACAGAAAAAATGTACACCTCACCCCATTCCTATGCTCATGTGCAAAGAATTCTCAGAATGTGAGCATGTGTGCCTGGGCGTCTCTGCAGTGTTTATAGACAGCCCCCCACTCCTGCTCTTACTGACTCCCGATCGCATTAGCAATAGCCCCCCAGAAATGGCGCCCGAATGGGACCCACTTTTCCTGTGCTCTTCACCACACACCACCGCAGAACAAACACCCCTTGGGATCCCAGCTCCTCCGCCACACTCTCCTCTTCCAAGGCGCTGGGGCAGTCCTGTCACCTGGAGCGCACAAGCCATTGTCTCCAGTACAATACGAGCTAATTTTTCATGTCTCTTTGCAGCATGAATGTTACTCATCACTTCAGTGCACCAAAACCCTTGCCCAAGTCCACAAGCCTGTTTCTTTCGCAGGGATGGCCTTCTGCCCAGGCTCCTTTCCCCTGCAAACATCAAGGTGGCCCCTGCTATATCAGGCTGAACCGGACTCGTAGGGAAAAGTTGAAGGTCATTTGGCTCTAGCCTCCAGGAAGTCTCATTCCACAAGGAACAAGAGTCTCTGGTTTTATGAAAATGAGTCACAGGCTGCCTTGACCGTGCCTATCTGGGGAGGCCAGGGCTGCCATGTATGGTCCGTGCTCTGTGCCACCCACCTCTCCATGTAAGTCGGAGTTCTTTGCCAGGACAGCCTGAGTCATAAAACTCAGCACATTCCTTAGGCATTGGATAGTCTTTCCTTGTTATTACTTTGCTTTTGTTTTATGCAGCACCTGGTTTCATTTTAAAAACCCAAATAAAATCTCACGGTCAGGGGTTGGGGGGGCTGGAGAAGATAGGAAGGGAAGAAAAAGAGAAAAAAGGGAGTGAAGGTAGGTTAGGGGAAGGAAAGGGAAGAAAAAGAGAAAAAAGGGAGTGAAGGTAGGTTAGGGGAAGGAAGAAAGAGCCCAAACACTCTCCCACCCTGTCCCCAGGCAAGACCCAGAGCAGGACCAGGAAGGGACTGTGGAGTCAAGAGCAGAGAGACAGGCTGTATTACAACTGAACTGAGTTTGATCAAAGTCCTTTTTGCAGTATATAAGAAGGCACTTGATGGCTCTGTCTCCTCCCCAAATTAGGCCACGGTACTGACAGCCGAGTGACCTTCTCTATACGTCAGGGGTCTCCTCAATAAACCGACAGGCTTATTTGCGAAGAATTCTAAGGAACTTGGCAGTTATAACACTATGATTTTATGAACCTGCCTGTGTCCTTTTTTCTTGGACCACAAACCCCTATCCATGTGTCAGGGAATATATTCCCACAGGCCATTATTTGTTTTTTTGTCTGGGGGTGGGGTAGAGAAATGGGACACACCAAAGGAGACCCAATCGCACAAATGTTGCTGTCCAACCGAATTTCTGAGGCCAGGGTATTTTGTAAACTCATCTGTAAAGCTGTTGACATAGTTTTAGAATTAAAACAGAACTCTAATAAGCAATGCCCTGCATCTACTAAACAAATACTGAATGAATGAATGAATGAATGAATGAAGCCAATTAACATAGAGGGTTGTATTTTCTTGGGAGTAGTCAAGCATATTAATTACAGCGTAAGGCCAGAACATTGGGTCCCTGACTCAGAGCTTAAACAGAGGCCTTTACCTCCCTCTGCCTGAGATTCTCTAAACGAGGCTGGCAAAGGCAACAATTCTGGAGGTTCCTGAGTGGCTCCAAGGCTGCATTTTCAATGCACGGTTTGGCGAGCTTAATGGAAACCATACGAAGGGATCCCGGGAACCAGACCAGATGGCTTCCCGGGAATGTATTTAGCCTAACCTGGGTTAAAGAACAAAAATAACCACCAGGAGTTGAGGGGTGGGGGGAGGTAGGGGTGGTGGTGTGACTTTTAATGAACTGCCTTTTCTATTCAACAGAAATCAGGAGGACGGTCTGGGTAAATGGAAGTAAATGCACCGGGGGCAGAGAGCCGGGCGGGGGGTGGGCAGAAGAGGTGGGAAGTAGCTACTTTCGTAACCTCACGGCTCCGCCTGCCCTCAAAGGACACCAGCCGTTGGGGACCTTTGCTGCCCGGGACCGCGTCTGGCTCCTTCCCGCGCCTGGGGACTTCGCGCCGCCGCCACGCCAGCCGCGCCGGGGCCCCGCCTCCAGCGCGCTCCGCCCGGGAGGGCGGGAGGCGGACGGGACGTGCGGGGCCGCGAGAGGGAGGAGCGTGGCGGGAGGCGGGGCAGGGGGAGGGAGAGAGGAAGCCCGCCGCGGGCAGAGGGGCGGGGCGTGGGCGCGGGCGTGGGCGGGGCGTGGGCGGGGCGTGGGCGGGGCCGCGAGGCCGAGAGGCTCCTCCCGGGAGAGCTTGGGCTGGAAAAGCCGCGGCTCTCCCCGCCCCCAGCTACGCGCGGGTGTCCCCGGAATCCCCGCCGCCTGCCCGAAGGCCCGGGCGCGTTTGCTTCCCCGCGGCGCCCCGCGAGGAGGAAAGCCTGGCCGTGCAAGGCTGCAGCTCTTCTGGGCTATTGCTTTGAATACAAAAAAGCCTTTCTCAAGACCCTGGGCCCTCCCCGCCCGGGACTCCAGATAGAAGGGACCGGGCTCCTTGATGCTGGAGTCCACAGCTGTCGGGGCCACAGCACCATTTCTGTGGTTCTTGCAGAGAAGCGTGGCTCCAGGTATTTACTTTTAAAAAATGATTTTACGTAGTGATTATAACGATAACTTTTGTTCCCGCTTCCAGTTTAATAGAGAAAAAAGAAATCGAGGGATGGAAGGTGTTTGAAGCCCAAGGAAGTGTCTGAAAAAGCCAATTGGTTAAGGTCAAGGTCTAGATATTACCGGGCCCACTCTTACCTCAAAGTAGGCGATAACTAAAGGAAGCTGCAGGCCTCCAGCTCTGGGACTGGGTTTTCTGACTCAGTTAAGTGACGACAACGATCCTCCCAGAGTGTAAACGGAGTACTGATCACTTTCTGAGTCTTCAGACGAGCCAATCTTGCTGGTAGAATTACCCCGGTTCTGAAACTGGGGAAAAGTGGCCTGGTTGTTAGTACTTGCCCATCCGCTGAGGTTACTTTCTGCACCGAACTGGGAGTGAAGTTACCAAGACCTCATTCCAGAGCAGGAGTACGGTCTGGGTAAATGGAAGTAAATGCACCGGGGGCAGAGAGCCGGTTGTTGATGCATTTTCTTCCCCTCCGTTAACCTATTACATACATCGTGTCTCTGTTAGGAAGGCCAATCCATAAGCGAGCGAGAGAAACAACGCAGGAACTCAAATCACAACCATCACTGCTTCTCTCCTGCCCCTCGCTGAATCATCCCTGAGTGGTAAGATTCTTTCCCCTGCCTCCCCGACAGTTCCTTTAGTCTGGACATTCCTGGGTGTGAATTTCTCTACTTTACAATTTTACAGCGTGAGTTCCTTGAAGATAGGACCCACAAATAGCAATATTAAGAAGATGGTTATCAAGGCATTAGACACCAGGAAATACTTTAAAAAGTGAGACTATTATTAATGATGGTTAAACCTTTCTTCCAATCCTTATGTGTTGCTGAAGATTTCATTCAATCCCTACTTGTTGCTGATGCAGGAATTTATACATTTTACCTTTCAATGCTTGTTCTCCCCCAAAATATAGCACCTCTAAAAAAAATTTAAGATTTTTGCCAAGTCTAATAAATGAAAGGTCATGATTTATACTTTTTGGTCAGAACTTCAAGCCCAAAGTTTCCCAAACAAGTACTCCATGTTCATTTTGGGAGCAGGGAGGTTGGGGGCAGGGAGTACTTTTAGCCTGTTGTTGTACCGTAAAAACAAGGGGAGGATGTAATGCCACTAATTTGTCAGGAATTGTTGACTTAAAGGAGGCTACTGTGAGTATAGAAAAATCAGTTTAGGGGAGGGGGTCGGGGAAGTATCTCAAAGAGAAAGGCAACTGTTCCCCAGAGCAGCTGCGGCTACTGGCAGTGGAATCGCTTGGCACCAGTCCAACTCGTCGCAGCAAGAGGGACTGATTTATTTAGCAATAGTTAATGATTCTCCCAAGCAACCCCCAGGAGGCCTAGCTAGCAGTAAATACACTTTCAGGAAATCATCTACCCTTCCTAGAAGGTTGCAGCAACCCTATGGTGAAGGGAGGTCCCAGGCCACCCGCACAATACATCTTTTAGTCCACTGCCCAGCTTCAGATGCCCCCAAAGAACTCCCTCCCCAGCCTGCCCCAGCCCCGCCCTCTCGTGCTTACAATGCTCCCTAGGAAACTTATCAAAGCCTAAAGCAGAAAGATCAAGAAAAGTGCACAATTTCTGGAAGACGATCATTGAATAGACTAGTTACCTAGGAACCCAGGTGGGTTGTCCAGCCTGGTTCCATAATTTTGTGAGATTAGCTACATGGTGCCCATAGACTAGCATGTTCCGAAGTGATATATATATATATATATGTGTGTGTGTGTGTGTGTGTGTATACATATATATATATGTATATATATATATGTATATATATGTAACTGGTGGTTCTTGTGATAATGTTAGGTGGTACCTGAATAACATTTCTTATTTTAATAGTCAGGATTTTTCTCTAATGCTAGAGAATAACTAGAATACCAAATCTGTGATGTCACAAATATAATTTCTTAGGGTGAGGCTAGGATTTTTTTCAAGTCAATTTATTTTATTATTTAAAAATTTTTTTAACATTTATTTACTTTTGAGAGACAGAAAGACACAGAGCTTGAGCAGGTGCAGAGAGAAAGGGAGATGCAGAATCTGAAGCAGCTCCAGGCTCTGAGCTGTCAGCACAGAGCCCAACGTGGGGCTACAAACCACAAACCGTGAGTTCATGACCTGAGCTGAAGTCAAACACTCAACCAACTGAGCCACCTAGGCGCCCCTTTATCAAGTTAATTTAAAGATAAATCTTAATAAACAAAAGTAATGGGATAGCAAAAATATTCAGTTGTAACTTTTATATAAAATGAGCTGAAGTCAGTGGAGTGCTTGTAGAAACTTGTTTTTGTTCTTTTTTTCAACACATTCTTTAGGAGTCTCTGCCAGAACTTTTAAGACAAAAAAAGAATTCCATTTTAACATCTTGTTAAAAATTACTGGATTTTGAGGGGAGTCAGGGTGGCTCAGCCAGTTAAGTGTCTTTATCTTGACTTCAGCTCTGGCCATGATCTCACAGTTTGTGAGTTCAAGCCCCGTGTTGGGCTCTGTGCTGATGGTGAGGAGCCTGCTTGGGATTCTCTCTTTCTCCTACTCCCAAAATAAATAAATAAACTTTTTTTAAAAATACGGGATTTTGAGAAAGTCTGATCGGCAAAGACAGAGCCCCTGCCCTGGAGGGCCATGTCAGGGGGAGCAGAGAGAGGAGATATTGGGTGGTGGAACAAGCAGAAGAATGGGCCGAGGACTCTGGACACCCAGGTCGGTCTCCAGAAAGGAAGGACAATCTGAGAACCTATTGCTTTTTTTTTTTTTCTTTCAAGAGGCAGAATCCAGAAAATCACTGATATCACTGATGAAAATTTAGGCAAGTACCAGAGAAATTTCCAGTCCACCTAAACCTCTTTGAGCCTTGTTCCCATAACAACCGGAGAGATCTATACAAAATGTTCATGATGCTTTAAGAAAGAATGCTCCTCAGAGTAGCGTACTTTTCTATTTGTCACTTGATTGTAAATTTGGGATCACCTTCACACCAACTCTGAACACACACACACCACCACCCTCACTGCCGCACTGTGCACACTCACTGACACTACTCCAGGGATCCACTGTTGGGTGACAAGTGAAAAGATTCTTACACGCCTCAGAAAGTCATTCTTTAGTCGATTGTAGATCATCAGATTCTTAGGTGCTGGCTTTTTAGTTCTCATACCTGGTGTAAAAGAGACAGGCACTGTGTTAAGTGCTTACGGTAGAGTCCATCTATGGAGTGTCCAGTCTATATGAATAGATGAAATTTACTAATATTCTGAAATCACTTTTAATCAATGGCTTCAAACACTCACATACATACTAGCTTCCCAGCCCCACCAACGTCTGTCACCACCACAACCTTCTCACATGCATAGTGTTTTTTCAGAGCTGCTGCTGGCAAATGTCTCTCTGGGATTTCTCCCTCCCTTTATTTCTGCATCCTTCCATCCTTGCTGTGAGGAGAGGAACAACAGAGGAACGGGGTGCATGACAGGAGGAAAGAAGCAGAAATGCGAAAGGCCTTGAATGACATCAGACTCTGGAAGGGATGAGAATATCAAGTGAAGACTGTAATTAAAATCAAGGCCAAACATGCTATAAAGTGGTAGCTTAGGACAGGACTTACGTGATTTTTCATAATTTGGAGGTGCTGGAGAAAAATCACTAAACAGAATTTGGTGCGCCTGTGAAAAATATAAAAATAAATACCAACCGCTTTCACAACGATAGAAACTTAATAAAATTCCTTTTCCAATGATGTGCTTCCTCATTCAGAAGGGAGTTTGATACTTCTGTCAAAACCCACTGTAGTAATAGATGCTAAGAGTAAAATAGAAGGACAAACTTGGGGGAAAATGTATAAAATAGGATAGGCAAAAGAGTACTATCCTAATATGGAGATAGCTTATACAAATCAATGAGAAAAAGCTAAACACCCTAATAGAAAAATGGGCAAAAAAAAAAAAAGAAAGAAAAATGGGCAAAGGAAATGAATACAATCAATCTTCATTATTCATAGATTCCATATTTTCCAATTTTCCTACTCATTAAAATGAATTTGTAACCCCAAAGCCAATATGTGCAGGACTTTTGAGGCATTCCAGGACGTGCACAGAGCAGTTAACAATTTGAGTTGCCTGATGTACACATTTCCAGTCAGGGTCAAACAAGAGGACACTTTGCCTTCTGGTTTCATCTCTCATACTTTACACAAGCGTCCTTTTTGTGGCCTACTTAGTGCCATGATTTTTTGCATATTTATGCATTTTGTGAGTGGTTTCACTATTTATTTTATTTATTTTTTTTTAAATATTTTTATTTATTTCTAGGAGAGAGAGAGAGAGACAGCGTGAGCAGGGGAGGGTCAGAGAGAGAGGGAGACACAGACTCTGAAATAGGCTCTAGGCTCTGAGCTGGCAGTCAGCACAGAGCCCGACGCGGGGCTCGAACCCACGAACCGTGAGATCATACCGAAGCGAAAGTCGGACGCTTAACCGACTAAGCCACCCAGGCGCCCCTGGTTTCACTATTTAAAAGGTCCCTCAGTGTAGGGCTGAAGTGCTGTGTAATGTTCCTACGTGCAAGAAGACTTTGATGTGCCTTATGGAGAAAATGCGTTTGCTAGATAAACTTCATTCAGGCGTGATTTATAGAGCTGTTGGCTGTTAGTTCAATGTCAGCAAATCAACAATATATATGAAATAAGAAACACACATAAACACAAATTTACAGCTGATGAAATGTTGTGACCAGAGGCTGACAGGAACCTGGCCCTACATTTCTCCTAGGAGCAATGGTTCTGTAATGACTACCTCAGTGTTAGTAGGGACTTTAGAAAACATAACTAAAGGGGCACCTGGGTGGCTCAGTCCATTAAGCGTCCAACTTTGGCTCAGGTCATGATCTCACAGTTCGTGGGTTTGAGTCCCACATCGGGCTCTGGGCTGACAGCTAGCTCAGAACCTGGAGGCTCTTTCAGATTCTGTATCTCCCTCTTCTTCTGCCCCTCCCCTACTCACGCTGTTTCTCTCTCTCTCAGAAATAAATAAAACATTAACAAAAAAAAGGAAGCAAAACTCAAGGTTTTCATACCTTGAATTATGAAAACTGACTATAATCACACAAAAAAAACTATGAATAAGTAATAAGCAGAAGATGCTCAAACTCACTAATAATCAAAGAAATTAAAATTTAAAGGAAAATAAAATATCTTCATCTATCTAATTGGGAAACATTAAAAATATTTTTTATTTTATTTTTAAAAAATTTTTAATGTTTTTTTATTTATTTCTCAGAGAGAGAGACAGCGTGAGCAGGGGAGGGCCAGAGAGAGGGAGCCACAGACTCTGAAGCAGGCTCCAGGCTCTGAGCTAGATGTCAGCACAGAGCCCAATGCGAGGCTTGAACCCACGAATCGTGAGATCATGACCTGAGCCGGAGTCAGACACTTAACCAACTGAGCAACCCAGGTGCCCCTAAAATTATTTTTTAAAGCCAGTGTTAGAGAAAATATAGGAAAACAGGTGCTCTTGAGAACTGCTTGTACATGAGGCCAATTTTCTGGAAGGCATTTGGCCATATACCAAGACTTAAAATAAGCATAACTCCTGATCCAAGAATTCTACTTATGAGAAAGTATCCTGAGGAGATAATTGTACAATTGAAAAAATTTACATTTAAATTTACTCATCACTGCATTGTTTACAATAGTTGCCAATTTGAAAAACCTAAATGCCTAGCAGTATGGGTATTTGTGATATATCCAGTCAATGGAACGTTACGTATCCATTAAAACGATAAATATTATTGCTAATACTGAAAGAATATGTCCATGAAAATATTTAGTGATTAAAGCAGATTGCAGAGGGCAGTGGATGTCGTCAAGGCATTCTGTGTGTGTGTGTGTGCATCTTTATGTATGCATAAATATAGAGAGGTATTTCTGAGGAAGTTCACTAAAATGTTAATGGCAATTATTGCTGGTGGGGAGGGGAAGGATTTCAGATAATTTTTACTTGTGTCTCTATTTCTCTGTATTATTTGAAAGTTTAAAATCAGAGAAAAGCTGTTTTTGTTTTTAAACTGTCAATATAACCTCTATAGTTATCGCCTCACATGAGAAAGAGGAGAGTTGGTGACTATGAAGAAGACACAACATCATCAGTTCCCAATTTGTAATCTTGGTTGTTTATCGTGTATCCCCATCTCCTAAAAGAAAGCTACACACATAATCAGCACTCATAAATAAATGATGAATAAACCATTTTAAACAATAATTCCAACCCTCTCCCCATTTATTCTTTATGAAATATGCAGGATACAATTATTTAAGCACGTTCCATTTAAAGATTGTTGAGAAATACTGGACTTACCACACTGTGCTTGATATCTTGTGAATTTTTGAAAGAATTGGTTATATGAGGTAATAGTCCTGCATGCAAATAAAGAGGGAAAATCAGGATTAAAACCAGTGTTAGAATAAAATCTCTCACACTCCCCTTTATACCATAGAAATGAATTGTACACACATTACTTACTTTCCTTTAGAATTTAACCAGTGGCTTAGTCGGTTAAGCATCTGACTTCAGCTCAGGTATGATCTCACAGTTTGTGAGTTTGAGTCCTACGTCAGGCTCTGTGCTGACAGCTTGGAGCCTGGAGCCTGCTTCAGATTCTGTTTCCCTCTCTCTCTCTGCCCCTCCCCTGCTAGAGCTCTGTCTCTCTCCCTCTTAAAAGTAAATAAACAATAAAAAAATTTTTAAAAAAGAATTTAACCAATGGAAAAGTTAAGAGTCAGTCAGGTAAAATAACTCTGTAACTAAAAGTTAATTCATAGTAAATATTCTGGAACTTTTGAGGGTAGAGGAAATTTTTTTATGGTACACATTTCAATTTTATTTTAAAACTAAAACCAGACTTATAATAGCTAAGGGGACACTGAAATGATACATCTATAATTTTAAAAATGTTATCAAAATAATTCAGTTTTACGTGCACTTTGTCTTTCTCTATGAGGTTGTCCTTCAGTAAGCCTAAAGTGGGGACTGTTTCAGTCTTTGTTAATTTTCTTAAATTTTAATTCAGCAAAAAATAATTATCTATGTTCCCTTTCCCATCTAAAACTAGTTAACCTTTCAAATGCTGCTCTTTTTAAAAAAGATTTTATTTTTCAGAGCAGTTTTAGGTTCACAGAAAAATTGAGAGAAACGTAGAGTTCCCATATATTCCTGCTCCCCTCCCCATGCGTAGCCTCTCATGATCAACATCCCCCCACCCCCAGAGTGTTACATTTGTTCCAGTCAGTGAACCTACTTGTAACATCCTAATCACAGTTTGCATTAAGGTTCACTTTTTGGTGTTGGACATTCTATAGGTTTGGACAAATGCATAATGACACGTGTCCATCATTATAGTATCATACAGAGTATTTTTACTGACCTAAAATTCCTTTGTGCTCTGCTTATTCATTCCTCTTCCTTCCTGGCCCCTGGCAACCTCTGATCTTTTTACCGTATCCATTGTTTTGCCTTTTCCATAATGTCAGGTAGCTGGAATCATAAAGTCTGTAGCCTTTTCAGATTGGCTTCTTTCACTTTGTAATAAGCGTTTAAGCTTCCTCCACATCTTCCACGATAGTTCATTTCGTTCTAGTGCTGAATAATATCGCGTTGCCTAGATGTACCACAGTCCATTTATCCATCGACTTACTAAGGAGCATCTTAGTTGCTTACCAGTTTTGACAATTATAAAGCTGCTATAAATATCTATGTGTAAGTATTTGTGTGGATCTAAGTCTTCAACTTCTTTGGACAAATCCCAAGGACCACAATTGCTAGATTACATGGTAAGAGCATGTTTAGTTTCCTAAGAAACCACCAAACTGGTTTTCAAAGTGGCTGCACCATTTTGCATTCTCATCAGCAAGGCGCAAGAGTTCCTGTTTGATCTACATCCTCACCAGCTGGCATCTGATGGTGTCAGTGTTCCAAGTTTGGGCCATTCTCATATGTATGTAATGATGTTTCATTGTTGTTTTCTAATTTGCATTTCCCTGATGACATATGAGGCGGATCATCTTTTCATATGATTATTTGCCATATTTATATCTTCCTAGTGAGGTGTTTGTTAAAGTCTTTGGCTCATTTTTTAGTCAGTTTTTGTTTGTTTCTTTGCTTCTTGTTGAGTTTTAAGAGGTCTTTATATATTTAGAATAACAATTCCTTATCAAAAGAATCTTTGCAAATATTTTCTCCCTATCTGTGGCTTCTCATTCTCTTGTCTTTTGCAGAGCAGAAAAATTTAATTTTAATAAAGTCCAGCTTATCTATTATTTCTTTCATGGATCGTGCTTTTGACATTATATCTAAAAAGTCATTGCCATACCATGGTCATCTAGGTTTTTCCCCTATGCTATATTCTAGGAGTTTTAGAATATACTTTACACTTCTGCATTTTACTCTACGATCCATCTTGAGCTAATTTTTGTGAGAGTGTAAAGCATATGTCTAGATTTTCTTTTCTTTTTTTTTTTTTCCATGCAGATGTCCAGTTGTTCTAACAAAATTTGTTGAAAAGACGATCTTTTCTCCATTGCACTGCCTTTGTTTCTCTGTCAAAGATAGGTTGCCTGCACTCATGTGGGTCTATTTCTGGGCTCTGTTCCACTGATCTATATGTCTGTTCTTTCACCAATATCACATTGTCTTAATTACTGTGGCTTTATTGTAAGTAAGTATTGTAAGTATTGTCGGGTAGTGTTAAGGCACCTGGGTGATTATTGCTATGGCTGGATTAACATCTACCGTATTTGTTACTGTTTTCCATTTGTTGCCCTTGTTTCTTGTTCCTCAATTTGTCTTCTACTCTTTCTCTGCCTTTTGTGAGTTTTAATTGAGCATTTTATGTGATTTCATTTTCTCTCCTTTCTTAGCATTTTAACTATACTGCTCTCTCTTTCCCACTCTCTCTCTTTTTTTTTTTTTTTTTTTTTTTTTTTTTTACTTTTTAAATGGTTGCCCTAAGGGTTTGCAGTATACAGTTACAACTAATCCAAGTGCATTTTTAAGTAACATTATACCACACGTTATATGAGTAGTGCAAGTGCCGTATAATAACAAAATAGTCCCAGTTCCTCTCCCCATCCCTTATAGCATTGCTGTCATTCATTTCTCTTATTTTTAAGCATAAATAAATATGCATACAGTTGACCCTTTAACAGCATGTGTTAGGACTGCAAAGGCCCACCCATTTATGGACTTTTTACAATGTAGTATTATAAATGTATTTTCTCTACCTTATGATTTTCTTAATAACATTAATGAAAAAGATGTTATTCTTCATTTTTCATTTGCTTTACAGTGTTTTTGATCTCTCAGATTTATTTTTTGGTTCTTTTTTAGGATTTCCATCTCTCTGCTTACCTTGCCCATCTGTTCTTGTATTCTATCTACTTTATCCATTAAAGCCCTTAGAATATTAATCGTAGCTGCCTTAAGTTCCTGGTCTGATAATACCAAATCCTGCCATGTCTGGTTCTGATGCTTACTCTCTCTCTTCAAGTTGTGTTTTTGCCTTTTAGTATGCCTTGCAACTATTTCTTGAAAGGTGGACATGATGTACCAAGGAAAAGAATTGCTGTAAATAGGCCCTTAATAATGAAGTGGTGGGCCATGGGGGGAGAGGAAGCATTCTACAGTCCTATAATTAGGTCTCAGTCGTTCAGTGAGCCTATGCTCTGGACAGTGAACTTCACAACCATTCTTGAAGTTTTCTTCCTTCCCTGTTAGGTGGAATAGGATGACCAGAGTGGACTGGAGTTGAGTATTTATCTTTTCCTTCATGGAAGGCTAAGGTAAGCTAGAGTATGGTTTTTCCTTTCCCCCGGTTCAGTTAGGCTATGATAATAATACCTCAGTAGATTAGGCTTTGGCAAAGTAGTTTCTCCTGAGGGCAGACCTTGTTAAGAACGTAGGACTCTGGAGTACTTCAAAATGGTACTCTCCCCGCTAGAAGCACAGGGAATTTTTCTCTGGGATTTGCTGCGGTAACCTGGCCAGATTCCTGAAGGTAAATCTCATGATACTGTGGGGGCATTCCTGTGTCTGGGTTCCCCTTGAGTTTTTAACTCCCAGACTTTCCTGCACTGAGCCGCCAGTGAGTTATCAATTAGAGTCTGGATATTGAGCCCCTGTTACTGGTTCCTGTGGTGGTTTCTGCTTGTGAGTCTCTGCTCTGGTAAGCTGCCACTACCTGTATTCACTTCTCTGTCTCTCTACTCTTGGGGCCAGCAGTTTGCCCTGTGTCCTCACCTATCTTAGGAGTCCAAGAAGAGTTGTTACTTTTCAATTTTGTTCAGCTTTTTACCTGTTGCTAGAATGGAGAGGCATCTTCCAAGGTCCTTACAAGCAGAACCAGAAGCCAGAAGTTGAGGTAAACATTTTATATGTGGAACATTCTACAATGCACAGCTTATACTTTTAGAATCAGAGTGAACCAAGGCTGTGCTGAAATGGTAAGGCCATTTTTCTCAAGGCCTGAAGAAGCCCTGGTATATTTTTTAACAATTTTATTGAGATATAATGTATATATCATAAAATTGACCCACTTTAAGTATATAGTTCAGGGACTTCAAGTAAATTTACTGATATATATACAACCATCATAACACCATAAACTAGTATTAGAGCCTGTTCATTATCCCAGTAAGATCTCTCATGCCCATTTATGGCTAATCTTCTTTCCCATCCTCAGCCCCAGAAAGCCACTAACCTACTTTCTCTATAGATTTACTTTTATTGGACATCACACATAAATGGGAATCATCTACCAGGGTTTTGTTTTTGTTTTTTGATTTTTATCTCTGCCTTCTTTGACTTAGCATAATATTTTTGAGGTTCAACCACATTTCAGCTTTTTGGTATTTTGTTCCTTCTTACTGATGAGCAGTATTCCATTGTAAGAATATACCAAATTTTGTTGTCCATTCACCATGATAGACATAAGGCTTGTCTCCAATTTTGGCTATTATGGATAATGTTGCATGAACATTCAGGTGCAAGTCTTTGTATAGACATATGTACTCATTTCCCTTGGGTATATGCTTATATGTGGAATTGTTAGATCCTATGGAAAGTTTACGTTTATTGTCAAAGTGTTTTCCACAGTGGCTGTACTATTTTACATCCTCATTAGCAATGAATGAAGATTCTAGTTTCTCCACATCCTCTCCAACATTTGTTATTGTCTGTCTTTGTGATGATAGCCATTCTCATGGATGTGAAGTGGTATCTCACTGGCTTTAATTTACATTTCCTTAATGACTAGTCATGTTGCATTCTCTGGTATACTTTGATTTAAAAAATAAGAGAAAAATTTTAATTTGATTAAAAATAAATAAAAAGGGGCCTTTCTTGGCAAAATATGATGGGGTCTCTTTATTAGGAATGAGTCAAGGGAGAGGAATAGTTTTTGTCAAATGCTCATTGCTATTTGTACAATTTTATGCTGATAAACTTTTAAAAACAAGATATGTTAAGCTAAAGTCAAATACAGAGTTCAACAATTTATTTAGTTGAATTCAAGGAAAACCTGAATTTTCACAGCTACAGTAAAAGCAGGTGGATAAAAAGTTTATCCTGCACAATTAGTTCTGATTATTCCATTAGCTGTGAATCAGTAGCCTTTCAAAGCTCTGCAAGACTTTTATAAATCCTGCAGGCCTGCCAGAGGCTTTAAAAAAATAAGGCTTTTTATGTCACCTTGCCTTTCAAGAATTATATGAGATAATCAGTAATTAGTAAATGATATGATTCAATAATATTAAAGTTTTATAGAATGTATTTTTGAGGTATTTGATGGATTATGGGAAAAAAACAGGCATTAGAATTTGTGCTAGACTATGCATGAGGGACTTATTCTATATGTCCATCTTTTACCCAAACTTGGTCATTTTTCAGAGCATTTTTTTGACATTTTCAGAAATGTCTTTCATTTTCTTTAGCCTGTTTGTGGAGAGGAACATCAGCAAGCCCACGTATGTTAGAGTATGGTTAGCTAGTGAATTTTTTTCTTTGTGAGTTCACAGTTAACAAAGTAGAGTCCACAGTGCCACTTGACCTTGGTGGTTTCAGCTGGCCTTTTAATTAAGGACATTTAATGTTACCCTAATCTGCTAGTGTGTATCCACCTCCCTGCTTCCCCTTCCTAATCTTAGAATGGTAAACAAACTGAGCAATTTTGTGGATGACACTAACAATGTTAGTAACCGCCAACAAATTCTATCTTTACATATTGGGTCCTTAAATGTTGTGCCAATACTAATGTGATACTATAGGTATTTGGTTTTTTAAAGCATGTTATCAAGAAAGCAAGTATAAGAGGGCACCTGAGTGGCTCAGTTGGTTAAGCATCCTACTTTGGCTCAGGTCATGACCTCATGGTTTGTGGGTTCAAGCCCCCCATCAGGCTCTGTGCTGATAGCTCAGAGCCTGAAGCCTGCTTTGGAGTCTCTGTCTCCCTCTCTTTCTGCCCCTCCCCCGCTTGCACTGTCTCTCCCTCTTAAAGGTAAACAAACATTTTTAAAAATTAAAAAAATAATAAGGCATGTAATGGTCTGTATATTCAGTGAAAAATATTCTATCAATATTAAGTTTCTTGAGTATGATAATAGTATTATGGTTATGTAAGAGGACATTCTTACTCAGGTAAGTACTGGAGTATTTAAGGATATACTATTACAATATCTGTAATTCATTCTCAAAAGTTCAGCATAGAATGTATATATCAAGTATTGGTATAAAGAGACAGAGGGCGCACTGGGTGGCTCAGTTGGTTAAGCGTCAACTCTTGGTATTGGTTTCGGTCATGCTCTCTCAGCCCTGGGATCAAGCCCCAAGTTGGGCTCTGTGCTGACAGTCTGGACCCTGCTTGGGATTCTCTCTCTCCCTCTCTCTCTGCCCCTCCCCCACTCATGCTCTCTGCCTCAAAAAAAAATAAACATTTAAAAAAGAGACAAAATGGGGCGCCTGGGTGGCTTAGTCGGTTAAGCGTCCGACTTTCGCTTAGGCCATGATCTCGCAGTTCGTGGGTTCGAGCCCCGCGTCGGGCTCTGTGCTGACTGCCAGCTCAGAGCCTGGAGCCTGTTTCAGAGTCTGTCACTCCCTCTCTCTCTGACCCTCCCCTGCTCACGCTGTCTCTCTCTCTCTCCTGGAAATAAATAAAACATTTAAAAAAAAATAAAATAAAATAAATAAAAAAGAGACAAAGTTCCATGTTAACAAAAGGGGCAAAATGTTAACAATTGATGAATATAGGCGAAAGTAGTAAATATTGCTTGTGCTATTCCCTCAACTTCTCTAGTGATTAAAAATTTTTTTCAAGTTGTGACTAAAAAAATAAGGCACTTTCATAATTACAGATAAAGAATGCTATTATCATATTTTATAATGACTAAAAACAGGCACAAAAAAAAAAAAAGATTAGGAAAACCAGCCAGTATCATCCCAAATTACATTGGAGTCATAACCAAGAACAGACCTGAAAACAGTGCTTTGCCGTCTTCCCATCTTCTCCCCATATAACCAACCCCATGCATCCCGTAGGCAAATAGCACAGTTTGTTCACGCAAGCCCACTAAAGTCACTGTAGTGCCCAGTAGAGTGCTATCTTTTAAGTTCACCGGCACTTTCTATTGCACCCCCTCCTAGTAGATGTTATGCTTCAACAGTAAAGTGCACACAGTAACAGATGGCATCTTGTGACCTTCTTAATAACAGGCTTGGCTGCCAGTGTTCCTTTGTGTCCAGTCTCTGCAGGGAATTTGGAAACTGTTGCCTTATACTTGAATATTTTCTGGCAAAGTCATAACCATTTATTACACTGGTTCCTAATTTAATATAGTCAGAGAGAGCAGAATAAAATTCCTAACTGCTGAAAGGGACATCGGTATTTCCTGAGTCTGGGGACTCTATTCAGGGATTTTGGGGATTGTGCTGGCAATCATTCAGCGTATCTGTCACTTTTAGTGTGGTAAGGACATCAATCCCAGGCAAACTGCTTATCGGCCTATCTAGATTTATCTGTGGCCAATGTAAGATTGTTGTCTTTCTATAGTTTAAAAGAAATGCACTTCCCCCAGCAAGGCATACAAATGAGCCAGAAAATAAACTAAATCCCAGAATTCCAAGGTCCCTCTGCTGTGATAGCCCGTACTAGGAGTAAATGTGGGGACCCTGCATGGAGTGGGGCTTGTTCTAAGTCACCCTGTTCCCTCCGTTGCACAGCGGGGCAGCCAGTGGACATCAGGCTCCGCACTGAGAGGAGGAGGGGTGGGAATGAGGGCACTAGGTGGTGAGGTGAGGGAGCAGCCTGCTGGTCTGGCCCTCCAAGTCCTCAACTCTCCCACAGAGGCAGCTTTCATCTGGCAACAATGGAAGTCAAACAAGGGTGGCCCCAAGAAAAGACAATGAAGATAGTCACACCAAAGCCCAAGGAGTCTCCTTCTCCCAACAGGATGAACCTGGAAGGGCTGTACCAGCAGAAAAATGATAACATCAGTCCCTGTCAAGCAAGCAGAGTGTAAATGGAGAGACAGTTGAATTGTTTAACAATTTCTATTTGTTGTAATGCAGTTTTATAATGCTTGCTTTTTTTCGTTGAGCCCAGAAGTAAACTTGCACATATATAGTCAATTCGTTTACAACAAAGGAGCCAAGAAGATACAATGGGGAAAGGACAGTGTCTTCAATAAATGGTGTTGGGAACACTGGGCAGCCATATAGAACAAAATAAAACTAGACTACTTTCTTATACCCGACACAAAAGTTAACTCAAAATGGTTTAGAGACTTGAATGTAAAACCTGAGGCCATAAAACTCCTAGGTGAATGCATGGATGGTAACCTCCTTGACACTGGTCCTAGTGATGTGTTTTGGATCTGATTCCAAAGGCAAGAGAAACAAAAGCAAAAATAAACAGTTGGGACTACATCAACCTTAAAAGCTTCTGCACTGTGAAGAAAACCATCAACAAAACAAAAAGGCAGCCTACTGAATGGAAGAAGATATTTGCAAATAATATATCCAATAAGGGGTTAATATTCAAAATATATAAAGAAGTCACACAACTCAACAACAACAACAACAAATACCCCAAGCAAACCAATTAAAAATTGGGCAGAGGATCTGAATAGACATTTTTAAAAGAAGACATGCAGATGGCCAACATGCACATGTAAAGACAGTCAACATCACTAATCATTGGGGAAATGCAGATCAAAACCACAGTGATCTATCATCTCACCCTGTTAAAGTGGCTATCATCAAAAAGACAAGAAATAATAAGTGTTGGCAAGGATGCTGAGAAAAGGGAACACTCTCGCACTGTTAGAGGAAATGTGAATTGGGGCAGCCACTATGGAAACCAGTATGGATATTCCTCAAAAAATTAAAAATAGAACTACCAAATGATCTAGCTTTTCCACTTTTGGGTATTTATCTGAAGAATATGAAAACATGAATTTGAAAAGATACATGCACATCTGTATCCATTGCAGCATTATTTATAATAGCCAAGATATGGCAACAACCTAAGTATCCGTTGATTGATTATCCATTGAAGAACAAAGAAGATGTGGTATTTATGTAATGGAATACTACCCAGCCATAAAAGAGAACGATATCTTGCCATTGGTGACAACATGGATGGTAAGTGAAATAAGTCAGAAGGAGAAAGATACCTTATAATTGAACTTCTGTGTGGAATCTAAAAAAAAAGACAAAGCAAAGCAAAAACAAACTCCTAGATACTTGGTGGTTACCAGAGAGGAAGGGGGTTGGGGATGGGCAAAATGAGTGAAGGGGCTCAATTTTATGATGATGGGTGAAAACTAGACATACATAGTGTATACACTATGATGTGTGTGAATTCTTGTGGAAAAGAATTTGAGAATATTTTTCCTATGATGATCATAAATCACACTTAAAAACAGCCCATCTGATTTGCATATATATGAATGGATATATATCTACAAAGAGACAATCAATAGATCAATGGTCACTTGACTTCATGTTTTAACTCCTATCATTAGGGGCTTCTAGCACAATTACAGTTGATAATCTAAAAACTGGACATGGAAATTGAAAAGAAGCATAAAGAAGTTATTACTTGAGTAAGTTAAATAATTCTGCTGAGATGTACTGTCACCTCTCAAGGAAGAGAGTAGTCATTTTGAAGTTAAAATGACCACTGGAGGAGAGTGAAAAAGGCACCATGAGCCAAATCCCTTAATAAGTCATCATCTTGAATGTATATGTTTATGCCGTTTCTTCCTTTCCTCCTACCAGTGCTGTGCCCTTACAGCAGGAGAGGAGGTAGGAAAACATCAGGTAATGGGAAATTATTGCTTTTGTGACTCATGTTATCACCCTTCAAGGGGTGCCTGGGTGGCTCATTCGGTTAAGCATCCAACTTTAGCTCAGGTCATGATCTCATGGTTCGTGGGATCAAGCCCTGAATCAGGCTCTGTGCTGACAGCTCGGAGCCTGGAGCCTGCTTTAGATTCTGTGTCTCCCTCTCTCTCTGCCCCTCCCCCACTTGTACTCTCTTTCTCTCTGTCTCTCTCGCTCTCGCTCTCACTCCCACTCCCGCTCTCTCGCTCTGTCTCTCCTAAATAAATAAATTAATAAACATTAAAAGAAAAAAAAAAGAGCCTCCACCCATCCAGCTCCAGGACCCTCAGCTGCCAGCGCTCACCAGCCATGGGTAATTAGCATGCTTAATCGGAATTCTGGAGGGCACAGATAGCACTATAAATGCAATAGGACTGGACTCTGTGCTACTCAGATCAGATGCACTGTCACCTTAACTTACTGTGAATGACGTGATCAGGCTGTTTAATTCCCCGTACCCTCGCTCAGACTTGTCTCGGAGCTACGCAGTGTGTTTTAATTTCGTGTTCATTACTGCACAGGGGAGAAAGAAAGTCTGTCCCGGTTTTAACAGTAGCACAAATGCTTAGCTGTCCTGTCCTTTTGCCTCAACAAACCGTGGAAGAACACAGAAAACCTGCCCCAAATGTACGATTCCAATAAAGCCACATTTTATTAGGAAAGCCAGCAGACTAGGGATTGTCCAAGGCAGCCATTAAAGACGTTTATCTCCCTTATTTGGGAAGTAATGTCCACCCTGTGCCCACCACACATGTGCGCATGTTAAACCTTTAAATACTACAGAGAGAAAGATGGCCAGAAGATTGTGTAAAGTGCTAAAAAGTCCTCGTTCAAGATTTCAGTCATTAGTCTTATTAAACCTTTGAAGATGGAACCCTGAGAGATGAAAATTATCTGGGAAAAACCTGTTGTGTTTTTTCCTCCAAATCAGCGCATGTGGCAGGAAGGCCAGTTGTTCCCTTCTATACTGTGCAGTAGCTACCAGGAAGTGGCCGCCCAGCCGAGGAACCCACTTCTAAACGCTCTGGAATCTAGGTGGAGCCTTGTGACTACTCCCATTGCAATGTGACCATGAGAGGCGCATGTCATTTCCAGGCTGAAGTGACAAAACAGCAGGTGCACCTTCCCTACCCTTTACCCCCCCCCACGAACCAGATGGAAACAAAGAACTCTGGCACCCCGGGGCATGGTGAAACCCCAAAATAAAGGAAATCTGTGTCCCTGGAGCATGTGGAACATTCTGCCTGCAAAACATCCACCTTGGGCTGTATATGAAGAAAAAATGATGTTTTATTAAGCTAAGCAACTTGAATTTAAAGTTTACATATTATAGCAGCTAGTGTTATTCTATTATAAATAAAACAGGGTGGTGGTGGTGGTGGTTATAGATTAGTAAATATAGTTTACTAGTTGGTGGTTTATAGCTTTGGTTTCTCTTCTTAGTTTTTTTTTTGATGTACCCAGTGAAGTTCAGAATACCTTACCTAGATCTCCAAACTCTGGTAGAAGTGACCTTCTAGGATTAATATGGACGAGGACATTTTGGCCCCAGAATAACTCATTTTTAAGAATCACAGATCCAGAGTGCAACATACTCATTTTCTTGCTAAAGACACCTTGTCTTTACGAGGCAAATGGAAACTATATGGACTACAGTCAAGAACCTAAAAGTTACAAAGACAATGACTCTGGAAAATGGGCTCACAGCTGACTGTCACACTTACCCTTAGCATCTATAGACTCTCGGGGACCAGCCTTAGACAGTGTGGAACTGAAGGCAGAGCCATTTGGTGATGACATCCTGAAGCAAGTAGAAGAAACAAGTTATGAGTGTGTGGGTCGATGAGCCACAGCCTATGGTCTGAGAGGGATTTTCACTCATCTTCTCATTTGACTTCATAAACGTTTGCTTCTTCTCCTCTTTCCACACTCCCAACCATAACCCTGCACTCCCATTAAATCAACTCGTTGGACTTTCTTACTGTCTTTAGTGATGTGTTTGTTCTATTTCATCATAAAAGGGTAAAACATTCAATTTTTATACATGAAAAGCTCAAACATTAATTTCACAATTGTTTTCGCAGGATTTGTGAGTCTTTCTCTAGGGAGTTTTTTTTTTAATGTTTATTAAAAATTTTTTTTGATATAGTTTAATGTCAAGTTGGTTTCCATATAACAGTGCTCATCCCAACAAGTGCCCTCCTCCATGATTATCACCCATTTTCCCCTCTTCCCCACCCCCATCAGCCCTCAGTTTGTTCTAGTATTTAAGAGTCTTTTATGGTTTTCCTCCCTCCCTCTCCTTAACTATTTTTTCCCCCTTCCTCTCCCCTATGGTTAGTTATCCCCTATGGATAGTTTAACATAAACTTAAGTTTCTCCTGTTCAACATATTAGTGAAAACATATGGTATCTGTCTTTTTCTGCCTGACTTATGTTTTTTAAAGTATTTATTTTTGAGAGAGAGGGAGAGACAGAGCGTGAGAAGAGAGAGAGGAGGACACAGAATCTGAAGCAGGCTGTGCCGACAGCTCAGAGCCCAATGGGGGCTCAAATTTACAGACTGCGAGATAATGACCTGAACTAAAGTTGGACACTTAACCAACTGAGCCACACAGGAGCCCATAATGTTTATTTATTTTTGAGAGAGAGAGAGAGAGAGAAAGCGTGAGTGGTGGAGGGGCAGAGAGAGAGAGAGAGAGAGAGAGACAGAATCTGAAGCAGGCTCCAGACTCTGAGCTGTCAGCACAGAGTCTGATGTGGAGCTTGAACTCACGAACTGGGAGATCATGACCTCACCCAAAGTTGGATGCTTAACCAACTGAGCCACCCAGGCGCCCCAGGGGAGTCGTTTTCAAGATAAGTGCTATGAATGGAACAGGAAATATTACAGTAATTGTGTTGATTTCCCAGCAAAGTGTAGAACTTAACAGCAGAGGAGTAATTCAGGAACTTTCAGATGCTGTGTCTGCCCTTCAAAACACATCTATATCTCAGTTTCCCTGAATCCATATATGATGCTTTGGGCAAGCAGGGTCTTGGTGGGAAGCACAGTTATCTTGTATGGAATAGGCAGTCGTCAATTTCTAGAGTGTAGCACATTGTTTATGGCACCTGATTAGAGAGAGAAGAGAGTCTCCAAGCTCCAGGGACCTGGAACTATGTGTGTGAAGTGGAGTTAGAGTGGGATTGACGTTAGCCTCGAGAGTCCTAAAATGCTCCTGGACATGCATCCAGCCAACAGACCAGCCCTAACCATCCCTATGACAGGGGCCGGCAACCCACCCTACATATTCTTCTAACCTACAGCAGCAGATGAGTCACTTGAGAGTGTTAATTATAAAAGCAGACTTCTGGTGCACCTGGTGGCTCACTTGGTTAAGTGCTGGACTCTTGATTTCGGCTCAGGTCATGATCTCAGGGTTCATGGGTTCGAGCCCTACGTCTGGCTCTGTGCTGTCAGTGTGGAGCCTGCTTTGCACTCCCCCCGCTCCGCCCTCCCCTCAAAACAAACAAACAAATATTTAAAAAATAAAATGCAGATTTCTGAGCCTAATCCAACTGATTAATTTTCAATAGATTTGGGGTAGGTCCAATACAGGTAGTCAGCGGACCAGTTTGTTAACGTCTATGGAAATCTTCTTTGCTTCTCTCTGTATTTTTTATCACCTAAGCAGACATACCCAAACACTGGGGTTTGGGCTGTTTTTTAAAAGATATATAGAAATACATGCAAATGGATTTATACAATACATGCTACGTCTGGCTCACAGAGCTCAACATTCCATTGTGACATTACTGGGGATAACCATAGTTTGCTCCCACTCATTGTAACCACTGTCTATCCATTCCACTGGAGGTGAACAATCCTGATGCTACGTTTGGCTTGTTTTTAACTTTTTTACTATTATGAAAAGTGCTGCTGTGAACATACTTATAGATACGTGTTTCTTGGTGCACACATGAAATGCATTTCAGCCGTGCATATACATAGAAGCGGAATTGTTAAGTTTTAGAGTATCTGTGGCATCAACTTTAGTTGATAAGACCAGACTGGTTTTCTCAAGAGCTGTATCAGTACCATTGCCGTCAGCTGTATAGGAGAGATCTCGTTGCTGTACACCCCCACCAACACTTAGCATTGACACTCTTTTTAATTTTAACCTTTCTGGAGGATCATCTATATGAGTAAAATTGTTATGGTTTTAATTTGTATTTACTGATTACTGATGCAGTTAAGTACCTTTTGATAAGTTTATTCATCACGGTGTATCTTGGTTTATGAATTTCATTTTTAAGTCTCTTTTCCCATTTTTCTAGCTGTTGTCTTTTTCCTACTAGTTTATAGAACTCTTTATACTATATTATAGTTATGAGCCCTTTGCCGGTCACTGAGTTGAAAATATCTTCATCCTCTCTATGGCTCACATTTTCCTACCTTTAGTGGGGTATTGTGTTACCAGAACTCAAAAGTATTGGGTGGTTTGAGTATAATACTCAAAACAACCCAAACGACCATCAACAATGGATGAACAAAAGGTGCTGTATACATGCAATGCAGTATTATTCAGCCTTAAAAAGGGAATGAAATTCTTTTTTTTTTTTTTAACTTTTTTTAATGTTTTATTTATTTCTGAGAGAGAGACAGTGTGAGGAGGGGAGGGTCAGAGAGAGAGGGAGACACAGAATCTGAAACAGGCTTCAGACCCTGAGCTAGCTGTCAGCACAAAGCCCGAGGCAGGGCTCGAACCCATGAACCATGAGATTATGACCTGAGCTGAAGTCGGACGCTTAATTAACCAACTGAGCCACCCAGGCGCCCTGGGAAAGAGACTTTTAAAAATGAAATCATAAACCAAGATATACAGTGATGAATAAACTTACCAAAAGGCACAATTGCATCAATAATCAGGAAATACAAGTTAAAACCACCCAATACAATACCACCGATACCCAATATTGGTTTTTTATATACCATATTTATCATATATATGTATATATCATATTTATCATATATTATTTATCATATATCATTTTTATATAGGAGTGTCTCTTAGGACAAGTGTCTTAATCATGTTGTTCAAATTTGGTGTGTTCTTGCTGATTTTTTGCTTGTTCTACCAGTTACTGAGAGAAGAGTGTTAAAATGTTCAATTATGATAGTGGATTTGCTCATTTCTCTTTTAGTGTCTCCAGTGTTACCTTTTTAAAAATTTAACTCTTCAACAATTTTAGATTAACAGAATTATTGTGCTGACAGTCCAGAGAGTTCTCATATACTCCACACCCAGTTACATCTATTATTAATCATCATGTCTTCTTAGGTTCTTCCTAGTAGTGACAGTTTCTCAGACTTTCTTGTTTTGATGACCTTGACAATGTTGAGGATTACTAGTCAAGTATTTTGTAGAATTCTCTCACTGGGAGTTACCTGATGTACTACTCATGATTAGATGAGGGTAATGTATTTTGAGGAAGAAAACCACAGAGTTAAAGTACTGTTCTCATACCAAGGGTAAAGACTATTGGTATGGCATTTCATTATTGATATTATTACCTTGTTCAGCTAGCCTGAGTAGTATTTGTCAGGTTTCCTCTCTTTTCCCTTTCTATAGTCAGCAGAAGAAAGTCACTGTGTACAGCTCACACTTAACTACCCTGAGTTATGCTCCACCTCCTCGAGTACAACATAACTACATAAATGATGAAAATGTTCTGCGTGAGAGATGTGTCCTTTTTCCCTCACTAATGAATTAATTTAGTTATTCATTTATCATAGTATGGACTTGTGCTAATTTTATACTTTGGGCTATAATCCAATGCTGCTTTATTTTGTTGCTCAAATGTTTCCAGCTTTGGTCATTGGGAGCTCTTTCAGTTGGCGCCATCATTTTTGTTTTGTTTTATTTTGTTTTGTTTTGTGTTGTTTTGTTTGACACTTTCTGGCACTACAATATACTCCAAACTCATCTTGTATATTTCCCGCTCCAGTCTGAGAATCACCATTTGTCCAAGAAACGGTGGTTCCATACTGGAGAATAGTATTAAAAACTAAAATCTGGGTACTTGGTGTGCTCACTGTTACAAGGTCTTGCTCTCGGGTCCTCTCAGCTGATGTCCCGTACGGATGTGAGCTGCACACAGGGACCAAGGACGTACATACATATGTGCACACTAATCTGTGTATATACATAAACCAATAAATGTTTGTTTATATAACCATCTATATTTATATTAAGCTAAACACATGCTCATACTGATATTCAATTCTAATCCATTGCTACGTGGATCATTCTATCCTCTTCCCTGTGTTTATCATTAAGTTCCCACTCCAACATCCATTGTCCATATACTTAATTGTTCAGTTCCAATATATATATAGTGGTTTCAGAATTGTTCCCTGTCCCCCTCTGGGAAACAACGTTATCAACTAGAGTACAGTGGTTCGGCATTGTTCCTTTAGCCTTTTAGTATCACAATCTCCATTCATTTCTAAGGTTACTTAGATCCGGGGCCCCTGGGTGGCTCGGTTAGTTAAGCATCTGTCTCTTAATTTCGGGTCAGGTCATGATCCTAGGTCATGGGCTTAAGCCCCACGTGGAGTGCTCTGCTGACAGCACAGAGCCTGGGGATCCTCCCTCTCCCTCTCGCTCTGTCCCTCCCCCCTTCAATATAAATAAACTTAAAAAAAATAAAGTTACTTAGATCAGCACTTTATTCCCACACCCCCTTCAGTGAGCTTGTTTCATACATTCATAATATACATTTATATTACTTTGTCACATTTTGTATGCCATCCTGGGAACCCTCCTACTTCCTAAATAATTTCTTTAAATCTACATATATATATTAAATGTTACTCTTTGCTCAGTGAAGTACTGTGGGTTTTCACAGAAACTTAATGTCTTATAGTGACCGTTACTGTATCATATAGGATGGGTTCACTGACCTTACAAGTCCTTGTTCTTCACCCACTCAGCTCTTTCCACTCCCCTGTCAACCACAGATCTATTTGCTGTTTTAGTTTTGCTTTTCCAAAATATCATATAGTTGAATATGCAAACCAGCTTCTTGTAGTTTGGGCTGTGGAGCTAAGAGTCCTCCATGTCTTCTGTGGCTAAATTATTGCATCCACTGTATGGATGTGACCGTTTTTTCTTGATCACCTATGGGTGATCAAGGACACTTTGTTTCCTTCCACTGTGGGGCAATTATGAATAAAGCTCCTGTAAACATTCACCTGCAGGTGTTTGTGTAGATGTAAGTTTGTAAATCAGGTAAATATCTAGGAACATGATTGCTAGATTATATAGTAGGACCATGTTTAGTTTTGTAAGAAACTGCCGGCCCTCTTTGATTTTAACTGAATTCTCTATTTGTTACCTTCAAGCACAAATAGCTGTTTCCCTGGTGATTGTTTCCTTCACCAGACTCTAAGCTCCGTGAGGACAAGAGCCACATAGATGGTTTTTTAAAATTTTTTAAATGTTTTATTTATTTTTGAGAGCAAGGGACAGAGCAGGGGAGAGTCAGAGAGAGGGAGACACAGAATCTGAAACAGGCTTCAGGTTCTGAGCTGTCAGCACAGAGCCTGACGCAGGGCTCGAACCCACGAACTGAGAGATCATGACCTGAGCCAAAGCCAGATGCTCAACTGACTGAGCCACCCAGGCGCTCCGGTAGTATCTTAATAAATATAATCATTTAATGAATGGATAAAAGAAATACTTTAATAAACAAAGCATCAAGACTTAAAATTATTTATACTGAGCCATATCCCTGTCTTAGGAATTCCAAAGGGCAACTCTTTTTTTCTTTAATTGAAGTGCAGTTGACATACAGTGTTACATTAGCTTTAGATGTCAAAATTCAACTCCTATTTTAACTTCTGCAGACAAGTGAAATTGATAAATGACCGTGTATACCACACTAATCTCCCTTCTCCCAATGCAGGAGCTTTCTTTTTGCATGTTTATGAACTTTACATATTTACTGCTAAAACTGTACTGTTAAAACTGATTCAGAACCAAATGATTGACACTTCTACCAAGTTTCTTCTGTCTTGCTTTATATGGTTATTCAATGTATGTGGTGAATAAATAAGTGAAAAAAAGGTCTTGTGTTTTGTATACCTTAATATTTCCCTGACTTAACACATTTTAAATAATAAGTCATTTTATATTTTATTCAAAAATCCTCCTTGGACTATTTTGATTGTACAGCAGTATAAAAATGTCTGCTTAGAGCCTTACAAAATTTTAATCAAACAGCTTTTGCTCGGAACTTAAGACATTTGCCTTGGGGCTAAAATTAACTAAGAAAGAGATTAAAAACAAAAGCAAATTTAGAATTTAATCAGTGCTTTCAAAATGAGTTGAATCTGCCCTTCATCTCCATTTATAACAGTTACTGCTTCTTAACCTATAATAGAATAAGCTGTAGTTGTGCCAAGGATATATTTACATTTCTGGAGTCCCAAAAAAACAGAGAAACCTCACAAGGCTGGGGTCTGTCATGGTGTGCAATGTCACAGAGAGCATTGGTTGGAATGATGCATGAGATGAACACACTCCAAATGGGACACAGATTCGAAGTTCTGGACATTTTTTACCAGATATCATATTTCTATACTTTTTGAGTTACTAAATATTTTTTTCTGATCTGGTGAGTGGATCTATTTGGATATCAGATTTCAAACACTATTTTCAGAGAGGATGACCCCGACCATGCACAAAGATTCCTCTATCTGGCCAAAAGATATTTCAAAATTGATAGAATTGGCAAAGGGATTTCCAAAATTAATTGAAGTGTCAACATACTGTAGCACAATTAAAAATACAGAGACAGAGACTAGAGCCTGGGTGGCTCAGGTCATGATCTCATGGTTCATGGGTTCGAGCTCTGCTTCAGCATAGAGTCCAGTTCGTGGGTTCGAGCTGTCAGCACAGAGCCCGGAGCCTGCTTCAGATTCTCTCTCTCTCTCTCTCTCTCTCTCTCTGCCCCTCCCCCACTCTGTCTCTCAAAAATGAATACACATTAAAAATCTTTTTACATAAAAATATAGAGACTAGAGTTTTTTGGAATAAACTAGACAAGGCACCCAATAGAAGAGTAATTCTGAGACATTTAAGCTTTCAGCACTGTTTTGATTATTTGGAAAGACCTGGAAGGCAATACAGTTAATAATTATTAGGGCATTATTTGAGTTATTACACCTCAAGTTGGAGCCAACAATCCAATTGATTTTCAAATAAATTTCCAGAATTTGGATAAGATATTAGACAATTAATATACAGAGGGACATATTTCATAACAAGTCCTCATAGTTTTACACATTTCCACTTAGCAGCTTTCTGTCTCAAACTCAATGAGCTATTTGTGGTTCTCTGATCATGCTTGGATTAAACACTTCCTTGCCTTTGTGCAAACTCTCTTCTTTATGCAATATGCGTTTTCTTTCCCTACCTCCTAAACCAGCTTAGAGGAAACCTTCACTGATATCTTTCCAGAAACACAATACCCCTTCCCCCACCAAAGACAGTAATTAAAATGTTCTTCCTTTGTGATTATTTATTTCTATAGTTTCAGTCAGCATATTAAACCAATTATTTTTTTCTGTGGGCCTATCGTAAAACTGAGCTTAAAGTAAAGACTCAGAAAGTGTCTTTCAGGCCCTCAACGCTTGCATTAATTGACAGACCATACTAGATGGGGAAGAGAGGGAGATTTAGTCCACCTTCTTCCTGCTCTGAGAGAATTTTTCAACTTCTAAAAGTGGAAAAACTAGACAAGAAACAAATTGAAATTCTCAGGAGCACCTCTTTGCTGAGCAGAGAATACAAAATACCTACAATTTAATCAAATACTCACATTTTTATCTCTTCACGAGTAGGTAGTTATACATAATGTTAAGACTAAAAGAGAACATAATCATAATTTCAGCTGGTTACTGACATTTAGCTCTTCTTCCCGCTGACATTTACACAGGAAAATACACAGAGTTAAAGCCTATGAAGGCTCGCAGGGTCTACAATACCTTGTTCCTCCTACTCCCATTCTTGTCTATTTATAGTGACATATCCAGGTGCAAATTACAAAGAAATCTTACTGGTTACACTCAGGCCAATGCTGTCCTGCTTTAAGAGAAAATCGACTGCGTGTGGGCTCATCCAGTTGTTTTTTCCGGTAACTGCCTTCATATGTTGTCACAGAACGCTCTGACCACCTTGCTTCTTTCTGCCAAGCTATGCCAGCCTTGCGTCTGATCAGATCGAACTCTTGGGAGGTGAGAGGGCTGAAGGGCAGAATAATTTGTGGAGTTAAGTAGAAGAAGTGTGACATAGCCAAGGATGGCCTGCGCTGAATGACAACTTGTCAAGCCCTCTGCATAATGGAGAACTAATTTCCTTTTAGTCTCAAGAAATAATTGACAGGGCTAACCAAACTTTGTAACTCTGACAGTCACAGAATATAGAGGCTTAACTCTCTTAAAGTTGCCAAGCAACAGATTGCAAAATTCCACATATTCTACCGTCAAGCCCCCAATTTTAACTAGCAAATGCGTAAGGTATAGAGTGTTCTGGCCTTTGATCTGAGCAATATACAGCCCCAAATTATGTCAAGAAAGCAGGTGGCAACTGCTTTCCTAAATAAAACAGTGAAACCTAATGATGGTGGCGTAAGAGGTGGAAACAAGAGATAAAAGAGCAGTGCCAAGCTTTCGTTTCTTCTAAAGACTGGGCTCCGAGGATCTGGAAGCAAAATGAACTGTTTGTGATGTCAACAATAGCAGGTGACTCAGACAGCTTTTACATCATAGAGCAATGGTGCTTAAGCTGGCTGTACACTAAAGTCACCCCAGGAGCTGTTAAAATAAGCAGCAACTCAGACCTCACCCACACCCCCATCCCACCCCCATAGAGCCTGATTTAACTGGTCTGGAGTAGGGCCCAGGCACTGGTATATTTTAAAAGCTGACTCCTGGAGAATTCTAAAGACAGCCAGGGTTAAGAATTAAGGTCATTGAAATATCACTGTGAACCTTTTTTAGGTTGAGAGGTGATAGTATTCAATTGTCCATTCATGTGATTTCCTCCATCCCTCACTCATAAATACTCTAAAGCTGCTTCAAGTATTTGCCTATCCTTTGCCACAGTAACAAACAATTCATTGGCCAATCAAAATAGATTTTTCAACTTTCGTCCTTTTATCACCTCTTGGAGGGGTGCCTGGGTGGCTCAGTCGGTTAAGCTTTTGACTCTTAATTTCAGCTCAGGTCACGATCTCATGGTTGGTGGGATCAAGCCCAGCGGCCGGCTCTGCATGGACAGCTTGGGGATTCTCTGTCTCCCTCTCTCTCTGCCCCTCCCCCACTTGTTCTCTCTCTCTCTCTCTCTCTCTCTCTCTCTTTCTCTCTCTCTCTCTCTCTCAAAAAAGCAAACTAAAACAAAAACAATCAGCTCTTGGAGCAGTTCTCCACCTTCAGTGCTCATTCCCATAACCTGCGGAATGGTTTACAGACACAGATGTCATGCCTCATCTGGAGGCAACCAGATGGGAGCAGCACTGCCAAGAGGCCCCTCATCAGCATTAAAGAACCAGAATCTCCATAGGTGTTTGGATGAGCACCTACCGGCCTGTTAAATATGCCGTTAAATATGCAGAGGCCTCAGCTCTGCCTTCAGGGACCAGACAGGTCTGAGGAGAAGCCCAGGGATCGCATACTTAAACTGTTACGTGATCCTGATGCAACTGGTCTTTGAATACTGGGAATGCTGCTCCAGGAGCTGAATTCAAACAGTCCTTGATAGTGAAGCTGGGGCACCTGGGCGGCTCAGTCAGTTCAGTGTCCAACTTTAGCGCAGGTCATGATCTCACGGTTTGTGAGTTTGAGCCCCACGTTGGGCTCTGTGCTGACAGCTCAGAGCCTGGAGCCTGCTTCGGATTTTGTGTCTCCCTCTCTCTCTGCCCCTCCCCTGTTTGCACTCTGTCTCTTAAAAATAAAACATTTTTTAAAAATTTAGAGGGAGACTGACAATACTACCGGCCAATTGGGAATAAAAGTTTTGGCAAATAATTTTTAGTGTTTAAAATTAGGAGTTGCTTTCCTTAAAACTGTAGTTGGGAATATAAGCACCCTCACCCTAGAAGAATTAGGCAAAGATTTCAGACCCAGCTGCTTTTTTCCCATGGAACTGGGGCTCCTTAGAGAAATCCAGGTCAGATAGGAAGATGGAGATGCAGAGGGAGGAAAGGGACCAAAAACCCGGCTGCCCAGCCCCTTTCAGCCCACTCCGGGTCTGGTAACAGCCGTGCATGTGCTTCAACCAATTCCAGTGAAAATGGTGGTTTTAAAGAAATCTCTGCTGGCAATATATATTATTTGGGGACAGGAAAATATATAGAAAAGATTGTGAAAAATTATTTGTAGAAAACATTTAAAAGTCTTCTTCTTAGGTTGTGTGGCAGTCAGTAAACAAATCTGTGACAAAATGGCCCTTTAAAAAGTAAATTGTGGCATAAGTGTCCTTTATCATAGCATTCTGATCCTTTATATTATTTTTATTTCTTCTTCCCAAATAAATTATGGCATCACCTTAGCAACTATAACCTCCAGAACTCAGAGTGGTGAAACTTTGCTAGTTAAGTGAAAATGACTCAAATTGGGTTTAGGTGGAATTAGAGCTTAGTTCATCAGTCTATTAGAAGTTGAAAAGTCTGTTAAAAATAAGTCAAACTTCAAATTAGAGAATAACTAGAACAGACTGACTGAATGTATTACAATAAATATTTAATCTATAATATCCTAGAATTCTAAAAGACTTTGCACGCATTCTTTGCTCTCATTTTATCAGATGCTTCATTTCTCTTGGACATATCCAGCGCTGGTGTGTGTGGTCTGACTTTCAAGCTGAGAGTCTGAACTCGCTAAAAACCTCCTTTTGCAACTGAATGATGGCAATTCAGTCCCTGGTTTGTTAAATGTGAAGAAAATGCTGATCAAGAGCCCTGGGACAATTGGACTCTGGATTATGAGTGAGATTTAGTGAAAACAGAAGCTTCCTGAGCAAGTGACCTCATACCCTATAAAACCAGCAGGTGGCGTACTGGCAGGTGGGTAGGCTTTGAACAGGCTTCTAAACATACGCTGATTATTCTAATGAGGTGTTAACAGGTATTAATTAAAAGAGCTTCGCGGTTAAATAAGTTTGGGACAAGTTAGTATTAAGTGTTTCTTTGCTGTAGGACTTAGAGCCTTCGATATTTCAATGTGCTTAACGAATCTTTCAAAGGGGCCTGGATAGTGAAGCATTTTCTAAACTTATGTGACCACAAAACTGGGTTAGTGGGATAGAGAGCATCTCTGGGTATCGCTATTCTATGGAATAATCCCAGAGCTGAAAAGGCTAGTGGTCCCTATAGCTAAGATAATGGCTGGGCTGCAGTCTCTGGAATTTACTCTTTTTTTTCTTTAATTTTTTAATGTTTATTTATTTTTGAGAGACAGAGACAGAGTGTGAGTGGGGGAGGGACAGAGAGAGGAAGATACAGAATCCAAAGCAGGATCCAGGTTCAGAGCTGTCAGCACAGAGCCCGACGTGGGGCTGGAACTGATGAACCATGAGACCCATGACCTGAACTGAAGTCATGGCTTACCCAACTGAGCACCCATGCACCCCCAGTAACTCTTGACTAGATCTCCAGCCTAAACCTTGGACAGTCTCACAAGAGGGTGGATCAGACCATAGTTTTTAAAAATTGAGATATAACATCAAGCAGTAATGGACACAGATATACTTACATATGTGTACATTCATGTAACTTCTACCCAGATGCACAAATCTTGTCCCTTTCCAGTCGAAACAGTATGTATATGTGTGCGCACACACACAAACACACACACCACTATTTCTATCACCACAGACTAGATATATCAAGGCTGTATTCCGTGGAGGCAGAAACTTACTGATGCCATTCCAAGTCGAAACCAGGAGGAAAACAAGTAATAGAAAGGCCAGAAAAAGCAGACATTCCTTGAGAAAAAAGAACCCATATGAAGCTGAAGCTTCAATCTCAGCAAAATCTGTCTCCTCCCCACAAGGTGCCAAATTCTGATATTTGGAGAAGTGTAGCCAACAGCCAAATGAGCATGCATGTGTTATAGTTAATAACTGCTTGAGTCTGTCAGTTATAGTAATATCAGTTGTCACTCCTTGATCTTTGAACGCTTCCTTCATACTTACCAATTCTGTCCTTTGGAAATTTGTATTAACTTACTGATCAAAAATGTGGTCTAGAAGACACAGGAAACTAGTTGCGACAGAATGAGATGGAAATAAAAGAAGGATAAAGTGCAAAGGAACAGGAAAATAAAACTGATAAAATTAGGAGTAGCTTAAAAGGAAGCCTCTTTTCTCTTTCCTAAAATTTAGTTTTGGTTATGTTTACTATTTGAAAGTTGAAACTGATTACAAGCAATGTATACACTCTGATCCCAATTTTGTTTCATAAAAAGTATATGTGTGTGTAGATATATTTGTAAGAAAGGACTGAAGGGGCTATGTATAAAAACGTTAATACTTATTACAGCTGAGTGGGAGGGTTACATGTGATTTTGTATTTTACATGGTTTTCCTTCTTGTCTAAACTTTTTTTACGATGAATGAGTTCAGGGCCAAGGTATGATAGAAATTATAGAATACCAACACGAGCAAGGAAATTTTACAAGAGAAACATGAGGCATCGCTCGTGTTCTTTTGGTTTTATGGGTTGTCGAGGGACCGAGGGAGGGTGGAATTGGAAAGTCAAAGAATATATTCTTATTTGGGGTGGAGAGGAGTGTAATAAAATTTCTGTAGGAGTTCCCTTTTTCTAGTTAGGCTCAGACAATTATATTAGTTTCCTAGGGCTTCCTCCACAAAGTACCACAAACTGGGCAGCTCAAAACAACAGAAATGTACTGTCTCGTAGCTCTGGAGACCAGAAGTCTGAGATCGAGGGGTCAGCAGGGCCCCTGCTCCATCGGAAACATGTGGTAGAACCCTCCCTCACCTGCTCCTCGTGGCTGGTGGTTTTCCGGCCATCCTTGGCACCTGTTGGCTCGCAGCTGCATCTCGCTGGTCTCTGCCTCCATCACCACACAGTGTGTGTCTGTCTTCACGTGACTGTCTTGTTATAAGGACATCAGTCATATTGCATTGGGGCCCATCCAGCTCTAACATGACTTCATTCTAGCTGATCACATCTATGGCAGCCTTATTTCCAAATAAGATCACATGCTGCAATCTTGGGGATTTGCACATCAACATTTCTTTTTAGGTGGCAAATTCAAACCAGAACAGTGATGCTATATGATGGATACTATATGGACCACACAATGTTCTGAGATTCACTGAGTAAAGTGGCCCCTATATCCTCTACTATTTCAAGAGCCCCAAGTGACTTAAATGAGTGGAAAAAAGTTTCTGGAACTAGCAACATCACTGATTTGGGTTTTTGTAGGGTTTTTTGTTTTTGTTTGTTTTTTGGTTTTTGGTGTTTATTTATTTTGAGAGAGTGTGTGAGCAGGGGAGGGACAGAGAGAGAGGGAAAGAGAGAATCCCGAGAGAATCCCATGACCCATGAGCTGAAATCAAGAGTCGGATGCTTAACCAACTGAGCCACCCCAGTGCCCCACAACATTACTGTATTTTAAAAAAGGTGGTATGATTTCTAAAATTCTTATCCTAAATAAAGATGTAGTATATGTAGCAGATCTCTGGTAAACAATGACATTTCTAGAATTAAATAAACTGATTACTAGGGAAGAGAAGGAATCATTTAAAAGATTATGGTCAACAGGCAATGTATGTTTCAAAACAGCTCGTTTCTAATCCATGTAATAGATCACTGAGTAAAGAGGAGAAGTAGATTTGAGTCTGAGTCCTATTGGCTGCTTAAGCAAATTGCTTCGCTCCTCTGAAACTCATTTTCTACCCAATTTATCTATATCACTTGTTCCTTGGTAGAAGTGTCCATCCGTGCCTGGCCCACCCCCACGCCCCAAGAAACAGTGCCTTACAGACTGTTCTTGATGAAGAAACGGAACTATATTCATACTTTATCCCACCTCCTGAAACACAGGTTGGGATGTGTTTCATGTTTGCTGTAGCTGTAGAGGACAGAAGCTACAAAATCCTCTAGTATTCTTGTTTTTGCCTCCCCTCTTGACTTCAGGCTTCCTTATATCCTCCTCCTCCTTGGAATGAGTCTGTATCTTATAACTCCGTCAACGATAATTCACTAGTATTATACTGAAGCCCTGTTGGGACGATGATACTGTGGGAGAAGGAGTGTTCTATAAACTTATGATTAAATATCAGTCTTTTCAATGGCCACGGGGATGTGACCTTTGCAAGAATTTCCCTGTAGTATAGCTTCCCCAACTCCCACTCCCTACTCCATTCACTGGCCAGTTTCCAATCTATTCCCTTGAAGCCATGACCCCTGTTGACCATGTTCCCATTTCCACATTAGGTGAGAGAAAAACAACAATAACAGTAACAATAACAATAACAAAACCCACAAGGGGTTGAGAGGAATGCCCTTACCCTAGCTGGGTAAAAGCTCCTGAAGAGTAGGCCTTATGGAGAAGATCCTGGCTGTCCTACCCGTGATTATTCTCACCTTTCTCCTGCCAGAGCCAGGAGGGGATTTTTCTTGGGTCTTCACTGTGACAATACAGTTCCTACAGGTAAAGTCCATGAAAGTGTGTGGGCCCCGTAAGACTGCAGCCCCAGGAGTTTCTCACACTCCCACTGGGTCCCCCTCAAATTTCAGCAATTCTTCAGAGTGACCAATAAAGCATTCCCACTAATTTGTGGCTCCAACAGTCTCTGTTCCAGATAAGCAGACACTGCCTGGGACCCTCTGGATGTATCTGTATCTCCAGATTCGGGGAGGTGGTTTCTCTATACATCCAAGAAAGATCATTCATTTTCAGTTTGACCAGCTGTTTCTAAGTTAAATTTCTAAGTCTCATCTAAGGATGAGTGAGAGTGAAGACTTCCAAATTCTTTATGTGCCAGAGTTTAAAATATAGGTCCTCATCATTGCCTCCTTTCCTGAAGGTTGGACTTTGATTCCAATCTTTGGATTTTCGTGAGATCTCCATATTTAAAATAAATCTGTCCTCTCCTGAGTTGTCTTGTGTAGGCCAACCATGCAATAGAAAGACACTTGTTTGAAATGTATTGGCTGTCATGAGTTGCAGCTTCTCCAACTGTGTAAAGGTGGTAGTTAGAGCTAAAATAAATTCTTCAGTTAGACATGAAAGGGAAATAATCCCTAAACTATACCAGACTTTTTAAACCATTCCTCTTTAAAGAACTGATCCTTTCCTGTTTTCAAATGCATCTTCACTGTAAGGAAGGGTAAAAAACACCAGCCTAGTGTTGGGGGTGGGGAGATTCTACTTGTAAAACTGGATTAGGGAAAGATACTTTCAGTAAATAAGAGTGGTATATGGGCATCTGGATGGATCAGGTCTTGATCTGAGAGTCATGAGTTCAAGCCCCATCTTAGGATCCATGCTGGGTGTAAAGCCTACTTAAAAAAAAAATAAAAGAGTGGGATGGCCATATGAGTTTAAAAATAAGCAGCAACTGGGGCGCCTGGGTGGCTTAGTTGGTTAAGCGTCCGACATTCGCTTAGGTCATGATCTCGCGGTTGGTGGATTCGAGCCCCGCGTCGGGTTCTGTGCTGACTGCCAGCCCAGAGCCTGGAGCCTATTTCGCAGTCTGTGTCTCCTTCTCTCTCTGACCCTCCCCTGCTCATGCTGTCTCTCCCTCTCTCTCCTAGAAATAAATAAAAGTATTTTTAAAAAATAAAAAAATAAAAATAAGCAGCAACTGAGTACATGAATGTCACTTGTGTGTTTTGGTGACATATTGCCAACAATTGGGCTAATAATCATTTTCACAAAAACCAGACCTTTTAATATATCAATAACATTTATTTATATTTCACCTTAGTCTAAAACCCAGAACAGATTAAATCATCTGTAGCAGATATATGTTCTGTCTGCCTGGCAGTCTCATTCTGTGACCACCCCCCACTTGCCTTGGAGTCCGTGTGTTTCAGCCAATCCCAGTCCTCATACCTCTGGCCACAGAGATGAACCTCTGATCTTTCAGGCAGGCTGGTCTGAGTGCTTCCCCGAGATTTTCAGAATTGGAGCTATGGGGAGAAGAGAAGTTCTTCCCGTGGACCCAAGTGCTGGGCCCCACATCTCCGTCTATGTGGAGGAAGCTGGGAGAACAGAGTCAATACACAGAGGGGAAGAAATGAGGCATGGAGAATCCTTGTATTATTTATGTCCCTGAAAAGCTTGCTGAACCCCTACTCTTCCCCACATATGAGTGGATAAGCCAATACATAGGATTTTCGCCCAAACTGGTAGGTTTCTATTATTTCTGTCTGAGAATCCTGGCTAATATAAAACCTGATATTAAGTTTCATTGTGGTTTAGTTTTTAATATCTAAAATATTATCTTCAAACAGAAGCAGAAAAGTCTACTGGGGAAAAAATACCTTGAGGCACCAGTTTCCCAAAGAACAAAATCTAAGATAGTAAGTTATAGAAGAAAGGTCTTTAAGATCAAATGTCAAGCAAGATCTTACCATCTGGATTTATGTACAAATCTACCCTTTACCACAGAAGCATCTATAAGTTATGAAGACAGTATCTGTCATGAAACTATCTTATAGGAAGTATGAAAAGAAGTTCATAACTTGCTTTGAGCAACTTAGAAAACAGTAATTTTCAAAATCTAATGTATATCACATTTAGGAACAATAAATTTAGATACATTTCTTAATATCCCGGTTGTTCAATTTCTTTTCCTGTAAAATGGGGTCATAACACCTCTCTTGAGGGGTTGTTGACAGAATTACCAATCCTCGATATGTGAAGCTGGGAGATCGTGACTCAACATAAAGTTGATACGCCAGAAAGGAAGAGACCACCGACTCCTGCACCTTTCACAGGAGTCGATTGACAGATGTTTTGAAGGGGGGATTTGTGAGGGGGAAGTTTGGGGGAGGAGACAGGAGAGCTTGAGTGAGTGAAAACAGGAGTACGATGAGAAATGTTCTGGTAACTGGGAGCGGCCCCTGTGAGGGGAGAGGCAAGGAACCTGTTCTCAGGGAACAGCACTATCTGGGGAACTTAAGAGTCTCACAGTTTGGAACATGGAAGCAAGGCAGAATTCTCCTACAGGAACGGCAGCAGCTAAAATAGCGGAGGCCCAACAGAAGCCTAAGAGGAGCGAGCTGCACCCGATAGTGTGAGGTAGTTTGCACATCTGTGAGGAACCCCTGGGACTTCCAAAAATATGTGACAAGAGGCCTTTCCAGGGGACTGAGGTCCTGCATGATAGGACGGAATCCCAAGTCAGCCAAATTCAAGTGTAAAACCTAGAATGACTTTATTCGTAAGAGTGTTGATCTTTGAAATAGTTGGGTTCTATACGTAACGAGGTTTGGTATTTAAGTATGAGCCTGATAAATGGTTTTACTGGCATCCTACGATATCTCTGTATGGAATTCTAACCACACCTTAGCATTGGCCAGGCAGATGTTACAGAGCATTGAGGATGAGCTCACATGACTTCCTCCGTGTTAGCTGAAAGCAAACATTAATTGAGATTAAGCATTTAGTCTTGCTGTGAGTAGAAAAGTTCACTTTAATGTGCACTCACCTCCCTCCCATCAGGAAGCTGAGGTGGCTAAGCCAAGTAAATTGCCCCAAGGTTACCTTTCTGCATCAAATTTACAGGTAAATTTTAATGTACTTTGACTCACATTAGCACCATCTACATTTCGCAATACAAAGTGAAATTTCTTCTGGAAAAAAAATCAGTATTTTATAATTGCTTTTGTGCCACTCTAATATTTTGTAATCAAACAGCACTAATGACCAAAAAGGTGAACTTATATGAACCTCATGGAGCAGGAATTGTCAGCAAGCATTTATGTCAAGGGGGTTAAAAAAGTTCATAAATTATTAACCAACTAACTCAAGTATGATAGTGGAAGGAAAGAAAAATAAACAGGCTACAGTCGCCTTTTGATTGTTCTTTTTCAAGGCAAATGTTGACTTGTTCATCATTTTCTTCATTTCACCTGAATACCAGTGCTAGCATTTAGCAAGTACTGGTCCCAGCCATCACTCTTGCACCCTACCTGAGTTACAGGGGCTCCCTACATACACCCCGTATATGATGAGAACTCGATCTTCTGAGGTGTTTCAGCAAGTGGCTCTAGAAAGCATTTGTGTTTCCCCATATGGTTTTCTCAGGCTTCAGGAGCAGCTGAGCGCCACCATCTGTACAAACGTAGAGATCATAAAAGCTGCTGCTTCTCTTCTCAAAGTACTTGTACTTTACTAATTTTTAGCAAGAGTGTCATGACTTCTACGACGGTAATCTACTGGGTGGGTGTAATGTTACAATTGTTTTCACTGATTTTTCCTGTTATTTCTTTTTTTCTGTATTAAAGTTGAACTGCATAAACAGTGAGTATTATATACATGCCGTTCATTACCTTTCATCTTCAGTGTATACCAGAGCTACAAAAGCTACATGCACTCTGGGAAATAAGTAAATAGCCACATAATAGAGTGATAATAAAGACAGAATTCCCTGAGGTGCCTGGGTGGCTCAGTCGGTTTAGCATCCGGTTTTGGCTCAGGTCAAGATCTCACGCTCAGTGAGTTTGAGCCCTGCATCAGGCTCTGTGCTGACAGCTTGGGCCCTGGAGCCTGCTTCGGGTTCTGTCTCCCTCTTTCTGTGCCCCTCCCCCACTCAGGTTCTATCTTTCTCAAAAAAATAAATAAAACATTATAAATTTTTTTTTAAAAATCCCTTGCTAAGTTGTATTATGATGGGCAATTTTTTTAATGTTTTTTTTTTTTTAACATTTATTCATTTTTGAGAGAGCATGAGTGGGGGAAGAGCAGAGTGAGAGGGAGACAGAATCTGAAGCAGGCTCCAGGTTCTGAGCTGTCAGCACAGAACCCGACGTGGGGCTCAAACTCACGAACCACGAGATCATGACCTGAGCCAAAGTTGGACACTTAACTGACTCAGCCACCCAGGCGCCCCATGTGATGGGTAATGTTAACTGCAGCTATAACTGTACAAGTAATTGTAGTCACGTAAATTAAGTTTGGTACTGTTTTAGCAAAATGTCTGTCAATTTTAGAGCTCCTTTTAGAACAGAGAAGTAGGTTACATCCAAACTTTTTACCGACCTACAGAAAATAATGGTAATTATACAACTGACAGAAGCAAAGTCAACTTATGAGGTTTTTTTCATAAAAGAATTATTCTTTTAGGAGAGGAGGAGAGTTACTCATTTAATCCTTAAAACAACCATAATTTTACTCTTTAAATATTTATTTAGTACTTACTACGTCCAGGTCCTATATGTATATTAACTAAAACAGTCCTTACAACAACTCTGGGTGACAGTCCCTACTGTCAACCCCATTTAATAATGAGGAAACTGGGACACAGGACACAGGGGGATTCAGTAGTTTGGTCAAACTCAAATTAAATGATGCCAGTCCATTTTACAGAACAACACGCTGTCAGTGTATAATATTCCCAACAACACCTACCAATTGTTGTGTTGACATTTTCCACAATATCTCTCATTTAATTATTCCAACAACCCTGCAAAGCCGCTATTCTTACCCTAACTTTAAATACAAGGAAATGCAAGGTGCATACAAAAGAGTAAAGAAAACCTGCCTCAAATCATATGGCTAGTTATCGCAGGCTGAAATGTGACAGTGTGCATCTAGGTCAAAACTCATGTTTCTGATTAGGTCAAGGGTTCCACATGGTAGAATCACAGAAGGCCTGGAGGGATGGCTTAACAAAAGGGAGCATGGGTTTTTCTTTTAAAGGCTACAAACATTTTGCTATATTATACAGCTTCCAGTATAGTAAATAACAAATAAACGTAAACAATATCTTAGAAATTGGTCTCCACGTTATAGCCAGTGGTACAGTGACAACGGAAAGAGGACAAGGGGGAGGGGTTCCAATACTTTTTATGACTCTAACATTTAAAAGAAACTCAAACTGAGAAGAAATGCACAGCTCCGTTTAGGGCTATGAAAAGCCAGTCTTTGGGCGCCTTCATAGTGCAGCGTGCATGTGCTCCCACTGCTACTCATGCTGAACCACAAATGACAGGTTTGTCACTCCCTGTAATAGTTTACTGAGGGAAATTATGAACCTCTTTCTCTGGAAGATTCTAAAAACAGTTTTCATCTGGTTTAATGGTTGTCCTTTCTGAAATTAGGTGAAGTGACTGGATAATCTTTCCGCTTCTCCTAACCCCTCATGTAAGATGTAGTAGGTATGCCAATGCCAGTAACACTATTAAAAAAAAAAAAAAGAAAAGAAAAGAAAAAAAACCCACCTATGGAATGTTTGCGAAAATAATAGTAATTAAAAAAAAATTTTTTACTATTTATTTTTGAGAGAGAGAGAGAGAGAAAGAGAGAGAATGAGAGGAGGAGGGGCGGAGAGAGAGGGAGACACAGAATTTGAAGTGGGTTCCAGGCTCTGAGCTGTCAGCACAGAGCCCAATGCGGGGTTCAAACTCGTGAATCATGCGATCATGACCTGAGCTAAAGTCAGATGCTCAACCGACTGAGCCATCCAGGTACTCCAATACTCAAGTAATTTAATTCCAGAAAGCTGAAATACTGTGTAAAATATTCTAAAGGATTCAGAATAGTTTAAGTTTGAAATTTCTAGGAAGGTATTTTGTGCAATGGAGAAATTTTATGGTTAGAAATAATTTTATTCAAATGTACACACTTATAAATACCATCAAACAGTATAAAATATATTCAGAGAATTAACTACAGCAGGTACTTTAAAGACAATCATAAAATATCACAAGTACATGATGGTAGTAGTAAGACCATGAGAGAAAATTCAATTTATATATAAGATTTATACAGTTTGAGGTATTGATTACTAACATAATAATGATAGTAAGCAGCCTCTGGGTATTTTCTATGTACCATCATAGTAGGAAAATGATTCTCCCGAGTTATCTCCTTTATCCACACCGATCCTACAAAGTTAATGTGTCAATTCCCTTTTAGCAGGAAAGAAACAGAAACTTAAGAGAGGTTGGTTATTTGTCCAAACTTAGGCAACTAATAAATGACTGATCTAGGTTTAAAGTTTACACCCACACAGTCTGATTCCAGAACCCAATGTCTAAATCACTGTGCCACACATCCTCTGGAGGAAAACCTGCTCTTCCCCATCAGGAGTAAGACAGATTTTTAAGAAGCCGCTATGAAATCAAATGACCAAGGAAGAAGAGAAGCAAAAGCCTTTGGTAGTATTCAAACTGAATAACCCTTGAGTCACCGCGACCTCACTTTGGTCTTTTGAGGGTTTAGTCCAGCTCTTGGGGATTAATGGGCCACATTATTTGTAGGTGATTTCCCCCAGTTCCCTTTGGGCTCTCCTACCTATCAGGGGGATCCAGAGGTCTAGACAAGTAGACTTTAAAACTGTGTTCACATCACTACACAGTCCAACTGTTTTGCCACTGAACACAGCCATTTCAGAAATTGCTAGAATACTCCGGTATACTAAATATCAGTCTTGATTTTCAGCTCTTGGAAATCCTCTGTGCATGATTCTGGCCTGAAGTAAGAATTTAGAAATGTGGTCACTCTTGCTTACATTTTCTCTGGAAACTCAGAGAATGTGGAATCAAAGAAAACATTTTAAGGTACATGACCTTCTTTTGTTCTCCTCAGCTTTCTCTGCTTATGACTGATGAGAAGAAACTATCCTACCAGCTGCCATGCCAGGGTATAAGAAGAGAAAGAAATGGAAATCAGTAACATACAACAGACACCTTACAAATACTGCCGACTGCCTGACCTTTGCCGGCCATAGCTAACATTCTTTGACTTTTCAAGCATGATTCACAAATGGGGCCAAGGGTACCACAAATGATTACTGAAAATATAAGCATATAAGTGGACTTTACTATTGAAATACTTTATGAAATGATACACTTCACGAGTCTCTGCTTTTAAAAGTTTTCAACAACACATCAGCAGCTAGTCCTGGGGACAGGGCTCCACTGAGAACCTTTTTTTCCAGGAGAGGAATCTGTTCCCGGACTGCGGGATGGGTCCTGAAATGGTCTAACACACTTTCCTGAATGAGGTTCCACATCCAAACTTTCTGCTGCTTCTGTCGTTTGGCGGTCAGCTCCCCACTGGCGAGCATGAGGTCCTGGAATTCTTTCATCTTATCCCACATTTCAGTGATCCCCTCGCCACTTCTGGCAGAAATACGAATTACCTATTGAAAAGGGAAGAGCCCAAAACCATTTTACTTAAAATGAGAGAAAACATTTTCATGGGACTCCAAATTCTGCCAATTAGGTCTTATGGTGTATGGAAATAGGCAAGTGAAATGGACGCATTTTATCACTGTGTCAAAGCGAATATGATGAGAAACAGACTGAGGTCACTTACTACGGTTACTAAATACATGCAGAAACAACACACTGATTCAAGGTCAAAATCTTTAGCCCAGGGTTTATTCTGACATAGGACTGCTCAGCCGGGCAACAGGGATGAGGTGTGAGAGGGTCACCAGGATGAGAAGGGCAGGGCTGGGTGGGTTTCCCTGAGGCCTCAGTGCTAGAACATGAAACTCAGTTGAGAAAACAGCCACATACCCTACCTCTGTCAGAGTTCCCTGACTCAGCAAGTACCGAGAGCTGAGCACCCAGCACCTGCATATAGGACGGCCCCAAGCCCAGTGGCATGTGACTACGGGAGACTGGCTGCTGGCAGGAAGGCGGGTCGTGGCTGCTCTCACTGTAGTGAGTAGTGACTGTAGCTTGTTCTTTAATAACATAGTGCCCTCCTGCAGATAAAACTGCCCACTGTACCATTTATTACAGAATTTTTCTTTTTTTTTCCTTATTGAAAATAGCACCCAACAAGCATAATGGGAAGGGAAGCGATCACGTCAAAAGCCTTTTCTCTCCTACTCAAACTCTAATGTAGATAATCAGATCACTAATTGCTCCATAATCTTAAGAAGGGTTCCTTTCAGAATGGATTTGCTATCACTTCCAAATGGCTCAAGTCAAGCATTAAGCAATCTAATCTATCCCCTCACATCTCGTTTTTGACATCTAGTGGTTGAAGGATTATATTTAAAATCATGACTACACTCTCTGGCTCTGTCATAATTTTTAAAATTGTAATCTCACATACAAGCAAAGATTGATTATCTGTCTAGCTTGGGACTTCCATCCTCTCTTCTAATGTGCACAGTCCACTCGGTGAAAAACGCAGAATGGAACGCAAGCTAACCTTTGGTCTCCAGACTTCTGAACGCCTGCGGAGTAATTTCAGCGCACTCACATACTCTGCCTGTATCCTGCGAGCTGGCACGATCAAGTCTCCGTCGGATTTAGTTATAGCTACCAGATCTGCCATCTCGATTATACCTCTTTTGATACCCTAAAGTAAAAAAGACAGTGACGTGTCAGAAATACCTTGTTTAATTACGGCAAAAAATGGGACACTGGTCAATGCTAAGACTTTGAGAGTCACGCACTTGATTAACTAACTTTTCCTCTACATCTGCCCAAACCCTGGGTACCAGGAATCACAATTATTCAGCAGAAATTACTTAAAACCACCAGCTGTTGGGATTATGGAAGTCACCTATAATATCTCTTCCAAGTTTACACACTAACATGCTAAAATACATTCACAATTAGAGTAAATATATCATTAAGCCACCACATGAATGAGTGGCAGGAGACAATTCACACTGACTCATGATGGCTTCCATTTCTCATGAACTAACACTGCAGGATGCAAAATCATCCATCATTAAGTGCTTAAAAAGAGAAGACACCTATAGCTAACATCTGCATTTCCATAAACAAAGTCTTTGAAGTTTTCCTTAATGTCTGTAATTTTTTTCTCCAAGTTACATTTGATGAAACATAACCTGATGGCGAACCATGCCTCCGCCTCTGTGCCACAAACACCACTCAGCAGTAGTCTCTCTGTCCACGTGTTCTCTTCACTCCCATGTTGCGGGTGGGAAAATCTACGTTGCACAGTTAGCTCGAGGTCATAAATTCTATTACTGTAAGTTGAGAACACAATATAGAGACTCTGCCTTTGACTCAGGTGTTTTAGCCAATACGAATAATATTTCTTTCCCTAGATTAACAGCAACTTAATTTACAGAAACACAACACTGGAAATATGAAAAAAGTCAACATAATTACCTGCAATTCATCTCCTCCTGCTGGTGGCAGTAGTAAAACAAACATGTCAACCATATCAGCAACAGCGAACTCTGACTGACCCACACCTGCAATGGTAAATCACAGCTATATGCTAAAATATTCATAGTAACTTGGCTTTCTCAACTACCTTGACCATCATTTCCATCCCACTTCATTCACTTGTGCTCATGATCACACACTCAACCTGGTCCCATGTTAAACTCCCCACCTTTGAAGAATTTATTAAATGTACTGCCTTCCCTATGAGCAAACCGTGGCCCTTTCCAGCTCACCCCTACACTTATTCCCATTAGCCTTCATCTTGGCTGAATGGAGAACCTCGGGATGTCCTTTCTCTCCTCCCCCCTGCAACTCTTTCCTGGCTTCTCTGTCATCAGTAAGCAGCTTGAGCAGTGTGCTTCTAACCCCAGATCATGTCTGTCAGGCCTTTCAGCTTTCTTCCCTTCTCATCTTCCCACGAGCCCTGCAAACCCCACCCACGGATCAGTCCAACGATCCGTGTTCTCTTTGTACGCGTGCTAGAGAAATGGCTCGAGAACAGGCACCAAGGCAGGATCGTGGTGTCTAACATCTGCTACCTCCTCCTCACTGCCTGGTAAAAGCAATGGCCCTAAACGCCCTCAGTCAGCTGCCTTCCCATTTCTCACAGTGGCTTTTACAAACATTTACTGAGCCACAATCACCCCACATGACGATGGCCATGACATCTACTTGGCTTGGCGGTGAAATAAAGGCAAGAGCCGCCTCAGCTTCCCCCTCTCCACCCTCCGCAGATAAGCAGACCTGAACAGCAGCTCTGCTCACTGCCTCCTGTCCAGTCGCAGCGTAAGAAGTACTGGCTGACGGTCAGCCTCTCTTTCCTCCCCGCTTCCTCTGTGCCCTTGCCCTGCTTTATCTTTAACCTCCTTAGTCTATGGGCTTTTGTCCCTTAGTACCTCATAGCAATTGTGCTCATGTCTTTCTCATCTGAAAACAAAACAAAACAGGGAAAAAAAGACAAAAACTCATGATCTCCTCCACTTACCACCATATTTCTCATTTCTCTTCAGAGCTAAGTGTCTAGGAAAAAAATCAATGTATGCTCACTGGTCTTCATTACTTCACATTAATTTCAATACACTTAAATCTGACTTCCACGTCTCCTGCTCCTCTCGAAATTCTGTCCGTTGGGGTGGCAGAGACTTCTGGTTGTCCGTTCCATATGTATTCTTTTCTATTTCCTTATCCCAATGTTGTTAGGAGCACTGATGTACCAGATGAAAGCCCACAGTCACCAGAACCCATTTCAGCTAGAGATGATTAATTAGTGAAAGCCAAAGTCACTAGATGGGGCTTCCAGGGAAGTTCTTGAAAGGGAGCTGACCCAGCTACGGGGGGCCAGCCCTTCCCCCACCTTCCCTCCTCCCACCTCGCCTGGAACGTGGCTGTGACAGTTAGAGCTTCATCAGCCGCCTTTTAGCCATGAGCAACCCTGACGATGGGAACTCAGTGCTAAGAATGAAGAGCAGAGATGGAAGCCCAGGACACTGAGGGCAGGGTACAATGACCAGGCCTGCTTGGGACTGCCCACCTCCAGGCTTCTTCTGTTTACAAAACAATAAACCACTTTCTGTTTGAGTCCCAGTTATTTTGAGTCTCTGGGACAAGCAGCCAAATCAACTTCCAGCTCATGTACTTGGTTTTTATGGTCCTCTACCTTAATTCTCCTACTACCGCATGGGCAACTCTTCCTCCACCCATCCTTAGATGGAGTTTCTAGTTTCCAGCCCCATCTCTCTTCACCGCCGCCTCCACACTCTATGTGCTAAGTATCCTGAGCAAACTGCAGTTCTCTAAATGGGCTGTGTCCTCTCATTCTCTTTATTTCATTTTATTTAACTCCAAGTTCTCCTTCAATACAGAGTTTAACTGTCACCTCCTCCTGAAGTGTTCCACAATCCCTCAAATCCGAGTCAGACTGTGTCACAAACATCTGTCACTAAGTAACAGTAGATTGTCACTCCATAGGAATGTGAATTTCTTGAGGTTTCCATTTCGCTATTTTCATTGTGTATAACGCAATGGGATATAAAGATGAAGTAAAACATGGCCCTGTATTAAAAAAGTACCCAGCTACATGAATTTTCTGAGCGAATATTGAAGACAAGGGAAATGTGCTTTAAATAAAATGGGTGTTATGTTGAAATACTGTTTCCAATGTTTACAGTTCTGTCTGGCACTTACAACATACTGCTCTTATGTAACAGTTCTCCAGATACATGCCTCTTCTTTAAAGGTGAGGATGATAGGCCATATTTTCATATCCCCTATGGAGTCCGAGGTACAGTACCTCGTATTTAATTACACCGTTAGTAAATATATGCTGAATGACCAAAATGGTATTAGCTGTCACACATCTTTATATGGCATCTGTTATAATAGAATTTCATTGTCTTGAAATAGAAAATCACACTCACCTACGGTTTCAATAAGAATGATGTCATATCCCCCTCCTTCACACAACAGAATAGCTTCATTTGTGGTCCTCGTCACACCTCCTAAAGTCCCTCTAGTAGGAGACGGCCTGATGTATGCATTCATATCTCTTGATAACTCAGTCATTCGGGTTTTATCACCTAAGAGTGATCCTAAAACACATATTTACATTTTTTAATCGTGGAACACCTATAAGGTCCAGTTATCAATCAGCCAATGCCAGGGGAAGTGCCTAATGACATTTCTCCCAAAATCTCAAAATTATTTCATATAATTGAGCTTTAGTGCAACACAGCATATATGATGCCAAATTAATCTTTTTAACACTTCAAGGCCCTCAAAATTTATAACCGCTTTCCACTGACTAGAGGTTCAAATCTAGATTCTCCAGCCTCACACTAAAGGCCCAAGGAATGCAGACCCACCTATCCAATCCCAGCTTCCACTGGTCCCCAAATCAATCTTCCATTCCAGCCAAGATGGCTTCTTTACCATCCTCTTAATATTGTTGTCTTTATGGTTTTCAACTGGGGACAATTATGACCCCAGAGGAAATCTGGCAATGTGTGGAGATATCTTTACTTGTCACAACTGGGGGTAGGATGCTACTGGCATCTGGTGGGTAGAGGCTAAGGATACTGCTAAGCATCCTTCAAAATGTGTGCATACTCTCAGCTAAAGTTCTCAATGGGTGGTAATAGGAATTGCTGTCCACCTCTCTACTGACCTAAAGTCCCTAAAATATGATTATATCATCTCTGTATTTTAGCCTTAAACCCACAGTATGCAAACCAAACACTTCCACAAAGTGCCCTGTATTTCCTCCTCACAACACACATTACACTGTAAGGGCCTGTGTGTACATGTCTGTTTCTCACGTAAGATACAGAGCTCCAAAGGTCAAGAGGAATGTGTCTTATGCACCATCACATAACACAGTACCTTCCTGGTACAATGCCTTGCCTATAACAGACATTCAAATACCTGTTAAATGAATAACTGCAATGTGAGACGCTTGAATCATAAAGAGGGGTAAAAGAGGAAAAACTTTACTGAGTATTTATACCGCATGCTTTATGTTTTCCTTAGAAGATCCTTCTGGGAAACTATGTTTATTCATTGTATCTCTGATGAGCTGTGAGTTAAACTCTGAGTGACTGTGTGACCCCAAATCAGTAACTGCTGAGCATTGTACGTGACATACCATACTCAGTGCTGTAGGGGCAACAGCAGTCTATTACATGGTCCCTCTAAGAGCTCTCTGTTGAACCAAACACATAATATTAACAGGCGACAAATTATAAAGAGCAATAAAATTTTCTCTTAAGCTTAAGAGATGTTACAATAATATAAGAAAAAAGGCAATGAAAAGACTGACCCATCTTCTGAAGCGCGTAGGGGCTGACACTGCCAGGAGGAAACAACAAGAGGGAAGAGGGGGCCTAGCCGAAGGTGTGATAGAGACCTCCAATTTGCTTTTGATGACCTTCCACTTCTGGCACCTGTTTTCCTAGTTTTCTAAGTAGCCAGGCTACTCCTGGACCACCCACAAACTAAGAAGCCTAATGCCCCAAACTACCTCCCTCAATCTACCCCCTGCCCTCTAGAACCCCCTTCTTTTAGAGTGGCCAAACTCTGCTAGAGGTTAGAAGTCCCCTGATCATGCAAATTCCCACTAAATTGTAACAGAGAGCCCTACGAGCCCCTGCTCTGCAATTTAAGAAGAATCAGCAATACTCACCGCCACTAGTACAAGAAGAAGGGTCCACAGCTAGCACGGATAATTTGTGGCCTCTCTCAGTAAGCATTTTTCCAAAATATTCTATGAAGGTTGATTTTCCAGCACCAGGGGGCCCAGACAATCCTACAGTAGAGAGAATCCTTCTAATTTAAGAAATGAAATCAGCACTATGATAAGTTCTATCCAAATAGCAGATTACCTTCTCTGCTATTTAAATAATAAATAAATTTAAATAATAAATTATTTCTAATTTATTAAAACCTTCATTAATGTATTTCACTGTAACAAAACACATTTATCTAGTTCCTGACTCACAGGGACATAGGAAGAAAACAATCCTGAGATCCGCATGTTCACCAAATTTGCTTTATAAAATTACAAAACATGATTTGCCTTTTTACCATACTGTAGATCTTTTTGGACAGACTTAATTGTCTCTGTCGTTAATGTGCTGCATTTCCACATCTGTCTGCCTCTCATCGTGACCAGTAACGATTCCACCTGCCCCGTGCTGTACTTTATCTTCCCATTGGGAAAACAATGCACTACTCTAGAAATTCCCAGTGACTGAGAAAATAATTTTCTATTTATGAAAGATAGTTTGTTTCATCTCACCCATAACACAAAATGTATCAGATAAACTGGATCCTGAAAAAATTAATTTGTCTTAAGAGAGGCACAAAGCACCCCTGCTAGGAGAGTTCACAGAGCACGGCAGATAAGACCACACACACCAGAGCTGGGTGGCTAGGCCTGGTTCTAGCTCTGCCTCTTACGAGCTGTGTAATCTTGGTGAAGTTACTTCACCATTCTGTGTCTGGGTATGCTCTTCAATAAAATGCATATGATAGTACCTATCTCTTCGGGTTGTTGTTAAGAATTAGATGAGTTCATGTTTGCAATGTTTCGAACAGCACATGGCATAAAGTAAGAGATATGTGTTATGTTCACAAAGTATATAAAACTTAAGCATTTAATTGTGATCACATTCAAAAGTATGTATATGCTTGGCTCCTTTCTGCAGTTTTCAGGGCAGGTCTCTGTCTTAAACATCTGTATGGGTGCTGAATCTGTTACTTGTATTTATGATGGTGATAAAATAACCACCACAGACACACAGGTTTATCTGGGCTCATAAGACCAAGATAAAAGAACCGGAATAGCAATGAAAATTTGTGAGTTATTAGTTATGTGTGAGTTGCTGCTTAAGTCCAGATATTTCTGGGATGTTTTCTCTTCAAACATCTTTTGGGTGTATCGAGGAAACACTTTGTTATAACTGCAATTCCTCTTTCGGAGTCTGCTATTTTGTCCGTCTGTAATATGTAAAGATTAACACCCAACGTAGTACTGTCAAAATGAGTCCTTCAGTGATGGCAGAATAGGATGTGTGAACAATGTAGACTAGTATAAATGTTGGCTGGTGAACTTTTTGAAACTATCTTTAAAATTCATACCATTACCGTAAAAATTAGGAGGTTTTAATCCCATATCATCAGTAAACTGAGATATATGTCTAATGCAATGCCAGTCCATTTTTAAGTGTATTAAGTGCATTTATTCAACTTCTGCATTTTGTCCACCATTTCAAGTTCTTTTTAGTAGGAAAGTTGGTTGGAATCACCTACTCTGCCATCATGAAGAGCTCTCATTCCCACCCAAACACATCTACATTATTTTAAAATGCACAATTAAAAAAATATAACAAGCTTATTTGCAACTATGGAATCTGGTCAACTGTTCAAGAAATTGAGTGAACATCTAATATTTTAGACAGCAAGTGAATCTGGTCTCACTTTAAAATACATTTTGCTATTGAGTTGGCTATGCTTAGAGCCCAGCGACTCCCAGAAACTTTAACAAAAAGCACCCGAAAGAGTGAGACTTGCCCACAGAAACTAATGAAACACCTGAGAAGTAGAATTTTGAAATGTGGTAATAATTATAGTTGATATCAACACACACCCAAGGCATTCACTTTAGACTATCAAGTAAAAGGACTACCAAGAGGGAGGAACAAACCGGTTAAAACTTCTTCACATGCGTACTCTGTCCTGGGAGCCACAGCACGATTCTTGCCAAAATAGAAATCTTCTGAGATTCTCTTAAAATACAAAGCCTTGGTTCAAATGACCATGACAGTTTCCCAGCCCCCAACATAACAGTACTACTATTTGCAAAGAAAAGGCATTTAAAATCTAGCACAAAATTCTGAAGAGAAAAAAAAGAATTCCCATTAGATGGCAAACTATTTAGACCTATTTCAAAACAGACAAAATGTAGAAAAATATTTATTGAAAAGACCTAAAGGAAAAAAAAAAAGACTGACCCACTCGAAATGTTAGTGGTTTTCCTTTATTTATGTGTTCTTGTTCTCTGTGGTAGACTAATACTTTCTGAAGAAGCACCTGGGCTAGCTCTTTTTTCCTCTTGTGGGTTGATTCTATAAGAGTTATGGCCTCTGCTAAGCAGGTCCTGTGCCCTTGGATTAAACCAGTATAAAGTTTATCCACAAATCTTTGTTCTTTATCAGAAAGTTCTTCTGTGTGTTCCTTTAAAGTTGTTTGTACACATAATTTTCTCTTTAAACCATTTGACAGCAGCATCCATTTTGTACAATGGAGTCCAAGAGAATTAAATGGCTGAGCACAAGGGATTCCTGATCCGAGATGAGTACTTGAGTGAAAGATGAAGTGGGAACATCGAAAAGGTGTTCTTAAAAGGCCTTTTAGGAAATGCCGGTGAGGATGCTGTAGTAACACAGGAATATTCATTTTGTTTGTAACGGCAGAAAACACTGGGTGTTTTTTGGCTCAATGTGATTTGTGATTCCCTAGAAGAAAAAAAGCGTATTTTTGCCAGTTCAATATATAATTAAGATACTGAAGTTAGTAAAACTGCAAGCTTGGTGGTTTCTCTATATTCTAAAACACATACAATCAGGCTTCTTGGCGGTACAAATGGGTGAAAGTTTCTCACCAAACATGAGAGAGGATCCCCCAACCCTTACCTACAGTTAACAACCAGAGTAGCCCCAAATTCTGGAATTACTGTTCTACTGTGAAATACAATGTACACTACACTTTTCTTCTAAACAAAAAATAAATATACAAAAAATCCCCGTAGGGTAGAAATTCTATGCCGTGTTTATTTTCTTCTGTCTACAGACCTTACAACTTCCTCAGATCAAATATACCCTATTTTGAAACTCATTCAAAAGGTTAAAAAAAATCCCTCTGATGCTGGCCTTTTACTCTTTCTCTACCAAAAAATAAAAAAAAAAAAAAGTGATTAGTAGTGCAGGCACTTGAGGTCTAAGTTTAGATAAATGTCTGTATTCAATAGACTCACCCTGGAATACAGATAGATTCAAGCAACTGCCTAACATAAGCACACCATCATCACCACCACCACTGGGGCCTTCATGTGAAATGAACTGTGAGGCTTGTATGGTAACGAGATCAGTGCATCTCAAACCATGGCCGGAACTGCCTAACACTTACTAAAACTGCGTACTCCCAGCCCCGTGAATCAGAATCTCTGTAGAGAAATAGGCACACTGAAGTGTGAATCTATGGAATTAGAGGAGGATGCTTTACTCAGATTTACTGATAGTCTCCACTCCAAACTGTATTCGACAATGAACGCGGACACAGTCCATGGAGGGTCAAGAGAGTGCAGAGGTTAGGAGCCATGGCCACTGTGAGCGTCTGCCACTTAAGCTATCGTGATATTGACCGCTCTGTGCCTCAGCATCCCCTCGAGCTAGGAGAACAGGATGGCTGTGAGAATGAATTCAGTTAATTCATGTAATAACTTGGAACAGTGCCTGGCATAGAGCAAGAGCTCAATAGCATTAGCTTTTATTATTATTATACCAATTTATAAAACTTGAATAAAAGTTAGGTCACAGACCTGGCTTCCAGTGGCTAACTCCAATTTACATACAAATGATACATAAGGCCTACCAGATTTGAGTTTATGATTATTTGAAAATTTTGGTTTTCAACTACCTTGCAGCAGAATGAAATAAATTACTTTATTGCTCCAAAGTACCTCTCTAATGTATTTCGCGGCCAATCCGCAGGAAATCAATTTTACTAAATAACATTCTAATAGGAAAAAGAAGACATTTTAAGTTGTTTTTTTTTTATTGTCAGAACTGTAACTGCTCATCATTTTTCTATTTTGGGGGAAACAGGGGGACACTATGACTTGTTTGTACAAAATTAGTCTTATTCTAAAAGGACAGTTTAGGGGCGCCTGGGTGGCTTAGTCGGTTAAGCGTCCGACTTTCGCTTGGGTCATGATCTCGCGGTTCGTGGGTTCGAGCCCCGCGTCGGGCTCTGTGCTGACTGCCAGCTCAGAGCCTGGAGCCTGTTTCAGTCTGTGACTCCCTCTCTCTCTGACCCTCCCCTGCTCACGCTGTCTCTCTCTCTCTCTCTCCTAGAAATAAAAAAAAAAAAAAACATAAAAAAAAAAAAATAAAAGGACAGTTTATGGAAAACTACAAAAAAATGGTTCTAAAAAAACAATTTAAAACATCCACTACCCCCCTTCACACAAACATACAAAAAAGACATTTAAAACAAAAAAGTTCCGAGGGGGATCTCTTTTGGAAGCTCCCTGTAAGCACACTTCCCAACAACACCTCCGCCGTCAAAACAGCCTGGAAGTTCATCGGGAAGAACCATATTTTTATTCGACCACTGTTTTCTAAGTGTAAGCTACTCTTCAGGTCCCATGCTAGGGTTAAGAATGACAGCGATGATAATGTTACTGTTGGTGACGACAATGATATTTTACTGTATTCCAGTCATTGTACTCTGACCTGCTGTATTCGTTTCCCAGGGCCGCTGTAACGAAGTACCACAAATTGGGTGGCTCAGAACAACAGAAGAGTATTCTCTCACAGTTCCGGAGGCTGAAGTCGGAGATCAAAGTGTGAGCAGGCCTGCACTGCCCCTAAGGGAAGGCTGTTCCCTGCCCCTCCCAGCTCCTGGGGGCTCCTGGTATTCCTCGGCTCATGGATGCACAACTGGGATCTCTGTCCCTGGCTTCACAGTGATTTCTCTTCATGTCTCTCCTCTGTGTGGAGATTCATCTCTGAATTGGGCCCACTCAGATAATCCAAGATATCTCATCTCAAGATCCTTAACTTAATGTCATCTGCAAAACTCCTTTTTCCAAATAAAAGTCACATTCACAAATTCCACGGATTAGGACATGGCTATATTGTTTTGAAGGCCACCATTCAATCCATTACACCTTCTTAGGTAGACTGTCAGTCTCATTATCTTACCCTAAATGACATAATCTCAGCACTTCAAAGGCCCGCAGACTAAATAACATCATGCCAAAAAAACCAAAAAAAACAAAAAACAAACAAACAACCCCACGAAGTGCTGTGGGAACAGAGAAAATTATAGAAACTAACCCTCCTTGGGGAGTAGAAGGTTCGAGTCATTGATGGGTCAATGTCAGGGTTAAGTCTTAAAGGATTAAAACAACAACAACAACAAAAAAAAACCCTAGGAGGAGGCAGGCTTTCCAGGCTGAGGCTGAGGCTGGGGACTTAATGTACAGAGTCACAGATGGAACTTGGTCCCTTCCCTGCCACCTCAGAGAAGACTGAGCGAGTTAGTGAGGCAGAAGCCTGGTGTACATACGGAGCCAGTGATAAGAGATAAGCTGGACCAGGATGTAAACCGAGGCCATGAGACTAGATTTTGCCTTGTTGGCAGTGGAGAAACAACAGCGATCTCTACAAAGGTAAGTGACATAATCAGCTCTGGTGTTTAGGAGATAACATCGGAATGGTGGTAAGAAGAGTTATTAGACCCTGGTAACATAAAGCCCAGACCCAAAAGGGATGATGAGGACCTGGCCTTAGGCAAGGCACAGGGGGAAAGGCCAGTCAGACTTAAGACCGTGTTGTACACATTGGAATCCTCAAAGCTCACTATACAAGCTGGCACGTTGCAACTGTCAAAAAACAAACAAAAAAGGCTGCGGATCTGAATTGATTTCCCACCTGTCTGTCACTCAAGAGTTTATAATCCACTTTCAAATACTTCATTTCACTTTATTTTCCCAGACAATTCTATGATGACACTTATTATTATGTATTCTCATTTAACAGGGAAGGAAAACAAGAGTGAGTTAGGTACTAAATTAGTCATAGCCAATGGGAGGACCAGGATTCAAACTCAGGTCTTTTAACTTTCTGTGGTATTTTTCTCCTTCCTTCCTTCCTTCCTTCCTCCCTCCCTCCCTCCCTTCCTTTTTTGTAAATTTTAATGTTTGTTTATTTTTGAGAAAGAAAAACAGAGCACAAGTCGGAGAGGGGCAGAGAGAGAGGGGGACCCAGAATCCAAAGCAGGCTCCAGGCTCCAAGCCATCAGCACAGAGCCTGATGTCTATCTACCTTGTACTCATGAACCATGAGATCATGACCTGGGCCGAAGCTGGACTCTTAACCGACTGAGCTACCAAGATGGCCCTGTGGCATTTTTTCTTCATAATTAACAAATCTTACCATGACTACTTCTTGTTACTCCACAAAGCTATGCTCAAAAAAGAGCAAAGTAATATGTTGAGAGAGAGCAAAGGAAGATTATAAAGCACTCATTCAAGACACATTTGAGCATTTACCGTGTGTCATGCAATAGTCTAGCACTGGGGATACAATAATGATCAAAACAGAACAAAGTTCTTGCCCTCATAAAGCTAACATCCTAGTAAGAGAAGACACATAACAGACATATAAATAAGGAGGCCAGTGTGGCTTGATGTTAATAAGAGGAAATATAGGAGAGAAGGTCAAAGAGGGACAGCCAGCCATAGATAGGACTGGAAGAACAGAGTGAGAAGGGAAGCGATGGGACAATGGAGAACCTGATGTGACTTCTGTTCTAAAAGAATCTGATGGGGATGCAAGAACAGAAATGGGGAGACCAGCTAGAGATCAATGCAATGATCCCGATGAGAAATGATGAGAAGACAGGGATCAGGTGGAGATGCTGTTAAACCAGACTCTGAATGAATTCTAAAGGACCTGCTAATGAATGACATGCAGGATGGGAGAGGAAGAGAGCAGTCAAGGGTGAGGCACAGGTCTTACCCCGAGCCACAGCAAAGATGGAGTTGCTCTTTAATGAACTGGGAAGACTGCAGGGGGTCAGGTTTGCGTTCAGTCTCCGATACATTAAGTTTAAGATGCCTACTAAATATCCAGTGGGATCCTAAGGAGGCAGTTGTATTACTAGGCTCAGGAACAGGTCAGAGCTGAATTGTAAATTTGAGAATCATTAAGTGTTTAGGTGTGATTTAAATCCATGAGACCAAAGGGGATTACCAAAAGAGTGACTGGAGATAAAGAGGTGTTACACCGTTTTTCAAAGAATTTTATATACAAACACACACACAGAAATACCTATGTCAAAACGTTAACTTCGTCTATAAATGAGTGGTATTACAGTGCTTATATGTTGTTTTTTGGCTAATCATATTTTTCTGGTTTTTTAAAAAATGTTTTTTTTATTTCTGAGAGAGAGAGAGAGAGAGAGACAGCGTGAGCAGGGGAGGGTCAGAGTGAGAGAGGGAGATACAGCTTGAAACAGGCTCCAGGCTCTGAGCTAGCTGTCAACACAGAGCCTGATGTGGGTCTCAAACCCATGAACGATGAGATCATGACCTGAGCCGAAGTCAGACGCTTAACCGACTGAGTCACCCAGGTGCCCCATATTTTTCTGATTTTTTAAAAGAAGTGCATGTTACTGTTGTCATCAGAATAATGCTCCCCCCTCCCCTGCAAGAAATAGCCATGTCATAATCCCTGGCAACTGTGACTACATTACTTTACACTGCAAAGGAAATTAAAGTTGCAGATGAAATTAAGGTTGCTAATCAGCTGACATTACGATAAAATGATTACCCTGGATTATCCAGGTGGACCCAATATAATCATCAGTCCTTTAAAATGAAAGAGGGAGGTGGAAGAGCAAGCTGATGTCACGTGAGGAGGACTAAGCCCACCCTTGCTGAACCTCTAGGATGGAACAAAGATGCCTTGATTCTGGCCTCGTAAAACCCATGTCAGACTTCTGACCTACAGAACTCTAAGACGATCAGTTTGTGTTGTTTAAAGCTATTAAGTTTGTAGTTATTTGTTATAGTGGCAAAAGAAAACTAATACAGTTGCTATGGTAAAAAAAATTTTTTTTTTAAAGATAAAACACAGAATTTGTACTTTTAATAAGAAATGTCTAATAACTATTCAGGATTTAACTTTTACCTTTGTATCTGTAACTTGAAACTTGCTTCCTTCTGCACTGAGATTTCTTTATAATGTGAGAATCAAACTTGATAAGTCTTTAATTTTTTAAAAAATTTTTAATGTTTATTCATTTTTGAGAGAGCGAGAGAGAGAGCGTGAGAGCTGGGGAGGAGCAGAGAGACAGGGAGACAGAAATCAAAGCAGGCTCCAGGCTCGCAGCTGTCAGCACAGAGCCTGACGGGGGCTTGAACTTATGAACCATGAGATCATGACCTGAACTGAAGTCGGACGCTTAACTGACTGAGCCACCTAGGTGTCCCAATAAGTCTGTAATTTAAAAGTACTACAACCAACAGCATTACATTCAATGTATATTTATATGTCAATTTCAAAATTAAACATAAAATTAACATATATACTCAAAACCTAGTAAGAATTATGTATGAGGTGAAAAAAGTGATAATCATGTTTTAGCTATGCTTTTGTGCACAGAGATTCTATAAGAATTCTCATAGTAAGATACTAAGTTCAACATAATATTAAGATATGAAGTTTGACTCCGAAATAATGTGACACACGTGAGCTAGTAACCATTTTTGAGGATGGTGGCTTTAAAAAAAAACAAATCTATATGCTATAATAAAAATTAGGTGTTTGGAATGCTTATCTTCCACTTTTTTGCTCGACAAACTCCTACTCAGTTCAAATATCACCTCTTCTAGGACACATCTTCCCCCACACTTCCCAGGCAGTCACCTGTTCTATGTGCAGAGCCCCACAGCCTTTTATTCATCTTGTTTTCTAATTTATCTAGCTACAGATCTCTCCCCACCAATTCTCATCCCTCAGCCCAGCCGATGATCCTCCCAGAGACAATGTCTTCTTATTCTTTGTTTTCTCAGAATCCAGCACACTGCTAGGCATACAGTAATTTCTTTTTTTTTTTTTAAGGTTTTAAGGTTCATACTTCTGTTGATCTAATATACTAGAAAGGGAAGTTTGAGTACCTCCTTAACCTGTGTGATCTGAGAATCTTTACCAAAAACATTCTACCTTCTAAGTTCTTTGTTTTGAATCAAGGCACCTTTGACATCTAACTAAACTTTCAAAACAGAAAAACAAATATAAATTTGTAAGGAATCAAAACTCAGTAACAAGAGCTTTACTAGATGAAAATATGTTCACTTCTAATGATGCAAGCAAACAGTATTCCCTAACTAAATGAGATGAAGCTAAAAATTGTCTAATAAATAGTAATATAGGTTGCTCTGACATTTAGAATAGTTAATTCTTACAATAATTTAATCGAAGTCTTTCTCAGAAAATCTAGGCCAACTATCTGACAAGGTTATGGTTTATACTGCAGGGTTTATCACAGTGTGGGATTGTGAAGTTCTCTGTCCTTTTCTGCCAATACAAATCTTAACTGGTCTGTAAGTGAAAAGAAAGAATCAGGAAAAAGATGATATCACTTCCGCCATTCTTCTGCAAAAAACCAAAATGCTATCCAGATGTATATAATTCAAGATTTTTATACCTTCACATCTCTCCCTGGGGGCTGATTTTCTTGGTGCCCCCCAAACCTTCTGGACCATGTGAATGACAGAGCAGCAGCTGTTACCTTTCACTGAACATTTATCACATGAGACGTTTCTGTATACATTTCCTCAGCTAAGCCTCACAACAGCCGACAAGATTCTGTTTTACAGGTGAGGCTCAGTAAGGTTACACTGATTGACCAAGACCTCACAACTAGCAGCAGAACTTGGGAAAAACTATGGATTTAAAAAATCCAGATCTAGGGGGCACATGGGTGGCTTGGTTGGTTAAGTGTCCCACTCTGGATCTTGAATCAGAGGTCATGATCTCACAATTTGTGGGTTTGATCCCTGTGTCAGACTCTGTGCTAATGGCGATGGCACGGAGTTGGCTTGGGATTCTGTTTCTCCTTTCTGCTCCTCTCCCATTTGTGCGAGTGCTCTCTCTCTCTCTCTCTCTCTCTCAAGATAAATAAACTTAAAAAAATAATAATAACTAAAAAATCCAGATCCATATGAAGAGAGGTGGTGTCATGTCACATCAAGGGAACACCAAATAACCCTTTACACTTAAATACAGAATGATTATGGCAGACTGTTTATCTTCATTTTGGTTTTTTTTTCTTTTTTTCCTTAGGCCAAAATGAAAAGTTAGTTTACATTTTCTGGGCAAACTTTACCAGTAGGAGATCCCAATAGTATATTAGGTGATAGAATAAACCAAATTTGTACCATTTTTCAATGTTTTTCATTCCACAAAGAATTCACACCTGATAACTAAGTATATAACATACTTACACCCATTAATTTAACCAATTAGCCAGATTTTAAAGAAGTCCATAATTTCTTTTAAGGTGAATGTAACTCAGCCTTGTCTGAACAACACTCCACCCTTATAGCCTATAGAGTAGCAAAATTATGGAAGCAGGAAGAAAGATTTCCCATCCGCTCATATAACTAAGCATCTTCTCCTGCTATCTTAAGGAAAGAAATTTTAAAACCTGGCTAATAATCAAATCAAACTGTTTCAATGAATTTTCATGATTGCTGAGAATCGTTGGAGGTCGTACTACCAAAATACAAGAGAAATTTTGCATCATTTACAACATTCAATAAGATCTTTTAAAGCACTGCCATTCATAATAAACCAGAATGTTAATTTGTTAATATATAATGAAAAACACCAAGTGGGCAAAAATACTAAAATGAGTTGGTAAGTAAACCGCCTCCCAAGCAAAAGTTTCACATGGACAGCAGTATTTTAAGAATCACATTTGTTTTCCTCCAATATCTCTTATATCCACTCCCTCTTCCCCACCCTGACTCCCACATTATGATAATGGCTTCATTGATCCAGGGTCCATAGGAAGAAATACACAGTCAACAGATAGGAATATAGCTGAAACAAAACTTTTACAGAACACTTTTTTTACTGCAGTACATGGGATGCACTCTAATGTTATCTTTTCTATTTTTTTTTTAATTTTTTTTTAATGTTTTATTTCTAGGAGAGACGAGAGAGAGACAGCGTGAACGGGGGGGGGGGGGGCAGAGAGAGAGGGAGTCACAGACTGAAACAGGCTCCAGGCTCTGAGCTGGCAGTCAGCACAGAGCCCGACGCGGGGCTCGAACCCACGAACCGCGAGATCATGACCTAAGCGAAAGTCGGACGCTTAACCGACTAAGCCACCCAGGCGCCCCTCTATTTTTTTTTTTTTAATGTAGATTGCAACCTACTACAGGCACAACCTTAAGTCTGAAAAACCCTGATCTACTACAGCTACCTTTATGACCATATTACCCCTTATCATCATAAAATGTAAATCTATTTTACTCCTCTGCTTAGAATACTTAAAAAGTTCCCTCTGCCTTATCTGTAAAAGTGAATAAATAAATAAAATGAACAAAAAGTTTTTCTGTGATTCAGCCATTCATTTATTCAGCAACTATTTACTGAGAAGCTACTGTATGCCAGGCGCTGTGCTATACAGTGGTATATGGGGCCAACAGAGGTGCTGACGTCAAAGTTTACAATCCAGCTAACACAGTTATTACCTCAGTATTTCATACTCTATATGAGCGCTCTTATCTACCTCTCCAACTTAAATTCATTACCCTCCTTCACTTTTACCACATGGCTCTAACTACTCAAATCTGCACAGAGGTCCCAGAAAAACCACTCTCCTACATCTTGGCCATTGTCCATGATATTCCCTTGGACTGGAATCCCTTTCCTTTAATCATCTCACAAATTCCTCTTCAGGAATCAACCCAAGTGTCTCCTCTATCCACAGTTCTCTGCCCCTTCCCACGCCCTTTCCGTTGTCACTCCTGTCTCTCGTCATCATATGCAGGTTACATCCCTCAATTATAATGCTGGTCACATTGTTTTAAGTAGTCTTGTCTAGACTATGAGTTACCTTTGTACCCACAGCATATGCCCACAGAATAAATGAACGTGTACTATGAGTTTGTACGGGTCTATAACTCCATTATATTGATTAATCCATGTTTGAAAACATACATTTTTCTAGATTTTACAGTAAATATGTATTTATTTAAGGACTTTCTTTTTAAAGTCTTATTTCAATATATGGATATTTTCCTTCATTAAAAATCCGCTCAGCAGCAGCCAGTCTGACTTGGGATATTTGTCTTGTAACTGATCCAATGAATATTCTCAATTTCAATAACTACTCTGGCAAGAAAAAGCATATAGGATTTCCAAAATCAATACATTAGGTCAGTGTCTGCAGCACAGCACAGTTCATACAGGCAGTGCAGTGTTACACAACGTGTGTCCATTTCTCAATGCGGATCATTTTCAATTAGAAGGTAAACTGTCAGGTGCCGTTAATCTGTTTACCATCGCCCACCATCCCCCACAGAAGGTTTTACATTCTCCTTTTCAAATAGTCTCAGGAAGTTTTGGTAGAGCAGAATGACTTTTTAAACAAGCACCTTTTAAATAGGTCATTGTTAGAGAAGAGTAAAACCAAACACATACGGAACTCATGCAGGAAATACTCTAAAGTTCTCTCTCCACTTTACCTTTTATCACATTTCCAGGGAAGACTCAGAGTTCCCAATTTCCACTTTTAGGTTTCAATCTGTTTGGGAAATCTCTTCTTTTTCTAAATTTCATCACCATTAAACGTCTTACTTCACTCCCATTGCTACCACCCAAGTTCAAATCCAAACTGGTCTTAGGGAGCCCTACGTATGATCTATGTATGAGTGACCCACATGTCATCACACATGACTATATGAGGCAACAGTCAGCTAAGGGGCAAATGTTTCAAGCACTCGCCAGTCCTTCCTATGCCAAATATAGGTTTTCTTTAGTCTTCAAATATCTCAAGATGATACTTACATTTCTTATGATTATGTAACTTTTTGCATCTGTTTTGCTCTAACAGAATAGAGCCCTAAAAATAACTGAATTGTTCCCTTTTTGGAATTCTTATTACCTTGAACACAAAACAATATTGTTGACTAACAAAAGAATATTTGTGGGGAGCCTGAGTAGCTCGGTCCGTTAAGAATCCGACTCCTGATTTTGGCTCAGGTCATGATCTCATGCTTCTTGAGGTTAAGACCCAGTCAGGCTCTCCACTGACCAAGAAGAACCTGCTTGGGATATTCTCTCTCCCTCTCTCTCTCTGTCCCTCCCCCACTCTCTAATAAACTTTAAAAAAAATAAGAAATTCTTTGTAGACATTGCAGATGACCCAAAAATGATTTAAAATCTTCACAGGCCTCCGGGAAAGTTGATTTTCTACCAACTTGGAAAAGCTGTAATAATCTATTTGTTTTTCTATGTATATGTACTAGGGCACAACTCTTAAGATAATAAAAAATTTTATCATGCCATTTTTGCTTAGGTGGTCTTTCATTTGCTAATGACAAATATGAATTATTTGAACACATACGTCTCCTGGAAGGGACTTAGACCCTGTCTTTCCAGAGTATTTGACAAAGTCTGGATACTCTGTGACTTTCAGTATGAACCCTACTATATATCCTGGATTATATTCCATAGAAGAGTTTTAATTTCACTCTTTGGTAGTAGCTACACTGGACTATCGTGCCTTTCTCCGATCCATCCTCTGGTGGACCATTCACCAAGTCTGGCATCGGCAAGGGACCAGCAACCTCACCAAAACCTCCTTAGTGTGGCACAATAGTAAGCTCACAAACGTGCCTAAAATGTCAATTTTAAAACACTGCTTCCAAAACGACCCTTCCCTTTGAACCCATCCTACCGACGAAGGCCGGTCAGCACATATCCCGCATTCCCATTATCACCCAATTCAATAATATTCCTTTTCCTTCCCCCACCCCAAATCCTCCAGGGGGCGCCCCTGACGCCGGGGTGTGCCCCCACCCGCAGCCCGAGGACAGAGCCCACCTCCGGCTCCAGAAGCGGAGCGCAACGCCCGCCCCACACTCACCCTCCCGAAGTCACGGAAGTGCAGCCCTGACCCGCCCCTTCCGCCGGGCAGGGTTCGCCCCGCCCCGCGCTGGCCGCCGCGCGCAGGCGCAGGACCCACTGCCGGACGTGGAGCCCAGAGGGCTGCCGGGTCGGACTGCGGGGCGGGGCGGGGCAAGGGTCCCGGCGGACGTGGCCGCGGAATTCCAGCGTGTGTATGGGAAGCTTGTGCGTTAAGGCCTGGGGGCCTGTGTCGGCGTGGGGAGGTCTGCTGGGCACCGGGAAACTATCGGGAAGTGAAGCAGGATGGGTGGCTTACGGCTCTCGAGGAGCTCTTTTTCAGGTCCTTATCGGATCGTTCGCTTCCAAAGCTGGAGGGTAACATTTCATACCCTCCCAGCCTTGGCGCTTTGAATAGTCCTGGAGCCAGGGTCCAGTCCCGGGCGCCCGCGGCGTGCGACTGCACGCGAGCGCAGACCCCTTTCTTCCTCTCCAGAAACTTCAAATGTGGGGTACAGGGCGAGACGTGGGCCGTTTGACAAACTGGTGACATCAAGAAGACTCCAGACTCCGCAAAGCAGTTTCCAGCCTATTGGAATAAACGTTTAATCGAAATATAACTCAAGTGTTTAAGCCATGGCGTAGTTTTTTCTCTTAGAAGTTATCAATTCGGGGGCGCCTGGGTGGCTTGGTTAAGCGTCCGGCTTTTCGCTTAGGTCATGATCTCGCGGTTCGTGGGTTCGAGCCCCGCGTCGGGCTCTGTGCTGACTGCCAGCTCAGAACCTGGAGCCTGTTTCAGTCTGTGACTCCCTCTCTCTCTGACCCTCCCCTGCTCATGCTGCCTCTCTCTCTCTCTCTCCCCCTCTCCCTCTCTCTCTCTCTCTCTCTCCTAGAAATAAATAAAAATATTTAAAAAAAAAAAAAAGAAGTTACCAGTTCGTATTGATTAACATTGTGACGTGTACTAAAAGTAAGGACTCCTGCTTATTGCCCTTGGAAAGTCACCGACGGGGAAAAGCCTCCCGGCTGAAATGGAGATGGAAATGAACATGCTTAATATTTGTTTGCTACCTCACTGTGGGGCCGGAATGGTAACTAAGTTTTTGAAAACCTGTTGGATTCTGTAATAACTAGTAAATCCTGAGTTTTACCGGCGTTCTGGGATTTTTAGGGAAAACGAGTCTCCCAAATGTATGCTGTAATGTAAAGAGAGCATCAATAGGCAATAAATAGCAAGGTTCAAATTATGGCAAACAGAAATGGTCATAACTGAGGGCTATTTATAATTAGTATCTGGAGCCAAGACCCCAGTCTCCCCATATGATATGCATAATTGAATGCATTTGTGAGAGGTTAGGACTTTCTCAAATACTTGATATGCATTCCTTTTTGTTGAACATAGAACAATAAAAAAAAAAGAATTGGTTTTCCTTAGTGTCTTCATTATTATTCAGACTAAAAGACCACCACTTTTACCCCAGAGTAATTGTAATTGACCTAAGTATAGTCAATTACAGAAAAAAACCTGAGTCTGCATGAAGTAGAGGGCCTTGTGGCAAACATGGAAGCAAGCAGTCAGATATGGCTTCACATCTCAGCTCCTGAACACACCGAATACTATAAGGATAAAACTTGGTAGAGGTTACTTCATTTAAACTTTAAGTTTGGGGTAACTCATCTGTACAATTTTTTTGATAAGTGTTAAATTTAATGAAAGCTCTTTGCACTATCTAAGGAAATGAGGACTCTTAAAAATGATTTTTAATCCTTACCTGGTTGTTATTCTACAGACTTGAACACTTTAGTTCATTTCTTTTTTTTTCTTTTCCTTTTCCTTTCCTTTCCTTTTGTTATCCCGATATTTCCTAAATTGTTTTATGCACATTAGTCCTTTGCGAAATGTTAATAGATGCTTTATGGAAAAAAATTTCTAGCCTCAGTACTGGGAAAAACTTACAAACCTGTTGCTGTGAGGTTATTTAAATCCCTGTAGCATTCTTACGAAAAGTTTTTATCCAGAATCTGTGAGGAACACTCAGATAAATTCAGTGTGATATATTTGGACTTTTCAGTAACGTCAAACTTCTCTATATCAAATATAGGTTTGATATTTTTTTAAATTAAGTTGGTGGGGGCGCTGGGTGGCTCAGTCAGTTGAGCATCCAACTTCGGCTTAGACTTCAGCTCGGGTCATGATCTCACCGTTTGGTTCATGAGTTCGAGCTCTGTGTGGGGCTAACTGCTGTAATTGCAGACCCCACTTGGGATCCTCTGTCCTCTCTCTTTCTGCCTCTCCCTCACTTGCTAGCACGTGCTCTTTCTCTCTCGCTCTCAAAAAAAAATAAAAACATTAAAAAATATTAAAAGGGAAGGAATTGTAGCTAGCAGTTACTAGCTTTTACTTTTTTTTACTAGCAGTTTTTTAAAAAATATGCTGGTAATGCTTATTTATAGGAAAATACAGAATTCATTTATATACTAGTTTTCTTACAATCTGACCTTAAGAAATGGTGTGGCATGTCTTAGAACTATAGGAAATCACTTGAGAAATGACTCCATTCTCAAAGGCATGATATTGCATCCACCGAGGCCTGTTTACCAGAGTAATGTTCATGTATATCATCCTAAGATCCCTGCTCTATGCTGTGTATATTGCATTAGAATTTTAACAATTCTATTCATTCTATTGATGAATTCTTAAAATCTGTCAATAGTTTTAAAATGTTCTCTCATTCCTACAAATATTTCTGTACTGCTATGTGCCCATGCACTCCACTAGGTTCTAGAGATAAAGCTGCTATCAGTAGTGTACAGATAAAGCTCCTACCCACACACAGCTTGCTTTTGCGGAGCAAGAAGAACACAGAGAGAATGAACATTGGGTTTGAGGTTAGTGCTGAGAAGAACTACCGTGACTTCCAGTGCTTTGACAGAACGTCAGATGGGAGGCCTTCTATCCAAGTGTCTACGATTTCATATTGTTGGAGCATTTGCTGTATCCCTGGGGCTTGTAGCTTTCTAGAAGTTTACTGCGGCCAAACCAAGAAAGAAGGCATATGCAGATTTCTACAAAAATTAATGGTTACAAGAAAGATTTTGAGGAGAGGAGGAGGGCTGGTGTCTTTCAGAGCGCAAAGAGATTTTGGAATGTAAAGAATTCCTTTGGGTTGAGTTCCATGGAAGTTTGCCACTGACCTGTGTTCCTGAACTATGAAACATGAATATTCGGTTGTGGAATATTTATCTTAATAAATAAACAACTAGCAAATACTGTGGACAGCAAAAACAAAAAAAAACAAACAAACAAAAAACAAGCAAATGTGTATCAAATGATAAGGGCTATATAGAATAATAAACTAGGGTCAGAGATTTGAGGATACCAGGTAAGGGTGGGGCAAATACTACCTTATACAGGGTGAACAAAGACGACCTCACTGAGAAGATGACATTGGAGCAGAGACGTGAAGGAAGTGAAGAAAGTGAAGGAGTGGGCTTTGGAGAGCTAAGGAAAGTGGGGATTGAGAAAGGGCAGTGGGCTTAGCATGTTTTAAGAATAGAAAAGAGACCAGAGTGAATGAATGATGAAAAACAAGAGGGGGAGTTGCAGGAGATGAGGTGGGAGAGGTAGCCAAGGCCAGATTATGTATTATGCTTTCAGAGGTGTTTTAGCTACCTTTTTAGAGAGAGTTACCCCGGAAGCACTTGCTGTACTACTAGAACATAGTATCCGCTAACTGCCATTGTATTTGTTTTCTACTCTGTGATAAGAAATTACCACAAACTTAGTGGTTTTAAAAAGTCAGATTTATTATCCTACAGTTCTGTAAATTTGAAATCCAGTACAGGTCTTTCCTGGATAGAATCCTCTCTAAGGAAAGATCTGTTGCTTTGCCTTTTCCTGATTCTAGAGGCTGCTTACATTCTTTGCCTTGTGGACTCTTTCTGTCTTCAGTCATTAACAATGGTCAAAGATTCTCCACTCTTAAGGATTCTTGTGATTAAATTGGACCCACCCAGGTAATCCAGGGTAATCTCTCCATCTTGAAGGTTCTTAACCTTAATCACATCTGCAAAATCCTTTTATCCTCATAACATTCACATATCCTGGTAATCTGAGTGTGAACATTTATGGGAAAGGCATTCTTCCTACCACAGTCCATCCTCTGATCCCCAAAGATTCAAATCTGTTCACCTGCAAAATCTATTCACCTCCTCCCTAAGCACCCCCACATTCTCAACACATCACAGCATTTCATCTAAATTTCAAAAATCCCAAACCACATCTAAATTATGTACAGGTGAGACTCTGAGTATAATCCCATCCTGGACAAAATCCCTTTCCTTCTATAGACCTGGGAAACTAGAAAACAAGATATCTGCTCCTACAATGCAATGGAAGAGGAGAAACAGGAGAGCAGTTGCAGCCATTCTCATTCAAAAAGGGAGAAAATTGTAGGATGAAAGTAGTCACCAGTCCCAAATAATTTCAAAGGCCAATCAGGCAGTCTCCATTAAGTTTCAAGCCAAGGACTAAACTGTGGTTCTTGCTTGGTTCTGCTCTCTGGGCTCACAGCTCTACACTCTGAGCACTGGGAATTAGAGTATGCACATCTTTGATGGGCTATTTTTCTGCCCCTCACAAGCATCATTATCATTAGATTTAGTATTGTTTTTTAACTAATCTTCATTTAGTAGTGGTTCTTTAGCTCTTAAGTTTCTCCATTAGCCACAGTCAAGAGGTTAATTACTGTTACACAAATACACAGTCAGTACTTGAGGACTTCACCATTTTAAGGAACTTTAATGTACATCATTCCATGGTAAATGCAAATATACCATCTAATTTCTCTTAGATGGAAAAGAGTGCACTCCCATTTTTATATACAGATCATATTTTCTTTATAGGCAGTTAATTTATTCTAAAACTACTGATTGCTAAAAAAGACTAAAATAAAAATAAAATTATTGATTTCTTTCAGGCCCAAGAGTTCCTATATTATGCTTCATTTTACGGGATAGGCAAAGTTTTACAACTTCTAAGGTCATCATTCTTGCCCTTTAAGGACACTGGAAACTCTGCCTCCCAGCAGGTGGCAGCAAATCAATATTCGATAAGGTGCAGTAAAATTATGATCTTCTTGTCCTAGTAAATGTTCTGGGTGGTGCAGACTGTGGCCTCTCCTAGATCGAAGAGCAAAAAGACTATTGTCACCAGATGGTAGGAATTTATATCAATTTATCAACTACTTGGGAGAGGGTATTTCATTTATTTGACTAAATTTTATTATATCATTATATCAATGGTGTTCTTCACTGTTTGTCTCTCACAAAAGTCCATTTGTAAGCAATTTTGCTTGAATACCAGTAATGCTCATATATCATCTCCATAGCTAAATACCTCTCCATACCCTTTATGTGGCTAACAACCATCAACACAACACAGCATTTCAAAAGGTATGAAATACAGATAAAGTATTCTTAGGGGACACATGTATACCTTTTTTATTACTTTATTAAAAAAAGAATAGTTAATGAATGATCTAAGTCAAGGTCAGTGAAATAGTCCACGGGCCAAATTTGGGGCAGAGCCTGCTTTTGTATACCCTGCAAAGCTCTTAACAAAACTAATTTAAAAACAGAGACAAATCACCAGTATCTGAAATGAAAGATCACTAAAGATCCACAGACATTAAAACACTGGTTCTCAACTGGAAGTGTTTTGTCCCCTAGAGCCCGTTTTGGTTATCACACTGAGGGAGGCTGCTACCAGCAGGCAGTGTGTAGAAGCCGGGGTGCTGCTATGCACAGAAGAGGTCCCCACCGCAATGTTCTGGCCCCAAATGGCAATAGTAATGAGGCTGGAAAATTCTAATTAAAACCACAAAAGGAGAATGTTACAAATTTAGGTTAATAAAATTTGACAACTTAGAAGAAATTAATTCTTATAAAAAAAAAACTTAACCAAAACTGACTAAAGAAGAAGTAGAAAAATCTTAGTAGTTGTACATCTATTGCAGAACTTGAATTCATAATTAAAGAACACTGTGCAAAGAAAACTCCAGGCCCAGATGATTTCACTGGTGAATTCTATCAACACTGAAAGAATATAAACTGTCAATGTTATATAAAGTCTTTGAGAAAAGAGGGGAGGAGAGAATATTATCCCACTAATTTTATAATGACAGCATAACCATGATAGAAATGTCTGACAAAGACATTAGAAGAAAAAGATCACAGACCAATGTCACTCATAAATATAAATGCAAAAATCCTACATAAAATACTAGCAGACTGAACACAGCAATAAAGGATGAAATATAATGGCCAATTGAGGTTTTTCCTAAACTGCAAGGTTTGCTCAACATTTAATAAACAATGTAGCTTACCATTATTAATAAAAAAGAAAAAAAATATGTTCATTTCAATAAATGCAGAAAAAGCATTTGACACAATTTATTGTCAATTTATGCTGAAAACATTCACAAAACTAGACAGAGAACTGACTTAATTTTATAAAGAGCACCTATGAAAGACCTGTAGCTACTATCATGCTCAGTGGTGAAATATTCAATCCTAGGATTGGGTAAAAGGTGAGAATGTCTGCTGTCACCACTTCTATTCAACATTGTGTCAGAGTTCTTAGATACTGCAATAGGCAAAAATAAATTAAAATTATAAAACATGGAAAGATTAGAAAGGAAGAATAAAACTGCGTATTCACAGGGGCCTGCATAGAAAATTATTTTTTCTTATTTTTTCTTTTTTTTTTTTAAATTTATTTCTAGGAGAGAGAGAGACAGCGTGAGCAGGGGAGGGTCAGAGAGAGAGGGAGTCACAGAATCCGAAACAGGCTCCAGGCTCCGAGCTGGCAGTCAGCACAGAGCCTGACGCGGGGCACGAACCCACGAACCGAGAGATCATGACCCAAGCGAAAGTCGGACGCTCAACCGACTAAGCCACCCAGGCGCCCCAAAAATTATTTTTTCTAATGTATATTTATTTTTGAGAGAGAGAGACAGAGCACAAGCAGGGTAGGGGCAGAGAGAGAGGAAGACACAGAATCCAAAGCAGGCTCCAGGCTCTGAGCTGTAAGCAGAGCCTGAGACAGGTCTCAAACTAACAAACCAGGAGATCATGACCTGAGCCAAAGTCAGACACTTAACTGACTAAGCCATCCAGGTGCCCCAAAAATTATTTTTAAAAACTACTATTTACTTTTCAATAGATTAATAATTGTCCATGTAGAAAATCTTGGAAATCTACTGGAATGAATTATTGAAATTAGTGAGCACAGGATAACAGATCAGTATATAAGAATCAGTATTTCTACATATTAGCAAGCAGCAATTAGAAATTGAATTTTTGAATATGATATGTTGGGGCTCCTGGGTGGCTCAGTAGGTCAAGTGTCCGACTCTTGATTTCAGCTCAGGTCATGATTTCACTGTTTGTGAGTTCAAGCCCCGCATCGGGATCTGTGCTCGCAATGCAGACCCTGCTTGAGATCCTCTTTCCCTCTCTCTCTGCCCCTCCCTGTTGTCCCTCTCACTTTATCTCTCAAAATAAATAAACTTTAAAATCTATTTAAAATTTTTTAAAATGAATATAACATTTAAAATAGCATTATAAATACCTAGGAATAAATTTAATGAAAGATATGCAAAAACTATACTACTATCAAACATTGCCTAAATGAAAGACCTACATAAATGGATATGTGTGTGTGTAGATAGATAGATAGGTAGATAGATAGGTAGATAGATAGATAGATAGATAGATAGATAGATAGATAAACAGACCTATCGCCTATACATATCTCCTATCTGTGCACCTAGAACAAATACCAAGAAAGACGATATTCTGGGCTCTAAAGCAGCCTCAATTAATATGTAAGGATTGAAATGCTGCAAAGTATGTTCTCTGACCACAATAAAATTAAAATAGAAGTCAGTAAGAAATTTCTGGAAAATCCCCAAATCTCAGTAATCAAAGGCATAGATTTTCCAAACTGATAGCCACAGAAGTTCAGGTTGACACTAAAGACGTTTCTCTTCTCTCCAGAGCCAACTGAATCATGTAGGAATTGACTGTGGACGTATCAGTACCACATGCTAACCAACTGGGCTAACCTGGCAGTGCCCTGAGATTGGGGTATGCTGTGAGCAACTGCAGACGGCTGTTATATACTTGAGTATTGCACTGAAACAGAGTTACAGCATATTTAAAATTCATGAAATCATTCCCATTTCTTGCTTTCTTTCCCTCACAGTCTGAAAATACTGATGAAAAATCTGGGAACAAGACTGTGGGTGTAGTTGACAAAACAGAAAATCTGTTCCTGGACAGCTTTTGATGAATTTAATAAGTAGAAAGATAATGAACATAGACTGCATTTGCATAATGGCATAACGAAAATTCTTTGAACCATGCTAACTCTCTGGGGAAACTACACTTTGGAAACTGAATGTAGCATTCTGGTCCTGGAAAGATTACCCACTCTAATGATGTGCATGGTTCTAAAAGAGGGGGGGGGGGGTAGGGCATGGTAAATACCCACATGCTTTATTCTCACTGATCTTAAATATCTTTTCATCCAATTTTTCTAATGAAATAATTACAATTCATTTTCAAATAGAAAAATTTCCAGCCTCCAGACCCATCCTAAGTGTATATCTTTCAGGGATTAAACATTTCTGGGGCACCTGGGTAGCTCAGTTGGTTAGGCATCTGGCACTTGCTTTCAGCTCAAGTCATGATCTCGTGGTTTGTGGGATCAACCTACATCAGGCTCCACGGGGAGCCTACTTGGGATTCTCTCTCTCTCTCCGTCCCTACCCAGTTCGTGCTTTCTCTCTCAAAATAAACATTTTTAAAAATTAAAAAATAACTTTAAAAGGATATAGGACTGTAAATTATGTTTAATATTAAAAGGTTTTTTTCTACCCTTGAAAAGAATTTTAAGTTACCTCCCCCCAATAATTACTTATTTTGACTGTCAATTATGCTTAATTTAACCATATAATTTTCAAATTTCACTTTGTAAGAAAAATTTAGAGACCTTTCTTACCAGAAGTTCCTTCCTTTTTTCTGAAAAGGCTTTTTTTGTTTAAATGTTCTTTCAATATCTACCTTTTGCAGTTTTTAACTTGATGCTACTTCTGATCATTCTGAAAATAGTTCTACCATTTTAGCATAATCCTCTAAAATCTCCGTGGAAATCTTCTTCTCTGGTGCTCTTTCTATTCTGGATTTGAACATAAAGAAAAAAACCGAATGTGATGATTTGTTAGTAGCCGATCCTAACTGATATTATTGAGCTGTTTGATGGCCACGGTGCTATTGTCATATTAGTAATTGTTCCTCTCAACATTTCTGCGAGATAGATGCTACTCGTATCCCTATATTTATGAAGAATGGAGACTCAAGGAAGTTAACCATTATCATATGATAATAAGTGGGAAAGCCAGGGTTTGAGCTCTTGTGATCGACTGCAGTGTCCTCATAATTAATCACTGGTGTGTACTAGCTCTCATTTTTCTGTGCATTAACTAAAGTAATAGGATCATTTCAGATCCCCCAACTTATTACAACTCTCCAATTCCAGTGTCATGTCTGTATAAAATGTGTACCCTGTCTTATGCGGCACGTTTTCCAATGTGATACACAGATTCGCCACATGATGGTGCCAATGAAGTGAGAAGCCCCTATGCCGCTAGTATTTGACATTAGGCTCAGACCTAAATATAAAAGTCAACAGAAGATAATTAAAGGTGTTAAAAAATAAGATTGTTTTTTTAAAAAGGTGACCACAAGAATTACAGTCTGGAATGTCTTTTTAAAACACAAGGAGTGAAAAGAACATAACTATAAAAAGGGTAAGAGAACTGACTCATAAAAGTTAAAAATAAAAAGATAAAAGATGAGCCTTTGTATTCATAAAGAAGTATGTGGGACAGATGTCAGAGACTTCCCACAGGAAGGAAAACACCAAAGGAAATGAATTAAATGAGAGCAGGTGACTTACAAAAAAAAAAGAAGAAAAGAAAAGAAGAGAAGAGAAGAGAAGAGAAGAGAAGAGAAGAGAAGAGAAGAGAAGAGACCAGCTGAATAGTGATGTAACTCCAGGATCAAATGAATAAGTGTTCCAGTAAGATTCCACGGTAAGCACAAACACATTAGCAAAAGCCAGTGAGTAAAGAGTTTAGAGGCCTTTTAATAGACACCAATATTTTTTTCTAACCGAGATAAGTGTTACTATTTTTTCCTCTGCAATATCAAAGATATAACTTACTGTGGAAGGAAGAAGCACTGTTTTTCAGAAATTTATTGACGCCAATCTGTATACATTCTGCTAATTACAGCTATTTCAGTGACTCAAAATGTGGTCCCTGCACAATGAGCATCACCTAAAATTGTTACAGATGCAAGTTCGTCAGTCCCACCCCAGACTTACTGAATCAGAAATTCTGGGCATGGGGCCCTTCAGGTTCTTCTAATGCATCTTAAAGATGGAGTCCAACAGTGTTAGTTAAGAAAAACAGAGAAAAAAGGAAAAGAAATACATCTAAACATTATTAATACAAAGATATTGAAAATTATAATATTAAAGGGATATGAAGTAAATAATGGAATGTTATCAAGGCATTTAAACAATTGTGATGGACAGTTTTTAATAATGAAAAGTATGCATGATTTAATAGTGGAAAATTCAGAATACAAAATTGATTTCAATCATGTAAAAACAGTTCTGGAAAAATAGAAGGAAACAAGCAAGACTCCTTAACAGTGGTTGCCTTGGAGTGATGGAATTAGATGAACCTTCTTTTTTGGCTTCTTTGTATTGCAGACGCTCTTTTTAAAATTTCTATGAGGAGACATTTTGCAAAAAAAAAACCCCAAAAGCCAAAAACCAAAAACCAGAAAAACTTATAATGATTTAAAAAAAAAAAAGTAAAAAGAGAGAAAGAGACTTTCCAAAGTCCAAATACTACATACAAACTATATTCTTGCCCATTTTTCCATATATATATATATATGAACAAAATTGACACAGTAATAGTCCAAAGCAGTAAGAAGCAGCACAGCTGTGATGTTACTTACTGGAGAGACAAGGCACAGAAACACCATGGAGTTGATGTATTCAGTGTTGAAAGTGGTACAGGAGGTTACATTTGAGAGTGTGAGAAAATAATCGGTTTACATACACTAACCACATGCTTTACTCTTTCAAGTATCATTAGTTAGTGAAAATATTAAGCATGCTAAAGTAACGTAAAGGAAAATGTCTTCAAATTTAAAGAGAGTAGGCTTAAATGTTACCCCTAAGAAAGATTCCTATTTTATGCCTACATCATTTGAATGAATGGCTGAATAAATCAAGTAGGGAGAAAATGTCTCTCATATCACTGTAAGTTAAAAGATTAATACCTAACTATGTTTATGTATATCTTGAATGTTAGACCCTACGTATGATTCTTTTTTTTTTTTTTTTGCCTAGCATTTGCAAAATATATAAAATTGAGGTGCATGGGTGGCTCAGTAGGTGGAGCGAACAATTTAATTGCAGCTCAGGTCATGATCTTATAGTTTGTAAGTTTGAGCCCCACATCAGGCTCTGTGCTGACAGCTCAGAGCCTGGAGCCTGCTTCAGATTCTGGGTCTCCCTCTCTCTCTGCCCCTTCCCTGCTTCACTCTGTCTCTCTCTCCCTCTCTCTCAAAAATGAACATTAAAATTTTTTAAATATATAAAATTGATAAATATATCAGGCCACAAAATCTTATTAATATTTTTAAACCTCAGCAAATTTTTAAAAAATCTAAAGTTAAACAGGCCACACTCTCTAAAAAGAATAAAATACAATCAAAATCCATAATAAATGATCAAACAAAAGGGAAAAAGGAAATCAAAACTACAATCCTTCAGAAAAAGAGCATATGAAAGAATAGAACTAATGGAATACGTCCAAAGTTGAACTCAAAAACAAATTTATAATTTAAGTCTTTTCATTACTTGAAAATGAAAACCTAAAAATGAATGAAGTATTCAACTCAATAAGTCAGAAAGAATGCTTTAAAAATCATAAGAAACAAATAAAGATAAAAGCAGAAATCAAAGAACTATGAAATAAAAACTATTAGAGTTATACATGGATCAAGAGTTATGTCTGGGGCGCCTGGGTGGCTTAGTCGGTTAAGCGTCCGACTTTCGCTTAGGTCAAGACCTCACGGTTCGTGGGTTCGAGCCCCGCGTCGGGCTCTGTGCTGACTGCCAGCTTAGAGCCTGGAGCCTGTTTCAGTCTGTGCCTCCCACTCTCTCTGATCCTCCCCTGCTCACGCTGTCTCTATCTCTCTCTCCTAGAAATAAATAAAACATTAAAAAAAAAAAAAAGAGTTATGTCATTGGAAGATAAGTACTACAAAAATGCCCCGGGATTTCTAATTAACACACACACACACACTACATTAAATATGAGAATTGGGGTAGTAACACAGTTGAATATAATTTTTTAAATTATAAAATAAGACCTACCTTTTCAATCATATGGCATGCTACATTATTCAGGCCAACTCTCTCAGCTGGATGGAAGAACAACTTAAAGTAACGAATAGCACAAAAAGCAAGTTTTTAAAAGCAACAAAGATCTGATGAGACAGTAAGGAATTTCCAGGCTAAAATCTAAATAGAGAGGGAATCCTAGAGATGTTAGCAGAGCACTGCAGTTGCTTTTGCACTAAGAGCATTTGCAAAACTAGGCAAACTTTCACTTTAGGTGGACTTGCAGAGTGTGGACAAGAGAAATTAAAGCCCAGGGTTTCCCCAAGGAGAAGATCTAAAAGGAAACTCTTTCTGAATAAAGACAAGATGCTCAAGGGATATTCCCTCAGTCTAAGGATGAGCCAAAAGTTAACCACCCCATTTCTGCAAGGAAGGTTTCCTTAGCTCAAAGCAGAGCAGGGATGGGAAATAAAAGCCATCCCTGAGAAAGTTTTAACCAGATGAATGCTTCAGGAGCTGCATACCATATTTACATCATCAAGGTGGTTCCAAACCCCTTAAGCCATGAATTTAAGCTGTTTCTGAACGGATAGTGTTTTATGTACCAGGCAAAGGCAAAGATATCTTTACTTTAGGCCTATAGGAATCCTGAAAAATAATTTTCCAAGGGAAAACAAAAAACAGCTTACAGTCAAAAGGAACAGAATGCCCTAGGGAAATCACCAAGAACAAAAATCAGCAGAAACAACAAACTGCAGAAACAGAAAAGTACATTGAATTTAGCTATTCAACTTTTTCAGGGACAGATAATATAATCACTATGCTCACTATGTTTTACAAAATGAAAAACAAGTTTAAAATATCTCCAAAGGATAGGAAGCTATAAAATATAGGCTAGCATATTTGCAAGAAAGCTAAACATAACTTCTGGAAGTACAAAAATAAAATAAAAACAATTGGAGATTGCACGACATATTAGGAAATATTTGAATAAAGAATTGGTGCATTTGAAGATGGGGAAGAAGAGATTATTCTAAATACAGAGATACAAAGAGGTGCTACCTATGAACAGGAGTTTATGTAACATGGGTCTTAGAGTTAAAAAAGGCCACCACACATCTAATAACGGTTCCAGTTAAAAGAGGAGAGAAAAAGAGATGTGGCAGAGATCATGGATGACAATTTTCCAGAAGGACCCAAAACACTCAAAATAAACCTCCACCCAGAAACATAGTATAATAGCAGAAAGCAAAACTTAAGATTTTAAAAGAAGCCAGAAGAAAAAAAAAAAAAGACATTATATTCAAAAGATTCTCAGATTCAAAAGAATCTCAATAGATTGACAGCAAATAATGAAAGCCCGTAGATAGTGAAGTATCTTTAGTATGCTGAAGGAAAATTACTGCCAATCTAAAATCCTATATCGAGTAAAACCATCTTTCCAAAATTGAGGGTAAAATAGAGACATTTTTAAACAAAAAAAAAAAAAAAAAAAGGAGAGAGTTTACGACCACTGCAAAATCCCAAAAGAGAAAGTGTGAAAGATAAAATCTGGACTGAAGGAAAGTGATTTGAAAGGAAGAGTCTGATAGGCAAAAGGGAATAAAAGGTAGAGGAAGGGCTAAATGGTATGAGTGAATGTGAACAAATATTGCATGTTTCAAACAAAATGATAACGTTAGTGGAATGAAAAACAACTTAGACTTAAAACCTATGAAAATAATTAAATGTTATTCGGGGACAAGAAGTAAATAGACTTAAAAGTGTGGTAGATCCTTGTAGATAAATATTTTTGATTAACTTTAGGCTTCAATAAGTTAAGTATTCATATTGTAACTTCTATGTCAAATGCTGAAAGAAATGGGGGAAAATGGACTGACCAAAGCAATGCAATTGACCTAAAAGAAGACCCAAACACAGAGGGGGAAGAAAACCCCAACAAGAAATAAATGCAAAGCACAAAATAAAATAAAATGGTAGGTTAAAATGATTTACACAGATAAGCCCTTATCTATTAGCAATTACATTTCATATAAATGGAGTAAATACTCAAGTTAAACAATTGTGAGACTGGATTTTTATTTTATTTATTTATTTTTTCACTTGCTAAGTACACATTTATTTAATGGTAAAATCTGGATGTGCATAAATTAACCCGAGTTCTGGTTTTCTTGAAATTTTAGATTGGATAGTAACACATTCTGGATGTTTATAAATTTTAGATATTCAGATTTTATCTGTAATATAGTTTAATATATTGATATATTGTTGATGACTTCTATATATTTCATCTTTCTCTTTTACAAACATGTTCTACATTCTTTATTCAATCTGTTTTAAATCATAATGATCATTTCAAAACCATAAAGTCTTTTCAATTGGTGAGTTAGTTCTTTTTTTTAATAGTTTATTGCCAAGTCGGTTTCCATATAATACTCAGTGTTCATCCCCACAAGTGCCCTCCTCCATGCCCATCACCCCCTTCCCCCACCCCTCCCCCATCAGCCCTCAGTTTCTTCTCAATATTCAAGAGTCTCTCATGGTTTACCTCCCTCCCTCTCCCCAACTATATTTTTCCCTCTCCCATGATCCTCTGTTAAATTTCTCCTCTTCCACTCATAAATGAAAATGTATGGTATCTGTCCTTCTCTGCCTGACTTATTTCGCCCAGCATAACACCCTCAAGTTCCATCCATGTTGTACACATGGCCAGGTTTCATTCTTTCTCATTGCCATGTAGTATTCCATTGTACAGATAAACCACATCTTCTTGATCCATTCGTCACTTGATGGATACTTAGGCTCTTTCCATGTTTTGGCTATTGTGGAGAGTGCTGCTATGAACATTGGAGTACATGTGCCCCTACGCCTCAGCACTCCTGTATCTCTTGGGTAAATTCCTAGCAGTGCTATTGCTGGGTCATAGAGGAGTTCTATTGTTAGTTTCCTGAGGAACCTGCACACTGTTTTCCAGAGGGGCTGCACCAGTTTACATTCCCACCAACAGTGTAGGAGGGTGCCCGTTTCTCCACATCCTCGCCAGCATTTAGAATCTCCTGATTTGTTCATTTTAGCCACTCTGACTGGCGTGAGGTGGTATCTCAGTATGGTTTTGATTTTATTTCCCTGATGATGAGGGACACTGAGCATTGTTTCCTGTGTCTGTTGGCCATCTGGATGTCCTCTTTGGAGAAGTAAGACTACATTTTTTAAAATCAAATGATATGCTGGCAAGAGGCACATCTAAAACATAAGGACACAGAAATGTTGGAAGTAGGAAAACTGGGAAAATTCAAATAAGGTGTGTGGTTAGTCTATAGTATTGTATAAATATTAATATTCTGGTTTTGATAATTGTACTATGATTATGTAAAATGTTATAATTAGGGAACTCTTAGTGAATGGTATATGGGAACTCTGTACCATTTTTGCAACTTTTCCAACAGTTTAAAATTATGTCAAAATAAAGCTGTACATATGCAAATGATGCAGTAATGCCACTCTCAGGTATATATCACAGAGGAACGTTTTCCTTCATGTGCCTGGGAAAAAGTAAGAATGTTCATAGAGGTATTCTGCCCTAAAATAGAGAGAAACAAATGTCTATTAACAGTGGAATAAATAAGTTGTGATATTTTGAAATAATGGAATATCTAGAACAATGAAAATAAACTACTGCTACATGGATCAACACTAATGAGTTACAGTAACAAAATATTCAGTGAAAGAATCTAAACATAAAATCTTTATGCTACATGATTCCATTTAAAGTTCAAAAACAAGCAAATTATAATGTTTATAGATACATATTTGGGTGGGGAAAAATAGAAAAGTTACCATTTTATTTATTTTTAAAAATTTATTTTATTTTTTTGAGAGAACGCATGTGCATCTGAGTGGGGAGAGGGGCAGGGAGAGGGGAAGAGAGAGAATCCCAGATAGGTTCTGCACTGTCAGCACAGAGCCCAACATGGGGCTTGAATCCACAAACTATAAGATCATGGCCTGAGCTGAAACCAAGAATCAGACATTCAACTGACTAAGCCACCCAGGCACCCCGCAAAGTGCCTATTTTAAAAGTCACCATTCTGGTTACCTTTAGGAGTTGGAGAGACTAGTGTTTGGGAAGAGGAATAAGGCAGCTAAGAGAAGGCATGGAAGCTCCATGTCCCTAACGCATACTCTGCTCTACGCATCTCCTCATCTGGCTGCTGATCATATCCTTTATAGAATCTTTTGATACATGGGCAGCTGTTTCCCTCAGTTCTGTGAGCCACTCCAGCAAATTAAAAGGACCTAAGGAGGAGGTTGTCAGAACCTCCAACCTATAGCCAGTAAGCCAGAAGCACAGACAACATCCTGGGACCTGCTTGTCATTGGCATCTGGAATGGGGAGTGGGGCACAGTCTTGTAGAGTGGAACCCTTAACCTGTAGAATCTGATGCTGTTTCCAGGTAGATACTGTCAGAATTGAGTGTTTTGTGTGGGGTCCCCCCAACCCATGTTGGAATAGGGTCTGGGGAACCCAAAAATAACTGGTGTCGTTAGAGGCTAGACACAGCGGAAGGAAAACTCTTGACAGTATAGAGAGATGAACCGACTTAAGAGCTCAGGACAGGAGAGCATCTGACATGTTTACCCAGTTTTGTTGTTATTATTGTTTGTCCCAGAGAAGTCTGTTTCTAAAGAACTTCAATGGTAGATAAACAACTTTGTTCCAAAAAAGTTTTAAGCAAAGAAAAACTAGGGTTACCAGATTTAGCAAATAAAAATGCAGGGTCTTATGTAATATTCCGGACATATTTATGTTCCAGATAATAAAAATGTATTTATTGTTTATCTGAAATTCAAATTTAACTAAGCATTCTCTAGTTTATCTGGCAACCTAACCTAAACTTAAATGCATTTTGGACTTCAAGAAGCTTGATGGTTTACCACAATTATTATCTTAGGACAGTGGTTCTTAACTTCGATGGCAGATTATAATTGGCTAGGGAGCTAGGATCTCAGGGGTGGGACCCCGGCATCGATATTTTTATGATCAATCCTCTCCACCCTCCACCTTTTCCCCAACCAGGTGATCCTAATGTGCAAGGTGTAGAAAAACTGAATCAATGTTTTCAAATGTTTAAATATTCTCCAGTTTACACAAAATTTTGTAATGTGAAAAATCAAATTTCCAAAATAGTTACCATAATCTAATTTAATGTCTTTAAATACATAGTCTTTACTCAACAGCAATATATTTGACATGACCACATCACTTTACAGGGAGCCTGTTTTTGTTTTTATTTTTGCTTTTTACTACATTTCTCTGGAAAGCTTCAAGCTTCCTTTCCTCTCATTCAGGAGAAAAATTGCTAAAAATTGCTCTGGTATAAAAGTGAGCTAAAGGCTCTTTCCTAAACTGAGATGAAAAGCAATTCAATGTATTTTTTTTTAATTGTATTTGGTGATGGACTTTTATTTCAAAGGAGAAGGAAAGAAATTTTTAAAAAACAGATTATATTAAAGTATGAGAATTGCCTTGAAGCATAACTCAATATTTATCAAATTGTGTATTTCTGCTGAACTCGGAAGAGTAGCTCTGCTCTCAGAAGGCTAATATTAAACTGTTCATGATAAATATCCTTAGTCCCCTTTATACCAAATTCAGATGTACTCCTTTGGTTCCTTTTCAATCTCACAAAAAAAGGGAGACAAGACTGAAATGCTGAATGGTTGTTTTTTTTTTTTTAATCTCTTACACTCTTTCATCTTGTTAGAATAAATAAGAAGTGTCTGTTGATTTAATTAAAAGAACTCCATTGGCTGTGTTAGCCTGTCTTCCTACTGATAGCAAAAGAAACTATACTTATCAAAGGAAAGGATCTAAAGTTGTGGGCTCAATTTCTCCTACATTTTCTAGTCTATTTTGACAGTTGTTAGGAGTATCAGCCAATGTTTTGAAAATGGTTTATTCTGAGCCTTGAAATAACCATTTCCAACCTCACATTTTAGATCATTATTTCTGGGGTGCCTTGGATGACTCAGTCGGTTAAGCATCCCACTTCGGTTCAGGTCACAATCTGGTGGTCAGTGAGTTTGAGCTCTGCATGGGGCTCTGTGCTGACAGCTCAGAGCCTGGAGCCTGCTTCTGATCCTGTGTCTCCCTTTCTTTCTCTGTGCCCCTCCCCCCCACTCGTGCTCTGTCCCTGTCTCTCAAAAATGAATAAACGTTAAAAAAAATTTTTCTTTAATTATTATTTCTTCCCTTAGGATAGTTGATGGAGTGCCTCCAAAGTATCTCATGATTATTGATTAATGCAAATTGCTTATTGGAAGGAGAACTTACCCTAAAGCCAGTAGTCTCCTGGGGAAAGCCTGCTGGTCACCCGACAAGGGTGTGGGATACACTACCTGTGGTCGACTGCTGCGCTCTAACCAGGGCCAGCCTTCAGCCTGGCAGGCTCACATGTGATTTATGATCTCTCAGGTAGAGACTCACTTTAAACACACTCATGGACACTAATGTGTGTGACCAGAATGCCAATTTATTGATTGGTTATGAAAATATGGCAGATACTTGTCAATAATTCTCTCTACAGGCCAATTTTGAGTTGAGGCCAAATTTCAGTCAGAAGAGAAGTAAGATGATTTTAATGGTTAGTGTCATTGATCTATAATGCCTGATACACTAACTCCAATTTTGGGTTTTATCTGCTGCACCGCTGATCACCAGTTTTGGTCGATATATACTTTTTTTTTACACATCTAAACATTCAGTCAGATTACAGTTGATGTTGTTGGGCAAGAGTACATTTCTTTATCTTATGTTATTAATGGAATGATGCTTCATAAGCTTTTTAAATGACTTACTCCAGAGTTTAGCCATATTTTTCTCTTCTCATATCCCAAGAGGCATCTCAACAGTGAACAAAAGCTATATGTGAACCAAGGTCTTATCTGTCTCATTCACAACTGTACCTCCAGAGCTTAGAACAGTGCCCATAATGTAGGTAAGAACCAATAATAATAGCAATAGAATGAAAGAAAAACAAATGCCGTCTTCAGTTATTTTTACACTTCACAAATGTTCTTAGGAAAAAGAACATGTCCTGAGTACTCATGGATGAATTCTCTTTGAGGATCTCAAAGGAAATAGCTCATGAAGCACTTGCCTTTGACCCATGAACTTAAATGAGACTTTTCGGCCTCCACTTTATCATTCTCTCTCATCTTTTTTTTCTCCTTTAGCACTTACCACAGCTGGGAGCTTGGAATTTATTTGTGTGTATTTCTATAAGCTCCAGAAGGTAAAGACTGTCTGTTTTATATATAGTCTATATCTATAGCCTAACTGTATGCTGTGGGCTTCATGATATTTAATAACAATCAGCCAGATCTATCTCGAAGTCATAGGAGGAATAACACATGACCTGGGGATTTTGGATACCAGGCTAGTTGGATGCTGAGCTATTTTGACAGATGGCTGTCCCAATACCCCAAAGTAGTACATACTGCGGTAGCACTGCTCACAGACAAACCAGGGGTCACTGGTGTGCTCCCAGCTATCTACAGAAGGAAAGAGCAAGGAAACAATTTTGTGTTCATTTAGTAAATTTTAAAGTTAAGATTAATTTATTATATTTTCTAGAAATCTAGTTGCACACCTAATAATCACTGTGTTCCTAAAAGTCGTTCATCCCAGCGAATATTCCATTCATGGTGTACTGCGCCTCGACTGCTGAATTTAATACATTTAAATGCTATTTACATCTGTAACTTTTATACCTTTCATTGCTTGCAATGGTAGCCGATTCCCAGGAATAAATCAAATGCTTACAGGTAGTGAAGTGTAAAAGTAATGATGCAATGGTAGTGTAAATATAACAGAACACCGTAAATGTAAACAGTGAACAAGGGTCTGATGCAAAGATCGAATGTGAAACTGTATATGCGAGAACAATTGAATCTTGATGAATACGTGAAAATTGGATTTTATCAGACCAGCAATCAATTTGCCTCTAGTCTCTATTGCATTGTCTGTTACAAAACTTTGTTAAAGAATGGCAAGAAGCCACAGAAGCTTTTGCATTGCTTTCAAAGTACCGTGACCTTTCTGATAAACCAATTGAGTTTTCCCTGAACAAGCACAAAATAATGCTTTCTAATATGAAATGGATAAATTTTGTCATTTAAAGGTGAAGGGACCCAAACTAAGGAAACATTATTCAAAATTGCACACCCAAAACCACCACCATCAACAACGACAACAAAAACAGATAAGGAAGTCACACTACTGCAAAAAATGTATAAACCCAGCTCTAAGGCTAATGATAATTACCAGGCTCAGGAAGAAACATAAATTAGCCACTGGGAATTTCATAATCAAAGAGGGCCATTGTACCTCATGCAATATTCACGGCATATAGTGCAGAAGGGGAATGTCTATCATGAGTACATGCTAGCAGACATTTGGCTTACATTTGGAAAGAATCACAGATGTGCAGAGTATCAATCAACACTTGGCAGAAATGTAGAAAAGGGAGGTGCTCCGGGACTTATTGGTTAGTTTGTTGCACCACCCTTGGACTAGAGGAGATTTTTCATGTGTATTTGGCAATTATTTTGTGAGCCGTGATGCAGGCTGGAAAGACACCGACAGTACCAGTAACGTGTGCAATAAGGAAGTGTTTGCCTTTGTGGATAAACTGTCCCTTTACCTATTGCTTCATCTCAGAACATAGTCGGTGAACATTGTTAACATGCCCAAACTGTGGTTACTGAGTGTTTACCTTTTAAGCGTGCTTTGTGAGGAAACTGGCAGTAAGTAGAAGCCACCTTTTCCGCACAGAAGTAAACTATTTATCAAGGTGAAAGTGTTTAGAAAAGCTTTTGAAATCAGGGCTGAGATAAAAGCATTTCTTCATGACACTAGTAGTGCCAATTTTTTTTAAAGTAAGTCTTTCAAGTGGCATATTTCATTGATATAGTCCATTTTTAATAGCTTCAGGCTATCATGTCAGAGTGTAAATTTTATCATTTTAAATATTATCACTACCAGGATTTCTTAAGAAGAACAAACTATGGTATAAATATTTTAACCAACAAATTTGATTTTAACACTTGATTTTTTTCATTCATTGGAGAGCTCCAAGTTGGTATGGTACTTATCTGTCATGTTCTCCAAAAATGAGATAAGTAAGAGAAAGTAATCCAAATGCTTTCCCCAAACCTAGAAAAACACTTTTTAGAGCCAAATGAAATCAAAAGTGGAGTAAGATTCCATTTACCATCAACCATCTGAGGTTGAAAAAAACATTCCAAGTATTAAGTATGGTGTGTGTTTTTATCCTAGTGCCTTACTTAACACAGAGAGAGAAATCAGAGCATGCTTTCTGGGTCTATGTTTGAGCCATATATTTAAAATGATTAGATGGAGGTCCTGAACAATTTTGCCCATCTTGATAACCAATAATTATGGTTAGAATTTCTATTTCAGTAGAAATAGAGTAAGAAAAGACACTGACTGGATGTGAGCTCTAACCTATGCCTCAAGCCTTCCATCTTTTAGAGAGTTACAAAAACCTTGGTGAAAGATGACAAAGAGTATCATCTTTTTCACTGCTGTAAGGTAAATATTATTAATTGAATACTATTTTGTTTTGGATGAACCTTGGGAACATTATACCAAGTGAAATAAAGCCAGATGCAAAAGGACAAATATTTCATGGTTTCACTAATCTGAAGCACCCAGAACAATCAAATTCATAGAGACGGAAAGTAAACTAGAAGTTACTAGGGATTCAGGGGTCAAGGAAGAAGGGCAACGGGGAGTTGGCTTTTCATGAGTCCATGGTTTATGTTGGGGGTGGTCACAAAGTTCTAGAAATGGATGGTGGTGATGGTTGCGTAACAACGCAAATGTACTTAATGCCATTGAATTATACACTTAAAAATGATCAAAATGGCAAATACTGTGTATATTTTACCAAAGTAAAAACATGCTTTTTTGCTATTTTAAAAGTATAATGAAAACATATTTAAATATTCTCCAAATTGTAAGTCTTCTGTGTGCCAACATCCCCCAGCAGTCTGTGCCAGCTCTGGAAATTCGTCTCAGTAAGGACATTTGAAGCATCATTTCTACAGAATGGAGGAAATGAGAAGAATCCACTGTAAAGGGCCTAGAGGAGGCCTTGAAGAGGTAAGGCCAGGAGGTGAAAGTTGGAGCTCCTTGTAGCTTGCTGTGGGAGAATCCACTCCTCTTATCTGAGGAGATAGAATCCAAAGAGAAATTCAGCGTTTGGGTTTCTTCCCATGGAGGACAGCTCAGTCCACTGTCAGGCAATGGAAGCACATCAGTGGCTATTTATTTGACAGTTCTGTATTTATTTTGCATTTTAACTCATTAGGCATATTAAACTGAAAACCTTTGGTTGTGGAGTTTCTTCTTTAGTAATCAAAGTAATCAAAATAAGAGGTCTTTGGGACTCAAATCAAAGAAGGTCTTCTTGGACTTTATTGGAAGTATGGCATTTCCTAAAGTGGGCCTTGGAGTGTTCCTAAGTGTTCCATGAAAATAGGTATCTGGTAAGTAAGCAATTGCTGCCACAGGTTTCTCCACTGCAGAACTTTCCAGAGCGCAATTTGAATCAACAAAAGAGTCCTTTTTTGAATGTTGCTGATATTGTCATAGGTATTAAAATTGACCTCTTTTTTATTTTTCACACAGTATTTTGCGGAACCTGCGTTCTGGGAAGCACACTTTGGGAAAGGCTGGTCCTGTTAGAACTGTGATGTTGTGTGGAAAGAGCCTAAGTGTCCATCAACAGATGAATGGATCAAGAAGACGTGGTTTATCTATACCATGGAATACTACATGGCAATGAGAAAAAAAGAAAACTGGCAATGTGTAGCAACATGGATGGACCTTGAGGGTGTTATGCTGAGCGAAATAAGTCAGGCAGAGAAGGACAAATATCGTATGTTTGCACGTATAGGAGGATTAGGAGGAACTTGACGGAGGAACAAGGGGGAGAAGAAGGGGGGAAATGGTGGGGGAAAGGGAGAGAGGCAAACCATGAGAGACTCTTGAATGCTGACAAAAACTGAGGACTGATGGATGTGGGGGGGAGGGGGGATGGGCATGGAGGAGGGCACTTGTGGGGATGAGCACTGAGTGTTATGTGGAAACTAATTTGACAATAAACTATTTGTAAAAAATAAAAATAAAAAAATAAACAAACATTAAATTAAAAAAAACAAAAACAAAAACAAACAAACAAACAAAAGAACTGTGATGTGAATTATAATACATATTTAGTCTTCATCTCTATTTCTGGCACAAAGATCCTAAAACTCTTGGAATTACTAAGTGATAAGAGCAATAAAAGTGTGTTGACATGCATAACAACCCCCTTTCCACCTCATCTAAGTTTATGTTAATGGGGTGACTTTTGGAAAGTACCTAAGGCTGGGTGCTGGCTGCCAAGGAGATCAACCAGTTGATTAGAGTGTTGAAACTTTCTGTTCCATCCCACTGACCTTCGGAGATGGGAGAGGAGCTGGAGGTTGAATTCACTGCCAATTGCCCAAGATTTAAATCAATCATGTCTGTATAATGAAACCCCCGTAAAACCCCCAAAAAGACAGGGTTTGAAGTTTCCAGGTTGCTGCACACGTGCAGGTAGTAAGAGAGAGGTGTGTTCACAGAGGATGGAATTTCCACCCTTTGCCCACACCTTGCCCTATGCATCATTCCAACTGGCTGTTCCTGTGTTATATCCTTTTATAATAAACCAGTGATCTAGTAAGTAAAATGTTTCTCTAGCTGCTGTGAGCTATTCTAGTAAATTCACTGAACCCAAGGAGGGGAACCTTTGATCTATAGCTGGTGGATCAGAAGCACAGGTGACAACCTGGAACTGGATTTGGTATCTGAGGTGTATGGGTGGGGGAGGGAGGAAGGAACTTTATAGGACTGAACCCTGAAACCGTGGGATCTGATGTGATCCCCACGTAGATAGCATCAGAACTGAATCAAATTGAATCAAATCGAATGGAATTGAATTGCATTGTGGAACCCAGCTGGTGTTGGAGAATTGTTTGGTGGTAGGGAGAAAACCCGCAAATTGGAATTGGTGTCAGAACTAAAGGAATCATTGTTATTGCTATTTCTTTGCTTCTTGCCCATGTTTTATGTGATTGCTACAGGTTATCATTGGCTCAGTTGCTGTCAAATGATCTTCACACTTTTTGTTATATAGTAGGCTTAAATAACATTTATTTTTTTCTTATTAGCAAAGCTATGTGATCTATTGAAGAAAAATGAGAAAACACAGACCAGCAAAAAGAGTAAAATAAAACACCCACGATCCCACCATCTGGGAATAATCACCGTTAACAATTTCTAGATATCAGTTCAGCCCTCTTCTTATTATAAATATACACATTTATTTACTACAAGAAGACCATTCAGTACACACTTTTAAAAAAAATATATATATATACATTTTAGGTTTTATTTTTTAATGTTTGAGAGAGAGAGACAAAGACAGGGTATGAGCAGGGGAGGGGCAGAGAGATGGAGACAGAATCTGAAGCAGGCTTCAGGCTCTGAGCTTTCAGCACAGAGCCCGATGCAGGGCTCGAAGTCACGGACCGCGAGATCATGACCAGATCCAAAGTTGGATGACTAACTGACTGAGCCACCCAGGCACCCCAGTACACACTTTTTAAAACCTGATTTATTAATTTAACAGTCTACCACAAGCTTCTTCCCATGCCAATAAGTATTTGTCCACAGTATAATTTTTAAAGGCTAAAAAGTTTCATCTTTGTAAGTATGTAAATATAATATTAAAACGCAGATCTGAATTACTGGCACAGACTTTGTAAGTTCGGGAAATACATAAATGCCTTCACTCATTTTAACTCTTCTGGGTTACATTTTAGTGCAATTTTTAAGGAAGGATTTGGTCAGCTTTTCCTAATCCCTCCACAGCTGCATTTTGACTATTTAGATATAGTCACAACTGATCAAGGTTCTGTGTGTCACTAACATATTTGCCTATAATATAGTTCTTAGATGAATCCTGAAAAATGAGTATAATTTCTAGAGACACCTGTTAGCAATTCACGGATATTTTTTTACGCATCGATTGTCATCTCATTGCACAGTCGGGACTACCAAAGGTGGTTTGCAACAGAAAAGCAAAGTTTAAGATAGGGAATGGGAAACATGCAAACTTTCTTCTAGGAAAGGAATTTGGCTTTTGAATTGAAATCTATGGAGAAATCACCATCTTTTCCAAAGATGATGCTACCTAAGTATTTCCATGTGCCACCCAAAACCTTATGTGTAATTAATTAGGTTCATATTTCAAAGGCCCTCGGAGATCAAAAGGGATTGAGGGCTGCATTCTGCTGGCAGAACTACTGCTTTCAGGAAGGAAAGGATGTTGGTGAAAGGGATAGCCTTTTTCAATGACTCCAGTGAGGCTCCTCCCCACAGTGTCCTCATGGCTCTTCCTTTCTGACCACCTCAATACCACCCAAAGAAGTCATAGTACAGTAAGCTTAGCTATACCACACCTGAGTTCCCAGTCTGACTATGATGAGAGGGACTGCTTCTCTGGTGAAAAAAGAAACTCTCTTAAATTTGAGGACCAAGTAGGTCATTGACTGGAAGATCTTGAAGGCTAGAGGTTTACTCCAAAGTAAGAATTAAAATTATGAATACAATCAGGGATACTTTGAAATTAAATTCAAAGATGGAAGTGTAGATCTTTATTTTAAAAATATAGGGCAATTAGGGATATTATTGTTTCTAAACTATAAAAAAATTTAATGTTTATTTTTTATTTTTGAGAGAAAGAGAGACAGAGCACAAGTGGTAGAGGGGAAGAGAAAAGGGGGACAGAGGATCCAAAGTAGGCTCTATGCTGACAGCAGAGAGCCCAATGTAGGGCTCAAACTCATGAACCGTGAGATCACAACCTGAGCCTTAGTTGTACACTCAACCGACTAAGCCACCCAGGTACTCCTAAAGCATAAACATTTCTAATCAATCATAAAAATAAACACAAACTAATAAGAGGATTAAAGATCACACCTTTCAAGAAATCTATTCTAAAATCTATTTTGGTTTATTGATCACATACAAGTATTCTCTTTCAATTTTCCAAATCACTCAGGCCACTTCTAAGGACATTTCTATGGACTTAGAAAATAGATCTTGTGTTTCTGTGAAGGAGGGCTTTTATTGCCAATAAACAAACTATATACACGTGCATACATGCACATAGACACAAGCTTCCATCTAGTTTCATGAACAATATTTCCAGAGCAGTCGACACTATTGTATATTAGTGTTTATATATTATATAACATATATAAAGTACTATTGTGTATTAATATTTTAGGAACTTTTTCAACTTAAAATGAAGCCAGGAGCAAAGTCCCAAAGAATCCTTAATTAATGCTCAAAAAATAATTGTTGATTGAAATTCTGTTCAGTCAACATGTTTCCAAGAAGGGAAATATATGTTTGCTGACATAGAAATACATTTCTATTTTCACTTAAAATGATTCATCTTACTGACCTGTGTTTAGTTTTTCTCTTCTCTTTTCTCTACACACACACACACACACACACACACACACACACACACACACACAATTAGATAATAAGTAAGTACTCAAAAGATATTTCTTGAACAAATGATCCTTAGAATAGGAAAGTATCTGTATACGACCTGAGCAGAATTATGTCTTAAGTCAAGACACTCAGGGAGACAAAGCTCTTAGTGAAATGTATGTATTTTGGGAGACCTAACAGATCTTTCCATCCAACTCCTTTATTTTACTGATAAAGGGACCCCACCTTGGGAAGTGAGGGGGAGCCACCTAAGGCCAGGGAGCCATCTGTTGGCAAAGCTGATACTCAGAGTCCAGTACTCCCAGGTATCCCGACAGGGAGGCCAGATACTTTGCACTACTACTCTACCATTTCTCACCTGGTGCGCATTCGATAGAATCTACACATGCAATAATAATACACATCCATGTTTATAAAATATACACTGGCATTTATTGAAAGTCATGCTACTCATAAGTTCCTCACAGAAACCACCTACCCCTCAGACTTATCAAAGCCCGCATTCACTCTCACAGACTAATGTCGCACTCATCCAAAGCACTAACTCCAGGCATAATCTTACATTTACTTGTGTGATCACAGGACTGTTAGCTCTGTGAGGGCAGGAAATACATATCTTTTTGCTCACTATCATATCCTAGGCATCTAGCACAGCACCTGGCACTAAACAGATGTTTAATTAAGGGGCGCCTGGGTGGCTCAGTCGGTTAAGCTTCCAACTTCAATTCAGGCCATGATCTCACCATTCATTGGTTTGACCCCTGCATTGGGCTCTGTGCTGACAGCTCTGGAGCCTGCTTCAGATTCTGTATCTCTGTCTCTCGCTGCCCCTCCCCTGCTTGCACTGTCTCTCAAAAATAAATAAATGTTAAAAAAAAAAAAAAGATGCTTAATTAACTATTCATTGAGTGAGTGGTGATCACTGGTGTTAATGATTGAAAAAAAGCTCAGTTAGTGTGCCTGTGTGTGTGTGTGTGTGTGTGTATAAAACAATAAAAACCTCGCGCTATTTTGTCTGCAGTTATATTTCGTGTCCTTCAAGGCACAATCAAGCCCATTTGCCTCAAGTTGTGCTTTTGTGGATTTTCCTGTGACCACATGCTGGCCCAGTTTTTGATGTGTGAGAGGTCCACAGGAGACCTTATTCAAGATGGCAGACCAAAGCACACGCATGGAGCTCCACTCTCTCTTCAGATACCATTAATATTGTACTAAAGTAACTCAGAATTAAAAGTAAAAACTCGGCAATAAAAAAACAAATGGCAAGGGAGCCATCAGCAAAGAGAGTTCAACACATTTCTGGATTTGTGGAGAGGATGAAGAGTATGACCATGAGGCAGAGAGGAAGCAGCAGCTGCCTGGAACATAAAAGATGAGAGAGCTATAGCCATGCGAAGGGACTGGCAATGACAGACATCACAACACAAGGATGAGAAGTGAGACAGAGAACAGAAAGGCTAATATTGAGAAGAGTTCTGTCATCTCCCTCTCCAACTTTTGCTTGCAGAACTGCTCCAGACTGGCCATTACTCTAAGGCAAAGAAATTGGAGAATTATTCCCCCAGCAAACTCTCTGGGAAGAACTGGGGTAGCCACTGTGGGTCTTGGACTCCAGAATAAAACCCTGCTCGTTTGGCATTTAGGAGGCTGCTAACATATGGCTATGAACGGATACCTCCTGGTCAACGAGCCCCTTGCTAACATCCAGAGGGTGTTAGGCTTCTAATTGGCCTTTTTATTGCCTTTTTCGTCAGGATGAATGGAGACTAAGAGTTCGACAGACATTGGAGAAAAGCAAGCACCATGATGTAGAGAGTCCAAGGTTAAAAATCAACAGCAACAACAGCGAAACCCAGAAAAATCTATAGCAGAAAAAATTAAACAGAAGATATAGACATATTTTTTGGAAAAGAATAAGATATTTTGGAAAATAAAAGATATTTCAGATTCACTTTGAGATATTCTATCTGAAAATAAACTATAAAGGATACCCATAAAATAAGAATAGGATCCTAGTGAAGGGAAACAATCAAGAAATAATAGGTCTTGAGGGGCACCTGGGTGGCTTAGTTGGTTAAGTGTCTGACTTCAGTTCAGGTCATAATCTCATGGCTTGTGGGTTTGAGCCCCGTGTTGGACTCTGTGCTAACAGCTCAGAACCTGGAGCCTCCTTCCTATTCTGTGTCTCCATCTCTCTCCCCCTCCCCCACTTACGCTCTGTCTCTTTCTCTCTTTCAAAAATAAACATAAAAAGATTAATAAAAAAAGAAACAATGGTCTTGGAAATGAAATATGATATCTGAAATAAAGCATTCACTCGAAGGGCTGAGTGACAAAGATGAATCAATCTCACAAAAATCTGTATTGGTTTCATATAATTGCTATAACAAATTGCCACAAACTCAGTGGCTTAAAACAAGACAAACTTATTACCTTATGGGTCTGGAGGTCAGAAGTTTAAAATGGATCTTCTTGGGGTGCATGGGTGGCTCAGTTGGTTAAGTGTCCAACTCTTCATTTTGGCCCAGGTCATGATCACATAGTTCATGGGATTTCACCTCGGGCTCTGAGCTGACAGAGCAGAGCCTGCTTGGGATTCTCTCTCTTCTTCTCCTCTGCTTGTGCATGTGTTCTCTCTCTCTCAAAATAAACAAACATTAAAATAATTAAGAGAAAAAAATGGATTTTCTTGCCTAAACTCAAGGGGTGAGCAGGTCTACATTCATTCTGGAGGTTCTAGAGAAAGTTCGATTTCTTTATTTTTTTCAGTTTCTAGAGGGTGTCTGCATTCCTTTGCTTGTGGTCCCTGCCTCTACTTTCAAAGCCAACAGGATAGTATCTTCCAATCCCTCTCTCTCACCTCTGCTTCCCAGTCCCACTCCTTCTTTGATTCTGACTCGCCAGCCTCCATCTTTCCCTTATAAGAGCATTTGTGATTTCATTGGACCCATCTGGCTAATCTCTCCATCTGAAGATCTTTAATTCACATCGAAGATGTTCTTTTTGCCATACAAGGTAACATATTCACAGGTTTTAGGGATTAGGATGTTGCTAGAAAAACTGATGAAAGAATTTTAAGTACACCTAGAACTATCACTGTGACTTTCCACATGACAAACAAAGAAGAGGTCCCGCAAGCTTTCAGTGGAAAAAAAGCTCATCTAAAAAAGAATGATAATTAGGCTAGCATCAATTTCTCACCAATAATCCCACATAGCAAGGAAAAACTCCACCAGTGCCTTCAGAATTCTTTGGGGGAAACATTTTCCACTCGAAATTCTATAACCCAAACTATCCATCAAGGGGGAGACTGAAATGTAAAACGTTTTCTCAAAGTTTGCCTTCATTTTTTTTTTTGCAAGGAGCTAAATTTTAGCTGAACTCCAACAAAACGAGGAAATAAACCAATAAAGAGGATGATATGGAATACAGGAAACCTAAGTTCAACCTAGGAGAGCAGTGAAGTTCTAAGAAAGTGGCTGTTCAGTCCTCAAGTGACTTTCATAGATTGGAGGTAAAGGGAGAAAGATCCAGGAGGGAGGCCTCCAGAAAAAAAGGGGGATTTGGTAGACTAAATAATATAACGAAGGCTTTGGTAAACTGGAGGATGTGAGGGGCACGTGGGTGGCTCAGTGGGGTAAGCTTCCAACTTTGCCTCAGGTCATGATCTCTCAATTTGTAACTTCTATTCCTATGTCAGTGGGGTCTGTGCTGACAGCACAGAGCCTGGAGCCTGCTTCTGATTCTGTGTCTCCTCCTCTCTCTTTGGCCCTCCCCTGCTCATGTTCTGTCTCTGTCTCTCTCAAAAAATAAACGTTAAATTTTTTTTTAACTTGAGGATGTAATAAAGGAACAGAAGCATTCAAGGAAAAAAGAAGTTAGAGGGGATAGAAGATTGATAGATAATAGATGAGATATATGGATAGATAGGTGATAGATAGATAGATAGATAGATAGATAGATAGATAGATAGATTTGCTACAGGGAGTTGGCTTGCATGGTTGTGGGGGCTGGCTATACAAGACCAAAATCCATAGGCCAGGCTAACAGGAAGGGAATATGATAGCAGGCTTGAAGCCATGGGTACAGGCTGAAGCTGGCATCCACAGGTGTAATTTCTTCTGCAATTCTAAGGGGAACTTCAGCCCCCCAACTTTAAGCTCCTTTACTTAGAATCAAATGATTGGGGACTTTTTATATGTTCAAAATCCCTTCACAGCAACACCTAGATTGGAGTTTGAATAACAGGACTCTAGCTTAGCCATATCAAAAACCTCATCACATGCAGGCAAAAGAAAAGAAAAAGAATCAGAAACTATAAGAAAAACAAAAAAAAAAATCTTATTATCATTAAGTTATGGTCCATGGGTGCCAGGATGGCTCAGTTGGTTGAGCGTCTGACTTCAGCTCAGGTCATGATCTCACCATTCATTCCTGGGTTCGAGCCCAGTGTTGGTGTTTGTGTTGACAGCAAGGAGCCTGCTTCAGATTCCCTGTCTCCTTCTCTCTCTGCCCCTCCCCCTCTCATGTTCCCTCGCGTGCTCTCTATCTCTCAAAAATAAACATAAAAAAGAAAAGTTATGGTCCAAATTAAAAGCAAGCTAAAATCAAATGTTATTTCGATTGCACAAAAGGAGAACCCATTTGAAGTTGACTCTAGAAACATTTCTCTCCAAGGGATGAGGTGGTTGTGATACTAGAACCACAGAGCCACTTGACTCTAGATAGATACTTTTTAGGTAGTTATGATAACATAAATGCTGTTTATTGGCTTGGAACATTTAGAATCAACCTGTGTGCAAATCGCAGGAGACTTGACTCTGTTTAAGGAACACAGTGTAAACGCCATCAACCTTCACATTGTACAAATAGAGGTTCCGGTTACAAGGCCCAGAGGAGAAGCTGAGGGCAAAATGACGGAAACAAGAATCATGACATTGCTACACTGGGCAGGGGCAGGAAGGGGATGTGGGAGCTGTAGAAGTTAGCTACGTCATCTATCACAGGAGGGAGTCAATAAATGAGGTCTAGAATCGATAAATCAAGAAGTAGAAGTAGAAGCTTACTATTCAGAGCTGTGGAGATGGCAACCAAAAGAAAAACAATAGCAGATGACAATGGGTGCCCCAGGGCAGCACAATGGAGAAAGGGGAGAGCAGAGATGGGATTGTTGCTTTGCAAGGGGAAGTCCTGTACTATTTGTTAATTAATCATCATAGGCATGTCACCTTAAGGAAAAATTTAAACAGCCGTATTTGTAAATAAAATCTCAAAAACGGAAGGCTGCATGAGCTACATAAAAGATGCAAGTTAGACAGAGGGCACTGCAGTAATCATATCTACAACAGAAATCCAAGATTACTCTCCAGTCTTCTGCCTAAGGCCTCAGTGAAGTCCCCCGAGATTTGCACTTGGGGGTCAACATTCTGCAAACGCACACACAGCTGGCCTGGCAACAGGGGAAGAGAGCTGAAGGACAGTCAAGTATCATGTGGTAATAACATGTGACCCCTAATCGATAGCACTGGGCAATCCTCCAACGGCCCGGCTTCTCGGCCTTTTGGCCACTCACATGCACAGTCAGCTCCCATCAAACAGCAGGTTGGCCACCACGTGATGGAACCCGGAGGGAGGAGACCGTTCTGCCAGTGACCCCAATTCTATTAGAGTGTCACCACACACTGCAGGTGATTAAGGCTTTTGTTGGAACTGTCCCAGGTTTTACTTCCTCATCGCAATTTCCTGGCAGCTGTGCTCCAAGGCTAGATGGAATCTTGACTCTTACCAGAAGCCACTCTCAATAAACATTTGCTGAATAAATGCTTGCATACATGAATGAATGATTAGAAGGTGGAGGAAAAAGCCTCCAAGAGAGGCTTGGAGGTGAGCAGGGCAGCAAGCAAGTACTCGGGTACCCTTGCAGGCGGGGGCGCAGGGTGGGCACGCCAGGTGGCTTGTGGGGGGTGTAGGGGGGAGGGCAGACCACAGACAGCCGGCTTTTCCTATTAGCCTTCTCTTTGTGCTGTTTGCTCTGAACTCTTCTTTCTCTCCTGCCTCACGCCACTTGGCCCCGGACCTGGGCTTTCAGGCGTCTTCCCAGGCCACCCTTCGATTCTGTTTGGCATCTGCAATGCACATGCTAGTTGCCCCTCCTATGTACATGCTTCTAATGCTTAGCTTCTCCATATTCACAGAATGTTCCTATCATTTCCCTTCTTGCCTTTCTTCCTGCATACTGTCTAATATTTTATAGGAATTCCAACAGAGAGAGGACAGGATCCCCCCCACCCCGGGCCCACACCCCTCACCCCCCCAAGCTGACTGTTTCATGCTAGCGACCCACCTCGTCGGGCTGTTCTGCGTGCGCTTGGGGCTTTCTCTCCCTCCCTCCCCCATGTGAGTAGCTCTGAATGAGACTTTTTCAGCAGTGGCTCCAAGCGTCAGGTAGAGCCGCCACGGGCAGTCGCACACCCTGGGAAGGACCTCCTGGTCTTCAGTATTTAAAAGCCGGGAAACTGGATGCGCCGTGAGAGACTGTTCTTGTCACTCTCCACAGCCATTGCATCAAGGCAGTAATTCCTTTTTTTTTTTAAATTAATTTTTTAAAAATGCTTATTCATGTTTGAGAGAGAGAAAGAGAGGGAGACAGAGTGCAAGCAGGAGAGGGAGACACAGAATCCGAAGCAGGTTCCAGGCTCTGAGCTGTCAGCACAGAGACCGACCTGGGGCTCGAACCCACAAACTGTGAGGACACTTAGCCACCCAGGCACCCCAAGGCAGTAATTCTAAAGAATTTTCCATGAGGAAAAAAGAGATTTTTTTTAACCATTCCAAACCAAAGGACTGTTATGCCTCTTTCTCTAAAAGCATAAACATGCAGTTGAAACAAGAATTTTCAAGGGAATCTCTAATTGTCATTCCCTGTAGAGAACATGAAGTAACAAAACATTGTCCCTTTAAAAAAGTTAAATAACTTGGCCCATGTATAAATAAAGCAAGTCATCACAATTTTAGAAACTAAGAGCCTATGAAACTACAATTTCAGGAGCACCAACACAGCTCAGTAATTTTATTATAGAATTTGCATTCTGACCTGCAGTACAGATTTAAACGAAATTTAAAAGTATCTCCTAAGCGCGCGTGCGCGCGCGCGCGCGCGCGTGTGTGTGCGTGACAAATGAAAGTATCAAATAGCACTCAGTCGTGGCAGTTACATAATCTGGTTTAAAGCAGAGATGAAGCACGGTAAGTACAGGCCTTAGCCCCAGTTTTAAAGTGGTACCCTTTGATATTATGTTTAATTTAGGACAAATGGAATATTGCCATCAGTTTAAGCAGCCTTTCTAAGAAAACTGCCAATAACGTCAGGCTTCTCTGATGGGAAGGCAACGTGGGCAAGCAGTGGAAAGATCCCTGGAGACGGGGTTCCAGACACAGGACACTAAGGGGCCACGCGTCCTTGGACAACTCACCCAACCACCCGGCCCAAAGTTTTTTTTTTTTTTTTTTTTTTTTAATTTTTTTAATGTTTTATTTATTTTTAGGAGAGAGAGAGAGAGAGAGAGACAGCATGAGCAGGGGAGGGTCAGAGAGAGAGGGAGTCACAGACTCTGAAACAGGCTCCAGGCTCTGAGCTGGCAGTCAGCACAGCGCCCGACGCGGGGCTCAAACACACGAACCGTGAGATCATGACCTAAGGGAAAGTCGGACGCTTAACCGACTAAGCCACCCAGGCACCCCCCAAAGTTTTCTTCCTTGAGGGAAGGAAGTTGATATTGGGCTAGATTTATTCTATTCTATTTTATTTTAATTTTAGGTGAGCTCTCTACACCACCCCCACGACCCCAAGATCGAGAGTCACATGCTCTACCGACTGAGCCAGCTAGGCACTCCGACATTGGGCTAGATCTTAACCTTTTATTGGTCACGGATGGTTTTGAGAATGTTATGAAAATATACCTCGGTACAGACACAAAACATTTTACATGCAGCTTTAGGGGCTCACCACAGCCCCAACCCCTCCATCTCCCCACCCCATGCACATGGATGTGCGAGTGCATGTGGGCTACATGCTCTCCCTGGTTCTTCAAGCTCTCTCTTTCGTGAGGCTGATGGGCTGCCTTCCCTTAGTTGTTCACCAGGCTGGGCCACATCCTTCACTCTTAGAACCCTCTCTTAGAGCCTTACAGTCAACAAATGTCCTTGACGAAAGATGGCTGAATTTAACGTTTGTAAATATTCACCTGCCTTCCCGAAGCACCTATGTTTTTACTGAACACTATGCTGAAGAAGTAGAACATAAGAATGCCAAGGAAAGGAACCTCAGATCTCACATTCAGACTCAGGGTGAGCCTTCCCTATGGAAAGAGCAAATCATGTTCAACTGTGAAAATATAAAAATCATATTTAGAATAGCAGTTTCTGGGATATCAGCTTACTCCATCAAAAGATCATTAAGTCTTTAGGTAAATTCATTGTTTTATTGAGACCAGCATTCACTGAGTGTCTGTCATGCTCCAAGCCTCAGGTAGCACAGGAGAGCCCAAGATAAATGAGATATAGTCCTGCATTCAAAGAGCAGCTAGTCCAGTGGAGGGATGTGAGGAGAAAGTTATACTAGGAATATGCATCGCTTTAAATGGGAGTATGCCGAGGGTGCTATGGTAACATAATGGAGGAGGAGGCCGTTCCACCACTGCCCAAGACAGCGGTTGTTGTGGGTGAGGATAACATATTTTCCAGAGTGACTAGAGCTTACGGCCTGTGAGGGGACAAGCTAGCCGGTGGGAGCAGACTATGCTCTGCAAGTGGGTGGCACTTCACTGATCTCATTGTTATCCGTGTCATATACGGTGATGAAAACTGGAGGATTTTCCTCAGAGTAGAGTGTTAACCCTGGTATTTTAGCAAGAGTGTGTAGCGGATGGATTAAAGATGGGGGAACCTGAAGGCAGGTTAGTTAACATTCTTTATACACATCTCTCTTTGGATGCTCTCCTGATAAAAGTTTTATTTGCCTAAGCCCCATGCTTATATGCCAGTTTCTGATAAGCATTTCTTTTTGTTTAATTGGTAATCAAGGTTTGCTGGGAGCCATTTGACCTCATGTTCATTCATCATGATTTTGTTTTTTACCTCAGTTTGAAAAAGAAATCATTTATATGAATTTATATGAGCCCTTATACCTTGCATACGTGACCACAAATATATTTTAACTAAGAAATACCACACCTAGTTGGAAGAAAGAGCTTGAAAATCTACTGTGAAGGTACTTTTGGTTGGCACTGATTTGCAGTCTTTGAAATGATGACCATGGGTGCCGGCAATGCCACCATATTGGTTCAAATGTCTTCCTTAACATTTTATTATATAATGCAAGCATTTACAGTTTTACATGTTAAGACTTATGAATGCTATTCATATGTTACCACCAATATGTTTTACCTTGCCTCATTCTTTAATTCTACAAACATTTTCTGGGCCTCTACCATATTCTCAGGTAATGTTTAATGTTCTGTTGTGTAAGACAGAGAAGGTCCCTGATCAGGTGGTGGCCAATGATGTGATGTGATGTGATGTGATGTGATGTAGAATGCCTCGGGCCACTACTGTCAGAGAGGTCAGCAAGGATCCAAGAAGGTAATCCCCAAGCAGGAGCCATTGTGCGAAGAGCAGGGAGAGGAGCACTGGAGGGAAGGAGAATGAGTGGCTGGTGCACAGGTGCTCAGGTGGGTGCGAACTTGGTGTGTTTGAGAATTTGGACCGCAGGGGGAGGAAGTCAGACAGGAGAGGTAAGCCAGAACCAGAGCGCATGGGACACTGAATCTCAAACCTAAGACCCAATTATTCTTTTAAAAGAATTGCAGTGCCCAGTCCTGCTGCTCAAAAAGGAAATTCCTGTATATGCTCATTTCACCTTAACTGTTTTAAAGTTAAAAAACATATTAAGAATATAAAAGCTATCTAATTCCCCTAGGAAACATAAGAATGGTATTAAACCATAAATTCCTGTGCCTCATTTGTAGGTGGTCCATAAGGACCTCATCTGTAATTTTTCCCCTGAGAAGAGTAAGACCTCGCAGACATGGCCCGTGTTGATTATTACTTATTTTGTGGTAAAATTGTTGTGGCACCCATAGTGTATGCATTGGGAAATAGTTTATGCTTCATGTAGAGGTGCCCTCATTTCATCTCTCAACGGATGAGTATTATTGGTCCAAAATTTTTGCTCCTAAATCCAAACTGGCATCATCAATCAACCATTAATTCTTGTTAAAGGAGTCATTTTAAAAAGCAATTTATAATAAAGTACTTTGTATTTCAACATGTAAAGGCTTAGGCACGCCTCTGCTGGAAGACAGAAGCAAGCAGATAGCAGCCCCACTTAGGCAGAATCAATGTGCACGTGAAGGGATGTTGCAATAGTCACTCAAACGTGGCCAGTGGCTCCTTCAGCAGTGAAGGGATTTTCTGAAATGGCGAACACTTCTAGATAAAATTTGGAACAAAACACAGCACATCCTTTTCTATTTTGCATTTAATATGTAATACCAAGTCTGGATCCAGACTCAGGTAATAATCAACAGGCAGAATGAAGGCTCAACCTGGGGCGCCTGGGTGGCTGAGTCGATTGAGAGTACGACTCTTGGTTTCGACTCAGGTCATGATCTCATGGCTCGTGAGTTTAAGCCTCGTGTCAGGCTCCGTACTGGCAGCGCAGAACCTGCTTGGAATTCTCTCTCTTCCTCGTTCTCTGCCTCTCCCCTGCTCATTCCCTTTCTCTTAAAATACATAAATTAAAAAAAAAGAATAAAGGCTTGTCCTGCAGTTGCAGGACATCTAGCATTCCTCACCCTGCCCACTAAATGCCAGTTGCAGCACCCCCTCCCAACCACTATGATAATCATAACGTTCCCATAAAACCCTAATCACCCCCTAGGAATGAAAACCCCTAAGGAAGTGCCTAATGAGCCACAGGAGGGTTTGGATCTGATCCAAAGCACCTGGGAATTCAAGGAAAGATTTTGTGCTAGAAAGTGACATAAACTGATACACATTTTAAAGGTTTTCCCACTAGTGCCATGTGGAGACTCAACTGTAGCAAGAACAAGACTGGTGACCAGGAGACCAGCCAGAAAGTGATGGTTGTAGTCCAGGCAAGAGATGATGGTGCCTGAGGCCAGGATGGAAGGAGCAGAGATGGAAAGAAGTGGATAAAGATGTGTTTTGAGGGCGGAGGCAATGGGATCTACTGACGGAATAGATGTGGGATGAATAAAGGTCTGGGGCTTTAGCAACTGTGCGAATGATGGCGGTCTTTACCAAGAAGGGGAAGAGCACATGGGGGTGTGGCATGGGACCAAGCTCAGTTTGGGCCATGTTAAGTTCGAGATGACATCCACGTGGAGATGTCAAGCGGACACTTAGATGTCTGAGTTCCCAAGGATGTCCTGGCTGGAGACACATCTGTGAGTCAATGGTATATAGAAGGTAATCAAAGCCATGGGATTGGCGAGTGGAAGAGGTCACCTTGGGAGGGGGGTGTATGAAGGAGAGAAGGACAGCCAGGACAGAGCCTTGGGGCCCTCCAACACCATTAAAGGAAGCCTCTACTCTATTAATTATTCCATTAAGAGAAACACTGAAGTTTTTACATTAATTTTAATGGGAATATTTAATGATTAATGATGCCAGTTTTGGCTTATGAACAAAATTTTTGGAACTAATTATACTCATTTATCACAGCATGAAGATGTGCTTCTTCATGAATTTCAAATTATTTCCCAATGCATAGAGTGTGATTATCATAACAATCTTGTGACACAAAAGTAGTAATTAATGTTTGGATTAAGGGCAGTCTACATAAGGGAGAACTGGGCTTGTGTTCTCATGAAAAACTATGGATGAAGTCTATTAATCAATATTTATTGGCTCCCTACAGAATAGGCACTGAGGTTTTTCAGCTTAAAAATCACTTTTATATTCTCTAAGGGAATTTGATAGATTCCTTTTTCTAAATTTTAAAAACATTCCTTTTTTTTTACAGCTTTATTAAGACATAACTTTCATATCATACAACTTTATTGTTTTTTAATTTGAAGGTAGTTAAGGTGAACTTTCAAATAGACACATCTAAATTAAAAAGTAAGACAGCCTGGCAGCCTCACCAAACATAAGTATGGCAACTCCTGTTTACTGGGCACCAACTCAGGTATCGATATGACAAACAGACTTGTCCCTCTTCTTCACACATTCACTGAAGGGTTTGCCTCCCATTTTGCAGAGAGAAACCCAGCCTCAAAGGACTGGATAACTTCACAGGGATGGGTCACCAGAGATCACCAGGGGCTAGAGTCTGGATACAGTCTTTGACTTTCCCTCTCCCTTACTTCCTCCCCCTGCAGTCTCCTGAAAGACAGAGGCTCCAGTCTGGAATACATATAGGAACCCCCTACCCATTTTAAGGATAGATCAGGACGCCTGGGTAGTTCAGTGGGTTAAACATTTGTCTGGATTTCAGTTCAGGGCATGATCTCAAAGTTCATGAGTTCAAGTGCCATTTGGGCTCTGCACTTGAGATTCTCCACCCCCCCCCCACCCCCCAGCTCTCTGTCTCCCCCACCCCCCAGCTCAAACTCTCTCAAAATAAATAAAGTTATAAAAAATAAAGGTAGATCAGTGTCACAACTCATTGGGATTGGTGTCTCAATGATTCAAATTTTAAAGCATTTTATTGTCACATCGGGGTGCCTGGGTGGTTTGGTTGGTTAAGCATCTGACTTCAGCTCAGGTCATGAGCTCACCATTTGTGAGTTCAAGCCCAGTGTCGGGCTCTGTGCTGACAGCTCGGAGCCTGCAGCCTGGTTCAGATTCTGTGTCTCCCTCTCTCTTTGCCCCTCCCCAACTCATACAAGCCGCATGCTCACTGTCTCTCTCTCAAAAATAAACATTAAAAAAAAATAAACTGCTTTACTGTCACATGGGGATTAGCTTTAGAGACATTTCTTAGTGGTGTTATCTTAATGCCCTATGCTTAAGTAGAGTTACATATCCTATAAAGGTTAAATTGGTTTATCTTGTCTCCTTCCTCTCAAAAGGACCTATGCTAATTTAAATTTCTAAATATACTTAGGCAAGGGAGGGGGTGGAGCTGGAAAATTGGTAGGGACATGAGTTAATGGATTTTACTAGATACGAGAGAGTTATTAATATACAATGACCGGTAACTGATAGAATCTGCTGTGTATTTAGGCAGACACCCAGGGCACAGTGGCTGCCAATTCACCTAGTTAGGAATCATACGCTTCCAGAAGTAGAAGAGGAGCCTTCCATGTCCTGACCAGAGGAGACAGAATTACACTACCAAAAGAAATCCTTGCCTACAAAGGGATAAACAAGAATTTGGAATGTTGGAACGACACAGAAAAAGAATGACTAAGGCTGTGGGGAAGGCATACAATGCATGTCAGTTTCCAGTGGGGTGGCCTCGCGGGGGACGGAGGAGACTCTGGGTCAGAACTCTAGAGTAGCCTGAATCCTGTGGGGTTAGTGACACTCTAAGACGGGTGGTGGGAGTTACGATTCTGAGATCGGTTACGATTCTGAATATTTAGCAAATATTCAAGGTAGAATAACCCAGATGGAACCAGGAATAAAGACATTATTTTAATACTGGAAACCACAAGGGTAAGAGGTATCCTAACAAGTGGCTGGTCTATAAGTTAAGGGTGGAGTAAGGAGTAAGCTAAATCAGTATTTGTAAGTACTCTGAAAGCAGTTATTTAGTAAATAGAATAAAACTGGCAATACTGTTATATAAAGATTCTTCTGTCAAGAATCCATAGGTGGGATTCTTGCTGGAAGCACAGGAGAAAATGGAGAAGATTTATGTTTTATTAACATTAGCTGTGCTATACACACTGGTCACGGCTTTTTTTTTTTTTCTTTACTCTAATGCTTATTATTGTTGTGGGGATTCAAAAAATTTTAACTGGGTTTCAAATCATCTACAATATCCCAAAGATACTGAGAACACTCAAGAATTCATTCATTAGGGCTGGTATACCTGGGTGGTTCAGTTGGTTAAGCATCTGACGTTGGCTCAGGTCATGATCTCATGGTCCATGAGTTTGAGCCCTGCATTGGGTTCTCTCTGTTTCTATTTTTAATTTTTTAAATGTTTATTTATTTTTGAGAAAGGGAGAGAGAGAGAGAGAGAGAAAGAAGGAGAGAGCGAGCATGAGTGGGAGAGGGGTAGAGAGAGAGGGCGATACACAATCTGAAGCAGGCTCCAGGCTCTGAGCTGTCAGCACAGGGCTGGATGCAGGGCTCGAACCCACGAAATGCAAGATCATGACCTGAGCTAAAGTCAGACACAATTGACTGAGCCATCCAGATGCCCCAAACATTAAAAAATTAAAAAAAAAAAAAAAAAAGGAGTTCATTAGGCCTGTATTCATGAAGTTCTCTAGGTCATCATCACCATTGCACCCAAACCACTATTAAGTGCTTACTGTGTGCCTGGTTCTGTGCCAAATACTGAGTGCACATCACAGCAATACACAACCTGTGAGAGTATGACTATTATTTTTCCATTTATGGATAATGAGACTGAGATTCATCTATTAATTCACTTGCCTGAGATGACACAGCTGGAAAGTGATGGAGTCAGCATTAAAAAAATAAGTGTATAATAATTCATGTGCCAGATGCTTTTAACTATTACATCTGCAACATAACTGTAAATCCATGGGATGGAAATAAGGTGGAGTGAATTTATTCTTTAGTCTCTATCTTACCCAAGACCAAAGGAGAAAACAAAGTTTTCTCTCATGTTCTCAAAACGTCCTAAGGAATAACAGCAGTTCGATTTCAATTTATTTTTTTTTAACCTTTTAACAACTTACTCTACAGGGCTATCTTACTTTGATTTACTTGTCTTTCAGATCAAGGCAGGGAGGGGGTAATTTACACATTGTCAGCTTTTCACCAAGTCTTCCTTAAAGTCATTCCCAAGCTTTTAATAAAGCTTTTAAACTGCGTATTGCATCTCAGTGAGAATGTATTATGGCTTTTGAGTTGCTAGTATTGAGCTTCCAGATCTGCTGTGAAGAGATTTTCAGTTCCAGTGCTTGGAAACTGCAGGCCTGAGAATTCCCTCCAGCACCATCCTTGGGGACCACTGCCTTAAAAATCACTTAAGAATTATGCAAATTATAAAATTACACAGTCAACAGACTCACTTAAAAAAGAGAGTTTTCATGAAACTGCCTACAATCCCAATTCTCCCAGAAAAATAAGAAATGTGTATATAACAAAGAAATCAATGAACACTGAGACCAACCACTCTTCTTCTGTGTTGGGTGAGACCTGAGTTATGAGATCTAAATCTGGGATGGTAATTTGCCAGGCATTTGGCACCGTCCCCTCCGAGAAGTCTTCCCTGAGTCTTCTGGTCCAGTTTACATTCCCTTCTGTACCCTCTGCCATCATGGCACAATGCTATTGTCTCTCACTTACCTCCCTTTCTCATTAGAGTGCAAGCTGTGCAGGCAGGGCGGGGATTTAGTCACTTTTATCACTCAGCACAATGGTTGGCACAGGGTTGGTGCCAATAACTGCTTACCACATGGAGCCAATCACGTCTAGGCTAATGACTGACCTTTAGACCCGAATTTCCTATAGCATGTGAGTGTCTCTATGTCGGGTTGTTACAACCACCTGGTTCCAGGATAAAGTAATTTAATTACCAACGGTTAGTACAGGTGACTTTCAGTTTCTTCTTTTATTCTTAGGCTTTTAAAACATTTAGTGAACAAGTATTGTTTGGCTAAAAGAAAATCACCTATAGAAATGGTCTTTCTTTTAAAAAGTCGAGTATGGGGCTCTTGGGTGGCTCAGTTGGTTAAGTGTCCGACTCTTTTTAATTAAAAAAACTTTTTAAAATATTTTATTTATTTCTGAGAGAGACACACACACAACGTGAACAGCGGAGGGTCAGAGAGAGAGGGAGACACAGAATCAGAAACAGGCTCCAGGCTCTGAGCTAGCTGTCAGCACAGAGCCTGACCTGGGGCTCAAACCCACGAATCATGAGATCATGACCTGAGCCAAAGTCGGACGCTTAATCAACTGAGCCACCCAGGCGCCCCAAGTGTCCGACTCTTGATTTCAGCTCAGGTCATGACCTTATGGTCGTGCAGAGCCTGTTTGGGATTCTCTCTCCCTCTCTCTCTGCTCCTCCCCCACTGGTGCTCACTTGTGCTCTCTCCCTGAAAAGAAATAAGCATTTTTAAACAAGTCAAGTGTGTTCGTACCGTATTGCTTAAACCACATATTCTTGCAGGCTGACAAAAACTCAAACTACATGAAGCAAAAGCAGATTCTAGTGTTGCAGGATAACCAAGAATAGGAAAGTGGCAGCACTTGTTAAGTCCTACACCCTACAGCCTGGATGCCCTGAGAACTCTGTCTCTCTCACCTTGTCATCCCCAGCCCATAGAGCCAATGAGATCGTAGGGACAATCTCAAAGTTTACTGTAGCTTCAGCCAGACACAGAAAAACTCTTCCTTACTGCCAAGCTCAGCATTCCCAAAGCACAGGTCCCTACCTAGACCACCTAACAGTGGCCAGAGGGACTGTCTGATAAATCCCACAACGACCCTGTAGGTTGGAGGCAGGTCTTCAGAAACTGGTGGGCAGATGCTGGGGTGGACCAAGCAACAGCTGTCTGTCACGTAGACTTCCACTCAGACTGTTCCCTCACCCAGAAGTTTCTCCAATTATGAAAATGCATCCAACCTTCAAAGCTCAACCTTAAATACCACTTCCTCCGTAAAACCTTTATGGATCTCTACTCCCCAAAGTCTGAACTGTATCTTCTTTCCTTTGTGCTCCTCTGTGCTTTTCATTCTGCCTTATTTTACACTAAGTTTATATGTCTGCAAACAAGAGAAAAAGTCATACCTGAATTGAAATTAGGATCTCTATGCTAACTAGCTAGGTGACTTTGGGCAAGTTATTTAGCTTCTGAGCTAGTTTCCCCATTTATAAGAAAAATGACAGGAACTGAGAATAGAGTATTATCTCTTATGTTCTTGTGTGGAAACCCCCCAGTGCTTGGCATGGGAAGCACTCACAACTTGCTAGCTTTCTTCCTTTGGGTTTCTCTTATCACTAGACTTCAAGCTCCCTGAGGTCAGTCAGGATTTCCCACTGTGCTTACCACATATTACCACATATTTTAAAGGTAAGTAGTCTTCCTCAAATGTTTACTGATTTGAACTCCTTTTTGATTGCTTTCCCAGCCCATTAATTGGTCACATTAGTATCTATTGAGAAGTTCTCCGTCAATGCGTTGACTTCATTTCCATGGTAACTCCATGAGTTTGTCGCCTGTATTTTATGGATGATGAAACAGATGCAGGAAAGTTAAACTCACTGGAGTTCAGAAACAAGTGAGGGAGTGAGGAGCTCCAGGGCCTCCACTGCTAATCATCCGCGTTTGTGGCTTCTCAGTGGCAGGAAATAGGTCTACTCTGAAAACAGCTCACATTGCTTTTTGTTTGAATTTGTTGAATTTAAAGTAATCCGAACAGTTGCTCTTTCCCCCCCCCCCCTTTAATTAGAAACTTCCCAGAGATTCAATGTGGGCTCCTATGGCTTATACAATGATCTTTACCAAGATTTTACCAAAAACACAAATAATTGCACTTGAGCACGAAGGACTGATTTATGGACCATGCCGCAAATTCCTAGGGTCCTCCATTCCAGTAGGTTTCAATCTTCTGGATTATTTTGGAGTTTGACCTGGTCAACCTCCAAGCTGCCTACTAGCGTGCTCCACCCAGTTAACAATTTGCATAACTGTACCAGCAGGCAGCCACAGGAAGGGGGCAGGGGAAGCAAACAATAGGTATCTGCTAGGCAGAGGGTGAGACATCCCAAGCCCAGCTCTTTATTGTTGGAAAATTCTCAGTGACAGTTCATTGTTGAAGCTCAATAGCTTTAATTTATTCATCTTCTCTAATATTATAATATCGCACTAATCTCCATCATCACTCCTGACCACCTGTGGGAGGAATGACTTAGGGAACTGGGAAAATAGAACACGGGAGGGTTTAAGAAAATAGTGACTCCTGTACTCGCACGGCAATAATATTTCCAAGGCATTTTCGCACTTTTTTCCAAAAGAGCTTCATCTTAACTTTCTGATAAGGAAACATTATCTCCTTTTTACAGGTGAGGGAACAGAGGTTCACGAAGTTCAGTGACCCAGCAGATGCACATAACGTGTGCACTAATACATGTATTCTATCCAGGGCTTTCTCCACAGGCACCATGATGTTTTTGGAGACAGCAAAGATGCAGCAGAAATTTCTGCTTGGTCATAGTTGGGGGCAGAAACGGGGCTGGGGTGAACAACGTGGGAAGGATGTATCAAATTATAAAGAAGAAAGGGTGGCATTGATGTGGCCAGGGAAGAATCTAAGTCTCCTCAAGACTGTGTCCTTCGTGGGTAAGCTGTTTGGGGCTGGGGTGGGGGATGAGAGAGAGGGTGGGAGAGGGGACGGCGGATTCCTGTAGGAGGTGGAGCGGCAAGTGAGCACCGTCTGGTTGCAGTTTTCGGCTCCCGTTGCTTTCTTTGTGCCACTATTACACTTGCTTTTTTGTGTGAAGTTGGAGATGCTGGTATTTTTGGGTGAGTGAATATTGTCCATCTAGTATTGTTGGTGCTGCAATTCCTCACAGGTATATCTAAAATTCCAAACTTTGCTAGTTTTTCCTTAATTTCCAAAGTTCCACATGTCCTTTCTTTTCTGATTTAAAGGGGCTCTGCCCTCTTCGTGACTCAGTTTCCCTGTGTCTGTGTTAGTAATTTCGTTTGTTATGTTTGGCAAAGCATAATTGAGAGAAATATCTCCGAAGCTCAGAAGTGAATCTGACTGATCACAAAAGCTAGCGTGTGGAATAAGGAACCAACACATTTTAATCAAAGTAAGCAATAATGACAGGTTTATTTAAAATTTCCAGTAGAGAAAACCCACTAGTTTTGGAATAAAAGTACTCAATGTACGAGAGCGTAGGTGAATATAAAAGATTAGCAGAAGAAAAATAAAACCAAACACAGTACAAAAAAATTCTTAAAAGTTTGAAATGGATTTTAAACAGGGATGTTCTTTAAATCCTCCAAATATTAAACAGTTGGTGAACAAGTCACTTGAAAATTAAAGCCTGTTTCTGTAAATTCCATAAAAACTGCTTATTAAATTGAAGCACTCCATATGGTTGGTATTGAGACGTATAGGCAGTCGATTTCAGAGTAGCAGGAATTACTCATTTGCTCTCACAGTTACTTGAATTAACCAGCTGCATAACTGCTTTTTGGAGAGAATGGGATAGAAGGTGCAAAAAAAAAGGTAGGATAAAATCTCTAAAAAACTGAAACACAGCAAAATTCAGACATCGGTTTGTTTCTTGAAAGCCACAAACTGACTTTTTACAGTATATTCTACATTTGCAGCTGTCATTTCCCTTTCCCCCACCCCCTCAAATACTCCTAAATCCACTAGTCTAATCAATTCTTAACTTCCAAATATTCTGTACATATATATTTAGCAAAGAGCATATACCTAACATTATTCTGACAGCAGTATGGTCAGCATACAATTTTAGAAAGATTACTATGTATACCATCAGATTAAACTTTACTTAAAAAACAAACAAAACCCATTACTAAACAAATAGTTTTAAAATATGATGAAAACCCATGAAAATAAGACTCAGCATGGGTTTCTAAACCTGATAAAAACACACTTCAGAAAAACTATTAATGCTAAACTTCTGCCAAACGATGACCTTAAAGTGCCAAACAGAAAAGAATCTCTTAGGACCATTTCTCTTAGGACCAAATAGATAACTTGTCCCTGGCTTGGCCATCTCTCCTTTAACTATACACAAAGTCCTGCTAAAAGTATGCATTTTATTTGACTTTACAATAGAATGTTACAATGTAAACTAAACAGCTTCTTGATATCGACACTATGTTACCAAGGTTTTTTTTTGTTTGTTTCTGAATCCAACAGTTGGTCACAGAGGTCAAGTATTATCGAGGCTCGAGGCTCCTTTGTCAGTTCTTGATCTTGTCTGACTCATCCATCCTTCAAGTACATGCAAGGCTCAATAGTTTTCAAGAGGCAGAAGCCTGAGGCCGTTTAAGACACAGATGAAATAGGATTGTGAGGTGAACCCATCTGAGTAAGAACTTTATCCAGCCACTGGAGGGGGCCATGCAGGTGGATCTCAATCCAGCAGGGGGTGCTAGTGACATCCTGGCGGTGATACTCTGCTCCCCAACCCTAGAAGACACAGTGGAGGTCACTTAACTTGCTCAATTCCATGGTAAAACTTTTTAAGTGAGAAGAGTTCACGTAATCAAACACTGATTAAAGGTACAGATGCCTTTCATAAGACAGATGCTTCTGTGCACAAACGCACACACATTAGGGCAGGCAATTTCAGGTGATGGGTGTGTTCAAGGCTCCCTAAGTTCCCTTCACAGGGTCCAGGTTAAGAAGTACTGGTCTTGGAGAATGAAAGCTTCAAAATTCATTTGAAGAAGGCTGTTTTATTTAACAAAGGCACTTTTTAACTTTATTAAATTCTCATTTTATCATCAAGAAAATAACGAAAAAGTCATGTTAGACAAACTTTCTGTTTCTTTTCAGCCATTGAAGGTTGTCCTATCACCACAGTGCTCTTGACCTTTCAATCTCTAAGCAAACTGGCAGAGGCACATCCATCTCCAGAAAGCTATTACTGATGCCCAAGCACTGCTCTGAAGCAGCAGATTCCATCATTCATTTGTACAAGAAGGTAGTTTGCCAGACATCCTTCAGTATGACTGAATTGGGACACTAAAGTTGCAAAAGAGAAAGGTAATTTTTCAACTGCAGTGATCAAAAACTCATTGTTGTGGTGGACAATGGAAGATAAAGCTCTGATAAACCCTTGTTTCATGAGGAATGTCAGAGAAGCCTGGGTTCTATTTATCTGATACCTATCTACTCCAGGAATTTCAAGAAGTACATACAAGTGTCAGAACTTTCAGGAAAAAGTTGTGATATATGAACTGCATATGTATACACATCCATACATTTGGACATTTATCAATACACTGCGGAGTTTAAATTAAAGGTTTGTGTGCATGTTTCCTCCATTAGATAGTAAGCTCTTTGAAGGCAGGGATCAGATCTTATTTATGTCTATCTCAGACATCTAGCAGTGACTGGCACAAAGCAGAAGCTCTAGAAATACTTGTTCAGCTGAACTGACTTGGATTTTTCAGATATATGGGGAGTTTACTGTGCAAATAATTTATAAAATGTATGTTTGAAGTCCAAGATGATCATCTTCAAAACAGTAAAAAGGCTGGCGATTAATATTATTAAAATGTTCCCTGTCATTTTTCTAAGATGCTAAGTGTGCGAGGGCAAGGTATAAAATCCTTATGGTTTAATAAGAACGCTATTGTATAAATACTATGCAAACTTTTTGTTGTAACTGTATGATACGCAGCTGCCCTTCATCATGTTAGCGAGAATTTAAAAAAAAATTTGTTTACTCTTAACTTTCCAAATCCAGCTTCCCAGCTATGTCTATTATATCTTATATTAGCCTCCATTCCAGCATATATCACATTATCTTACAGTTAACCATATACCAGGCTGTAAGCATTTGTGAAGCTAGAAACTTTAGGTGCTTTTTTCATCTTTCTATTAGTTCTCTGGAATAGTGCTTAAAATATTTGCTGAACAAATGAAATCTAATACATTTTAAATGCATATCCTCGTATCAAAAACACTTTTTACTAGTATAAAGTTTGTTTTTACTTGTGTAAAGTAAATAATTAAAAATCTGTAAAAGTAAAACCATTAAAAGTGACCACATAAACAATATGAAATGAGTTTGAGGAGAAAGCCAACTGGAGCAGTAGAATCATAAATCCTTCCTGAGTGGTCCTTCAAGAATAAGAGACTCATCAAGGGAACTCTGTAATGATTACCACAGTTCCCAACTCTATCCACACATTTTATTTTATTTTTTTTTAAATGTTTTATTTATCTCTAGGAGAGAGAGAGACAGCGTGAGCAGGGGAGGGTCAGAGAGAGAGAGAGAGGGAGATACAGACTCTGAAACAGGCTCCAGGCTCTGAGCTGGCAGTCAGCACAGAGCCCGACGCGGGGCTCGAACCCACGAACCGTGAGCTCATGACCTAAGCGAAAGTCGGACGCTTAACCGACTAAGCCACCCAGGCGCCCCACTATCCACACATTTTAAAGATGAACATGAGGAGCAGCAAAGGATCCTGTACCTTAATCACACAGTTAAAATGGCAGATAAGGGGCGCCTGGGTGCCTCAGTCGGTTAAGCATCTGGCTTCAGCTCAGGTCTTGAGTTCGAGTCCCATGTTGGGCTCTGTGATGACAGCTCAGAGCCTGGAGCCTGCTTCGGATTCTGGTCTCCCTCTCTCTCTGCCCCTCCCCACCCATGCTCTTTCTCACTCTTTCAAAAATAAATAAATGTTCAAAAAAAAATAAAAGCAAAAAATAAAATGACAGATAAAACTAGAACCTGGGTTTCTTGACTCTTCGTACTTTGTATGTGTGTGTCTCTCTCTCTCAAAAATAAACATTAAAAAAAAAATAGGTATACTTTCCTCCATACCAATAAATCAACAAATAAGGGGCACCTCAGTGGCTCAGTTGGTTAAAGGTCCAACTCTTGATCTCGGCTCAGGTCATGATCTCATGGTTCATGAGACAGAGCCCAGCGCCGGGCTCTGTGTTGACAGTGCGAAGCCTGTTTAGGATTCTCTCTCTGCCCTTTCCCTGCTTGCATGTGCATGATCTTTCTCTCTCTCTCTCTCTCAAAATAAATAAATTTAAAACAACAACAAACAAAAACCACTGCTGGCAATTCAGTCTTCATTTTAAAATTCATTTTGGCCAAAGTCAAAAATTAAACCGTGAATGTGAATAGTGCATGAGAAAGATCTTTCCAGTCCCACAGGTACACAGCATATTGGTAAACCTCTTTAAAAGGTAAAAAACCTCCTTTAATACTAAATAGGTACCAAAGTCAGCCACACACACACACACACACAAAACTGCTGAATTACGTTTTGAGAAAACACCAGGAGGAAAAACTCAAAATCTGCTAATATGATTCAAGAAGTAAGAAAAAGATGATATTCAGGGAAAGCTATCTTTGATCTAAAGGATGATTAACGAAGTTAAGGTTCCAAAATTACCCTCTGTAATACATACATTACAAAACAGGTTTCACAACAAGTTAGGTGAGCTTCTGAAGAGAGGACATAAAAGGTGATTGCCTCACCAGAATATATAGTTAGTTTTGTTTCTCAAGGTAACAGAGGATGAAAATTTATCTTTGAGAATTTAGAGACAAGTCTGTCACTAGAATAAGTTACAACTCATGAAATCTAATCATTATTCGGCATTTAATTTCTTGACATTTCAATGACATCTTTAAATTTTCTTATTTCTCAGAGGTGGAAAAGAAGGCAGAAAGAGATCAATTATCGTGAGCAAAGTCTTTAAATTTCTTCATCCTCAACCCTCACAATAATCTTAGAACGAAGGTACCTACTGATCTTTGGGCAATATTAACTTCTGAATTATAGGAAAATCATGAGGTTTTACTAGAACCATTAAAAAAAAACCCTGACCTATCAAAATTAAACCCAAGCATGGTGAACTTTTATTTACAAAAAGATCACTCATTTATTGCTGAAACAAAAGCCACAAATGTTATCATCATAAAGGCACTAAAAACACAGAATGAAAAGAAAAAGAAGGGGGGGTTGTTTACTGAATTGATCTTTTAAGAAAATCGTGTGTTTAAATTATGTATGTTAAATATATAACAAAACATATTCTTATGGTATCACTAAAATAGTGCTCATTTGAATAGGAAAAAGTTATTAAAGCCTGCTACACTGTTGACATTTAAATACAAACACTCCTATATTCTAATTGTAGCCTAATAACTGACACCCTCACTGAAGTTTAAACATGCCGTGGTAATATGCTGGCTTCTATGGACATAATATCAAGAGCATATAGATTTATATACCGAGAGAAAGCACAGCAAACATGTTAAATAAAGCCCACTTACTTTTACAAAGCTCATGCGGATAGTACACATTTTAGTGAGCTCATAGACTGTCTCGAAGCCGTGGTTCACAGACTGTGCCAATAACTGAGCGAATTCTTGGTTATTAAAAATTTTCAAACTACACCCGCTAGGGATCTTGCAAACGGTAGTGGGGTGAAACCCGTGATGGTAGTTGCAGTTCCGACTTTGCACGAAGATGCTGCTGTCGCTGAGGCATTCGGCATACACTTCCCCTCCCACATAGTAAAGATGCACTCCTGTAGGAAGACAAGGAACGGAATGCATTCATGATCATTTCTCACAGCTGAGAAGCATCTGTGTCTCTTTAATATATGAATTCACCTGGACTTAAACTTTGGCTAACTAGTTTTTCCCCAAATCTTGTACAGCAGATAAAATCTTAGTTAACCATGTTAGCTAATATATTGTCCTTTTGTTAACAAGTATATCTAAGAGGTTTCTAAGAAATAATATAACAAAGTCTTGTAAAAATAAGTAGCAAAGTGCCGCAAGTTCATTTTGGTAAAAGTCTTATGCCCTATTTGGCCAAGGATTGAAAGCATATTCTCACTCTAAAAATATAGTACAATAAAGCCAGTCTTTATTATGAGATTCTACACATATTCATCCTACGAGCTCTCTTTCTTGCATTTATTTTGTAGTTAAACTGTTTGAAAATGTTAAGGTAGGAGAAGGGAGAATCAAGAAAAGTACAAAAGGACTAGAAAAGCACATGGAGGAGGTAGTGCTGAGAGCCAGAAGAGGTCAGGTCCAGGGGGCGGGGGGAAACTATAAAAATAATTCATACTGTGTGGAATCTGATCTCCCTGAACTACCATCTGCTCCAAACTTCTTCCTGTGACATCTCAGAGTGCCAGGAGTGTAGGAAATTGATCCTACCGAGCCTTTAAAAAAAGGAAAGGGGAGGGGGGGACATTCTGACAAAGCCCTATACCATTAAGGGAGATTACTTTATTATAGGCCACGAAGCAAAGAGAGTCCCATCCCATGTGGCTTTAAACAATCCACCTTGCAGGTAACTCCAGCATGGCTCAGCTAATGCTAAAAGTATGGTCTCCAATCCAATCCAAAATATTATGTGTTGTGTTTACACGTACGTATACAATGGCTACAACTTCTGTGGCAATTATATAGCTGCTACAGCAGAAGCCCATTTTCCTGCCTGATGTAGAGAAAACAATTTAAGAGCGAGTGTGAGAGAGGTGCCCAGGTAGCTCAGTTGGTTAAGTGTCCAACTTTGGCTCAGGTCATGATCTCATGGTTCATGGGTTTGAGCCCTGTGTCAGGCTCTGTGCTGACAGCTAGTTTAGAGCCTGGGGCCTGTTTTGGATTCTGTGTCTCCCTCTCTCTCTGACCCACCCCTGCTCACACTGTCTCTCTCTCTCTCAGAAATAACTAAAACATTAAAATAAATTTAAAGAGTGAGTGAGAGACAGAGACAGAGAGAGAGAGAGAGAGAGAGAGAGAGAGAGAGAGAGAGAATGTGTGTGTTTACTTTTTCTGATAGTAAAAATGAAGAATTTTCATTTCTGAAAATTTTGAAAGCAAAACAAAACATAAAAAGTCAGAAAATATCATCACTCGTTTAGTGATGAAGAGGCAATAATTATTAACAGTTTGACACACTGTGTTTGGTTGTATTACTAAACTTTCTCTGTAAACATTCAAAGTATCTACACGATTATATGTATACAATAATTTACTTTAGTGATTCTCCTACTACTGGACCAGAGTGTTGATACTTTTTTTCTGCTGTTGTAACAATGCCAGCATAAAGTCTCTGGATAATTTTTTATAATATCCTTAGGACAGCTTCCTGGAAGTTAAATCACTGGATCAAAGGCTCCTGATTCACTTTGCCAAACGACTTTCCAAAATGCTTATATCAATTTACACCCTACCAGCGGTCTATGGGTGCCTTTCTCATTTTGCCAGTACCAATACTGAGTTTAAGACAAAAACAAATAAATTAAAATAAATTATTGTGGAAAAACAATATTGTTTTACTTTGTATGTAAGACTGGATAGGCTCTCATAGGTTTATTACCTATCTGTGTTTCTCTTATGAACTTACTGTTCATATTCCTTACCTATTTATCCCAGAGGGATAAATTTCTACCTCTCTGATCAAATGTATTTTCTTCTAGCTTTTTAATAGCTGGCCATTAAAAAACCCTCAATTATCTATTTGCATAAATGAAACAAGGTCAGGGTTTCTCCCTACAGCCTCACCTAAAAGCTAACTTTGTTACTGCAGGACCATTGGAAGATGACTGATTTCTTATGCCTCATTTAACATTAATTAATTTTAAAATACAACATAGTCTCAGTTTAATTTATTCTACTGTTTTGTCTATACTGATTTAATTGTTGTTTCATAGTTGAATTAACCTAACATCAAGAAGTTTTTCTTTACTCCTCCACTAAAAAAATAAGCTATTTTCACTTGTTTAACCTGCCAGGTAATATTCAGATCATATTTTCCAACTTTCAAGAAATAACACATTGTGATTCTGGCACAGGTTGTTCTAAACCATAAACTAAATTAGGAAGAATGGATATCCTTAAAATATTCTACAATATTAAGCACTCTCTTTAAAGAATACAGACTGCTTATTTATACACCTATATTTTGTTTCTCTCTCAGTAAAATCTGGTTTTCACTACCTAATTCTCCTGTATTGCTCAGATTATTTCCAAGTAATTACGTTTTCTGTTGCTACTGGGAACGTGTTTTCTCCTCCATTATATTTTCTACTGGTTATTGCCAGATTAAAGAAAACTGGCATATCATTTCTAAAAATAAATTTTTATTAAAAAAAATTTTTTTTAATGTTTTATTTATTTCTGAGAGAGACAGCATGAGCAGGGGAAGGTCACAGAGGGAGGGAGATACAGAATCTGAAGCAGGCTCCAGGCTCTGAGCTAGCCGTCAGCACAGAGCCCGACGTGGGGCTCGAACCCACAAACCACAAGATCATGACCTGAGCCGAAGTTGGACGCTTAACCAGCTGAGCCACCCAGGTGCCCCTAAAAATAAATTCTTTAAAGGTTTCTAGATAAACAACCATAAAACACAATGACCATAAGTTTTACTTATGTCAGTAATGCCGACACTGGTGAAAGAAGAAAGGCACTCATCCATGGACTTATGGTACAAGTAGAATTTAATAAAAGCTTTCTGGAAAGTAATTTGGAATAATATATCAAGAGCTTTGACCTACTAATTTCAGTTCAAGAATCTCTTCCAAGAATATTATCAATTGGTTAACCATATCATCTGCAATAATGATAGTTTTGGCTAATTTCCATTATCAATAATTCTACATTTGAATACACTAGTCAAGGGATCTGAAACAATTTTGAATAACAGCATTCCCAGAATCCTTATTTTCTTCCAAACTAAAGAAAATTTTTTTAATGTTTATTTATTTTTGAGAAAGAGGGAGACAGAGCGTGAGTAGGGGAGAGGCAGACAGAGAGAGGGAGACAGAATCCAGAGCAGGCTCCAGGCTCGGAGCTGTCAGCACAGAGCCCAACACAGGGCTCCAACTCAACAACCCGTGAGATCATAACCTCAGCCAGTCAGACACTTAACCGACTAAGTCACCCAGGCGCCCCTTCTTCCTAATTTTTAATAGAAATGTTCTAGAGTACAATGGCTTTTAACTACTTTGGGGTAATGATAAAAACTTGAAAAATACCTCCCTCTTAATGAAAAATACATCCCAAATGTATACAAAATTGTGTTTATGTACAATTTTCAGGGTTTACAGATCATGGAAAGATATCTATATGTTATGAACCTAGTTTCATGCATTTCATCATTAAATGTGAACTTAGGATTTAGGTTTTGTCCCTTATTCATATTAAGAAACTATCTATCAAGTCCTGTTTGAGGAGTTGTTCCCCCCGCCCCCAGGATGGAGTGTTAAACTTTATCTCAAAATGCCTTTTAACCATTTATTAAATGACCTCTTAATTTGGTCCACTGCTCTAAACTTTATAGTAGGTCATTTAAAAAAAGTGTTTACTCTGGAAATAATTTCAAACTTACAGAAACAGAACAGACAAGAGAAACAAAAGAAGATAACCACTATCCTGATTCATTTATTGTGTCAATTTATTCCATATGTTTTATCATTTACACCTCCTTCTCTAGTTTTTCACACACACTCCCATATACATACATATGTGTATATGCATACATACATATATGTATATGCACACATATACACATATACATATATCCTGACACAAGATTTGTTTTAGATGGATATTTATATATATGCACATATGTGTGTATTTCCTAAAAATAGACATATTCTCTTACCTAGCAACAGTATAGTCAGCAATGCCAGTGTATGTAAAACATTGACATAATATTCTTATCTTATCTACCACTCATATTTTAACTTTGCCTGCTGATCCCAATAAGGTCCTCTGTGGTATTGTTCTCGTCTGGCACAGATCATGCTCAGGGTCAGCTTATTACAAAGCTGTCCTATCTCTTTAACCTTTTTTTTTTTTTATGTTTATTTTTTGAAGGAGAGAGAGAGAGAGAGAGAGAGAGTGAGCGGGGGGGGGGAGGGAGGGGGAGAAGGGGCGGAGAGAGGGAGACAGAATCCAAAGCAGGTCCAGCCTCTGAGCCATCAGCACAGAGTCTGACGCGGGGCCTGAACTCACAAACTGTGAGATTGTGACCGGAGCCTAAGTCAGTTGCCTAACCGACTGAGCCGCCCAGGCGCCCCAGTCTACTTTCTTTTAATATGGAACATTTTCACACTTTTGTCTCTTGACATTGATATTTTAGAAGAATACAGTTCCTTTTCACCCTTTTTAATAGAATGTTCCTCATTCTGGCTGGGTTTGTCTGAAGTGTCTCCATGATGAGATTCAGATTTGCATTCTCAACCAGAATTCTACATAGGTGATGTTACTTCCTTCTCAGGGCATCACATCTGGTGGTATATGGGATCCATCTGTCTCTCGCTGGTGATGGCAATTTTGATCTCCCAGTCAAGATGCTGTCCAATGTCTCCCCTGTATAGCTACTCACTTCTATTCTCCCGTGTCTGTGAGGAGACACTGTAAAACCATGCCAATATCCTGATTCTTGCAAAAAATTCTCTCTTTAGCATCCACTGAGGATTCTTGCCTGAGGGCTGCAAAATGATGACTTTCCAACACTGGCACTCACTGTACATTTATGAACCAGCCTTCCCCATCCATTCCTTATCTAAAGAGTATTGGCATGGACTTAAAATTACTGTTATTTTTCACCAAACTACACGCCCGAAAAACAAACAACCCAGTGAAGAAATGGGCAGAAGACATGAACAGACACTTCTCCAAAGAGGACATCCAGATGGCCAACAGACACATGAAACGATGCTCAGCATCCCTCCTCATCAGGGAAATACAAATCAAAACCACACTGAGATACCACCTCACGCCAGTCAGAGTGGCTAAAATGAGCAAATCAGAGAACTCTAGATGCTGGCGAGGATGTGGAGAAACGGGCACCCTCCTACACTGTTGGTGGGAATGTAAACTGGTACAGCCCCTCTGGAAAACAGTGTGGAGGTTCCTCAGGAAACTAACAATAGAACTCCCTTATGACCCAGCAATAGCACTGCTAGGAATTTACCCAAGGGATACAGAAATGCTGATGCATAGGAGCACATGGACCCCAATGTTCATAGCAGCACTCTCCACAATAGCTAAAACATGGAAAGAGCCTAAGTGTCCATCAACAGAAGAATGGATCAAGAAGATGTGGTTTATCTATACCATGGAATACTACATGGCAATGAGAAACAATGAAATCTGGCCATGTGTAGCAACATGGATGGACCTTGAGGGTGTTATGCTGAGTGAAATAAGTCAGGCAGAGAAGGACAAATATCATATGTTTGCACGTATAGGAGGATTAGGAGGAACTTGACGGAGGAACAAGGGGGAGAAGAAGGGCGGAAATGGTGGGGGAAAGGGAGAGAGGCAAACCATGAGAGACTCTTGAATGCTGACAAAAACTGAGGACTGATGGATGTGGGGGGGAGGGGGGGTGGGCATGGAGGAGGGCACTTTGGGGATGAGCACTGAGTGTTATGTAGAAACTAATTTGACAATAAACTATTTGTAAAAAAAAAAAAAAAAAATTACTGTTATTTTTCAGTGGTTTAAAACCCATGACCATACTTAATTATTTTGTTACTGAAACTGTCCTAGAAGTGGCCAGGGGAAGCCCCGGCAGGATGTCTACTGTGACATGCCCCCATCACCGTCATAGGCATCTCTTCACTTTCAGACAGAACAAAATGTTCTAGGCTCATCTCTGTCTACCTGCTCCACACTTGGAGTCAGCCGTTTCCCCGAGGAGCCCTGAGTCCTCAGTGGGAAATGGCGTGAGAGACGATGAGCTGAGAACCAGACATGTTTATGGCTCCCGGGCATCTTTGCCTGTTGGCCCTTTCAGCAGACGGAGCAGAAACTACATCCATGTATGAACACACCTAAATATGCACACGCACACACACACACACACATATCCACAAGAACGTAAACATGTGCACACACATACATACGTGTATTATTAAATAACGATTTCACGGATACCACCACAGGGTGAATTTTTTGCCCTCCTCCACACCTTATTCCAGTGTTTCTTATTCCACAGTGAAAACCCAGGCTCCCAGTACCGTCCACAGTTAGTCACTTGCTTAATCTTAAAACTAAAAGTTCCACAACTTTTATTCAGACTGCTACTCAGCAATCAAAGCCTACTTAAATGAGCTCAGAATTTGTTGACAAGCATTCTAGTCTACCGGGCCAAGACTGAAGAATCACAGCCAAATACATATTCCTAAGTTACTCTGGACTGGTTCTTTCTTCATTTTTCCCAGTGAGTTATGGTACTCATTTGAAACACATTAGGTTTACCTGTTTTAACTTGCATTTAGTGCTTCGTTCTAAGTTACTCTTTAACGGCTGTTTTGTTCTGCCCCCAAACACAAGATGGAATAGTGCCCCTCAAATCAGTATTTGAGCTGATTAACATCAATTCCTACGAGGTGGCGGGACACAAACACCGCTGACTGAAAAGTGAGTAGCTTCCTGATAATACAAACTGAAAAACGATTTGCAAACTGCAGCCAGTGTTTATTACCTGGTGTTTGCTCTGGTAGGCTGCTCCAGGAACAACTACGTCAATTCTAGGGGAACAGGGACACAACGGACAAACATTTGAAAGAGGTTCAAGCGAAAACTCACCTTTTCCAATATGCCGCCTGGTGTTTTCAATAGTGGAATTCCGGTTAACATTGGAGAGCAGCCCAAGGCAGAAACGGTTCTTATTGTTGGAAGGATCGGTGAAACCATCCACCAACACACTTGTGGAGGAGGCATGGAACGCTTCACCCACACGATTATTGAGCTCATAGTAGACAATAGAGCACCAGTGTTTTGGTTCCTCGTAAGCAACCGCCTGAACATCTGTAAGGAAGAAAACCCTACAGTCAACCTTGGCGATTGCCTCGGGTTCTCAAAAACCGAAGCTGTGTGGTAGAGCCGGCTCAGGACCCTGGAGTGCAGGTTCGGGAAGGTAACTGCTACTAGCATGTATACGGTTTCTCTAGTACATCTAAAACAGGTACTCCTCACCTCACGAAGTGTGACATTCTCCTTCAATTGGAAAATAATTTTCTCCAATTACTATCTGATAACCAAAACTCCAGCTAAGCAAGCATACCGACGGCATTTGCTGAACACTCACAATATGCTACTTGCTCTGTGATATGCCAAAATGGAAATCACCCCCACCGCAGATGCTGGCTCACCATCTAAAGAAATACAAGTGGCAAGTGAAAAACAAATGAGAAGAGAACAATCGAGGACAGGAAATGTGCCAAAGGTGCTGGCAGAAAAAGGGTGACTTTTCAACAAAGCCTTAGTAGGCCTATGCTTTTTCAAAGCAATGAAAATCGGTTTCTAATTATTGATAAGAAGTTCCCTCACTTCACATCAAGCTGCCAATAACTATCACAGCCACAGCTTTGCTCCAGTCCTTAAACGCAGGAAGAAATCTTGCCAGCTGGCCATTTTTACAGAATGAATCATATCTCTCTCATCCAGATTTCATGCTAACTTCCTTATATTTGCTTTAAGTCATGCAGAGCAGGTGTGTTTTGTCTCTCCATTCCCAGAATGGGCCAACAATGGAAATTACCCAACTTTACTGACAGGATGCAGCTTGTTAAGTCAAATCTCTTAAGACTAACAAATCTCCAAACAGAACATGCTTCTAAACATTTGCAACTAAAAGGTTCTAAAGATAAGTTCCTTCTGTAGTAAAACCTCTTATACCATGCTTTAGAGATTCCAGGAATACAAACCACGTATGCCCACTATGCCAATACGTAATGATCTGAGGTTTACGAGGCCCTGAGCGTACACGCGTACAAAGAGAAAGAATATCCACATTAGAAGCATAAACTGGAACTGTTTAGGAAGAAGTACTTCTGTGTTCTTAACAACAACCTCCACAATATCACAATGCACTTTATTTTAGAATTCGGTAGGGAAAACAAAACAATCATTTAAAAAACTCCACGCACACATTAGCTGCTCTGTATACTCGATCGGGGAGCCAAAAACAAGCATGCACAATCTTCCCCGTGAAGCAACTATCCCACATCAACTTGCTGTATTTCAAAGAAAGAAATTTTTTTGAAATAGAAGGCTTTCATCAGCTATCAGGATTGTTCAAAATACTGTTCATTTAGGTCAGAGGATGACAAATTTTTTCTGTACAAGACCAGAAAGATTTTGCAGGCCATACGGTCTCTACTGTAACTATTCAACTGTGCCCACATAATGCTAAAACTGCCACGGATAATGTGTAATGGACATAGCCGTGTTCCCATAAAAATGTATTTACAAAGAACAGGCAGCAGGCTGAGGTGGCCTGCGGGCTGTAGTGTGCTGACTCCTGCTTTAGGAAAACCACCAAAGGTAAACCAGTAACAGAAAGGCCAACATTCCTTCTTCATGAAGATACTAACTATAAACTTATTTCTAATGCGGAAATTTTTAAAAGCCATTTAAAGGAAAATTCTTAAAGCAATTTAAAGACCTATTTCCTGAAATCAGACATTTTACGCTTAACAACAGCTACAGGGTCCACACGCTCATAACTGGACAGCAGCGTGGTGCCCATCCTCTCCTGCGACCCGGCTCCCCAAATACCAGTTCCGAAGACCTGTGAAACACAAGTTAATTTCCCCAACCAGAAGCTTTATTTGTTGGTTCATAACTATGTTTGGGAAGATATTCTAGAGATTATCAGAAACCATAAAATAACAGAGCCAATAAAAAAGAAGTAAAAATATTTTACAGATGAAAAAGGGGTACATTCAGAGACACCTGGGTGGCTCAGTCAGCTGAACGACAGACCCTGGCTCAGGCTGTGATCTCAGTTCGTAAGTTCGTAAGTTTGAGCCCTGTGTCGGGGCTGACAGTGCAGTGCTTGCTTCAGATCCTCTGTCTCTCTCTCTACCTCTCCCACCTTTCGAAAAAAATTAACTTTAAAAATAAAAAAAATAAAAAGGTGTACATTTCAATTTATTACACTGCACATCTAAGAAAGGTTCTTTCATCATCAGATTTTAAGAACTTAAAAGATGTCAGCAATTCTGACAAAGTCTGAGAGATCTCCAGTTTTAATAAAAAAATGAGAATGAAATGAGACCTACGCCTAGTAATTAGACTGCATCAGAACTTCAACTTGTATAAAATTTATACACAGTGAAGGATCCATGCCACATGTTGAGTGTACCAGTGAGGCATTTTCCTCCACGAGAGGTGGTTTGGGAACAATTTTCTTCCACAATGTGGTGGTGACTTCCTACAGGTGCTCAGGGATTCTCCCGATACTTACTGCCCTCAGTTCTCTTCTCGGTTAGGCCGCCCCACCAGCCACTGCAGACCTAGAAACACACCCGCCCTCCACAAGAAAGGTAAAGACATGACCCGACCTGCTTATAGGTTCTGCTTCTAAGCTCTTCCAGGGGAGAACAGGAAAAACACATGCCTCAACCCCCTTCTGTAACAAGGTTAGAAACAAATAAATATAGCAAGAAAGAGACAAATGTTATTAGTTCTTTCCAGTGCAGCTGTGTATGGATGAGGGCTGAGACTCTAACAACAAAGGAACCTTTGGGAAGCCTTGTTATATGAACTTCTAATTTTGGACATCACCAGTGACAGCCGCACTTCAGTAATGTTATGCTCACTGTTTCTCAATACCCCTTTGTCCTTCACTTAAAAATGTTCTTTTATCGCCAGTTCAAAATTATTAAGTATTGTGCTCAAAACAGATGACCACACAATTATACACAGGCTTTCATTAGTTAAATCAGCATGTTTGTTCTTCATATAAAAGACTTATTTGTAATCCAAAAAATTCTCTCTATCCAGCTTCTCTTATTGTGCTCTTCCTCCAACAGCTATCTTTTTACAGACTAATAAATATTTGTGAGAGAAAGTAACATTTGGACGGATAAACGTCAGATGCTACAGATGCTAAAAAGGGAATAAACAGCAATTCATTTTACCTCCTCTGTTGATTTCCGAGGGCAGTGAAGGTGCCATCATGTTTGTGTCCATTGGCTGGGAGCCATCCTGGGTCATGGGGTCCTCAGGAGGCAGGTAAGCAGGCGGTGGCGTATCAGCTGCGAAAGTTAAAAAAAAAAAAAAAAGATTTCTTTATCCTTAAATAAGCACACACACTTAAAACATGTATTCTGTGGGATTCTTAAAATCAGACTGCCATTTCAATCTCCCCATCAGAAAATGGATGCTGGCGCTGAACTTGGTGTACACTTCCTGAAAATGACTGACATCTTGCAATTTTGTACAACCGTAGAGAAAAATCAGTGGGGGGAACAGCACTATATGCCAGTTCTAGAAGTTGTCTGCCTATCCACAATCATCCTGTCTTAAAACAATCAGAAGAGTGTTTAAACACGTTTTCATACAGTCCACATTAAGAGGACCTCTGCATTTCAGTTTCACTGGTGGGTAGAAAACCTTTGAAAGCTACATAGGATCTTTTAGGAAAAGGAGCTTCAGAGTTTCTTACATTAAACCCATAGGCTGTTAGGAATTTATGAGTTTCATTATAGCCAATTAGTTTATGAACTTAAACTGTTTATTTCCCATGACTTCAAGCAATCTGTTAGGACTACCTTACCCTTACTTGCTTAAATAATCACTAGTTTTAAAACCTCTCGTAGCAGAATAATAGGAAATAAATCAGTTTATCACAGCTATCTTCAATTTCAGAGTTTACATAGGTTTCTTCTAGAAAGCCCAAAGCCAGCTGGCAATAGAGGCAAACAACATGACTTTTGAAACAAAGAACACTAGTATAGGTCTTTTGTGTTTTCTTAAATAAAATAACGGGTATGGGTTTCCCACAAATAATCCTTGGGTGATCAAAAAAAACAAGTTTCTCACTGGCTATTGTGAGCCCATCCAGCACACCAGAAAGGGCAGGGAACAAAGTTTTACCTTAGGGAACCATGAATAACTTGGAGAAGCAGCCCAGATCACTCCGGGCAACTGCTGAATACAAATAGCTAATGTTGCTGCTCCTTCACAGCTTTTCAGAGATTTCCAAAGCTGGACTCTCCAGTTGAATCACAACCCTGTAACTTCCCCCATCCAGCTGCTAACAAGCAAGGGCTCAAAGCACAAAGACAGGACTATGGGGACCTTATCTGGATGCCTTTTTCATCCTTTTCTCCAGCTTCTTTTAATTCAGCTTCTTCCCTGCAGCTGTAACACTGACTCTGCTTTACTTCCAGCCAGGAATGAAGACAAAGAGCATCCTCTGAGACCAAATCCAATAAATTTCTGCAAACGAGCTGGTAAAAATGTCCTCAGCAGCTTGTGGCACCAGCAGCACTGAGAAAGAACACCAGCTACCTCTGGGTAATGCTCGCTTTACTATCCCCACAAGTGCCTCCCCCCATCCCTGGGGGCTTTCTCTTTTCCACGTGGCCTTTGCTCGCCCTGTGCCTTAATCCCTGACAGCCTGGGACAAAGTGTAAACTCAAGCAATAATCTTCCCATTTTTCACTCTGGGGCCCACCCTGGATTTGCCACTGCTCACAAGCTTCTGAAACCATCTCTTCACCACTAACCTGTTTATCAAACCCAACAGTTCTGGGAGAGGGTGGGGGTGGGGGGGATAGGAAATCACCAGATGATATGGAGTCTGATTTTTAAACTAATCTATATACCCCCACCCCCACACACCCACACCGCCCTGTCCTAAACAGCTTTGGATTGAAAAACAAAACAAGGCAAAATAAAAGGCTGAAAACAAAAAGAAGTAATAAATATATAAATAAAAGACAGCACTATCAAATGGGGACTGCTTTTCACTTTTTGAGGACATAACCAGCCTGTTGTCAAATTCACATTCACTTAAACCCATTTCAAGTGGTTTTATAAGCTTGCTTGCCCACCCAGTTTCCCTTCTTGAAATGTTAATCGATGTTAAGTACATCTTTGTTTAGAGTATCCTTCTTGAGGTCTGCCAGCAAGGAATTTGGCACTAATCATTTTTTGTGAGATGCTTGCTTCCTAACCTATAATTTGAAAAATATAATGTCCTAATTAATCATTTATTTTGATAAACATTACACCATCAGTCAAGTCTAAAAAAGGAGGAGAATTGTTTTTGCCTTTGCTAAGTTAAACAAGCAGATGGTCTCAGTACTTCTGTTGCATTTCCTTTGTTGCTAAAGTATATGTTTCTTGGGATTACATCACCACTCAAATGAATTTAATTAAGTGAGGGGGGGTGTGATCCCTCAGGAAGTATCTTTTCTGAGGCTGCACTTATAACAGGATTTTTTTTTTCACGTACAGCAAATGTGCACAGCACATTATTTTTCTCTTCCTCTCTTTTATCAAGAGCGAAGACTGTAACAATTATGCCACTCCCAGAAGGATGCAGCTGTTTCAAAACCCTTCAAAATCAGAAATAAAACTTATTCAAGCATCTGCGCCTGGCAAATACAACAGGACATTTGCTTCCTTGACTGCCAGGTCTGCCCTCGCCCACGGCGGTACCCGGCGTCTGCGAGCCGAGTGCCACGCACCAGAGCCCAAGAGCTCTGGGCGCACAGGTCCACTCAGAGTCCCCGACTCGGGGGCGGCGGCAGCGCGGCCCACTGCCTGAACGTCACTGAACCCTGGATGTTCCGACCTACCTGGCATCTGGAAAGGGCTTCCTGGGTCGGAGCTGGTGGGGGAGTGCGGGTAGGTGCCACTGCTGCTTCCAGGGGAGTTGGGGTAGCTGCTGCTGGGGGAGTGAGGGAACGGATGGCTGTTGGGTTGCTGGAAAGAATCCGGAAAAGTGGCGTTGAGTGGCATGTGGGGCTCGTTTTGTCCTAAGTTACGGAACTGAGCTAACAGGCTGTGCTGAGGGTTATATTCACTGTGTCGTGGAACCAGCACTGGAGGAAGAACTGGAAAAGGGGAAAGAAGAGACGAAAATGAAAATGATGAAAATCTGTAACCATGTCACAATGGAGTAGAAACGTAATCTGTAAGTAACAACAAACTGTCTGAACCCTGCCCCGCTGCCAACTCAAAAGCATCATGCAAATGAAAAGCCATTTTTCACTCAGGAATAAATGCAGTAACAAGTGGTCTCTTTAGAATCTGCCGTTGACCTATGCCTGAGACCTGTAGCACTGACATACTGCCCACGGAAAGTCTGCAAGATACCTTTTATGTTAAAAATGTTAATAGGGTTTCCCTGTTCTTAATGTTTTCAGTCACAAAAAACCAAAGCACAATCAAGAACATGTACCACCACTGACAATTCCACTTTGACAGCCCTGGTTGATAAGATGTTCCATTTAAGAGTTAATACTTATTGAATGGTTTGAATTATTCACCACAAATGTTTTAAATTGACACATTAACTCACTTTAAAACAAAAGGAGGCATAGTAAACAATGTTCAGGGGATAAATACAGTGAGCAGCATAAAATCCAAATGCCATGGAAGGCAGTTAATTAGACAAAATACAATGTTTGGCGGGACAGACTTTCCTTTGTATCCAAGTTGTCCTACTTCACAAAAATCTCTTCTCTGATGATCTTCATGCATTTAACCCACTTTCCGGTAATCCATATTTTGCCTGACAGGCAAAGGAGGAAACAGGTCCTAATATCCACATTTTGCTGATTGGATACTTAAAGTATAAAAGCCAAAAACATACACACCAATAGAGAAGGAAAGAAAACAGCTCAAGTCATTCCTGAAGGCTCCATTAGGTACCTACGGAGTTAATAACTAGCACGGTATGCAACCTCCAGAAACCTCTAGAGGCAAAGGGACTAGGAATTATGCTGCTAATCGAAGTGAAGGACTGGGCAGCAAACCCTAAAGGGGCTAGATCCTCAACTTCCCACCACAGTCCCCAGATACCTCCTCTCCGGTAACATGGGCCCTGGGAACCCCTACTACACTCGCAGCCTTGGCTAGGAAAACCACCCATTTGGAAATCTGCTTGGAGGAGAGAGGAGGAGGTTTAAAATCTGCTATGGTCGCTGGGAGTTAGACTATATTCTCCCAAAGAAACAATATTTAGTGGCATTAGGAATTAAGTAGATTTTTGAGGGCTTTCCAGGGACTCTATAACCTATACCATTTTTGCAGGAAAAGTGCCATAAACACTCGCATTATCACTTATTCATAAGTCAAAAACTGCTTATCTTTTATGTAAAAATAGGTTTCTGAAGATCACCAATGGTCTCTTATGCTATATCTTAAGTTGCTAATCTGTAGACATAAGATTTACTCGCTGGAAGTCTGAGCTCAAGGCGTTGGCAGGCTGATTTCTCCTGAAGCCTCCCTTCTTGCCTTGCAGACAGCTATTTTCTTGTGTGTCCTAACATAGTTTATTTCCCCAGTGTCTCTCTGTATTTTAAAAAAAAATTTTTTTTAATGTTTTTATTTATTTCTAGGGGAGAGAGAGAGAGACAGCGTGAGCAGGGGAGGGTCAGAGAGAGAGGGAGTCACAGACTGAAACAGGCTCCAGGCTCTGAGCTGGCAGTCAGCACAGAGCCCGACACGGGGCTCGAACCCACGAACCGCGAGATCATGACCTGAGCGAAAGTCGGACGCTTAACTGACTAAGCCACCCGAGCGCCCCTGTCCTAACCCCTTCTTATAAGGACACGAGTCAGAATGAATTAGAACCCTCCTCAATGGCCTCACTTTAACTTTTTCACCTATCTCCAAATACAGTCATATTCTGAGGGACTTATGATTAGGGCTTTGACATATAAATTTGGGGCGAAAGTTGTGAACAATTCAATCTAGAACACCGCACCCTGTTTTATACATTTCTTATTACATTTATAAGTATTTTATCTTTTCTGTTCCTATTTTAAATGGGAGTTGTCTCTTCCATTATATCTTCTAGCTGGTAATTGTTTCCATATATGGAGGTTATTGATATTTCCATGCTTTTATATACTGCTACCTGAATTCTTTTGTTGTCTGTGTTAGTTTTATCATTGATTCTTATAGAGTTCCCCATGTAAATGATCAAGTCACTAAATAGTTAAATTTTCCTTTCCAATTGTTTTCTCTTGTCTAGTTGCTTTAGCTAATAGTGCTAATGTAATGTTAAAAGGTACTAGAGGGGCACCAGGATGGCTCAGTCGGTTGAGCATCTGACTCCGGCTTGGGTCATGATCTCACGGTTCATGGGTTCAAGCCCCACATCGGGCTCTGTGCTGGCAGCTAGCTCAGAGCCTGGAGACTGCTTCGGATTCTGTGTCTCCCTCTCTCTCTGACCCTCCCTTGCTCACACTGTCTCTCTTTCAGAAATAAATAAAACATTAAAAAATAAATAAAAGGTACTAGAGACCATGAACTTCCTTGCTTATTCCTGACCTTAGTGGAAATGCCGCTAGTGTTTCCCCATTAAGATGCTGACTTTACAACTCTGATGTATACATATTAACTATGTTAAGGAAGTATTCATACGTTCCTATGGTTTCTTAATGAGGGGTGTTTAGAGTATAACTTATATTTAGAACTTTCAGATGAATATTTATAAGTGATAGTGATCCAAGTTTGTGTGTTGTTTTTATCAGGTTTTGATATCAATGTTGTATTTTCTTCATAAATGTTTCTGTGCTCAGAAGAGTTTATGTTCTAACTAGTCTCTAAACGTTAGGTAGACTTCCAGTTAAAATTATCTGGGCTTGGTGCTTTCTTATGGAGTAGTTCCTCAATGTTCTCTCTTCATTCTATAGAAATAAATGTAAGCTTTCTAGGTCTGCTGAGGTTAATTCTGGTAGATTATACTCCCCCTGGAAAATATCCATTCTATCCAGGTTTTCAAATATACTGGCATAAAGGTATGCAAAATAATCTTACAGATAAGTTTCATATCCTCCGTATCAATAGTTGCTTCCCTCTTATTTCTTATTTTTTATATTTATGCTTTCTTCCCACCTGACTTTTCTTTCTTGATTCAATTACCTGATCCTTGGTCTTTTTTTGGGTTTGTTTTCCCAAACCAGGAAAGATTTGTTGACCTTTTTTTTTTTTTTTTTTAATTTTCTACTTCATTATTTTTTGCTTCATCTTTATTATCTCTTTCCTCATACTTCCTTTGATTTACTTTGTTGTTCTTTTCCTAGCCTTTTTGACTGGAAGTTTAAAATTAATCTGTCTTTATTATTTCATTTTTACTGAAATATGTGTTCAAGGCTATGAATTTTCCTCTGGTCAGTGTTTTCAATGTATCCCATAGAGTCTGATATGTAGATTTTTGGGATCATTATTTTCCAAAAGTTATGTAATTTTTGTTTATATTTGCCCATTCACCTATGGGTCATTTGTTTTAAGTTTACTTATCCCCCTTTTTAGAGAAAAAAAGAATGAGAGAGAAATCCCAGGCAAGCTCTGTGTGCTATCAGCACAGAGCCTGACATGGGGCTCAAACTCACGAGTGAACTGTGAGATCAAGACCCGAGCAAAAACCAAGAGTCGGATGTTCAACCTACTGAGCCACCCAGGTGCTCCTCACCTATGGGTCATTTAATAGAATAGTTTTAAAATCATCAGGTAAAAGAGCTTATTTGCTTTCAATTTCTAGGTTTATGGTATTGTCATAAGACTACCGACTGCACACTGCACTATTTCTAACTTAAGGAACTTGATATTTTCTTTGCAACCTACAACAAAATACATTTTTGTGAATGTTCTTTGCACTAGAAAAGAAGATATATTTTTTTATTATCAATGTACAGTGTTACTAGGTATCTTTAGGAGCTATGTTATTAATAATGTTGCTTAGGTCTCCTATAAAAAGTCAGCAACCTTTTTCTGCAAAGGATTAGAAGGGTAAATATTTTAGGTTTTGTGGGCTATACAGCCTGTCATAGCTATTCAACTCCACTGTTGTGGCATGAAAGTCATAGATAATATGTAAAAAACTGGATGTTGCTGAGTTAGAAAGCTTCACTTTTTTGGCTTCTTCACAGAAACAGGGAGCAGAGGGGATTTGGCCTGTGGGCAGAGTATGCAAACCTCTTCTGATATCATTTCTTATGTTTTTTCCTTAACGACCAGTCTTATATTTACACTGCTATGTTAAACTTCCTATTGTTAGTGTGCTTCTATTTGTTTTCCCTGCCATAACCTGTAGTTTCTGCTTTATACAGGAGGTTGCTATGTTGTTTGGTACATATATGTTCATTATTAAGTGTCCTTTGTTTATATCAATGCTTTTTGGTCTGAATTCTATTTTTTCTGATATCAGACTCACAACTCCTACTTCTTGTTTCTATTTGCCTGATATACCTTTGCCAACTCCTTTATTTTTAGCCCTTTAAATTACTTTTTATTTTTTGAAGGGATGGGTCTCTTGAATACAGCACTGAGTTCTCCTTTATGACCCAACTTGAAAATCTCTTCAATTGTTGAGTTAAGCCTATTTATTGATCTGACTGATATTCTTGGTCTCAACTCTTATCATGTTATTGTATATAATAGTTATCGTCATATATTTACCATATTTCTCTATGTGATGTTATCCTTTGCCTTCTATATTTTTATTTTATTATTTTTAAAAATGTTTATTTTTGAGAGAGAGGGAGACACAGAATCTGAAGCAGGTTCCAGACCCTGAGCTGCTGGCACCGAGCCCGATGCAGGGCCTGAATCCACGAATGGCAAGATCATGTCCTGAGCTGAAGTCAGACACCCAACCAACTGAGCCAGCCAGGTGCACCTGTCTTCTATATTTTTAAAAGAAGTTCTAAAGATAGCTTTGTATTTCTGTTGTTGGATTATTTTTGTATTTGTATTTCTAGTGTCTACAATCTTTGTTCTTTCCTTACTTAACCGTATATTTTCTAGTTGGTCAGTTTTAAATGGTATTTTTTTGATTCTCATCTATTATCTATACAATCAATGAACTTATTCTACTTTCCCCATTTTCTGTTCTTCTATTCCATTTTTAAAAAATGTTTATTTACTTGTTTTGAGAATGAGTGAGGAAGCAGGGAAGGGGCAGAGAGACAGAATCCCACACAGGCTCCATGCTGTCGGCACAGAGCCCAATGCTGGCTCGAACCCACAAACCATGAGATCATGACCAGAGCCAAAACCAAGACTCACATGCTCAACCAACTGAGCCACCCAGGTGCCTCATCTTCTATTCCATTTTTAAATTTGTGCTCTTTCTACTTTGTCAGAACATCTTAAGTTTACATATTATTTTTTTCACCCATATCATCACTCTTATTTTGCCTTATCTCTACAATTTCATTAATTTTTTTCCAGTCATCTCTTAGTTGAATAACGTTATTCCATTAGATTTCTCAGGAAAAGCTCATTGTAACAGTATTCACTCTCATATATTTAAAACTTTCTGTAGTTTTTCTTTAATGTTTATTTATTTTTGAGACAGAAACAGAGTGTGAGTAGGGGAGGAGTTGAGAGAGAGGGATACACAGAATCTGAAGCAGGCTCTGGGCTCTGAGCTGTCACCACAGAGCATGACGCGGGGCTTGAACTCAACAAACTGCAAGATCATGACCTGAGCCAATCAGATGCTTAACCAACTAAGCCACCTAGGCACCCCAAGCTTTCTGTAGTCTTGATACCTGAAGGAGGGCTTGGCTTGGAATTCCTTAAGTTTCCTGAACTTTTTCCCCTGTTGCCAATTTCTGTATGATGCTTTTAATAAGTCTGATTTCAGGACGTTCTTGCCCTTTACAAACTATGTGCTCTTTTTACCTGGAGGCCCTGAGGACTTTTCTTTGTTTTGAAAGTCTGATATAATTTTACTAAGGTATGTCTCAAAAGTTCATCATTCTAGGTGAATTTTCCCAAGTAGTTGGTGGGCCCTTTCAATATATAAATTTACTTTTTCTCTAATTTCTGTTCTATGGTCCCTGGAACTTAGGAGCTCCATTCCAGTTGCTTTCTCTCAGACTCTTTTTTACCTCTTTTCAAATCTCCCATTCATTCTTTAGTTGTTTTCCTGCCTTCTTCAATGAGTCTTATTACATTTTTAAAATTTTTGTTTATTTTTTTGAGAGAGCAAGCATGAGCAGGGGGAGAGGTAGAGAGAGACAAAGGGACAGAGAGAGAGAATCCCAAGCAGGTTCTGTGCCATCAAGGCACAGCCTGATGCAAGGCTCGATCTCAAGAACCATGAGATCATGACCTGAGCCGAAACTTAAGAATCAGATGCTTAAACTGACTGAGGTACCCAGGCACCCCTTACTACATTTTAATAATAATCTATTCTCCCTTTGGCACACTGTGATTTATTCTTTCCTTATGAAATGTTTTTGTCTTAAAATTTATGTTGTGACTTCTATCAGCTGTCACTGACTTTCTTCCAATTTTTGTCCATTTCTGTAGTTTCCAAATTTCTTATTTCCCCCCAAATGAGGATATTTATTTTGCAGTGTTGTCTTACACATTCAAGCCATAGACTGAAAGAAAATATTTGCAAGTCACACTGGTGACAAAGGATTGTGCCCTGAATATATAAAAAAAACCTCAAAACTTATTAATAAAAAAAACCAAACAATCCAATTAAAAATTAGGCAAAAGATGTGCAAACACTCTACAGCAAAGATGACCTTAAAATCATCATGCTTAGTGAAACAGGCCTGACACAAAAGGACAAATATTTTGATTCTATCTATATGAGGGGCTTAGAATACACAAATTCATAGATACAAAAAGTAGAGCAGAGGGTTACCAGGGGCAGGGAGAAAGAAGAAAAAAGGAGTTACTGCTTAATGAGTACAGAGTTTTTGTTAGGCTGATGAGAGAGTTTGGGGTATGGATAGTTGTAATACTTATACAACATTGTGACTTTATTAAATGCCATGGGATTGTACATTTATGAATGGTTAAAGTAAGAAGTACCATGTTATACATGACTTACCACAATAAGACTGTTTTTAGTAGGATGGACATACCAAGTGTTGGCAGTAGGGACTCTCATACATTGCTAACTGGAATGTAAAGTGGTACACCACTTTGGATAACATTTTGACGGTTTCTTATAAAGTGAAACACACCTACCATATGACCCAGCCATTTTCCTTCTAGGTATTTACCCAAACAAAATGAAATACAGATGTGTGTGTTTTATTTGTGATAGCCGAAAACTGGAAACAAATGTTTACTGACAGACAAATGAAAAAACAAATTATGGTATATCAATACAGTAGAATACCACTCAGCAATAAAAGGTATGAAATACTGATTCATACGACATGGATGAATCTCAAAATATGCTGAGAGAAGGCAGACAGAAAGAGTGTCTACCATATAATTCCATGCATATAAAATCTAGAATATCCAAGCCAATGTATGGTGACAGAATGCAGAGCAGTAGTTGTCTGGGGAATGACAGTAACAGCTGGAGAGAGAGACTGCAAAGGTGCAGGAGTAAATTTTTGGAGGTGATGTGTATGTTACTTGACTGTGGTGATACTCTTAAGGTATATGTCAAAACTAATCACACTGTACTTTTTAACCATGTACAGTTTATTCTATGTGAATTATTCCTCAGTAAAACCGTTCAAAAAGTAAATGTGAAGAGGTAATTTTAAATTGTCTTTTACCAATCTTTAAACATAGCTAGAATGTTCCATTATTTATTCCTTTTCCAATCCCATCTTCAATGTTTGGGAACTATTAATCCGAGCTCTCAACAGTATATTAATACCCAAATAAAACAGCTTTGCCCTAACACCTCTATTTCTGAGATTATAAAATGTGTGTCTCCAAATGCAGAATCCTCATCCAGGAAAGGAATTCCAGTTGATTATCACAAATGACATACCAGCTCTTACAGTGAAAAGCAACTGATGATACCCAAAGTAAGGAGCTGCAAGAAGTTCCATGTTAAAGCGGTGAGGACACTTGAGACATATAATCTGTTAGAAGTTAATAAGAACTGCAAGGTAAAAAGTAAATGGATATTCTGTATACTCTTGAAAGATGACTTTTCGATCAAATTTATCTAGTTTCATTTAACTCTCTAACAAATGGCTACCACCACTCTCTCACATTACCCTCAGAATCTGAGAGACATTTTTCCAGTGTCTCTTAACGTTTTTCACCAAAGTAAACAGCACTGACAGAACGTGAATTCATCTGGGATCCCAGCAGCTCCAGTGAATTGTGAAATTACACTGACATTTTTCTTTATCTTAACAAATTCAAACATATTTTATGCTCTACTCCTTATTACTTACCAAACATAAAAGTGGTTATTTTAAGTAACTTGCAATCAAGTATAAAATCGAATACTCCAGGAAGACGTGTGGTGTTACCTCTGGCTCTGAGTACCCAGAAAGGCACACTGTGCTGGGGTGGGTACCTTACTCTGAATGTACAGATCTCCTCTCTACTCAGTGTGACAATTCTAACAAGTTATTAATTTCTCAGAAAACTATAGCCAAAAAATGACTGGTAACAGCAAGAAGGGAGACAACGTACAAAACAGATTCTAGAACTAAGAGCATTTATGTAGAAGCAAAGAGATATTCATCAAATCGATTTTAGGTGATCACCATATTCCACAGAATTTATATTAACACGCTACTATCACCATAAATATCTGCTCTAAGCCTGGACCAGTGCTGAGCATGTTCTATCCACTTTGGAAATAAGAGTGTGTGGGGGGGTAACTTACTTAAGGTCACTAAGTATCAAGAGTTAGGAAGGCACAGAGCACCCTCTACCATGACGTTCTACTGCCTCAGTGACTCTAAGTCTCCAAGAACATTAAATTATGTTCTATATAGTTTAAGAGATGGATAAGCAGAATAAATTCCAGAAGTGTTTCTGACAAATTAAGGTCAATTTAAAGGAAAAAACTCTAGTGTAATTTAACAAGTTCAGTTATTGGATACTTCTAACTCCCTGATGACACATAATAAATGATGATCAAACCTAATGTGCAGAGTTGGAAGACTCAGAAGTAGGATGTCTGTATGTGCTGGCTTGCCTGGGACAGTCCCGATTTGTATTAATAGGTGACCCATGTCACTTTCAAAAGTGTCCTGGTTTGGACAACAAATTCTATGGGCATCCGAACTATAAAGAGTAACTACTGAAATTCAGGAGGAGAAAGAGCTGGGTCTGCGATGTGGAACAGGTGCTGGCCCTAGAAGGAAGTGTTAATGTGGAAGAGACACATGGAGGCTAGTGAGGCAGGGCCGTGCCTACACACACAAGCTGCTCTGGGATAGCCGGGCCCAGGCCTCTGTGGCCTGTGTGGGCCTATAAAGGATAATGTTGTTGCTCTCTCTCTGATGTCTCTTCAGCCTGCCCTCACCCCTCAGTCCTTGTTATTGCCTTCAATCAGTAATATTTCCAGTAAGGTATGACTAAGATATCAGTTTTCTTCTTTTTTTTTTTTTTTTAATGTTAATTTTTGCACGTGCACGAGAGAGAGAGAGAGAGAAAGAAAGAGAAAGAGAGAATGATCAGGGGAGGAGTAGAGAGAGAGGGGGGACAGAGGATGCTAAGCAGGCTCCTTGCTGACAGAAGGGAGCCCAGTGCAGGAACGGAACCCAAGAACCGTGAGTTCATGACCTGACCCGAAGTCAAACACTCAACCAACTGAGCTGCCCAGATGCCCCAAGATCTGTTTTCTATTGGGGTCAAAAGGAAAGAATAAACGAACACCCAGACGAATGATCCATGTTTGAAGGCACCTTCTATGTACAACTGATATTTCTTAGGTGAAGCGCTGATGGACTAGCTGAAAGAACTAAGGTTTGCAAAGTCTCGGCCTGACTCAGGTCAGGAACAGGAAGGTGACAGAATGAGGAGTGTCTTCCTTTCCATGTTTCAGGCTACTTCTATTTTACGGGAAACAGATACGGGAGCACGGACTCTTCTGGGGAATCAAAGTTCTCTTTGGTGTATCAAAAAGGTTACTCCTACTTGGCATCTTCCAACAATGACTAAGGTTTGCGGCTTCCCTTCAAGGGCTGCTCCTTTGGTTAATCTGAATTGCAAGAATCTCCTTGGAAAGAGGAGCCCAATGGTAAAACACCCTTCCTTACACACACTAATTTTTGATTTGAATAATTTAAAAATCAGACTGTGTTGTATCATTCCTATGTCCTAGGAGTCCTAATCCTTGTAAAAACCCTGCCTGGCTTCACACCACCCCCTCCTCAGGTGCACCTGTGGCGGGGAGTAGAAGTAAAGGGAAACGCTTAGGCAATTTCACAATGCCTCCTTCCACCCACTTGAAAATCTCTAATTGCTGTAGGTCTTCAAAAGAAGGAAGCTCTCTTCCCTTATTTCCTGACTAATCACGAGGGAGAAAACTCAGACTGCAGCCATTTCTCAGAGATGTACCTCTGCTCTTCCAAGTTTTAGATCTCTCCTTCAGTTAAAAAAATAGATTCCCTTTCTCAGTCAACGGGGAAACCAAACTAAGAAAGTTTCAGGAGGCATTTTCCTTTCAGGAAGGGAGTTTCAAGAGACATTTGTGATTCTGCTACTGGACTCAGCTTTTCTGCGTTACCAAGACACAAGGCAAAGGAATGAGAAAGAAACACTAAAATTGGAAAGAGGAGCTGAGAGCTCTGCTAAGCATTCATGCACACCCTCTAGACTTGTGAGCTTTTTCAAGATTTTGAAGTACTGTTTGAAATTCTATCACCAAATCAGTGGTAGCCTGGTAATGACACTGATTACACAACCAAAGTTGTGACCCATTAAATGTTGGTGAAAGTTTTTTTTAAAAACACACATGAGTTCTAAAAAAGCCACCAGGCCCTTGCCTACATATGTCCACATACACATAATGGATAATAAGCTAGATGCTACCCAGTGGTACAGAAATGCTTTTTCAGTTCTGAGGACTTGGAAAAGGCATTTAGGTAACAGTAAAGACGTCCAAGTTCAGCCCTCGCTATGATAATAACTACTTTTGTGACTCTCAGCAAATCACTTAAACTTTTCAGAGTCTCAATCTCCTCACTAAAAAAAAAAGGGGGATTTGAATTCCAAGACCTTCTTGCCTAAATTCTGCAAGTCTTCTGACTGATGAAAATGCTGCTTTTTGTACATCTGGAGCTTCACATGTATAAAATTCAGCACCAGACCCCATCTCAATTGTGTCTCAGGATGCCTCAGTGAGGTCACCGAAGAGCAGGAAGGTGGCCCAGGGCTAACGGAAGAAAGGCCCGGGAGCAAGTCCAGGGGCTGCGGCTCTCCTGTGAAAACAAGGGAGGGCCAGCCTGCCGGAGGAGCTGTGCCCACTACAGTATCTATACTAGACAGATGTCCCTAGATACAGTGTGTGTTCAGTGACCTTCTAAACAGAAACATTTCAAGTAGAGAGTGGCAGAGAGGGTAAGCCACTTAAAAGTTAACAGTATATGCATTTATGAAATAGAATTCCTTACCTCAGGATGTGTCACGGAAACTTTACACTGAAGAAGACTCTCAGAACCTTTAGTCAAGGTTGAATTTTAATAAAAATATAGCCCCAAATCCCTGAGTGCTGACATTTTATCTTTTTGTCTGCTTAGCGGTAGAGAGGCAACAGGAAGGAGGGTCTGGTATAACATTAATGTTCACCGAGCAGTACATATATACCCACTGAGTACCGACTGCAAGCAAGACCCTGCGCACAGCACTATGGACTTCATGAGAGATCACCGAGTCTTCACAAGCGAGGAGGGAGCGGGCTCAGCCTAGTTCAGTAATATAGACAAGGTCACAACAGCTGCTAAACAGAGGGCCAGGCTTGAATCAAGGCCTACTCATTGCTACCAGACTGCATTGCTCAGTCCTGTAAAACTAGAAAGAGATGCTGGAAGTTGTTTTTAAAATTCTTTCTATTCTTATGTTTAGTTTTTTGGGAGAACATTTTTAAAAAAATTTTATTATGTTTATTTACTTTAAGAGAGAGAGAGAGAGAGAGACAGAGTGCAAGTGGGGGAGGAGTGGAAAGAGAGGGAGGCAGAATCCGAAGCAGGCCCTAGGTTCTGAGCTGTCAGCACAGAGCCTAACGTGGAGTGTGAGATCATGACCTGAGCCAAAGTCGGACGCTCAACTGACTGAGCCACCCAGGCGCCCCAAACATTTTTTTTAAAGTTACTACAGTTTTGCCTAAAGGTAGTAACTTCACAGTATTTATTTTCTAGGAATATATCAATTATTCTAAAGTACAAATACATTAATAGAAAACAAGTAGGTGAACACAATTTGAATATAAGCAGAGAAATGAATTGCATTCAATTACAGTATCCTCAAGCTTAAAAAATAAAAGAAACCAAACCACAAAAAAACCCAGGAGTGCCCAGGTGGCTCAGTTGGTTGAGCAACTGACTCTTGATTTCAGGTCAGATCATGATTCAGGGATTGTGAGATTGAGCCCCGTGTCAAGCTCCGAGCTGAGTGTGAAGAGCATGCATGATATTAAATTTACTTAAAAGTAGCCTTAAATCTAACTCAATTTCTGAGAATGCAACTTCCTAGGTAATTCTAGGCCAGTGATTCTTTTCGTACACTACAACTGCTTTCCTTGAAAGACATCTTATCTGTGAGATTATATACCCAAAATATATTTCCTGTGACCCCATAACCTAGTGCAGATTCCCGTTCCAACCTGTTTTTGGGAGTAAGTGTCCTCCCACACTCACTTTGCCCAGCTGCCTCGAGCTTCTTGCCATTTCCATTTGATCATCTCATACTTCTGTACCTTTTGTTTTTGTAAGTTTATTTATTTTGAGAGAGCGAGCATGCATGTACAAGTGTAGAAGGGGCAGAGAGAAGGAGAGAGTCCCAAACAGGTGCTGCCAGAGTGGAGCTGTGAGATCATGGAGATAATGACCTGAGCCGAAACCAAGAGCTGGATGCTTAAGTGACTGAGCTACCCAGGCGCCCCCATACTTCTTGTACCTTTTTGCTCACTTGACCATATTTCCAAGTTTCAGTTCTTAATGTCATCTCCTTTATGGTGCACTTCTTGGTTTTTCTAGTCACACTCAATAAAAATGAATTCCTCTTTTCTTCGTGCCCCACAGCTGCCTACGCAGACTTCCATCATAAGGATCTCTAACACTTTATTTCTAATTTGACTCTACCTCACCCAGACCCTAAAGCCCTAGGGGGTAGAACTAAGTTTTCTTTTTCTTCTCTATTATTCAGTGTACAGCATGTAATAGATTCTTAATAATTTTTTTCATTTGATATATGTTTATGAATTTTTATTCTTGGACCATTTATTATGAATTAATATAAACTGACCTTTCTCCACGTCCTCAGACTACCCACATCTGAATTAGCAAGACACTTATTTAAAAAGGCATATTCTTGCACCTCATCCCACATACATTAAGTCAGACAGTCTGGGAGTCTGGGTGCAGACTCCCTATGTCTCGAAGTAGCTGAAGTGAAACTTGAACTTCAGTTTTCTCATCTTATGTCAAATTTCTAGAGATCATTCCTCTTCACCCTAAAACTCTATATAGCATCAGTTCCAATTCTCAGGTATACAGATTAAAATGACAATGATATAGAAGAGACCAGCAGGGCATTACACTAAACTGATAAGAAAATTGATCAAGTGTCCAAATTTTTGGGCAGGTGGCATGGTATGACGGAACAAGCATTGGCTTTGGATCCAGGCTGCCAAGGGTGCTGGGTGTTGAAGCAGGCAGTGCAAGTTCTCCCGTGTCTGCAGAGATAATGCAACAAGCCTCCAACAGCTCTGCGAGGCCCCAGTGCTGCAGCACAGGGCAGGCTCCCGAAGGCTGGCTCCCTCCCTGTCTCCTCTCTTTCCACCCTTACCCCAGGTTCCTTTCCGTTGCCTAATGTTTATTTGCTTAACTACCACAGAAGGAAGGTGCTATGTTATTAGAGCTTCAGAGCTTGTTAGAGGAAGAAAAACTTCAGAGTGTAAGCTAAAAATAACAGGAGAAAAAAAATCCTTCATAAGGTGTATATGGAGGAGAACAACAATAGAGGCGGGTTTTAGTTTCAGACTTCCGAGCTTGCAACCCCTACTAGTTCTTTACTAGCCAATTATCAGAACCTCGCTTCTTACAAGAAAATGGGAATAACAGTGCTCCTTGCAGATTTTCTCTTCATTTAACATTTATATGGTGCTTATATATATGCCAAGTGCTGTACAAATAACTCATTTGATCCTCCTAACTCTGACCTAGGCATTCATTACCTCCACTTTATAAAGATGGGCATGGAGAATGGAGATTAGCCTGCTTAAAAGAATATGACCAGCCCCCAGTGGAGCCGGGGTTCGGATCTAGGCATCTGGTTGCAGAATCTAGGCTCCTAACCACTGTGCTATGGTGTCTCTGTGTGGCACAGTCAAGTCCTCGACCTACAGAAGGCACTCAGGAAGGGGAGGTTATACTGACACAAGCAGCTGGCATGGGGGGGGGTCTAGTGTGCCTAATCATCGAATAGACACTATTGATATGTAAATGACCATCCCTCGGGGTCACACCAGGCTCTGTGGCTTAATTTGTAATTGCAGCTGAATGTAATTAGTTCTCATGATGAGTTCAAATTCGATTCCATTAAATCTATTCCATGACACAGATACTTGTTATCTAATGAGGAAGATTACTGACCAATGGGAGATAAACATAAAGCCTCTATACACACCTGAAACACGGGGATGGACTCTTACCTTACCATTAGGGACCCAACTTCGTGCAGCTGGTAAACAGTTGAGATTACACACTCTATTAGGTACCCTTCTCCTTCGTTAAATTGATTCAAGGGGAAAAAGCTACTTCTTTTGGAAAGCAGGGCAGTGTGGTGGCTAGATAGAGCATGGATCTTGGAGTTAGACTTCAGTCTGAATCCCAGCTGGCCTGTTGTAAGTCGTGTGACAACTTACTTACACGGCACCTCAGTGGCCCAGCTGGCACTCCACTGCTTACAGCTGTGGTCAGTATTAACTGAGAACACATGTGATGTGCCAGCACACTGCCTGGCACAGAGCAAGCATAAGAAGTTACTATTTTAATTTTCACTGTTACTATTATTATTATTGTAACTACAAGCATTAGTTTTCCAAAGATGTGTTTAGTGAAAATTTACTTGCATTACAAATTTCATTTTTATTCTGAAGATGAACACGGAAATTATGTTCCTTACTTCAGCCAATGTTATGTCTCAAGAATGCATACAGCCTTTTCACATTCATTATTTAATTCAATCCTTGCCACAACCCTGGGAAGTAGATATAATCACACCCTATCTCACAGGTGAGCAAACACAAATTCAAAGAGGACAAGTAACTGGCCCAAGGTCAAAGATAATCAAGTATCGAAATTTTAGTCCAGGTCTTGTGACCCGAGACTCCTCCCAACCATATTTGAACTTTATAAGAGAAATAATTATCTGCTTTAAATGGTCTTATTTGTAGTGAATGTCCTAAGGAACTCAATCCACTCCATTTACCAGTCAGCAGTTGGAATTCTACTGTGAATAAAAGCTCCTCCCCTTCCCCCAATTTATTTATCATCAGCATGGATTCCTGTATTTATCCCTAAATGGTTTATAATTATTTTGGATCCATAATTATTTTGTTGATCAACTTATCTCTGATTAAGCCAAGGGCAGCCCCTTCAGACTGACCCCCGTGTCCCTGTGACATGCTCCCGGCAGGTTTTTTTTTTTCCCCCCACATAGCTCATTTTAAAATTAGAGCTTCCTTTTCTAATTTAAAGGTTATACTGTTTCAAAAGTATTTACCCAAAACTGTTTCCTAACTTTAATCATCATACTTAAATGTCTGGCACATCACCATACCCTGGATAAACCTCTTAGACACTCAAAGAAAGTGTCACAGAAAAAATACTTCTCAATCTGCTACAGGGCTAGCTAGACACAACCGTCAGCGAAATGGCAGGGAAACATAAAGGAAAAACATACAAGGCAACCCCACTCTGTTATCTTACACAGGTTGAACTTTTACTTACTAAAAACCACCCCCAAACTATTTACAACAATCACAGGCTCTCCTTTTGACCTACTGTAAGTGAAGACCCCCACAGACAAGCAGGCGGGAGGTGGTCAGGGAAAGGTGATGTGTGACTATAAGCCAAGTCACTACTTGGATAAGAAAGGCCTCCTTCGTGTGAAAGGGTTAAGAACTAGGAACACAGCATCTCTCTGAGAGCGGTGTTAGAACTGAGGTGGTGAGGCAGAACATAAACCTTCCCTTCCACTGTAAGGTCTGCTAAGATTCCAGGGCATAAAATTAATGATACAAACGATTGGGGGAAATGGGTGCCTGGGGGGCTCAGTCAGTTAAGCTCCAACTTTTGATTTCAGATTAGGTCATGACCTCATGGTTCGTGAGTTCAAGCCCCACGTCTGGCTCTCTGCTGAGAGCAGAGTCTGCTTGGGATTCTCCCCCCGCCTCTGTCTCTTTCTCGCTCTCTCTCTCAAAATAAGTAATTTTAAAAAAAGAAGGAAAATTTGACAAACAGTCCTTTGTTTCCCTAAATCTACTTATTTAAACACAGCCTGTGTTTCCAGACTCTAGATGTTTTACCATGGAAGTTACAGTTACTTCTCGTTATATAACCCACACCACGTACAACAGTTTGATGAAGAACACTCACAATAGAGTATTACAGGCAGGCTTTGGTGCAAAGGTCACAGGAATGGAGAAATCCTGTTGAGGGCACTGATAATTAGGAATGTGGAAAGGGTGAGCAGCAAGTGAAATGTTTATCTGCCCATCTCCCACACATGAGGAAGAATCGCTGTTGACACAGTGGAAGCCCAGACCAGACTAAACGCAGGGGAAACAGAAGTCTGCAGTCTTTCAAACCAGTCCTAACACCATATCTAAGAACTACGCTAATCCCCAGCCAACCTGGCAAATTAACAAAATTGGGTGTTGGTGCACTGTTTTTGTTTTATTTTTTATTTCCTATTCTTTAGATCCTCTGAGATTTTTGTTTTTAACATTTATTTTTGAGAGAGAGCACGAGCAGGCAAAGGGCAGAGAGAAAGGGAGACACAGAATCCGAAGCAGGCTCCAGGCTCTGAGCTGTCAGCACAGAGCCTGAGGCGGGGCTCTAACCAACGAACCACAAAATCATGACCTGAGCCAAAGTCAGATGCTTAACCAACTGAGCCACCCAGGTGCCCCTAGACCCTCTGAGATTTTTCACACTGTGCTCATGATACCCTATGGCTGCCCAAAGTACCCCAGGTCAGCTCTTTAAAATAAACATCCTCTCTTTCCTTCCCTAACTCTTCCCAAAGAAATCTCATTTTTCCAAATATTAGGACAGAGAGGTCTGATCATTTGAATAATTCAAGATTATTAGCCATGATGCGGAGTTTTTCAGGAGAACATTTGCATTTTGAAGTAGAAAAAGACAAAGGGATAGAACATACATTTTGGGGAAAGAAATCTCCAGTCTTCTTTGGGCCTTTTGATACCTAGTACCAAGGAGACTGGAAGTTAACACTGAGATAATCAGCCTATGCATTAAACAAGCCAACCTTCTCTTCTGTTTCTCTCACATTTCTAAGTATCCATCAAAAGCATAGGGCACTCCAACATGGGGCAAATCACCTGTCACTCCTGTACCCAACCACATAAAACATTCCCAAACCTACCAAAAAAAATAAATAAAATAAAATAAAATAAATCACTGTTTGAGGATGTTCCACATGTGGGGATAAGAAGCCAAAAAGCACAACTCAACATGTCTCATTATTTCACCCAACGCTAGTTTTCCTTAGAAGTCAAGTTTTTCCTTTTAATTTAAAATATTATCTTTTGCACAATTGTAATCTTGTATACATTACATCTTTCACTTATTATGACAAACTTTTTATGGTTTTTGAAATTGTTTTTCTTCATCAGCCATGCTTTTTTGTGTTTTGTGTTTAACAACTGCTAGCGGGTGAGTGTTCCTTTGGCCCTATAATCTAGCAGAGGTGGACGGGAGAGTGCCGGATTCCGAATGAATCAGAAAGATCTGAAAATGCCTTCTCTTGCCCACCTAATGGTTGCAGAGACAGAAAAAGAATGAAGTGGAAGATAACGGTCAGGGAAGCAAAAGGATGAGGAAGATACTTTGTATTATCTGTATAGTGGTAATTATTTCAAATTGGAGTGTATTTGCCAACAGAAAATCCCATCTAGAAACAAATCACATAATTGTCCAGATATCTGCCTCAATTTATGTAGTTCTACAATTTTTTAAAAAGTAACCTACAGTAACCACTCTAACTTTTCTTATGTTCATCAATTAATAAATAGCACAAAACCAATGCCCCAAATACATGCACTAAAAACAGTTGCTCAGGAAAAAAAATCAGATTAAACCTCACACTTTACCTTTAAGAATACGGAACCTGCTAAAAGATTTGGGTATAAAATCCTACTCATAATTATACTATTTCATCTGTTTCCAGCAATATGGTAGATGGCAATGATGAAATTATCAAACACAAGCCAAAGGCCAATGACAATACCTTGGAGAAAAATTCACCATCTGAAACTCCATGGCCACTTGACTGTGTGTTGAGCTTGTACAGAAGCAGAATTTTCAAAAGAGAACTTCCACATGGACAAAAGAGTGGAGCCCTGAGTAGACTCTGCAAGAGCAACTGCAAAAGCTGGGGAAATTCTCCTTGCCCCAAGGTATCCCTCCTGCAGTCAGCCTCTGCTAGGGGCCTCAACGTCTCTTCCCCACCCCACCCCCCTTCACAGGTACAAACGCTTTGAAATGTACCTCTTACAGCTTTCAAAGCATTCTTCTTTCACCTAAGATTTATACACATCCCTCTCCTACACCAGAAGTATTATAGAACCACCCAGACTAAGATACAAATATACAGAAGCTATATATCGATCATAGCAACTCTTATGGAATGCATATGTGCTAATTTTCCTCTTAGCTTGGCCTTCCATCTTAATTTGTTTTCACTGGCCCACTACGTTAGTAACATTTTCTACTTTACTGTGTGTCTCTTATAAGCAGATTTAAATCCTGTGTACAATGAAATAAATATTATACATATATATCTGCGTGTATATCTGCACACAGTCTGGAACACAATGTCAAGATGTGTTAGAGTTGAGTGAGCTTTTTTGTGGCCACTCTCAGCCTTTTAAGAGTTAGCTGCATCCCCATGCCCAACTTCTACTATTCGATTTAGCAACCTGTGCTGTTGTTATATACCAGCCTTTCTTGGGCAGGCATGGTTCCTGAGGAGTTGTAATATGTGCCATAAACTGAATGAAGAAAAATGAAGGGAAATTTGGATGTAGATACTTATCGGGTATGATGGTTAACTTTATGTGTCAGCTTGCCTGGGCTACAGGATGCCCAGATAGCTGTAAACCATTTTTTCTGGCTGTGTCTGTTGAGTATGTCCCCAGAGGATATAAGCATTTCAATCAGTAGACTGACTGAGTAAAGATGATTGCTCTCACTACTGCAAGGTGGGCACCACACTATCTGTTTAGTGCCTGAATAGAACAAAAGGGCAGGGGAAGGGCAAATATGCTTTTTTTTTTTTCAAGTGTAAGCCGGGACACCCATCTTCTGCTCTCAAACAATCAATGCTCCTGGTTCTCAGGCCTTCGGACTAGGACTGAGACTTATAACCAGCTTCCTGGTTCTCCAGCTTGTAGACAGCAGATCATGGGACTCTCTGGCCTCTATACTTGTGTAAGTCAGTTCCTATAATAAATACACACACACACACACACACACACGCATACACACAGATCCTAGTGGTTCCATTAGTCTGGAGAATTCTAATACATGAGTCATAATGCTTTAACTTTTAAGCTTAATTTTGTTAGCTAATTAATCCAAGATCTTCAGGATTTATGAATGATTATATTTTGATATCTGGTTTACAACTTCAATTATCAGACTCCTATGTATCACCATTCAGACAGATAAACTTGAGGGAAAAGTCAATACTTCTCTTCCACTTCCATCTTCCAAATGAATATAATAACATCACCCTAAAAAGAAAATTTTTTACTTGAATATAAATATTTGTCATCATTGGCTCAAGTAAAAACACATCAGCAGTATGAAGAAACATATTTTTTTTAAAGATTTTCATTTTGGTTTTAAAAATTAAATCTCAATCCTTAAAGTATATGTCTTTTTAATACCCTGTGTACAAAATAACAAGTACACATAGAACATCTTTGCTGCATTTACCAAAGTACAATGGTTTTCCTGAGGAAAACCAGTAGTGTGATTGAGTCCTGAGGTGAATTAGGAGCTTTTACACAGTTCACTATTTTTCATTTTATTTAAAAACAATTTTTTAATGTTTATTTTTGAGAGAGAGTGAGAGAGAGAGAGAAAGCAAGCGAGCGCAGGAGACGGGCAGAGAGAGAGGGAGACACAGAATCCGAAGCAGGCTCCAGGCTCTGAGCTGTCAGCACAGAGCCCGAAGCAGGGCTTGAACTCATGAACGGTGAGATCATGACCTGAGCCAGTCAGACGCTTAACCGACTGAGCCACCCAGGTGCCCCTAAATTGAAGTAACTGTAAACTCATCCACGAGCACTTGTAAGAAATAATTCGGAAAAATCCTAACCTGTATCCAGTTTCCTCCAATGGGAACATCTTGCAAAACTATAGAATAACATCACAATTACAATATAGACATCACTACTACTATTAAGACACAGAAAAGTTCCATCAACCCAAGGATCTCTCATATTTTCACCCTTTTACAGTGACACCCACTCCCCTCCTGCCCATCCCCTCCTCAGCCTCTGGCAAACACTAAGTTCATTCTCCATTTCTAGAATTTTAAGACTTTCTAAGATAAAATTTACCAAGCTACGAATTACATGGTGACTGAGGTAGAGTCAAAACTCTCATTCAGGCAACAGGTGAAGAGGCTTTTAGATGTATTTTAACAGCTGGGAGCCATTATACCAAAAAAAGGAAGCACCAGAAGGTAACTCCAGGGAGTTAAAGATTGAAATTGAAATCTCAGAATTTCAAACTCAGGTTTAATATGCCCTTTCGATTAAGTTTAAAGTACAGAAAATAGTTTTCAAGAACGATGTGAAAACCATAAAAAATAAATGAGACCAAATAACAGGAAGTCTCCACAAAGGCATGTTAATATCCACAGTTAGCAACTGAATGGTCTTCTTAATACCACAGTTAGATGACTTACTTTACCACTGTCAGCATTTACTTTGGTAAAGAAAAGGAAAACCTATATTTAACCCAACCACTAATAACTAGCCTTAATTCTAAAGGCTACTAAAAGTCCAAGTAAACAGACACCTGTTACATCATCAAGAGGGTCATGGTCAGAAACTGCACGAATTTTCTTTCCTGTAACTGTCCATACATTTGTAGAAAAAGAAATCCTTAATATTTTTTTACTTTCTCAAAGATGTATTTTTCAGTGATGGTCAAGGTAGTGCCTTTCACCAACAGAAAGGTTCCTCCCCCTTTAACACTCTTTACCATTGTTAATAATGATGAATACAAGTTGCTTCACAGTGCTTCTGTAACTTCTGGTTTTCCCTCCACTATAATTTTTAGACTTTTTTTATTTGTAACAAAATAAATGATATAGGTTAAAGAAAAAATACAATTCCTTAAATCCATAAAAGTATTTTTGGGGGTGCCTGGGTGGCTCAGTTAGTTAAGTGCCTGACTTCGGCTCAGGTCATGATCTCATGGTTCATGGGTTTGAGCCCCGCATAGAGCTGTGCTGACAGCTCAGAATCTGGATCCTGCTTCAGATTCTGAGTCTCCCTCTCTGCCCCTCCCCTGCTCCCACTCCATCTCCCTCTCTTTTAAAAATAAACATTAAAAATTTTTTAAAATATTTTTGGTTAAAGGAACATTAAAAGAACAATCCTAAAACCTGCAATGGGTCAAAAACAAAGCATTCCTTTCTCCTCGAATCCTCCACTTCCTTAAATACACCTTATGACATTTTATCAGAGTGCTGATCTTAATGAATATCAGAGAGAAGGGAAGTTCTGGAAAGAGCAGGTCAATTTTATATCTGTAACAAAACAAAGTTCAAAATGATGAACGAAAGACTTCAAAGACAAGCCCATTAGCATCTTTTTGATAAAAGACAACTTCATCTAGTCAATTGGACTTGACTTGCCTAGGTGGTTCTCAAACTGTAGTCTGTGTCAGAATCACCCAGAGAGCTTGTCAAGACACTGACTGCTGGCTCCATCCCCAGAGTTCAGTTCAGTAGGTCTGTGGAAGGGTCTAAAACTTTGCATTTCTAAAAAGATCCCAAGTGATGCTGATGTTGCTGGTCTGAGGAACACGTACTTTGCAAACCACTCCTTTAAGCCTAGAGACACCCAGTTTTGTTGAATTTTTTACCACAGGTCTCAAAAGGAATCTCTGCAGAAAAAATCAAGTTTGAGAAACCTAACTAATGCTTAAATTGCTAAATTGCTCTTTGAAATAATTTATCTACACAGTTCGAAGTAATTCAGTGTAGAGCTGTGTATCTATAGCTTACAATTCCAGACCCCCTGAGGTGCCTGGGTGGCTCAGTGAGGTGAGCATTTGACTTCAGCTCAGGTCATGATTTTACTTATCTTGAGTTCAAGCCCTACATTGGGCTCACTGCTCTCATTACAAAGCCTGCTTCAGATCCTCTGTCTCCCTCTCTGCTTCTCCTATGCTCGCACACTCTCTCTCCCTCTCTTTCAAAAATAAACAAAAAAAGAATTGCAAACCCTTTTTCCCTATTTCACAGAAGTGATAACCAGGTTGTGTTCCAAAATGCTTACGTAACCCTGGGAGTGTAAGAGGCTCAGGCTCCCGTATTCTCTGATTTAGTGGGAGTTCTCCCTACAAGGTGCAGGTGCTGCTTCACTGTGGTCTCTGGAAAAAGGCCATTTGTTCGTATTCCCACATCAGTCACTTTATAATATGAAAAATATAAGTAAAATTCTGATATGTTCAAATTCAACAGATCTTGGCCTCAGCCTCAAAGTCTAGAACTATTCCATGCATGCCTCACAGATTCTTGGCTAACAGGGAAACGAAATGGCACTTGTAGTCTCAAATGCCTTCTTTTAGCTGGTTTTCCACCCCCCGCCCCATCAAACCTTTTATATGTAAGTTACTAAGAGTAACGAAATCATCTCAGTATTAATTTTTAAGAAAACTTTTTCATCGTGTCAGAGGTATTAGTCATAATAAGTGTTACTTCATTGTTAGTAATGAAATAAATGAACAAGGGAAAATGATGTTCAAAGGGCACTGGCAAGTTGAAAACTCATTTCCAAAAAACGGACAAATGACTATACAAAGAAATTAAAACCAGTAAAATGCTAGGTGCTTAAAGTAGAAATGCTAATAATATATGTGGTCCCTGCTCTCGCGGAGTTTTATTTACTTACTACCTTGCAAGGAAGATGAACAAAAAGACAGTGTTAAGTGTGAAGAACATTATGAAGAAATTCAGATTGCTATGGGAAACAGAGACTAGCCTATCAGGAGGGTAGAAAAGGACGAATCAAGAGAAGCTTCTTGACCTCCTTCAAGCTTAGAACTGAAGGATGAGTAAGAGTGAGCCAGACAATGAGGGAGAAGAAACAAGTCACAGACAGAAGAAAAGAACAGAGCGTTCCCATATGACTCAAACACACAAGACCTGGAAGAGCGGGAAAAGAAGCTGGAATGACAGGCGGGCAGGACCAGAGCGTGCAGAGCTCTATACACTAGCAATGGGAAACAGGAAGATAACACGGTCATAGCATGCATCTTAAAGAACTTTCTCTCTAGTGCAGATATTGGCCTGAAGGGGGTGATGGGTCAGGAGGCACAAGATGCAATGCTGCAGGGGTGGAGAGGAGCGGCAGCAGCATGGGTGGAGAAGGTACAGTGAATCTTAATTGTCTGACACACAGGTAACTTAATTTATAGGGACCTCAGTTTCATCATTAATGAAGCAGGATTAGAATCTTCCCTGTATATCTCCTCAAAGTTACTAAGGTGAACAAAAAAAATCACACACCTAAATAATCTTGTTTATACATTTTACTTATACACTACTTATTTCTTCTCCAAAGCTCTTAACTCTATTTCAATTTCTGGCTAAAAGCCCACATATCTTTGTGTTGACTTTTTGTTTTTTAACTTGCCTCACGGCACATATAATAGGCAGTAAAGAATGTCTGCATTAGAATAAGGAGAATTCAGCAAAGTTGGTGGAAAAAAGCAACTGTGGGTCTTAGCAAAGATCAAATCTAACAAAATGTAACTTTTAAAAGGATACAATAAAAAATCCAACTAGTTATCTAGACATAAATCTAAAAAAAGATCTACAAGAACTTTACAGAGGAAACTTAAAGAAAAAGACCTAAATAAATGTAGAAAAAGCAAAATTAAGTCTATCCTTCCCAAATGAAACCAATGAATTCCAAAAAAAATTTCCAGAGGATTTTTTCACAGAACTTGACAAGGTAATCTGAAAGAATATAATACAGAAACCACAAAAATATAACGTTGAATGAAAATAACAAATTGTGGATATTCCAATCAGTAATACTTATAAACATATAAAATAATATTATACGTTGCCATGGATTCATACATACAGAATAACAGTATAACAACACACATGAGAATGATGATATCAATTTTAACCAATAAATTCAGAATAGATAACGAAATGGGAAAAAAACAAATTCAGAGAGGCAAAAATTAGAGTTTGTAATCTTTTATTTCTTACGCTGAATGGATTCAGGGCTGTTTATTATACTATTCCCTAGTCTTTAAAAAATTCTTTTTGTAGGTCTTAAATATTCCATAAAAAACAAAAAAGCTTTTTTAAAAACCCACAAAAAGACAAAAAAAAGAATGGCTTTTGAGAACCATGTTATTACATGACCTAGCATAGCAGTTCCCAACACCAGTCCAATAGCTACTAGACACCATCTGAAGTATTTGTTAAAAACACGGATTACGAGGCTGTGCCAGAATCGGAATGTCTGGGAGGGGAGCCATGAGATTCAAATGCACAGCCTCATTTGGGAACCCTTGGTAACCACAAACTATTAATAACTAATCCATCAATCTGACAATTAGATATTTAAGTGCTTAAGATTGCCTAATTACTTTCCAACTGATGCAAACTGTCTAGAATGTGGATTTTAATTTAAGGGCAAAATCATACAAATTTTAAAGCATATTATACCGCCAAAAAAGGTCATATATGTAAAAACTAGGAATATCTTCTAAAGTAATAGTATCTAATGATTGTATAGCAGAATATAATTCCTTCATATCCTCCACAGGGAGCAAAATTCCACCAGAGATGATAAAAGCTGTTATCCTTAAAAATAAAGTGTACAAGTCATTAGCAACTGCACTTAAAGATGTATCTCCCTCAAGTATGCAGACAGCAACCCCACGTTTCTTTCCTTTCTGAATTTTATTCCCCTGTAATAAAATCACAGCGAAGTTTATCTACAGAAATGCAGAGAACCAATGAGAAACATAAAAAAAGAAAACCATTCATAGAGTTGTCAGTATTGCTATGACAACTGTGCCTTGCTCCGAAGACATAAAATTAACTAGAGAGGACTAAATTTTTAGAGTGCACAAAACCTTCACGGGCTACACATTTCCCTCTAATATTTAAAAATCACAACTACGCCTGGGGGGCTCAGTCAGTTAAGCATCGACTCTTGGTTTCAGCTCGGGTCATGATCTTGCAGTTCGTTTGAGCCCTGTATCAGGTTCTGCGCTGGCAGTGCGGAGCCTGCTTGGCATTCTAGCTCTCTGTCCCTCCCACGTGCGCTCTCTCCCTCTCAAAATAAATAAACGAACTTTCGCAAAAAAATGAAAATAAAAACCACAACTAAAAGCACAAAAAGGGATTATTTTCCTATTTTAAGGAATGCATCAATACAAAAGAATTCACTTACCGGGACTTTCTACTCGCTTATAGTGGTAGGGATTGATGCACACCTCCTTCTGCTTGGAACCAAAAGGAAACTCACAGCATTCCAGTGGTTTTAGTTCATGGTGGCTCTGAAGATCAGGCCAGCGCCAGACTCGGCAGTAAATGACATGAGGCAGTCCCTTTCGGTGGGAAACTTGCAGTCTGCCATCCAGAGAGCGAGGGATGGTGACACAGTTACTTGGCTGCCCTGGGCAGCTCAAGGCCTTTTCCAGTTCCTCCATGGCACCTTTCTTTTTCTTCAGTTTTTTCACCAAAGCATCAACAGCTTTCTCTGCCCATTTTTCTTCTTCGTCACCCTGTTTCCACCCAAGAAGTCTCTTCACAGCTGGACTTGTGAAGGAAAATAAACTTGTCACGTTCATAATGACTGCACTAGTTACACACTCCTTGTATACGGGGGACTACAGGAGTCTCCAAATGCAAAAGCACAAACGGAAGAGATTTCACTTTACTGACATAGGATTCTCTTTAGCTTCTTGGTCTTGAGGTCCCAAAAGTAGAAATTACCATTCCTAGTGTTTTAAAAAGTAATCCAAAATCAGCACCTAGAAGAGAAAAAAAGGGAAACAATGTTTAAAATAATCACTACTACAAAACCACAATTCACTGAATAATTACTATGGGCCAGGTACTATTTTAAGTACTTTTATGTATTACAATATATTATGGATTGAATTATGTCCCCTCTAGAATTCATGCTGAAGCCATAACCCCCACAGCAACTGTATTTGGAGATGGAGCCTCTAAGGAAGTAACTAAGGTTAAAGGAGGTTATGAGAGCGGGGCCATGACCCGGTAAGACTGGGGGCTCTACAAGAGGAAGGCCTCTACCACCTTGCACACACACTGAGGAAAGGCTAAGTGAGGACACAGAGAACAGCACTCACAAGCCTGGGGCAGCGCTCTCACCAGAAACCAAACTGACTGGACCCTTGATCTTGGTATTCCGGCCTCCAGAACTGTGAAGAATAAATTTCTGCTGTTTTAAGCCGCCCAGTCTGCGGTATTTAGTTGTGGCGGCCCAAGCTGACTAACACTCGGTGTTTTTAAATAGTCTTTACAGTGCGGTAATATAGTTGCTGCCATCTTACAGAGACACAGTTTATTTTTTTAATTAAAAAAAAAATTTTTTTTTTTTTGCATCTTGACATTTTTAATGATTGAAATCTTTTAAGTACACACAAAACCAATGGGAACTCTTGGCTAAGAAGGTAAAAATTCAGTATAAAAGTTCAGTATAAAAATTCAGTATAGTAGTTCCTTCACTGAAGGGTCAACATAAGAACAACCTATGAGCTTATCACTTGGAACAATTTTACAGATGAAAATATAAAAGCACTGTGCTGCTTTTACTACTCTAACTTCTTTTTTTAAATCTCTTCTAATTTTTCAAGTTTAATTATTTATTTATTTACTTTTAATTTTTTTAAGTTTATTGTCAAGTTGGTTTCCATATAACAGTCAGTGCTCATCCCAACAAGTGCCCTCCTCCATGCCCATCACCCCTCTTCCCCTCTCCCCTTCTCCCATCAGCCCTCAGTCTGCTCTCAGCATTCAAGAGTCTCTCATGGTTTGCCTCCCTCCCTCTAATGTTTATTTATTTTGAGAGAGAGAGAGAGAGAAAGAAAGAGAGAAAGGGTAGAGGGGGAGAGAATCTTTTTTTTTTTTTAATAGTTTATTGTCAAGTTAGTTTCCATATAACACCCAGTGCTAATCCCAACAAGTGCCCTCCTCCATGACCATCACCCTCCTTCTCTCTCCCCCACCCCCATCAGCCCTCGGTTTGGTCTCAGCATTCAAGAGTCTCTCATGGTTTGCCTCCCTCCCTCTCCCTCACTGTTTCCCCCCTTCTTCTCCCCCATGGTCCTCCATTAAGTTCCTCCTAATCCTCCTATATGTGCAAACATGATATCTGTCCTTCTCTGCCTGACTTATTGCGCTCAGCATAACACCCTCAAGTTCCATATCTTCTTGATCCATTCATCAGTTGATGGACACTTAGGCTCTTTCCATGTTTTGGCTATTGTTGAAAGTGCTGCTATGAACACTGGGGTACATGTGCCCCTATGCATCAGCACTCCTGTATCCCCTGGGTAAATTCCTAGGAGTGCTATTGCTGGAGCATAGGGGAGTTCTACTGTTAATTTTTTGAGGAACTTCCACACTGTTTTCCAGAGGGCAGTTTAAAAAGTAGCAGGTTACTGCTCTGAGACAGAAGCAGTAGATACCTTCATGTAAAAAGGTCCAAGTTCTCAACAGATATTGTAATGTTTTACCCTCAGATTCACTGAGGGTAAGCTCTAAAGATGTATTTCAAACACACCTCAATCAATAAAAACTGAAAGTGACAGAAAAAATACAGTAGTCTTAACATGTTTTTGGTTTATTCATCAAGTATCTCTTATGCTAAAAGGAAAAGTAGTTATATTTCTACTACGTAAACATTACAAAATTTGGGGGTATTTATTCAGTAAATAAGCCTGTGCCGATGGTCTATAGGGCAAGTAAGGTAGAAAACTTATTTGGTTTTTGTCGATAGAAAAGGAATGGAGCACATGAACACATACTGTACCAAATTCTTTGGTCCAGTTGTCTCATTTAAACCTTCCATTTACTTCTCACCAGACAAAAAGAGAAAAAGTGAGAAAGCTTAAAGTGGGTAATGTAGCACAAATTCCAGCTAAGATGTAGGAGAGGATGTAACCTCCTCCCAAGAATCACTCTAAAAGCTAAGATATAAACAAACACAAAAGCCCACTTTAATTTTAAATACATCAAAGAGCAACCAAGGTCCTCAGGACTAGAAGGCTAAGATGCTTAGAATGGAAAGGCCAAGATGCTTTTCTTTTCTTCTGCTCAAGGCACTTAACACTGCCTGCACTGTAAGGAGCAAGGGGCCTGCTAGCTGAGCTGAAGAAGGCTCAAGAACGAAACAGAGATTTCAGTGACCTTATAGAGTGAGACCCCAAAGGGGCATGCTCTAGTGTAAGGGCAAAAAATGAAATGGACCAGTTTTTATACTGAAACACAGCCCGAAATCATCTTTTTTTTTTTTTAATCATCTTAATTGGCAAGAGTAGAGGAGTAAAAAACTGTTAAAGAAGCAATATTTGTAGACACTGGCCAAGAATTTTCCAAAACTGACAACAGACATCTAGACACAGATCCATGAAGCCCTACAAATCCCAAGAAGGATAAATACAAAGAAATCCCCAAGTTTTGATGGATCATATCACAGTAAAATTGCTGAAAATTATGACAAAAATCTTTCAAAAAGACACCTTAATCTCAAATAAGTACAATAAGGCTGACATTCCAACAGAAACAAAGGAAACAAGAAGACAATCACCAGCATGCAAATGTAAACAAGTAACTAGTAACTTAAAATTCTATCCTTAGTGGAAAAATCATGCAATAGTGATTGTAAAATAAATGTGTTTTACAACATGCAAAATCTGAGAGAACTGATTTCCAGCAGGAGTTTGTGAGGCAGAAGGAAAAAGATCCCAGAAAGAAGCAATGGGAGGAGAGAATGAAGAGCTCCAGAAAGGATGAATAGAGTCTAAATGAGTACTAACTTTACAAAACAATAACAGGAATCTCTTGTGGTATTTAAAAAATAGAATTAAAATGCATGACACACACACACACACAAAAAGCAGAAAGGAATAAATGAAATTAATGTTCTACAGTCCCTGTATTACCCAGGCTGTGATAAAGCACTGAATTATTATTGATAAGTCTTGTCATAATAATTAAAAAAGCTGCTGAAAGAATAATTTAGAAATTATAAATGTAATAGAGAAGTTATACAATATAGAATTCTTTTTAAAAATATGATTAATCCAGAAGTTAAAAAAAATACGGAGTTTTTAAAAAATATATGATAATCCAAAAACTTTAAAAGAGAAAAAAAGAGCAAATAGGTGGGACAAATAGAAAACAATAGATTTAGTTCTGATCCCAAAAGAATCATTAGTTATTTAAATATAAATAGGCTAAATATGCGAGTAAAAGATGGATAGGAATGGATGGAGATCATACCTAATTCTACTGTATTACAAGAGACACACATTAAATATAAAGGACAAGGAAAGGCTGAAAGAAAAAGGATGGTAAAAGATACACTATGCATATTCTAACCTAAAAAAACTGCTAGAACTATCCAAGAAGACAGAATAGACTTCAAAAACAAGCATCATCATCAGAGATTTAAAAAGACATATTTCATAACATTAGAAGAGTTGATCTAGGGGTGCCTGGGTGGCTCAGGTGGTTAAGCCTCCGACTTCAGTTCAGGTCATGATCTCATGGCTCATGAGTTAGAGCCCCGCGCCGGGCTCTGTGCTGACAGCTCAGAGCCTGAAGCCTCCTTCGGATTCTGTGTGTGTCTCTCTCTGCCCCACCCCCATTTGCACTCTCTCTCTTAAAAATGAGTAAATGTTAAAAAAAAATTTTTTTAAAGCTGATCTACCCTGAATATAGCATAACCTCAAATTTTCATATAAAAACAGTGTCAAAATACATTAAGCATAAACTGACAATACAAATGACAAACCCATAATAAGCTTGGTGGGAGATTAAAATGTAAGTGATAAAACAAGTAAAAGAGAATCAACAGACATTGAAGACTAACATCTTTAAAAAACTTGATCCAATTCATGTACATAGATCACTGCACCCAATGACTATAGAATACATACTTTCAAATATACATAGAGCACTTACCCAAATTGACCATAAAAAGACCTATAAAGCAAATCTCTGCACATATCAAAACCAAACTATATGTCTTTGAGCGCAGTATAAGAAGTCAGTAACAAAACCATTGTTCCTGAAAATAATTACACTTAAATAATTTATAGGTCAAAGAAGAAACTACAGTGAAAATTAAAAAACGTATTTACCTTAATGATTACAAAAAATATGACACATCAAAACTCAGAGGATGTGGCTTAAGCCATGGTTAAAGAAAATTTATAGTCTTAAATGCATAGATTAGGGGAAAAAAAAGATGAAAACTAATGCTCTGTGTATCCACCACAAGAAATAAAAGGAACAGTAAATTAAACCCAAAGAAAGTAGAAATCAGGAGAAATTGAAAAAAAAAAAAAAGCATAACAGAGAAAACTTACAAAATTAAAGCTGCTTCTCTGAAAATACTAATAAAATTGGATAAGCCTCCAGCAAAACTGGTCGGTAAAAGTGAGCGCACAGATTACCAACAATAGGAATAAAAGGAGAAATAATTACTAATCCTCAGAAGTTAAAAAGATAAGGATTACTAATTGCTGTCACAGCAAACTGCGTACCTAGAGGTACTTTGTGGTAGTCTGCTTGAGTCCCTCATTTCAGGAAAGTGACTGAGGAATTCAATCTTAGTATCTTCCTATCCTCAGAGCCCAGAAGTGTACCTGGCACACAGTAGATTCTCAATAAATGTTTAATGAGTAATTTGGCTCCCTGAACAAATCAGAAGGCCAAGCGTGGAATTTCAACTTTATTCAATAAAATATTAATAAATATTACTAAATAAAAAATATCACTCAATGGGATTTAGGGAGTCAGTTATTTCCTTTTTCAAAGTAAAGAGTTTTACCCAAATTTACCAGTTCTTTTGAAGCTGGTATCAATTTCATTTAACAGAAAAGGGAAGAGAAAACAAAGCCATGCTACTATCAAAAGTCACACTTGGTCAGAGTGTACCTATGAAACAATCATTTACTTTTAGATTAGCTTTGCAAAAGAACAAGAAGGACAACTTCTTTCTAGTCCTCTCATAACAAATTAAGAAGGGAATATATTTCTTCTTATTCTATATTGCCTTTTCTTCTACTCCAGTAACTGTTTTTGTTTTTTTATATTTTAGCCAATGATTTTCAAATAGAAGGGGGCTGAGTTTATATCAAAATCACCAGGGTCTATTTCAAACTCTACCAGTGATGGGCTACACAAGGCAAGTATGGGGGTGAGATTAAGAACCACCATTCCAGACTCTTGTTTTCACTATTTGAACTGACACTCATTCAACAAAGCTGTACTGAGTGCCTGCTAAGTGCCTGGCACTGTGCTATATGTACAGGGACAGGGGCAAAGATGTCTGTATGCTAAAGGGGCTCACAAGCTGAGAGAAGAGCCAGTAGGTAAACAACTCTCTCTGGGGCAAGCTGCTGTCCCGCTAATGCTAAAGGCTTGGGTTGAGACATGAGAGGCCATCTCCAGGGCCTCATCCAGAAGGATGGTGTGACTGTATAGCACGGAAGGGCACGAGCACAGGAGTAGACGGGGAGGCCCATGTACTTGCATTTGCCCCTGCATTTGCCCACCAGGAACTAACTAGAACACTGTATGAGAAAAGCTCTAAAAAGAGTATAAACAAGAACATATAAAAGAAGAGAACAATTAATTCCAAGGATTTCAGGAAATTTTCCCAAAGGATGAGTAGAATTTTATGAAACAATAGAGCTAACATTTTGAGCTATCGCTACCTGACAGGCACTGTTCCAACACTTCATATCTACTAACAACGTTTACAACAAACCCTCTGAGTAAACACTATCATTTTCCTCTTTTTACAGGTAAGGGAAATGAAATAAAGAAAAGTGAAATAACTTGTCCAAAGTTCACAGATACAGCTGTATGCCAGAGCCAGGGTTTGAATCTGTGCTGTCCGGCTCTAGAGTCTCAGTATTTTAGTCACCTGTCTAAACTGCTAGTTCTAACAGACACGAAACAGAAATGCAGGGGCTCAAGGTGGCTGGCGATGACACAAGGCTGATAAGAAGGGCAGGGGCAAGACTATGAAGGGCGTGTGATACATCTTATCCAGTAGACAAGTGGAAGGCTTTCTATCAGAGCACTGCTGTGATGAGATCTACAGATCTAATCTGTGTTTCAGAGAGATAGCCAAGGTGATAGCCTCAATACAGGAAGACTTCTCCGTACAGAGAACAAAAAACAAACCACTGCCTCTAAACACTGCAGGAACCAGTTGGAGGGAATGTACCGATGCCACTTCACAAAAATTAAAGTGGCAAGATCACAAACCTTTACGTATAAATGTGCGTAGATGAAACAAAATGCCAGCCGATGACTAATTTCTGTCTACTTGAGTTAAACATTTTTTTTTAACATACAAGTCAAACAAGTCACCTACCTCCCTATGAGGAACTCAAATGAGTACATGATACTCTGGCCTTGGCAAGACAACTCATTTTTTCTGCCCCTTTTTGTACTTCCTGCTTTAGTTTATGTCAAAAGCTAAGTGGCCTTATCAGTTTAAAGTGCAAAATAAAAACATGAGTCAGCAAACAGAGATTTCCTTCCCTCTTCTCCAAATACAAACATTTCACACTGACCAAAAAAAGGATTCACTTATTAAAGAACCCCCTAAAAGCCTTAAAAATGCCATCTTTTATTTCAGCAGCTTCACTTTTAGAAACTTGCTCTATGGAAATATTCTGAATTAGAAAGGTAAAACGTTTTCGCACAAAGATTTTCATCAAAGCATTACTATCTTTTTTAGAGGAAAAACAGAAATATCTAGCAACTGGAAAGCATTTAAGTAAACTATGGTACTATCCACTCAATAGAATATTAAATTTTTTTTTATGTCTTTTATTTTGAGACAGAGAGCAAGCATGGGAGGAGCAGAGAGAGAGGGAGACAGAATCTGAAACAGGCTCCAGGGTCTGAGAGAGCGGTCAGCACAGAGCCTGACATGGGGCTCGAACCCACGGACTGTGAGATCATGACCTGAGCTGAAGTCGGATGCTTAACCAACAGAGCCACCCAGGCACCCCGTATCCATTCAATACAATATTATGTAGCCCTTAAAAATTATGATGATAAAAGCTATGCAATAATTTGGAAAACACCTTAAAGCACAACAAAAATTACGTAGCATGAACAACTCCGTAAATACATTGAAATATTAACAGTGGCTGGGTTTGGAAAGTTAGTAATATCTCTCCTACTTTTCTAAATTTTTCAAACATTTAATGAAAAACTTTAACTTCTAAATTTAAAAAAAGCCTCTATATACAAATATTTGCAAATGACAAAAAAAATCAATTTCATGAGGTCAAGCCACATGCAAACTACTTCTAAAGCCAGGTTGGATTTACAGTGTGATGTGATTTTGGAAGTAATAATAATGCATTTTTTTAAACCCTGTTTAAAACATGGTTCTAAATTCAGATCTTTTCCCTATGGACTCTTGCCCATGGGAACGATTTCTATTACTGCCAGAAGTCAAATGAGAAAAATACTTCTCTCATACTCCTTTTGACTTGGCTATTTAATTTTGCAACCTATGTGCTGCTCCTCAATGTTAAAAGGAAAAAAGCAAAAAAATTTAAAATACCTTTAACTGCTGTGTAACTTGCTTTCTATTTAAAGGAAACCTAATTAGCCAATTGCACAATGGACATTTTCTTCATCTTGGCCTCTTCTAGTAAAGAAACATGTAATTATCCAACTATGTGACTATAAACAAAATACATTATCTGCTATCCAATACCTTTCAGATCCCAGATTCCCACAGAAAGTTTTAAAATAATTATTCTCGTTTGTACCTGAAAATATAATAAAAAAGGGCAGAGGGAGGGTAGCTGCCAAGTGGTACAAAACAAGTACCTTTACAAAAAGATGGAGGAGGGAGAAACAGATCATGACCAAATTCAATGCCCTCTGTAGCTTCAGACCAGTGTGGTTTATAATTCTGGCACTGGCATGGAATTCAATGAAGTAGACAAAATAAATGACTCCATCAAATATTGAGGGAATAATTAAATTATTCAATAAATATAAAATATAGGCTCCAAAAAGTGACTGGGAAAAACAAAAAAATCAAAGACTCCTAGTACCTTAAAAAAAAAAAAAAGGAACTAAAGGAAGATAAATGGTCTATTGTCAATGAAGCAAGCAAGTCACTTTTTTTTTTTCACTTCTCATTCTCTGGTTCATTACTCTGTCTTAACTCTAATGGTAAAACAGCATGGCATAAAGATCAAAGGAATCAAGGAACTAAAAGCACAGGGTATTGATTAACTTTACTTTGGAACTGTTTAACTGTTGGATAAGTTATTTAAGAAAAAAAGACAACGTTACAAAAATTACCCTTCTTTAAAAATGTTTGAACCATTTTTTAGGAAACAAGTTTTTTCAAGTAACAAAATAAACTGTGTGCATTATTTCCTGACTTACACTAGTAGGTTTATTCTTAAGCAGATGATCTTGTGAGTAAGCAGAAAAAGTTAAGACTTGAGTCTCAAAAGCTACATTGGGGCTTCAGAGAGATTGTAAGCCAATTGTATGATTTTTGTAGTACACTAGTTTTTATATCTAAAATGTTTCACCATGTACCTCACTACAATGCCACGGAGATGTAAAATACCTCAGAGATGTGTTGTATAAGTACTATGAAAAGGTACATGTCAACTATCCTAACATCCAACTTTAAATAGGATTCAAGGCCTGCTAAGAACTCTTGCCTCCTCTGAGATGCTCGTCTAAATTAAGACATCAAAAAGGACTAAAAAGTGAACATGCCAGAGGCTCTGTAGTGTAACTTTCACTACTCCATTTTTTTAAGCCTACTTGATTTCATTAGGGTACCCAAGTCAACTATATACTCCTACCAAAGGCAGTATTGCCAAAACACATCAAGATTCTCAAGAAGGACAAAGTAAAGATACCCTAAAAATTCCTGACGCTCACAGAAACCAGAGAATCACAGAAGAGTAGACACTACAGATTAGGATTAAAAATACTTAAAAACATGAAGGCTGCAAAGAAAAATACTCCAGAGATTCAATGCCAGCAAATATTTTAAAACATAAAGAGCAATCCATCATTAAGCCAAGAATTGCAATGAGCTTTGATGATGGAAGAGTAAGACAGAAAATTCACAAAATGGCACAGGGTGGGGGTGGGGAGGCGGAGGAGGGTATCGTAACCATATTCATCAGACCTATGTAAAATTAGACTATAGAGTCAAAAGTCCTGAATAGAGAACTTCTAAACTTTTGATAAAACTAAATTACCTACTACCTAAAAAAGTAGAAGAGCAGACAATTCGCATATTGGTTTAACGCCTAAGCAGAAGGGCATATATACATTCACATTTCCAGGTGGAAAAACAATCCTATGAACAGTACCTGTGAAAAACAGTAATGAGTGCAGGTAGAGACAGTACTCTGGAACACGTAAAATACAACCATAAGCAGTATCAACTCTAAACAGTGTCTACTAAAAGCACAAAAGACTATTTATTAGATAGCTCATCAAGGAAAATGATACATCTTTATCCACTCCTAAGGCAGACCAGAAAAAAAAAGTTAAAATTTGCTATATAAGTATAATGTCATTCCAATGAATATAAAAACAGAGATGGATTTCCTACAACTATTTTGGTCTCAAACAAATACCCCAAAGTCATAATGCTCTGTGATTAAACAAACAAACATTTCTTTTCCCTAGCTACTTCATTAAGAACTAACTTCATTTTGAGATATTAGACTTGTAGGAAAAAACAGGTGAGGTGCCCCTGCATTTCTTTTTCCTGTTTTAAAATAGCACTTAGTTAGCCCTTGATGTTCAATTTCAAATGGGTCAAATGTAGCTAAATAAAACTCACCACTAACTAAAATAAGGGGGGAAAATATCATAGAATAAAAAAGTGAGGATGAACAAAATCTCTCTCCAACCTTCACAGGTTTGAAAACACTTCTTAAACTACCTACTCTGCTGCCAGGAAGTTAGGCTAAAAGGAACCGAATCCTCAGAAAATGTATTTAAACAAATTCCTATACAAGAAAGTGACATGAGGATCCACTAGCGATCACAGAAGAATTCTGCTGGTCTTAGATCAAAGCAGCAACAGCAAAGTCCTGCCATTATGAACATCCAGAAGTCAGATTTCACCTTAGGGAGCCTCTATTAAGCCCTGTTGTGGTTACTTCCAAACATTTCCCAACTTTCTAAATGTGTTAATTAATGACACAGAATAGTTAGTCTGCCATTTTTTTTTCATTAAAAATCTTTTCTCGGAGATTAATTTTCTAAATCTGGGGCAACTGGAGTGTGAAAGTGGGAGGGAGGATAAGCTCTTGAAAAGCTATTTTTAGTAGCAATGCAATTACGCAGGTACCACTACTTTAAAACACAGGTGCTAACAACCAGTCTCCCAGTCTCTGAGGTGTGACTTAAGAGACATGCGAGCAAGAGTGGCCATGTGGTCTCTCACCAGTGTTAACTGAATGGGAAGCTGTGGAATCAAAAAGGACAGGAGTAACACATAGATTGAATAGCAGCTTACCACTTACCACTTGTAAGTTCATTGCAAGCTGTGACATCTTGGCCAGATAATTTCAAAAGTAGCATCCCTTTGATGAAAGTGAAGCAAGGAATTTATGGATGTCACAATTACATGAGACTCTAAAGGGGAGAGGACTCTGGTTTACATATTTAGGTGTGCCAAGTATACTATCCAATACATCTCCACCGTGTTAGAAAATTCTTTAAGACAAGAACGCTTTCTGGTTCTGCTCTGCATACTCAAGTTCTTCCATCCTGACAAACCTAGGCTGCTTATAGGACAAGCGGTCAATTTTTTTAGTCACAGAGACCCCCTAGAGAATACCAAGTGTCCGCTCTGTTTTGTTTCATTAGATGATTACTAGTTAAGTAGACTGAAGGCACTTAAGAGTTTTCTTACCATCCCCAACCTCTACAAACAAATCTGGCTTATTTGTGCATCTCCCTGGCACTTCCTCTAAAAGTTGTACCATATTCTGGGGCGCCTGGGTGGCTTAGTTGGTTAAGCGTCCGACTTTTGCTTAGGTCATGATCTCGCGGTTGGTGGGTTCGAGCCCCGCGTCGGGCTCTGTGCTGACTGCCAACTCAGAGCCTGGAACCTGTTTCAGAGTCTGTGTTTCCCTCTCTCTCTGACCCTCCCCTGCTCACGCTGTCTCTCTCTCTCACTCCTAGAAATAAATTTAAAATGTATATATAAAAGTTGTACCATATTCTTTAATCCCACTGAATCCCTGTTTTCCAATTCATGCCTGTAATGGAAGATTGTCCGTCGGTTCTAACAGCCTTTCAAGACATACAGGTCCTTATGACCTCACCCTGATAAATTTCATCTGTATTCACCTCAACTCAAAAACTGGAGTCATCTGGCCCGTAAGTGCTCAGTCCTTGAACACAGAAGACTGAAGACCAGAGGCATTTTAAACTTTCATTTTACTGACTACAAGAAGAAAAACTCTACCATAGTCGTCTGTTAGAAAAAAAATATTCTGAGTCATTGTTAACACAGAATAGCAGTTTCACGGATTGCAAAGAATGCTAAATGTGGTAAGTTCCCACAAGTGGTCAATTATGACCAGCAAATGAACAAATAGTTATGCTATAGAATCAATAGTTATTCTAACTGCATTACCTCATGTAAGCATTGTATTGGTTGTGTTCGCAAATATTATCTTACTGATTCCTTTGGCAATTCTTCAGGGTATATATCACTAGCTTAATTTCACTAATAAACCTGAGAATCAGAGGTCAAGTAACTTTCTCATTTTCTAATAAGTGGTAGATCTACATTTTAAACAGATAACAAACAGTGTGAAAGTGTGAAAGTCCATTAATCAGTTTAAAAAAAGTAATTCACATGTCAAATTCAGATGAAAATGGAATAAGCCAGAGGAGGAAAAGACTGCCCTTTTTATTTAAAAAAAAAAAAATCTTGTTTTTTATTTTTTTGGAACACATTTCTCCTTCCCCACTGATCTCACAGGTGCGGTTTATGACAACACACACACACATCTGTAGGGGTGAGCTGACACACACAAGGCAGGACAGCCTGAACCCTCTTCCCTATATTTAGAACCTTCTGCTCAGCTCTTAATTGAATAATTTAATCAGGACCCTCTAGAAGGGAAACACATCCATATTCATCACAGGCATCAAAGGAAACATCTTTACAAGTTATATCCTTTTACAAACCAACATATGGTCTCACGCCATTCTCCCAATTGTTGAACTCCTCCTCTGGGAAGAGCATGGAATTTTATTTCTTTTTATCACTTGAAAAAATCACTTCCCTCCTAATTCAGTAAAACTGGGTGGAGGCCACTTCCTCCACAGGTGAGAGAAATAAAACTTGTTGATCTGTCCTTGTCAGGAATTTTAAAGTTAACTATTTATTCTGTGTACTTTCAAAATAGAAACAAAAGGCAAACTAAATCCAAAATAAGAAATCAGGGCACATATCCCACACTTTGAAATAAAACCCCTACAATTTTTCTGTCTTAAGCTGTTTCTAAATGAGAAAACGAGAGCCCTTCACTTGGAATGAAAAGAAATGGGCTTGAATGGTAGTATCCACTCAGGAGCTGTCCTCTGAGCTTCCATTTGCTCTTCCACAAACTTTGATTCTATCACCTACCTCGATGGGTCAAGTATGAATATGTGAAACTGACCTGAAAATTACAACATGCTGGAAAATATATTTTATTAGCACAACAGTTTCACAAACAAGGAACCTAATTTAATACTTTGTATATACCAAAAAAAGTTTCTGTTCTTGTTTTGTCTGTTCTGTGAAGTTCTATCTTTATAAAGAGAGACAGAACAGGGGAAAAAGAGAGAGAAAAAGAGAGAGAAAGAAAGGAAAGAAAGGAAAGGAAGGAAAGGAAGGGAAGGAAGGAAGGAAGGAAGGAAGGAAGGAAGGAAGGAAGGAAGAAAAAGAAAGAAAGAAAGAAGAGAGAAAAGGCTGTAACTACACTCAGAACACAGCACTGAACAAATGAAACAAAAAGTAGATTTTTAAATGTTCATGCCTTCATGAGACCTACATTCCAGTGGTCAGAGGAGGCCTCTCTGAGAAGTTAATATTTGTTTGGATTTTTTTTTAAGTTTATTTATTCTGAGTGAGAGAGAGAGTGCACGTGAGGGAGGGGCAGAGAGAGTGAGAGAGAATCCCAAACAGGTTCTTCATGGTCAGTGCAGAGCCTGACATGGGGCTCGAACTAAGGAAGCATGAGATCATGACCGGAGCTGAATCTAAGAGTTGGATGTTTAACTGACTGAGCCACCCAGGCACCCTATAATATTTGAATAGAAGTTTAAAAAGGTGGGAGGCTGAGCCCTGTGGGTAAGTGGGGAAGCACACCGCAAGTAGAGGAAAGAGCAAGTGAAAGGGCAGCCAGGCAAGGGACGGTAGTGAGGGAGGAGATGGGACAGGTAAGGGAGCAGACACACAGGGAGCCAACCCATAGGGACTTCACAGCCTTCACTGTGACCTGAGCCAGGAAGCAGGGGAGTGAGGGGGAGGGCTGTGAGCAGAGTCTGACAGGATTACCATGGTCTGGCCCACAGAAAGAATGGAAGTAGGAAGTAGCAGGACCATGATGGCAGTGGTAGTGGTAACAGTCAGAACTAGGAAGACAGATTAGGATGATATAGCAACTGTTGTGGTTTTGAGAGGGTCAAAGGTTTGGATCAGTGTAGCAGAATAGTCAGATCCTGGATATGTTCTGAAGGTATGGCCATGAACAAACAAACTTCATTGGTAAATAAAGAAAATAACCATAAGGTTGGAGAAATCTGTTTAACTTTTAGACATGCAAAATCTCACATTATAGAACTATGAGATGGCATCTCTGAGGTGGAGTCAAAGGTCACTGGAAAAGTAATCCAAGAGTGATCAGAGAAGCAGTAGGGAAGGAGTGACAGCTAGAAGCTACAATCTTTTAGGAATTAGGGGGAATGATGAGGACCGGCAGTAAATCACTAACAAGGAAGGGAAGGGAGTGGTATCATCTGACATGGTACTCAAAGCTGGGTGTTTCTATGGAGGATGGTGGAAGAATGGTCTGACGGCAATGAACAGGGCCCCCCACTTCCAGGCACCACGATACGCGGGTTATGAGAGAAAACGGCTACGCCTTGAGACCGTTACAAAGGAAGCAACATCCTCAGATGAACATACACAAAGATATTCATGTTCTAAATAACCCAGATGTCTAACAATAATGGAATGATTAAATAAATTATGGAACATCCGATAATGATGTAACTGTTAAAAAAGAAAAAAAAACAGAGTTTCATGTCTAAGGGGAATAAAGCCATACTGTAACCGTTCACTTAGAAAAAAGTTGCAGAACAATATATACAGTATAGTTCCATTTTAAAAACTCAAAGAGAAACAAAAACTGTACAGGTACAACATATGTGCACTTTTAAAGGCCTGGAAGGAAGAAAACAAAACAGAACAAGCGGTTCCCTCTACGAATAAGCTGAAAGGAGAGGCGTGTGGAACATTTTTACTTATAACCAACTACTATTTTCAATTTCAAAACCCTACTAATAAAAACAGGTAAAAACTGAAGAGGGTAACATTTATTCCACATGGCTCTGTAAGACAGTATTATGACCAAGAGGTGGCAAGATTTATCTTTTTATAAAGCAAAAAATAATTGAAAGTGTTTCTGCACAAGATGGAACTATCACTGAAGTAGGATTTCAAGAGAAACCTATTCCTGTATAGAGTGTTGGGTTATACGACCTACCTCTGGGTGAATATGATTTGGGTGGGGATGTACTTTTTTTATTAAGCAATTCAGCCACATGGTCAAAAAGTTCAATTTTACGAAACACATACTGTAACAAAAAAATAATATTCCTTCCCATTCTAGTCCTTGAGTCCTCTTTCCATTAGCAATTCAAATATCCTTCAAACTTTTCAAAGCATGAATTTCTTACCAAAAAAATTTTGTGTTACTCAAATATCTTCAAAAGCAATTAGGTCCTGTCACTTTTCCAGTATATAAATCTGTTACTTGGGAGAATGAAATAATTTCTAAAAATCAAAGTTTACACAATCACTGAAACAAACATTGACTCTCTTCCACATGACAATCAATGATAGCCTGTTATCCATCTGCCAAAAACAGGAGTGGACTTAGAAAAGTTTGCTTGGCCACCACAGAAAAGAAAGTGAACAGACCAGGAGCAGCTCCCTTCCAGAACAGTAACAGCTCCCTCCAGCTAAGAGCTAAAAACAGCAAATGCAACATCTCTCACTAGGTCAGGGGAAAAAATGCCTTGGATATAAGCAAGCATAACCTACCATAAGTCCAGACTTGTTCAGTCCAGTCCTATCCATTCATTAACTTTTCCACAGTGACTTACTTACCAGTCAGAATGGAAACACCTAGCAGAGTTCTCAGAAGGCTTCAGAACCCAAATTCTCCCCCTTTATACATCCAACTACTAAGAGAATGCTAGTCTTCACTAATTCACTACTTAATTAATCACTACTGAACAAATTCCTTAAGCCCTTACCACCAACATAAAAGTGCAGTAGAAAGAACGTGGGTATGATACAGTTCTCACCACGACCAAGCTTAGAGTTAGGAAGTGGGTCAGTGAGAGACGGAGAACCATGACTGTGGTTAAGAGCCACACAACACATTCAGGCGTTTATCTAAGAAGACACATATGTACGGGGTGAATGACCAACAATCTATGCTGTTTTCTTTGCCACAGCTATGCATCCTGGGCTTTGTTACTTACCATGCAATAAAAATACAAATGGAGTCCAACTGACTGACAACCAGTCACATCAATATGAACAATAAAATGGATAATCCAAATCAGGCTTAATAAAAATTAACCACTGTAGGGGCGCCTGGGTGGCTTAGTCGGTTACACATCCGACTCCTGATTTTAGCTCACGTCACGATCTCACAGTTTATATGATTGAGCCCCACACTGGGCTCTGTGCTGACAAAACAGCCTGCTTGGGATTCTCTCTCTCCCTCTCTCTATCTGCCCTCTACCCCATGCCCCCTCCCTCTCTCTCTCTCTTTCAAAATAAATAAATAAAAATTAACCACTGTAGGCATTTTTCCAAGGACAACATACAGATGGCCACATGCACATGAAAAGATGCTCAACATCACTAGCATCAGGGAAATGCAAATCAAACCACAATGAGATGTCACCTAACACCAGTTAGAATGGTTTTTATCAAGAAACTGTCAAAAAGACAAAAAATAACAAGTGTTGGTGAGGATATGGAGAAAGAGGAATCCTTGTGCATTGTTGGTGGGAATGTAAATTGGTGCAGCCACTGTGGAAAACACTATGGAGGGACCTAAAAAATAATTCCATATGACCCAGCAGTTCTACTACTGAGAATCTACCTGAAGAAAATGAAAATGCTAATTCAAAAAGACATATGCACCCCTCCCTATGTTCATTATTTACATTGTAATTAACAATGCCCAAGATATAGAAGCAACCTGTGTCCAACTATGGATGAATGGATAAGGAAGATGTGGTACACACACACACAAGCATACACACACACACACAGAAATACTATTCAGCCATAAGAAAAGAATGAAATCTTGCCATTTGTGACAAAATGGATGGACCTTGAAGGTATTATCCTAAGTGAAATAAGCCAGATGGAGAAAGACAAATACTACAAGATGTCATTTATATGTGGAATCTAAAATACAAATAAACAAACAAAAACCCAGACTCACAGACACAGAGGAGAGACTGGTAGTTGCCAATGGGGAGTAAAGTTGGAGCAGGGGGTCAAAATAGGTGAAAGACAGCAAGAAGCACAAACTTCCACTTATAAAATAAATAAATCATGAGGATGTAATACACAGTATGGGAGATACAGTCAATAATATTGTACCAACACTGTAAGGTGACACATGATATCTAGACTTCTTGTGGTGACCATTTCACAATATATACAAATATCCAATCACTATGTCCTATACCTGAAAATAATATAATACCATGTATCAATTATACCTCAATGAATTAAAAAAATTAACCACTGCTTTTGGAATGTATTATGCTTTACCAAGAAAGATTTTAATTCCTTTCCACATTTTGTTTACACTAATAATTTACTAGTAAATTTTAAAGAAAGGCCTGTGCAAGACTCAAATATTGCTGTGGAAAATCTCTACGTGGATGACACAGTTAACCAGAATGGTTTCATTCCATATTATATTAGATATATATTACAAATTATATATAAGATATATATTATATTATAAAATTTACAAAAGCAAAACATATTTCATCATATAAATCTCTCTACCCTCCTTTTGAAGTTCTGACTGTAGGCAAGAAACAGCCTTAACAAAACATCTGAAACACACCAGTTTGAAGACTGTCAACAAACTCTCATCACCATCACTACCAACTTCAAGGGGAGAGAGCAGTCATGCACATGGTTCGAGGGATGACATCATGTAAGAGTGCATGCATGGTCTCCATCAATTTTCAGCACAGCTCAAGTATTCAAAAAGAATCAAAAATTATCTTCTTATCACCACCACCACTACCACCCCACAATGAAGCACCAAGCGCTGTTCGGACACTGTATACCTATTAACTCCTGTAACCCTTACAAGAGTCCTATAAGGACTATCTTAGAGATGACGAAACAGGCACAGAAATGTTAAGGAACTCACCAAGCAACCTATCTACCACCCTGCTCCTCTTAAGTAACCTCCTCCAGTGTCTCATGCGTAAAGCAGAAGGACTGGTAACCAAGGATTTGCTTAAGGTTTTATTTTAGTCCCTCCAATTCCAAGTCTGCGGAACATTAAAATTAAACTCCTTTTACGAAATGCATTTTCTTTACATTTCCATGATTATTCTTAAGAGTCCTTCATGGAAAACATATATCAAAACTGCTGGCTCATTTTTTAAAAATAATTCTTACCCATTAAAGCAAATGTAGAGATGGAGAAAATTTAACTACAGGTAAAATACTAAAATATTCATTCTAACGGCTTACACACAGCTGACAGACACAATGCTATCTATAAATATTGGCAAAAACTACTACTGTACACTCCGGAGGGTTTGGGGGAGGGAATGAGGGGCAGCCGGGAGGATAAAGCCAACTGCGGCTCCATATGGCAGAAACACCGGCTGGTGGCCGGTGCCACCTTCACTTCTTAGGTGCGTCCCAACTCCCCCCTTTCATGCTTTCCTGCGGGGTTTCTTAGCCTTACAGGATAGTAAGCAGCATCCCTGCCCTCTACCCACTCGATGCCGTTGAATCACTTCTCCTCCCTGCCCCCCAAGTTGTGACAACCCACAGTCTCTCCAGATGCGGACAGAGGAGCCACTGCTGTCCTCTACTAGGCTTTTCCTCTCCTTTCCTCCTTGTTATCTAAGGGCCTGGGGCCTCAACAGCTTTATCTGGCTCCACTTCTAAGCAATAGGACACAAAGAATTGCTGATCTCTTCAGGAAGGGCAAAGAAAAAGAAGTTAAACACACACATTCTTTCTTCCTAGCTCTTTTTCTCCTCAAACAAGAAAAGCAGGAACAAAACAATCATTCCTCAGAATTAACTGGTATGTCTTGAACACCTACAACAGGTTATCACCCAGGGCCAAGTGCTGCTGGGTATAGAAGACACAGTTCATACCCACAATGACCTTACATCAAAATGAAAAAATTCATCATGTACCTACTGTGTGTCAGGCCAATAGTTCTCAACACTGGTGTACATTTAACTTGCCTGTAATACTTTTATAAAAACTCTCTGCCATAACCCTTGAAGAGAATCCCCCTGAGGCACGTCCATGCATTTCTGTGTGTGTTGCTGGGGGTGATTCTGATGCGCAGACAAGGTGAGAACAATTGTGCTAACACACAGATCATAAAGACACGGCCGGTGTACCCCCAAGTAACTCAGTCTAAAGAGTTAAGAGATAACTGTAATAAAAACTATTACAACAAAAGCTAGACTAGACAAGCTGGTTTGTACTTCTCCTCAAAGTTAGTAGATTTTTAGTGCAAGTCTAACATTTATGACCACCGACTCCAATTTTACCAAGTGTATAGGACATACCCTATGAAGTATAAATATAGACACTCAAAAACTGCTGAAGGGCAGGAAGCAAGAGCTCTATCAACAGCATCTTCAGCTTTCTTTCTCAATGCCTTGATTTTGAAAGGTTATCCCAGTTGTGAGAAATCCCTTCAAACTAAGAATATGCAACACTAACAATGATGGCGTGTTATTTAACTTTATTTTTGTAGTCTCTTACTAAGATTGCTTCTTCAAGCCAGAAACTGACATATACATTCCTCATTCCCTCCCCAAACATACTGGACACACAGCAGGAGTGTATAAACTGCTTGCTGAATTGATTAATAAGGACGTGACAACAGGCAGAATCCCATAGTGAGGATGCACCTTCTTAAAGGAGCCTTTCCCCAAATAGAGATCTACATCTCAGCCTGCACAATTTGATAAAACTCCTCAGTGTCTGAATGCAAATAAATGCTACGAATACAGTTTGTGTGCCAATCGTTTGAATATTAATTAGGTTAATTTTGTCACAGTTAACAGGAAAACATTTAAAACCAATCGAACATTTCCTGAAGCTTGAACAAACTAAACAAAAACCCTGAGCACACAAACAAGAACACAAGGAAAATAAAGAGGTGGTTATTAATCACAGCGGACTGCAAAGCCAGCAATGGGCAAAAAGCAAAACAGGAAGCCATAATAGATGAGATGGCAAGCCATATACAATCTGCCACCCTAGGTTTCCACAGGGGCTAAATGCTAATGCAACATGCATTGCATTCTTATTCCCTTTCACGGAAAAGCTACAGTCAGTCTCTGATAAAATTAAGACCCATTTTGCAGTTCATCCTCCCTTCTCTCCAGCTCAGCTTTTCAAGAGTCTAAGTCAGCTTTTCAAGAGTCTAAGTCTGACCCAGGCATATCAGCTCCGGGTTCCCACGCATGCTCACTCAGAAAAAGGACGGGATAGGATTGGGCCAAATGGTAACCCTTTAGGTGAGATTTAAAAGTCTTTTTTTCCCTCTAACTTTGAAATATTTTCAGATCATTTAAAAGAAAGAGGATGGTGAGGCAGAAGATGCTAACTAATTCAATTCTGTCTAGTCCCTAGGAAAGAACTCAATGCTGAGTAAGACTGGACTTCAGTTAGGTAAGGATCTAACTAACAAGCAGCAGACATGTCCCTTACAGGCAGTGTACAAAAGCCTTTTTTTTTTTTTTAAACACCTCTGATCACTATTATCCTTAAGAGAAAATCTGAGAAATTAAATGCTGATGCCTAACTCTAAATCTGTTTCATCTTATAAGAGCTCTTACTACATGGAAGAACTTTTCTCACTGTAATACCTTATAATCAATCTCAACAATCAAAACCATATTCCAAGACCACCAGTGTGTCTCCTAGGAATAAGAAAATGCCAGTATAAATAAAATCTAGTCCGCAACCCAGGTAGGAGAGAAAGAGGCACATTTTCATGTACTCTATGAAGCAATGGTGTCTTTAAGGTTCATCAATCATGTCAGTTGATTGAGAAATTGCATGTAATGGATAACCTCGAAAGGGCTAGGACACCTCACATTCCTATGAGACTCTGACCCCAAAATCATGTCATGGAGAGGAGCAGGGTATTATCAAGGAAATAGGATGGAGGAGGCCTGTCTCTTATAACTCCAGCTTACATACATTATGTACCTCTAATTAACTCCAGCTTTGCATAGACAGCTGGGAAATTTTGGCTTCAATAAGAAAAACCCAGTTTTCCCAGACTGATGCTTCCTGGCACACAAAGAATAACACAATGATATACAAGACATCATTCCTATTCCAGTGAGGAAACTGACCAGGACACAGGACAACATTTTTTGTTTCTTAATAGTTAGCATTTTATTGTTTATGTCCTTTACTGATATTGTTTTATACAGGGGGTGTTTTCCTATTAATTTTAGAAGTTTGGGGGCACGTGGGTGGCTCAGTTGGTTGGGTGTCTGACTTTGGCTCAGGTCATGATCTCAGGGTCTGTGAGTTCGAGCTCCGCATCCGGCTCTGTGCTGACAGTTCAGAGCCTGAAACCTGCTTCGGATTCTGTTCTCCCTCTCTCTCTACCCCTCTCCTGCTTGCTCTCTCTCTCTCTCTCTCAAAAATAAACATTAAAAAAAATTTTTTTTAAAGTTTGTTACATAGAACGGTAACTTGCTGCAAATATGTTACCTAAAAGGTTGTATTTGTGAGTCCACATTTACTCATTTTAAGTGTGTATTTGTCCATATAACTGCTGTCAAATCTATAAGATCTACTTTTATGGTTTTTGCCTTGCACATTTAAAAGGGCTCTAGAGTGGAGCCTAGGTGGCTCAGTTGGTTAAGCGTCCGACTTTGGCTCAGGTCATGATCTCGTTGTGGGTTCCAGCCCTGCATCAGGCTGTGTGCTGCCAGCTCAGAGCCTGGAGTCTGTTTCGGATTCTGTTGTCTCCCTCTCTCTCTGCCCCTCCCCCTCTCATGCTCTGCCCCTCTCTCTCAAAAATAAACATTAAAAAAAAAAAGGGCTCTAGAGCTATTAATTACTCCCTCCTATCTCTTGATGAAATGGTGCAGATCATCTCCCCCTTTCTTTCTGTCACTATGACAAGAATCCACGCCAGAATCTTTCTACACTGAGTATGTATTACTCCAGTGGAAAAAAAAAATTTTTAACACTGATGAATGCTATAAAAAAAGCCACAGATAAATTTGAAATACTTATCTTTAAAAGCTCTGGGCAATTTAAGTAACTTCTTTAAATCATTAAAGGGCATTCTTTTCTTAGTTCAATTACTATAGTTTTCTCAAAAACCTTTAACTACAATTGTCAGGGAAATGCTCCATCTACAAATTCCCAAACTTGATATTTCACAATGTCATCATTAGGATTCCCATTGCTTAACTCTTCTCAATTCATTTAAGTCCATTATACTCCTTGTAACCTGTGACCTCTTATCTAGATTAGATTCAATACTGCTCTCATTAACATTCTAGACTCTAAAATCACACTGATTTTAAAAACAGCTAACGTTTTGAGTGCTTACTGTACACTAGATCCTATTCTCAGTGTAAAATGTACCTCTCCCCATCTACTCCCATCTTAACACCTCTGAAAACAGAACTCTACACTCAATGGTATGTCTAACAGACACTTTCCTCAAGTAGTACATGAAATAATGCAATGAAATAATTAGCAGCATTTTAGATTAGATGAAATACGAAGTATAACTCATTTCTTCTTACTATCAATCCTGAGGCTGATACGATCATCTCAATTTTTCACCAAAGTAAACAGTAACCTCTCACAAAGTTATAAAAAGCAAGTTAAGTGTTGGGGCTTAGACTTTACACCCAGGCAATCTGACTCTAGAGCCTCATCTCTGAACTGATTTTTGCTATTGGCCGGAATCATCTTTACTGACATTTCTCTCTAATCTTGCTCTCAGGCCATCAACTTATCCCAGAAAGGAGCAATTACCTAGTCTACAGCCACATCACACTTCCCACCAGGGTTTGTCCCTGCTGGTTAGATTTTGAATTCTCCACAGATTCCATGACACACTACCTATAACAGTTCTTTCAAAACTTCTCCATTACTCTTCAATTTCCAGTACCATTTGCTAATTCGCCCACCTCACCAATTCAGGGAAGGAACTCGCCTCCCACACTACTGGGAAAATCCATGCAAGCTAGCACAAGCTTTGCCATCTCCTTTCTTCTAACTTGGACTCCATTCTGCTTCTGTCTTGGACAACTCTCCCTCTTCACCATGGTTATATTTTGTCACCTGCACTTCAGATCACTAACTCCATTATCTTTAATTGCTCTCTGTCCACTAACTTCTTTCAACCTTTGGAATCAAAACGATCTCATCTATTTTGAAATATAAGTCATCTGAGGGCATCTGAAAATCTATTTCTCGTTTCTTAATATGCTCTGTTGTCTCTTCACAACTGTATCCACTTGATTACCCGGACTTCTTCTGCACCATAAACCATACAACATTTTCCCACTCTGAACCTACTTCTGGCATCTCTCTTTCCTAGGCTTTCTGTTTCACTGCTCCTCTGACCTCACAGGTTCCTTCCAGTTTCTTCCTCTATCCATTTCATTTTTATTTTTTATTTTTTAATAAAACACGGGGCTTGAACTCACGACCCTGAGATTAAGACCTGAGCTGAGCTCAAGAGTCAGATGCTTAACTGACTGAGCCATCAGGCACCCCTCATTCACTTTAAATTGACTGAGCCACCCAGGCACCCTTCATTCACTTTAGTAGAACTTTCCCTTCTACTAATTCCCAATTGTGGACTTCAGTGGAAGAAGACTCAACCTACCGGCTCTTTCTCTTTCATGGTTCTCTCAGAATACCTATCCACCCTTATAAGTTCAACCATCATTTCCAGGAGATGACTCCAGACTCATGACTCTACTTAGCTACCCCACCTTAAATCAACATGTCAATTTTAATTTATCATTCATACAATCTTTATTCCTTCTACAACCAGTTCTTCCCTATTTTTTTTTTAAGTTTACTTATTTATTTTGAAAAAGAAAGCCTGCATGCACACATGAGCACAAGAGGGGACCATGAGAGAGAGGGGGGCAAGTGAGAGAGAGAGAGAGACAGAGAGAAAGAGAATGAATCCCAAGCAGGCTCCACACTGCCACGGAGCCTGACGCAGGGCTCAAACTCACAAACCATGAGATCAAGACCAGAGCAGAGATCAAGAGTCAGACACTTAACCAACTGAGCCACCCAGGAGCCCCAGTTTTTACCTTTTCTTTTTTTTTTTTTTTAATGTTTTATTTATTTTTAGGAGAGAGAGAGAGAGAGACAGCGTGAGCAGGGGAGGGTCAGAGAGAGAGGGAGTCACACTCTGAACTGGCAGTCAGCACAGAGCCCGACGCGGGGCCCGAACCCACGAACCGCGAGATCATGACCCAAGGGAAAGTCGGACGCCTAACCGACTAAGCCACCCAGGCGCCCCATAGTTTTTACCTATTCTTAAAAAAGGTTTTATTAACTTTCCAGCCACTCGAGTTGGAAACTTAACACTCTCTGACCCCTCTCGCCCATTACTCTATAGCCAAAAAAAACACCGTTTTTTTGTTTTTGTTTTTTTCCCCTCACAAAACCCATCTCATATCACACAGATAACTCAAATAGCTTTCCTATTAATCTCTTGGCATCCAGGCCCAATCTTCTCCAACCCACACTGCATGTTCACCTTCAGTGACTTCCCGATGCTTCCTTACTCTGGCACTGTAAGGTCTCAAATTCTCACCCCAACTTAACCTTTCTGAACATGTCTCCCACCTCACCACACTGAGCCCCATGGGGAATACCCACAGCGATGCGGGAGGGCTGCTCACCAGCCTGTGGGCCTGTGCTGTCCGACACGACAGCCGCAGGATAAACACAGCTATGTTTAAACATAACTTAATTAAAATTTTAAAATGCAAGTGCTCAGTAGCCACTTACGGCCGGTGACTATTATACTGGACAGCGTAGACAGAAAACATCTCCATCAATCCATGGACAGTGCTGAAGAGGTCCTCCACATTCACGCCTGCCTCCCTGCTCTTCCACACCACCACTCTGCCTAGCACACTTCTCCCCTGTCCCTATGCAAATTTGCACGTCTTTCTGTACCACAGTGGTTCTCACACAAGTCGTCGGCCCAACCTCCTCCTGTATTATCCTGCAACAACTCTTGCAGTGACTGTTGTTGCATTTAATTTTCCATTTTGGTGTGTCTTCTAATTATCGAGCCACTCAGAACGAATAAATATTCAATGGGATAAACGAAGAACATAGACTACAACCCCACATCAAAATTATCAAATAATGGTATGTAATTATCCCCCCTCCATTAAAAAGACATGTTTTCTTTCAATTTAAACAAACAAAAGATCTTGCATTTAGCTAACTAAATGACTTAATTTAATGCCTAATTATAATACTTGAAAGATAATTAGTTCCCCCTTTTTATTCTTGTGGTGTTGGACTCTGAAAGAAAAAACCTTCAAGGTCTGAAATACTTCCACTTTGCATAAGCACACCGCAAAGAAACCACTAAAGATAGACAAGGAAAAGAAAATGAATGAACAGTTTGAGTAACTATACCCTAACTATCTGAGATTATAGGAAAAAATATCTATAGTACAGCCACCCTAAAATTAAGGAGAAACTACAAATAGAGCATTTAAAAATTATAAAAATTATGTATATAAATATATTTTTGAATCAATAACTACACCCCTCTATCCTCTCTGCAAACGTGAAACAGTGATTATTTACATTCTGAGCTCAAAACAATATAGATGCATAATTAACTGTTATATATGTATGTGTTCTTTCTTTCTATTCAGGATTATTGTCTTAAGAAAATTAGTTAAGAAGTGGATCCACACCATAGTTCTGGGTTCTTAACAAGGGAACAAGGCTCCTTATCTGAATACCGGGAACAGAGCAGAGATTTGGAGGAAATTGCCAGGTTAAGGATTCACTGAGACCCTAAAGCGTTGGATGCTTTATTTTCAAGAGGGAGTCTTCCCTAAAGTTCTGATTTGAGCTTATAACAAAAATTACAAAGATGTAAAACTCCTCAAATATTGCAGTTCCCAGTACCTTCCTAAAAACTCGTATCATCACTGGAGTTGAACTATTTGTGACAGTTTTGACTTTTTTCCTCTTACATAAATGTTCTACAGAGCCCGGACATTTTGCAAATCAGCCAGCAATAGCTGTGTTACTTTTTTACTTAACAGGACTTATACATCTCTAACGTTTTTTAAAGTTTTTACTTGAGAGAGGGAGCAAGCGAGCGAGCAGGGAAAGGGCAGAGAGGGAGAGTCCTAGAATCCCAAGCAGGCTCGGCACTGTCTGTGTAGGGTTCGATGCAGGGTTCAAACCCGTGAGATCATGACCTGAGTAGAAATCAAGAGTCGGACACTTAACTTACTTAGCCACCCAAATGCCCCTAAAGCTGATACTATTCTACTAATGCACACCAAAATGATTTTGATTTAGATTTTAAGTAATTACATTCATGCTACTTAGCTTTGTTTTGTTTTCTGTGTTTTTGTTTTTGTTTTTTTTTAAATAAAGAAGTTACTCCAGACTAAGTGTTAAAAATACTTCAGGTATTTTTGCTGCAAATCAGATGACAAGATCACCAAATCGGACTGAATATGGGCATTACTAGGTAACAGCAGAAAAGGAATATAAAGAGCCAAGAGATTTCAGTTTAGAGGGAAAAGGTGATGCCCCTGTTTGTTATCAAAGCATACCCTGCTAATCTGGGTATAAAAAGTAAAACCAGAGCTTCCAGCTGTTGAAAACAAAGTGCTAGGAATGTGGCACGCCTGGAGAGGACAAAGGAGCTCTGGGTCCCTACCTCTGTACCCTGCCCCATGCACTTCCTCCATCTGGCCCATCCTAAGGTGAATCCTGTATAACAGACCAGTAATCTGGTGGTAAAAGGGACAAAGGAAGGGGGAGAGACAAGGAGAAAGAGAGAGAGGAAGAGAGAAGAGAGAGAAAAAACAGTAAAACCACATACAGAAAACAGTGAAACAACATACCATTACAGAGAACGCTTCATCAGCCTCATCTTAGAGTTAACATCAAGTTTCTCTACCTCTCAGTATGTAAATTATCCTTTTTCTATTCAGACCTTTCCAATTTTCTTCTTAACACCCCTTAGCTCCTTCCTTCAATACCCCAAACTTTAGCTCTTCGGTAAGAATGTAATTTGTTTTTGAGAGTCAAGACAGAAAATTCATGCAGTAGAACCATCTGATTTAATTTGAACTTTGTACAATCTCAGATCTCCCATTTTCTAGTAAGGTCCCATTGACTAATTGAGACACAGGGCTTTTCTTTTCCATCTCTAAAATGAAAAAAAAGAAAAAATCAATTTTAATCTGTAAAAAAACATCTCTCTGAGGTTGTCAGACTTGATTCCTACTCAGCTCAAATGACGCTAGGTACAAAAAGTCAATACCCTGCCCAAAATCACCCGTTCCTTCCCGCCCCAAATTAGACTGGATTTGTTCAGACCACAAGCTTAGGAAGACAGTGAGTGTGGCAGAAAAGGATAAACAAATGGAAACTCAACAGCAGTAAGAGTGACCCAGGTTCTGGCTTTCTCTTCTCTAGTCACTTAGATGGGTGGCTCTAGGCAAGTCAGCTATCTTCTCTGGGCTTCAGATGGCTCAGCCTGATAGGAACCAACTGGATGAGGAAATCTTCAAAGCAGCTTTTAACACTAAATATCTCAATTCTCTGCAGAGGAAATTACAAATCTTAATGTTTATGAATGTACTTAGCAAGCCTGTCCCATCATGTCCTTCACCTGAAATATCATGCAATTTGGGTACTTGTGTATATACAAGCTCACCAGGGCATATAAACATCTTTGGACTAGAGGAGGGGAATGAGCAGATATTGGATCCACAGTTTCATCAGATTCTTAAACAGCCTCATCATTAAAAAAAAAAAAAAAAAGTTAACAATCGCTGCAAGACTACACAAAAGTACACATTAAATGTGGAAAAAAATTTCCAGAATTTGCAATGAACAATTTTCATCTCAAAGTACGGTGTTTAACAGCTAGAAGACTAATGTTGATGTCATTAAACTACTAGAACTCTTCACTACCAACAGGTTGTGATAGTACAAGAAAAACACAAGGCGAAAGTGACAAGAATTATCCAGAAAAACAGAGATGACAACAATTCAGCTTTAAAATCCATTACTTTTTTTGTCAGATTTAGTCTTCCAATTAAGTTCTGCTTAGACAATGTATAATATAAACATTATGTTTCTTCTTAAGCACTTCAAAGGAAACAGCCCAGAAAAGCAAAGTAGAGGGCATATTTGTCTAAAAGCAAAGTCGTGTCTATAGTGGAATAATAAATCCAAGCAGAACGATGATTATTTGAATATTCTAAGCAGAAAAAGGATCCATATAAATACAAACTAAAGTATATATTCAAATTAAATATATAATACATAATATAAAGTATATAATAAATAGAATACGACATAATATATAATAAATATATATACATAAAATACCTATATAGTTAAAGGTAAGGCTCTAGAGTCAAACTGCCTGTTCATATCCCAGCTAAGATTATAAAGCATAATCACGCACTAGTTATATAGCCTAAGGGAAGACACTGAATCACCGTGAACTCAAGTTTCTTTGCCCGTAAAATGTGATAACAACAGTACTGGTAAGTTTGGGGGTTAAATGAGGTATGAGTATTAAAAAGAAGCATATGGTAAAAACTCAGAAAATACTAGCTACCATTATTTTTCCTACCCAAAGCTCCAAATCAAATAAGGGTCTATGATAAATACGATCCATAGAAAAGTCAACTTCATTTTATCCAGTACTTGAGTTGTCACTTCCAAACTGCATTTATTTTATCAGGAGCAACTAGTAAGTAGAAAAACCAATGATACATCTCTTTCCTTTTTGACCTCCCCCAAAATTTTGACCCCACAAATTCACTAGTAGAAGTAATAAGCAGAAAAGTAGCTGAAAGAAGGAACAGGAGGAGCAAAGGTGCTAGAGCAGCACTATCCAGAACCTTCTGCGGTAATGGAAATGCTCTACATACACTGTCCAACATGGTAGCTGCCATGATATGGTCACCCCTCAGATGACCCATAAACTGGGTAAGATTGCCAGAAATTTAAGAAAGAAACAAAGGTCTTCTCTTCCTGAATTGTTCATATGTTCAATTGAAATATCTTCGCTTTCGGTGGAGACCCGATAACCGTGACTAGTTAAATAACATGCCAGCTGATACATCAATAGGGTGCAACTGGGTGCTAATGCAAGGATCAGAAATAAGAAGTATGTGGTCCTGTGATATTTTATAAGGTCCCTTAGGCCAAGTTGAATTCAAGCTCCCATGAAGCGTGATTCAGTACACAGATCAGGGCTGCAAAGGTCCTTATCAGCAACCCCAATGCATCTGTTCTCCACTACCCCACGGAAAGCTACTTAGGCAACGCGGACTGAACATCCCTGCATTTATCTTCAATTTCTTCCAAAACTCAGAGTCCGGTAAGCCTTTCCCTCCTTCAGAAACACTAGCACTCCCGGGCTGCTCAGTTTTGCACTATAAACAAAATCCATGAACCACCCATATCTGAAGTAGAACGCCAGACTCCTGCTTAGCTGCCCCTGTAATATGGTTTAATTATGATGACTGAACTAATAGGCTGACATCATAGACTTTTACAGGCTGACCCCATGTCATCCTGATGTATCATTTTGCACCAGTTCAGTGCTGTAAATCAATTTAAGATCTCAAGCAGGTTGAAAAGGCTGGTAATGATGCTTTCTCTGCTGTCTCTGGAGACTCTACATTATACACAACTTACATTATTTATAAAGCCTCAATGATGCCTCCATTAGCCTTGTAAGACTACACAAATGAGGTCTTTTATACACACACAACTTGGCCTTGATTATGTAGGCGACTACAGCTTAAATATACTCATCTAATTACACTCTAGTTCTCCTGTTTCCAATCTAGCCATTAAATTTTATCTTTAACCCAGGATTACTATAAATCAAAATTACAAACTGAAATTTAGTTTTTAACTAATAAATGTATATGGGGAAAATGGGACTTACTTAATGCTTTAATGAGCTTAATAGGAAAAAAAAATTACTTAATTCCAAGAGATGTAAGAGGTGAACACTTGTAATTGCCTAAAAATGGTCATTTCTCTAAAACGCAAAGGTCATCAGCTCTTCAAGGGTATAAGACCAATGGATACTGCAGAAAGGAAAAATGTATTCGGTTACATACCTATGGTTGGAGGGGTCAAAACTAAATCAAGGACAAATCCCCACCCTCAGAAGAAACCCGATCCTGCCGGAATCCTCCAGAGAGACTCTGGCATCACCTACCTCTAGAAAATCATCTCTCACGACCCTGGTTACAGTTTCCTAAGAATTGCAATATCACACAAATGTACGCCACCTGCAGAGAAATATCAAATAACTGCAAATGGGAAAGAGGGAGGGAGAGGAGGCCAAGCACTTTAATCAGTTCAGCATACTCGGGCCTGGCACCTACATCAGAATAGCAATGATGCAAAATATTTATACTCCTTGAAAATGCTGAGGCCGTGAACACTGGTCCTGCTCGACTTTTTTTTTTTTTTTTTTTTTGAAATAGTGGTTCCAAGACAACTCACCTACCTCCAATAAAACGTGAAGTGGTAATTACACACACACAAGATGAAAACTCAACATGGGCAGAGAACAGTTTTCTCATTGTGTTACTGAAGGCAGGCATGTTATCCACCACAGGCAATTAGGGCAAATGCTCTGGAATAAACGCATTCTGAGACCTAGGTGCTGAGTTCCAGCAACAAACAGGATGACCTACTGCCACCGTGCCGCTTCCCTATCATTCCACATACTTGGAAACTTCAGATACAATGCCAAGAGGAGAAGAGGGGGAGAAAGGCAAAGGCCGATTGCCACAGCACTCACGAAAACGATGGTTTCTCAAGGAGAAGGTCCTGAGACGCGCCTCAATTCTCAGAAGGGAAGCGTCCTACTGGCTACCTTGCACAGTGTATCTAAAAGTCGTATGCGCCTCAAAATAAACAAAAGCCGCAGCTACTGGAGTTGTGAGATCGGCAGGCATTTGTTCCTCCTCCCTTCCTAAAGTACATCACGGAACACGTTCTCGCTTTAAACCGGCATGTATATTAAGCAACTAGAAAAACAAGCCCACGTCTGTCTCTCTCACACCCACTACCCCCCACCTTCCCACAGCAGCAACCCCGAGAAACACTAACAAAGACAGCGGAGTAAATGAACAGTTGTTCAAGAGCGAACTCACAAATACACACGCAGTGAGGCAATCGAATCCGGTAAAGGGAAAGGAATGAGACGACACTTGGGAGACGCACGGGGTGTAGGCGGAAGAGAGGGGGGGAAAAAAATTGCGCGCCGCCGCCAAGCCTTTGAATAAATTAGAGGGAATTTCGGTGCGAACTTTCCTTGACCTCGACCCCCAAGAGGCTCGTTGGGGCAGAGAAAGGAGCCCGTCCGGGATGCGGAGGGTGCAGGGCACCGGGTGTCCCCCTCGCGCCAGACCCGCTCCGCGAGTCGCCGACCGCGTAGAGGGCAGCGCCTGCGGCCGCCCTCCAACTCCCGCAAGGGTCGCTCCGGCCGGCGCGGGACACAATGGGCCCGCGGGCCGCGCGCACTGGCCCCGGCCCGGCTGCGGAAAGGGAAAGAGAAACGCGGAGCGGGCGGAGGGGGAGGGCGGGATGGGAGGTCCCGCCGCGGCCCGGGCCGGGGGGCGAGGCTCGGAGCCGAGGAGCGCGGCTTCCCCACCGCAGACCCAACAAAGACGCGAAGGGAACCCCGGCCGAGCCCTGTCTGGCTGCCTGGGCGCCAGGGCAGGAGGAGGTGGCAGGTTCGCTCCTCGGAGCGGCCGGGAGGCGCCATCATGGGGCGGGGGGGGGGGGGGGCCCGGTCCGCCCCACGCGGGGAAGAGCCCCCTCCCCGCCGCGGCCCGCGTCACCGGCCCCGCACGACCGCGGCAGCCCGGCGGGCCCGCGCCTGCCCCACTGGAGGCGGCGGCGGCGGCGCTGGAAAAGCCCAGGGAGCCGAGGGAGGGCGGGGACGCGGCAAAGGAGAAAGTTGGGTTCGGGTCTGTTTCGTTTTACCGGGTTGGCGGCGCCCCCGTCCGCGCGGGCGCACGAGTGGCCGGGCGACCGGGGTCCCGCGGCCCCGGTCCGGCCGGCGGGGCGCTGCGCTCGCAGGGTCCCTCCCCGCGCCTCGGCCCGGGCTGAGCCGCTCGGCCTCTCCTTCCTCCTCCCGCCCGCCCGCTCGCTCGCTCGCTCGCTCCCGGAGCCTGGATTGATCTGGTCGCGCTGGCGTCAGGGAGTCGGAGCCGCCCAGCCTCCACTCCCCGGCTGCCAATACCCGGCGCACTCGCCCGCCCGCCCGCACGCTCGCTCGCTCGCTCACACGCGCACCCGCGCGCGCCGCCGCCGCCGCCGCCGCCGCGCGACCAGGGATCCTCTCCAAATTCCCGGCCGGTTAGCGCGAGCGCGGGGCCAACCACCTCCCCCCGCCTCCGGCCCCACGCCCCATTTATTCCGAGGAGAAAAACACAACTTTCCTCCCCCTGCTTCCTTTAGTCCAGGTGGAGCGGACTTGGTGCATTATCCTTGGTGAAGTTTGGTGTTCAGTATTTATTTCCTGAAATGTTCATCACTCGTCCGCCGCGCCCTCCGAACCGTACCGTAAACGAGGAGTGCATTTTTGACCATTATCTTTCAAAGCTCTCCTTTTCCTGTCTAGTTTCCATTGCCCTTCACTAACTTTCGTATGTTTTGCAAGCCCCAGAAGTTGCTTGTACCCAGAATTGGATAGCCTAGTTGTATTGCGTGTTCTTATACCAAACCGGGAATCAATACTTCGGGATCTAATGATTCGAGTAGGTAACCTAATTGTTTGACAGCTGCCACAATAAAATTCAATTTTTGATCCAATTTCTACAATCTTTAAGATGACACCAATCCCCTAAAATGAAAACAGACTGGCTCTCATCTACCTGATCTGCAAAGACGTTGAACATATCTTTTTATAAGAATTAATTTTTCCCTTGGCTAGCTCTCTGGAAGCTGGCATGAAATCTTGGATAATTATCATAATGTTGAGTTATGTTTAGAGAGGAATAATTACTCTGAGGAATAAACTTCACATGAACCAAAAGAATCGCTACCACCAATATAAAGAAAATACCAAAGACCAAAGTAAGTTAATGGTCTTACACGTGATTACACGTTCACATTCTATTTAAAATTCTTATTTTATTTCTGCATTCCATGTTTAATTATTCAAAGGATATACAATAAATCCCATGAAACACATAAAATAGCATCTATAAATTATAGATCAGAATGTTCCAACTAATTTCTTTCTTAAACTATTTGAGCACTTGCTGGTCAGTTCTTGGGCCTCAACTCATTTTCCCGAAAAGCAGCATTTGACAGAATTCGTCTTTATCCGCTCCTTGGAACAACAGCTGGAGTGAGCCTTGTTAAATGCCACTCAGATCAGGTCACTCCTCTGCTCAAAACTCTTCCTTGATAGATAAATAAATAGGATGTGCTATATATACAATGGAACATTATTCAGCCATTAAAAAGAATGAAACACTGACACATGCTTTATGGACAAACCTTAAAAACATTATGCTATGTGAAAGAAACCAGACACAAAAGACCATATATTGTATACTTCCATTTATATGAAATATCCAGAATAGGCATATGTATAGGGATAGAAAGTACAATGGTAGTTGCCTATGTTTGGGGAAATAGGTTGTGGAGGAATGATAGCTGAAAGTTTTAAGTTTCTTTTGGGGGGGTGTGTTTGAAAAAATGCTCTAAAATTAGTGTGTGATAACTATACAACTCTGTGGATGTACTAAAAGCCATTGAACTGTACATTTTAAGTGGGTAAATTATATAGTGTGGGAATTTTATTTCAATAAAGCTATTTAAAGAGCCATGACAGCTAAGTGCAGTGTATGATCCTTGACTGGATCCAGGATTGGGGGGGAAGCTACAAAATGACCTGATAAAACTTATTTTTTATGTTATAAAAATTATAGAATTATTAAATTTTAAGCTATAGATGACCTTTCCTCATGCAGTCCTACCTAGCAGCTGCAAATTATTATTAATACTACACATGCCGTGCAATTTGATTTTGCCCTTTATGCAAGTTATTTCTTTAAATGGTAATAAAACATTAGATACTTTTTTTAAAAAGGTTATTGTTGGGACAATTGTCAAAGCTTGAATATGGCTTATGTATTAGTATCATTGTATCAAAAAAAAAAAACCTTCCTGTGCTCCCCATTTCACTCAAAGCTTATCACAATGTGTACAACCTCCTACCTAATCTTGCCCCCTCAGATCTCCTTTACCACCCCCGCCTGGTCTCCTATTCTCTCCGTGGCTTACTTCCCCAAGTCAACCTGACCTACTCACAAGTCCTGAAACAACCTGGGTGCAGTCTACCCCAGGGCCTCTGCACCAGCCCTTTCCTCCTTGGAAAGCCCTTCCCACTGCAGACCACTCCCTCATCCACCTCAGGTCTTCACCCAGGTGTTCCCCTCTCAATTAAACACACCCTGGCCACTCTGTAAAATTTTGCCCGACCCTCCTAAACACACGCATCCTACAATCCTCTTTCCCTGCATGGATGTTTTACTTATCACTACCTAACTACTTACTTAACCAAAAGAGCAGGATTTTTTTTTTTATCTGTTCTGTTCATTGCTATTGTCTCTGAGCCTAAGACCAGTATCTGTCACCGAATAGGAGTTTATTAAACACCTGTTGAACAAATGAATGAATGAATGAATGAACCAAAGAGTGGAGCACTTTGCTAATTACAGGGCATATAATGGCAAACTATGCAGATAAAAATGCCTGCCCTTATCAAAGAAGACAAATAATGAATAAAACACAAATATGCTAGGTCGGGGGCGGTACATGGGATGGAAGAAGCAAGGTAGGGAGGGATTGGGAATGGGCGAGGTTGCTATTTCTATAGGGATAGGGCAAACTCCCTAACCAGAGGTCATGTAGGAAAAGACAGGGCATGCCACTGACCTAGGAGGAGGGTATCCAGACTCCCAAACAGAGTGAAGAGCAAGTAAAGGGCCCCTGAACCAGAATCGGCTTCACCCATTCGCATAAGAGCCAGGGGGCCAGTGCACTGACCAAAGGAGAAGCTAGACATCGGAGGGAAGACAGTGTGTGGGCCTAGCTGTACCTGGGCTGGTGGCTGGAGGTGGGAACATAGGGAAGTTCTCTTCTACTGCTTCTCTTACCTTAGTAAAATAGCCACAGACCCTGCTTTCTGAGAATGGAGAGGGTGGGAGAGACTCTGGAGTTTGGAAGACAGAGAAGCAGATGTGAGTTATCTTCTGGGAGAGTTTGAGAACAAATGAACTACGGAAATCTGGTAGGATTGCCAGGCAGTGCTATTAAGTGCCCATTTGAGGTTAGTGGTCATGAATTTAAAGCAAGACCGGTCAGCATGGCTGTGGATTTTTCTCCAGCCTCATCAGCTGCCTTACGGGGCAGTGCTAGGGTTTTGCAAGTGGGTATGATGGGGGGAAAAAGGGTTAGAGAGAAGGTGTGGGAAGGAGGGGGGCGGGGACATACAGGAGTAGAAGACAATGGAAAGGTAATAGGATCAATGGATTGGAGGTCCCAGTGGAGTCCAAGAATTGCTGAAGTTGGGAACACTCTCAAGTGCTGGGGAACAGTCTGAGAATGGGATGCTTGAAATGATGGAGCTGGAGCAGCTTGGGGTAATGCCAAGGTCTAGCGGTGTAAGCAGAGAAAGTGAGTGGCTGAGGAGGACAAGCTCCTCAGAGAAAAGGGGGTATCAAGGAACTGAAGGCAAACTAATTATGCTATTGAACTAGCTTCCTTAAAACCAAAAACAAATACTAATTAGTTTACAATAAGGGTGAGGCCTTAAAATTGGCTGCAAATATTAAATATACAAAATATGAATCCAAAAATTTATTTTAAGAGATACGGGTCTACTCAATAGAAAAAATATAATGTAGGTTTTGTGTCCCAGCACCTTAAGTGAATTTAAATGAATCTATTTCCCTGGAATGAGCCCACGAGGGATGCCTGGTGTGGCATTCTATACATTAAAAAGGAATGTTCCAGTGATAAGTATAGTTGGGGGTGGGGGGAGTACAAATATTGAATTAAAAAACTGTTATAATGTTTATTTATTTTTGAAAGAGAGACAGACAGACAGAGCATGGAGCAGTGAAGGGGCAGAGAGAGAGAGGGAAACACAGAATCCGAAGCAGGCTCCAGGCTCTGAACTGTCAGCACAGAGCTCAATGTAGGGCTTGAACCCAGGAACCCTGAGATCATGACTTGAGCCAAAGTCGGATGCTTAACTGACTAAGCCACCCAGGCGCCCCACAAGTTATGAATTTTTGATGTTGAAATCCCTCTATTCTCTCATTGCACCTTTTCCTCCAGAGAGTTTTTGGCTGCTTGTAACTTGGAATGTGTTTAGGCATGCTGTTGAATACCCGTGGGAAGACCCTACTTGCCTTCTAAGTAATATGAGGGTGAGAACTGTGTTTAGTTGTTTCCCCACTGCATGCCCAAAGTTTGCACAGACCTATCACAGTAGACACTCAAATATTTGCTGAAGGAATAAATATCTAATTGAACTGCTGAGAAAATTCCAATGGGTGTTTTTCTTAAAGTAGAGCATACATTTTGCAGTAATGGTTCTTTCTCATGATTGCCTTCACTCTCAAGTCTGAATTTCTAATTTATTTATATAAATACATATTTATTTTATTTATTTAAATTTCTAATTTCTAATTATAAATTCCAGGAATTTGCAAAAAGCTATTAGCCCCTTTTCTAAGAGTTTCATAACAGTATATACACTACAAGTTCTATGTGAACATTTTATAGTAATTATCGTGACAGTAGAATTTTATATGAATTCTCAGTTTTTGAAGTTTGTGGGGTGTTCTATAAGCTTTGCTTAGCAGAATTGTTCTCTGGGACCCCATGTCCAGGCGGAGTAGTGCAGTATTTATAGACTCTAGACACAAGCCTTTAAAGACTATTTCTTCCTCCATTTCCCTGCCAACACAGAACTTCAATGTTGTTATAGCCCAAAACCTCACGGTGAATATCAATACTATTAAACTCCTAAAATGTAATATATCCACAGCATTTTCTGTTTATCTGACCTCTATTAACTCAGCTATTATTAACCAAGACTGATCCTAATGTTATGAGTTTACGGTCTATTGTTCAAGCTATTGTTTCTAAATTCACCTAACAAATGTTCAGCCCCAAGTTTGTGCCTGATACTAAACTGCTGAATTGTCACATCTACTCCTTGCCAGTTAAATCATATGGGGAGAAGTTTCTATGGGTTCATTCCTTTCATAAGATGTCCACATCTTTCTTCCAACTCTCTCACATCCTTCCTTTTCCATGCCCCCAGTTACTCTGATCTCATGCCTAGACCTCTGTGGTCATCTTCAACTCTCCTCCATGCTTTGAGCAACACTCATATCATTCTAATTGCTGAATAATCTCCCAAAGGGAGTTGTTTGTCCATGTCATTCCCCCTACCACAAAGTTCAATGGGTCAGCAGTGCCTCCCAACAGAATTCTAACTCTGAGGCCTGGTACCCAAGGTCCCTTAAAGTATGATCCTGACCCGTGTTTCCTGCCTGGTCTCCTTCATTCTCCCGCACAAGATGCATCATTTTGCCACCTGAGAACCTCCCTATGAAATAAATACCATTCTTCTCATCTGCTGCTAATATCAGTGCCTACCGAATAGGGTTAGTGGGGCATAACTACTACTACCACGACATCTGCTTACTTCTCCTTAGTAAATATTGTCACATGGACTCCTCTCTTTCAAAGATGGCTGGGAAGTGTCTATTTTTTTTTGTTGTTCTTAATCCTAGATAATTGCCCCACAGATAGTATTTCTGCTGGTGATGGAGAAGGAGAGGATGAATGCAGTGATGTGCTCTGAATGGCTCCGACTGGCTTGTGAAAGCTGATGGTTAAATTTTCAGGATTTCTACAAGCTGGTTGTTAAACACCTTGGTAGCCTAAAAATGGTCACAGAGGGAGTCTTTGCACCACAAAAAATTGGCAAACACCGTAAATTAAGGCCTTAAAAAAAAAAACAGTTGTTAAACCTTTACCAGCAGACCACTAAATGTAGGATAAATGACTAGGAGTTGCAGAAAGTTTTTTATTTTGCCTTATTATATTTGTCATTTATTTCCAACTAGAATAGCTGAGACCCATGAATACTTAGGCAGGCAATCTTCTGAAGTTCTTGGTATGTTAATAATCCTTCTCTCTTTATTCCACAAAAATATTAGGCATATGCATTTATATTGTGTTTTGGTATTTCCTCAGAGAATGTACAAGTTGTTCTTTGATAGTAAGTCAGGCATGTCATGAAAATCTTGTAAATGTCTATTCAGGAACTTAATAAGTTTTGTGTACAAAATCATCTGTTCTAGTAATATGTGCAGAAATATGTGTAGAAACAGCCTCTGTGTTCGTATTTGAGGCAATCGTTCTGCCTAAGACAGAGCAGCTTTTCCAAACTAAGGTATAACTTCACTGAGGTATGAATAATCCTTTAAAATAATTTCTTCTTTCAAAATTTCTTCCAGGGAAAATAGTAAAGTGGAACATTTTTTCCAGATGGTATGAGAAAGAATCTATAGTTTTTCACTATTAAGGAGGCGACTCCCTAGGTAGGTCTTTTTTGCTTTTTTTTTTTTTTTTTACACAAGCACTTAAAAACACAGCACTGATAGGGGCAAAGAATGCCTTCCTTTTGGTTTGGAGGGAGGTGATAAGAAGAATGATTTCAGGAGCTGAACAAAAATATGAGAAGAAAATCTCATGGGCTTGTGAACATGACCTTACCCAAGGGGTCTTACCTGCAAAATAGAATTTAGGTTATTTAGAAATGAATACCAGAAACAAAGTCACATATGATTTGGAGTTGCAAAATGTATCTTAGGTTTTTCTTTTGCTATTATTGTGATAAATGGACAAGAAAAAGCCTTTGAAATTTTGCATTAAACTTTCCTTTAAGTTTTTATTTCTTTGGATACTACCTTTTAGGACAGGAATTTTCAGCACTGTTTTGTCACCTCTAAAGTTCATTACATAACTGTAGATAGTAAATTTTTTTTGTTTAAAAGATTTTTCTTTTAAAAATCTTGCTTTGTAGGATTTACCTTAGTTAATGTTATCCAACCATAGCAATTGTGTGAGGAGTCTAATTTGAAAATGAAAACAATGATCAATAAGTGATCGATCTGGAAGGCTTGTGTATCCGACTGAACCAACCACCTTTGAACTCTGTCTGTTCAGGATTTTTTGGAAGATGGTCAATAAATAACACTGCTTCCTATTCTGAGTATTGAGGCAAACCAGAACTAAACCCAGAAGCCAGACAGATGGAACTCAAAATGTGATCTTTATTAATTAGAAAGTATATTGCAGGGCACCTGGGTGGCTCAGTTGGTTAAACGTCGACTTCGTCTCAGGTCATGATCTCATGGTTTGTGGGTTCGACCCCGCGTCGGGCTCTGTACTCACTGCCACTCAGAGCCTGGAGCCTGTTTCAGATTCTGTAATCTCCCTCCCTCTCTGCCCCTACCCTGCTCGCTCTCTCTCTCTCTCAGAAATAAGTAAAATATTTTTTAAAAATTTAAAAAAAAAAGTGTATTGTAACGTGCAGCCATAGATCTGTGGCCAAATTGACTTGCTAATATTTTACCTCCAGATCAGAAAGTCTCGTGCATTAGCATAGTAGAACAGCCACAGACTGCAGTTTGTTTGTACACCTGTGAATCAAAAGGGTCATTCCCTCACAGAGAATGCTCTTCTTCTGGTTTCCTTGAGCATTCTCCCACTCTGCATGTGCCCAGTTAGCTCATCTTTCAAAAGAAAATATAACGTGGCCCTTTTCCACCTAAGACCAGGTGACTAGGGTTTTTCTATTTTTGTTTTTTTGTTTTGTTTTGTTTTCCCTATTAACCCAAGAATGGTCTACTTGGCTGAAATAAAGTTGTCTAAAGTTTGCAGCTTGTTTTTATGGAGTCCAAACTCAAATTTTATCCATTTCAAAGTTTCTGCAGTTATATTGGCCCCCGAAACTGTAACTGTTAAACTGAAATACCTTGTGTAAAACCAAAGGAGAGAAAAGAATAGGTAATAGATGGGAAGACTACTATAGAAGGACCTGGAAAAAGTCAAAGAACAATGTTAATTCAGTCAGGAAATGTTTATTGAGTGCCTTCTGTATGCTGGGTACAGTTTTAGGCACCGGGATCTCAACAGTGAACAAGTAGCTTTTACTTTTGGTTGGCACATATTTTAATTGGAGAGACAGACAATGAACAAGGGAAGACTAGGTAAGTTAAGATATGATCATTTAAGCTGTTAGGACATGATACAAGGTAATGTGACAGTGATCTTCAGGGAGTGGACAGCATTATATTTTACATAGGGTGGCCAGAGAAGGCCTACCTGAGGGAAAATTTTTAAGCTGAGATGTGGACAGTGAAAAGGAAGCTGGAAAGGAGTTACAGATCCTTTGTAGGCCCTCATGAGGATTTTGGATTTTACCCAAAGTGCAACAGGAAGTCATTGAATAGTTTTAAGCAGGGAAGAGACACGATTTGGGATACGTTTTCCTGGCTTCTCTATAGAAAAGTCAGAACAACAGAAGAATCAAAAGGGAAATTACAGTGGTCACAAGAGAGAGCAGTAGCGTGGACTAGGGGTGAGTGATAATGATGGACCAACGAGGAGAGAATATTGTGAAAAGGATAAACACTTCTTGTACTATGAGCTTCAAGAGGACAGGATTGGGCCAGGGAAAGTTATCTTTCCATGATGACCTGAGTTCCTGTAAATTTCAGGGTGTATATATATATATAATACTGGTCACACATTTATATTTTCCAACCACACTCTCAACAACCTCAAGAGTCTTCTCTTCACAAATAAAGAATTCTAGAATTTCTCCACCAGCACACCTTTTCTTTTCCTCTTGTTTTAACTTTTCCTCTTTATTGTCCCTTCCCCAACAATAAACATGTTCTAATGTCTACCATCCTATAAACACATCTACATAAACATTCATAGACATACAAAAGAGAGCCACTAAAATAAAGCCCCTCCTGCTTCCAAATATTTCTCTAGTTGTATGTATTATATATGTCCCTTCTCATTCGACCTTCCTGAGAGAGCGGTTTATACTTCCTGCTGTCTCTATTTTCTTATATCGCATTTACTCTGTGACCCGCTGAGATCTGATTTCAGTTTGCACCATGGCATTGAGGCGATTCTTGCTAAGCTAGGGACATTGTACATTGCTGGCTATGTTGTGCGTATACTACTGAGCCCTGGTTAAGTTTTCAATGACATTCATATTGCCAAATCCATTAAATACTTGTCTGTCTTCTGTCAGATGGTTCAGATTAAATTGGATTCGACTCACCATTTGTTCATTCTCAAAAACTTTGGCTTTGTGAAAGCCTGGAAACGATGCTAACATCCATTCCTGGAGAACAAGTTGAATCAATATGATGGAGTACTTTGGAACGGTAATAAGGAATTAGGACGATTTTCTATATGCTGTATGAACATATCTCCAAATATATTGTTAAGTGAAAAAAGTAAGGTGGAGAAAAGTATGTATAGTTTTCATCTGTGTAGGTATTTTGAGAAAACAGACGGATAGAGGAACCTGGGTGGCTAGTCTGTAAGTGTCCAACTCTTGATTTTGGCTCAGGTCATGATCTCACAGTTCATGAGTTGAGCTCCGCATCAGGCTCTGCGCTAACAGCATAGAGCCTGCTTGGGATTCTCTCTCCTCCCTCTACCCCTTCCTATTTGCACTTTCCCCCTCTCTCAAAATAAATAAATAAACTTTAAAAAAAGAAAATGGAGGGATATGAATATATCTCTATATTTGCTCATATCAAAAAAAAGGATAAACCAAAACTTTAGAAAAAAAAGTTATATATAGGGGAAAGAGAGAATAAAGTAGAGAAAACAGGGATGGCAACTAGATTTCTCTGAATATACTGTGTTTGTGGATTTGACTTTGGAACCATGAAAATGTTTTACCTAATTATAAAACAAAGGCAATTTTTAAAAAGAAATGAAAAACAAAAAAGAAAATGTACAAACGAACTGAACTGTAAATCAAGCCTGTGACATAAAGAGAGGAAATATTTCAAGTGACAAAAAATACTGTAATCGACAGTAAATACCTAGTGGGATATAATCTAAGGACAAAAAGAACTAAAAAAAAAAAATCAAACTATTTTCAGAAGTCATATTGTTAGTAAGAGTATTTGGCATTTTTGTTCTGAAGTGGTAATAAAAATATATAATAAAAATAAGTATTTTAACATTGTTGCAAACCAGGACTTTCAGCATAGGGTTAATAGGCCCTGTACTGTAAGATTGTGAGAACTGTGTACAGTGCTGGCTGGCACCTGTAAGAGCTCCTATTTAAAAAAAATTTTTTTAGGTTTATTTACTTATTTTGAGAGAGAGAGAGAAAAGCAGAGAGAGGGAGAGAGAGAGAGAATCCCAAGCAGTCTCCACACAGTCAGCACAGAACTTTATGGGGGGCCTTGAACACATGAACTGTAAGATCATAACCTGAGCCAAGTCAGACGCTCAAACAACAGCCACCCAGGTGCCCCTGTACTACCTATTTGTATGAATTAACTTTGTGTGTGCGTCTCCTCAGTAGATTATGAGCTGCTTAGGGCAAGTGCCTGGGGGCTATGTGTTCAAAACACCTAGCATAGGATCTGCCACATAATAAGTGCTCAATATATATTTGTAAATGAAGAGTTTCCTTGGTGTTAATTTCAATTTGGACAGAAGGCTCAATAAATGGGCTCTAAGCCTCTGCTGCTAAGTGATCAGTATAGTGTTTATGGTGAAACATTTATTAATAGAGCGCTACACTGAATCAAAACCGGAAAGTATGACAAATACATCGTATAATTCAGTTGACGTTATTCTCAATAGGTTTTTTAAATGTCAATAATGCTAAATGAGTAAAACAGTCTCACCACCAGTTTATTCTTTTGGCAAAATTGTTTTCACACATTTAAATCCTTTCCCTAACAAGGAAATGTGTTACAAATTATAAAATGTTATTGCCTACCAAGTTTTATCTCTACTTTCACAGTAGTGAGAATCCAGGCCTGCATGAGCCCTAAATGTGTTCGTTTTCCCTGCTCAAGATTTCTGAAGGCTGTTGTTCTTCTAGGCTTTCAGACTCCTAGGCTTTGACATTCCCAATTTTGCAGAAAGCCTTTCCATTTTGTCTGAATGAGGTATAAACTTTTCAGGCCAGAGAGATCCTGTGCCTTTACAAGATTCTACCTTTCAAAACCTCTTCCCACACTAAATCAACAGCAGTTGATTTACTGCATGATGATTTAGATCATTCTCAATAGTAACATAAAGAAAAAAAATATTGTACAAAGTTCCAGAAAAATGGCAGCAATAGAGTTTTCTGACAGTGTAACCAATTTTTTTTTTTTATCAAAGAGAAAATATTCTTCTTTCCCAGAAGTAGAAGCTATCCTGACCCTTTCAGTTACTCTTTGAAGAAATCAACTACTAGTAGTAACTGCTTAGCCAGAAGAATCCTTGGATAAGGTATGTCTTCTCATCTTCTCATTTCTTCTCACTCATTTTGGGCATTGCAGTCTGCCTTAAGACCTCAAGTCTTCCTGACCGTTTGGTTCCTAAAATTACAGAGAAAGAAACTTCTTTCTAACATCCTCTATTACTTCCCGGACACACATTATTCAATGCCACCTAACCCACAGAGGGAGGGAAATACACAACTTGGAATAGATCTTAAGGTGTTGTCTCCTTTGTCATCTCTAATGTGCTAGAATATCTGGCATCAGGCCCAGAAAATCAAGACTTACTTCCCTTTCCCTAAAGCAATTTCCTCTAGGTAGGGATACTGTTCAGTAAGGAAATGGTCCTTGGCTCAATTAGGCTTAAAGAAACCTGGGCTGAAGCCCTCCATCACACAGGGTTTCTCCCCAATGTATTTGTATTAATGTGTTCCTTCCTCTCTCTCCAATCCTTTCACAGAAAATGTCTCCCTTCCTAGGAGTGGTTTTTTTTTTAATGTTTTATTTATTTCTAGGAGAGAGAGAGAGACAGCATGAGCAGGGGAGGGTCATAGAGAGAGGGAGATACAGACTCTGAAATAGGCTCCAGGCTCTGAGCTGGCAGTCAGTACAGAGCCCGATGCGGGGCTCGAACCCACCAACCGCGAGATCATGACCTAAGCGAAAGTCGGACGCTTAACCAACTAAGCCATCCAGGCACCCCCCCAGGAGTGTTTTCAATAGACAAAAATTAACCCTCATGAATCTTCAACCCTACGTTGTAATGTTTGGATGTTTTCATGTCTGTTAGCTTATTAGATACATTTGTTTGTCCCGTGAATATTTCCTGAGCATCCACCAGGCCCTCTTGCAGGTTGATAAGCAATACAGAACTCTTGGTTTCATGGAACGGTCGTCATAGTGGATCCTGCAAATGTCCTGTGAGGTGCCTTCCAACAGGCAGCATGCTAGTTGTAAGAAGAGGCACAAAGAACCAGGCTAGTACATGCAGATTTCCTGTTCTCAAAGCTCTCACTGCTCCCCTGTAGGTCCATTTTTCTCATAGATAGACTGCTTGTTTTGCTTCTTATATTCCCAGAAACACTGGGCTTAACTGCAGGTGTTGTAGGAATACATTGAAGAAATTTAAGAAAGACCATAAGGGAAATGATTCATTTTGCAGAAATTCATGTCAAGTAGTGTATCTGGAATGATCATTTTTACTAGCTTGGAGTACAAACATAATGGCCTCACTTTTATTTACTCAATTTATTGCTTGGGCACCCACCTGCCCTTCATGACGGGAAGTCCACTTATTTCCCAAGGCCCCCTCCAACCACCTTACTTGGGCAGAAACATGAGGCCCTAACTCAGTTCGAAGGAGATGGGTTCTGCAGCAAAAAGCCAGGAAGAAGGAGAAAACCAGGAAGTGTGACCAATGGCTTGGGTCACAGGTGGGTCCTGCACACTGATGTCAGGAAATTCATTTGCAGTTGCTACAATATGCCTATTGATTCAGCTCTTTTCTTCCCATCACCCAGCAGTGTCCCCCCTGAGCTCTGAGGCCACATCTCTTTTAGATCACACTCACATGCTCAGCCATTTCCCCCTAATGCTCAGCACAGTGCCAGGTGGGCCATGGCTGGGGAACCCTGCGTCAGCCTCCCGTCATACTGGAAAGGACTTCCTTAGGAAGCCTTGTTCGGTCTGCTTGTGGCATCTTTCACTGCTGTGGGACAACATCAGCATCTCCCAACAAGGGATCTCCCTGTTGCACATAAAAAGGAAAGACAGATGTTGTTAAACAACAAAAACACACGCATTTAGCACAAACATTTTACACACAAACTTTCACAAACAAGGATTGCTTGTTTGCCTTATATTTTCATAACTTGGAGGGTCTTTGAAATCATTCACTGTGATGAAGCTGTATCCTCTAAGGGACAGTTCTTAGCCATACAGCGGAAGGGGCACCTCATTACGACACTAACTTTTCATTGAAAATATCTGTTTCTAGGACTATGGCTATTGAAAGGGTCCCAGGGCCCCTGATTGCATATTGAGAACCACCGCTAAGCTCTTCTCTCTCACTGCTCTTCAACCAAATCTCATATTCCCATTAAACTAGACTATTCTTTATCTCCCAAACCTGGGTTGGGACTTAGGTCTTAGAAGTTACTTTGCATTATGTCCTATGTCTTTCCTTTCCTTGTGCCCAGTACTAAACTTTGAACACCATAGAATACAACACCCAACATCTGTTCTTCTTTTTTGTGACAATATTTGAAATTCTTAAAATTTTTAATTATAAAAAAGTTTATGCACAATAAGAAATCCTGAAGTATACACACGTAGAGTAACGAGTGAGAGAGACCTGCTTTTTGCTTTCCCATTCCACAGGGACAGATTGTTTAAAATTGAGACCTTGGCACAGATTGTTAAAAATTGTGACTATTTTTAATTATTAAAGAAACACAGGCTCATGATTTTAAAAATAGAAAACTTTCCAATTATACAGCAGAGTAAATACAAAAATAAAGTCTCTTTAAGTCCTACTTTTTGGAAGAAACTGCTCTTGAAAGTTTAATATTCGAATACCTCCAGAAGGTTTCTAAACCTATAATTTCTTGTGTTTTGTTTTTGTTTTTGAGGGAATAGAGACCTGGCACACCATGTGACCCTGTGACCCTGACCTTCCCCCAGTCAGGTGTTGCTAGGCTTCCATCTTTGACACTGTTACCCATTCTTCTTTTCCTACCCTAGCCACTCTCGTTTTCTAGACACTAGCTAATCCTGTTCCTCTTTCTAACTCTAGCAGTACATTTATCTGGGATGTCTGTCCTTTCTCCAGATACCTTCACCCTCAGAGAGTTTATTCATCCCTAGTTGTTCCTATCTTCAGTGATTCACCTAACCTTCAAACTCCAGAACTACTTTGGTCTGGACCACATATTTAGAACATGGCCTATGCTGACCTGTATTGCTATGTATTTTTTTAAAAATATTTTGTTTGTCAGTTAGCATTTAAGGAAAGGATAACGTCTCATTCATCTCCTTATCCTTGACACATGTGCAGGCATTGTGTTTTCAATAAACATTTATTAGTAATGAATTTGTATATTCATGTTATATTACCATTAGCATGCATAATTGGGAGTACACTGTAAATATTAATTGAATCCTCAGGGGCCCAAGGTTACTATTCATATTCATATTTTATGATATAATAGATAGAAATGTAACTTGATAAGCAATAATAACAACTAATATTTATTGAGTGCCAACCATGGCTCCCTGCTAAACACTTTACGTGCGGCATCGTAATTAATCCTCGTAAAACTCTGTGTAGCAAATATTATACTAATCCCCATTTAAGGTTAAGCAATTTGCCTAAGACTATACAACACGAAAGAGATGAAGCCAGGACTCACAGCTAAGCATTCAGGCTCCAGAGCGCATGTCCCCAGCCACCTCACTATAAAGTGCTTTTTGTCCCAGCGATGGCTTTGCGTGAGGAGTGTACACTTGATGCCTCTTCTTCATTACCATTTAGCCTTTCCTTCTAAAATCAGGTGTCCCCAGTAGCCCACTGACACTGTTCCTGAAACTTTCTTTTTTAAAAAAAATTTTTAAGCTTCTTTAAAAATTTTTTTTAATGTTTTTTTAATTTGTTTTTGAGAGAGAGAGAGAGAGAGTGAGACAGCGTGAACAAGGGAGGGTCAGAGAGAGAGGGAGATGCAGAATCTGAAACAGCCTCCAGGCTCTGAGCTAGCTGTCAGCACAGAGCCCGATGCTGGACTCGAACCCACACACCGTGAGATCATGACCCAAGGTGAAGTCGGACGCTTAACCGACTGAGCCACCCAGGTGCACCCTGAAAGTTTCAAATTACTTTTTTCTTACTAGTTCCAGTGGCCTTATACAATTTTACCTCAGGGTTAACATGTCAGAGCACAAAGTCAAACCACCTTAAAATACTCCTTCAGCCTCGCTTCCCTATTTCCCTTTAATGGTACGACCACTCTCTAGTCAGCTTGGCATTTTCTTCTCCCCTGCCCCTTGAGTCCCCTTAAATGCTTCTCCCACAAATTCTACTGCTGTATCTTTTTTTTTTTTTTTGAGTTTTATTTATTTTCAGAGAGAGTGCTTGATCAGGGGAAGGAGAGAGAGAGAGAGAGAGAGAGAATCTCAAGTAGGCTCTGTGTGGTCAGCACCTCACAAACCCCCAAGTCACAAACCATGAGATCGTGACCTGAGCCGAAACCAGGAGTCAATTGCTTAACTGACTGAGCCACGCAGCCACCCCTCTAGTGCTGTATCTTTTAACTTGCTTCTCTTTTCTGGTCCTACCATCTCACTGCTTCTCAATTGCACTAGCACAGCCTTCTGATCGTTTTATCTTCACTCCCCGCCCCAGCTCCCGTGTCTATCTTGCCGCCAGTTGCCAGGTTGAGTCTTTCCAAAAGCCTGACTCTAATCTTGCACTTTCTTGCTCAAAACGTCTTCATGACAAGCTACTACATGTGAATGAAAGACAAATTCTTCAACATAGTTTCAGAAATCCTGCATCACAGGGGGGCCTGGGTGGCTCAGTTTGTTGAACATCAGACTCTTGATTTCAGCTCAGGTCATGATCTCGTGGTCTGTGAGATCGAGCCCTGTGTTGGGCTCCGTGCTGACAATGCAAAGCCTGCTTGGGATTCTCTCTCTCTCTCAGAGTAAATGAATATGTAAAAAAAAAAAAAAAAGAAAGAAAGAAATCCTCCATAACAATGATTCTCAATCATTTTTGTTTTAGGATTCCTTTTCATTTGTAAAAATTATCAAGGACCCCAAAGAACTTTCATTAATATGGGCTATATCACTATTTACTATATTAGAAATTAAGAGTGAAGAAAGTTTTAAAATATTTATGTATTTTAAATGACAATAATAAGCTCATCACAGGTTAACATAGATACCACATTTTATGAAAAGCAACTATTTTCTAAAACAAAAAAAGAGCGACATTGTTTCACATTTTAGCAAATCTCTCAATACAGACAGCTGTATTCTCTCTGCTCTTGCAGGCAATCGATTGTGATATCATAGGTCATGGAGCCTCTGGAAAATTCCATCGTATACCTAGGAGAGTGAAAAGGCAAATAACATCTCAGTATGGATGTGGAAATAGCTTTGACCTCATAGACCCTTTGGAAGGGTCGTAGGTCTTCAGATTGTGCATTGAGAACTACTGCCCTGTGCACTTCTATCATCGCTCCTCAACCAAACCGCATTTCCCATTAAACCAGACTATTCTTTATCACCTGAGCACAGCCGCATTTCCAGGGCTATTCTCTGAAGTAAGTATTTTGGTTAAACAATTTGTTTGCTTATTGAGAGTATTAAATGGTTCCAGGGTACAGAGATTCAGAGAGGAAAAAACCACGGGATTTTTCTCCCGATTTACTGGAAAGCACTCTACACTGTGAACCAAGGAACTTAAATGCTAGTGACAATTCTGTAACATAATTGATATCACCTTGGACAAGTCGTTTAACTTGGTTACTTTCTTCGTTCTCAGTTCTAACATTTATAAACACAGGAAATGGATAAAGGTGAATGTGGTTCCAGTTCTAAAATCATCAGTCATTTGGAATTAAATCACTGAAGTCTATTCTGAGAAGACAGGAAACTTCCAATATTTTGTATACTTTTCTCTCTTCCTCTTTCAACTACAAACTGATGTCTTTTTATGAGAGTATAAAAAATCAGTTTCCCTGAGTTTGAGGTTTCTACTGACTGGAAGGGTTTCAAGAAAGAACTGCTTGAAAACTTTGTTGAATTTCTTTTGTTTTTAATTGAGATATAATTGACATACAACATTATGTTAGTTTCAGGTATATCATATAATGATTCAATACTTTTGTATATTGTGAAATGATCACCACAGTAAGTCTGGGTAACATCCACTATCACAGATAGTTACAATTTTTCTTTCTTGTGATGAGAACTTTTTAAATTTTGGAGGGGGGAGGGACAGAAAGTGTGTGTGTGTGTGTGTGTGTGTGTGTGTGTGTGTGTACACAGTATTTTTGTTATCCATTCACCCATCATTGGATACTTAGTGAGTGTCTTGAATTGCTGATAGTTTTTTTAGCATGTTTTCTTTTTTTCCTATTATGTATGTATGTATTTTAAATTCAAGTTAGTTAACATACAATGTTGTCATGGCTTCAGGAGTAGAACCCAGTGATTTATCTCTTGCATATGACATCCAGTGCTCATGAGAACAAGTGCCCTCCTTAATGCTCATCACCCATTTAGCCCATCCCCCCCACCCACTTTCCCTCCAGCAACTCTCAGTTTGTTCTCTATATTTAAGAGTCTCTTATGGTTTGCCTCCCTCTGTGTTTTTATCTTATTTTTCCTTTCCTTCTCCTATGTTCAACTGTTGTGTTTCTCAAATTCCACCTATGAGTAAAATCATATGATATCTTTCTTTCTGAGTTATTTCACATAGCATAGTACACTCTAGTCCCATTCACATTGTTGCAAATGGCAAGATTTCATTCTTTTTCATTGCCAACTAGTGTTCTTTTATAGATATATGAAAAGATGCTCAACATCACTCATCATCAAGGAAATACAAATCAAAACCATGATGAGATACCACCTCACACCTGTCAGAATGGCTAAAATTAACAACACAAGAAACAACAGATGTTGGCAAGCATATGGAGAAAGGGGAACCCTCTTGCACTGTTGGTGTGAATGCAAACTGGTGCAGATACTCTGGAAAACAATATGAAAGTTCTTTAAAAAAATTAAAAACAGAACTATCATATGATCCAGCAATTGCACTCCGAGATATTAACCCAAAGGATACAAAAATGTTGATTCAAAGGGGCACAAAGACTCCAATGTTTATAGCAGTCCTATCAACAACAGCCAAATTATGGAAAGAACCCAAATGTCCAGCTTCTAATGAATGGAGAAAGAAGATGTGGTATATATATACAATGGAATTGCTGGTAGTTTTAAGTAGAATTGGAATAAATTTCTAATATATTTCATAAAATATGGAACAATTTCAGCCATTATTTCCTCAATTCCTTTTATGTTCCCTTTTCTCTCCTTTCCTATAGGGATTCCAATTACACATTGTCACACACCCATGATGATCTGGCCTTTTGTCTCCCTCTTTTTTTTTTTCTTCGTTTTCTCTCTTTGTTTCATTTTGGATAGTTTCTGTTGCTATGTCTTCAAATGTCTTCAATTTTACCAGTCTTTTCTTAAAAATGTCTACTCTAGGGGCACCTGGGTGGCTCAGTCGATTAAGCATCCGACTTCAACCCAGGTCATGATCTCACAGTTCGTGGGTTGGAGCCCCCGCATCAGGCTCTGTGCTGACAGCTCGGAGCCTGGAGCCTGTTTCAGATTCTGTGTCTCCCTCTCTCTCTCTGACCCTTCCCTGATCATGCTGTCTCACTCTCTCTCAAAAATAAATAAAACATTAAGAAAAATTTTTTAAAATGTCTACTCTATTAAACCCATCTAGTATATCTTTTATCTCAGATGCTGTATTTTTCATCTCTAGCAGTTTTATTTGGTCTTTTAAAAATCTCTTTCATGTCTCTTTACATGCTCATGTCTTCCTCCACCTTCTAGAACATATGAAGTATATTTATGATAGCTATTTTAACATCCTTATTCACTAGTTCCATAATCATTTCATTAGGTCTGTTTTTGTTTATTGATTTTCCTCCTCATCAGAGATCGTATTTTCCTCCTTCTTTGACATATTGTGTTTTTTCTTTGAATGCCTGGAAATTTCGATTGGATGCCGGGCATTGTAAATTTCATGTTGTGCATGCTGGATGTCTTTATTCCTTTAAGTAATCTTGCACTTTGTTCTCGGATGCAGTTAAGCTACTTGGAATCAGTTTGGTCTTTTCAAAGCTTGCTTTTAAGCTTGTTTAGGTGGGACAAGGGCAGCCTTTAGTCTAAGGCTAATTTGGCCCCATTTCTGAAGAAATACCTTTCAGAGAACTCTGTTGCTCTGTGTAGTGTGAGGTTTTTCCACTCTGGCTACATCAGACTTGTATGATCCCTGGGGATTTTTCCAACTGCTCTTTTGTGGTGATTCTTTCCCAGGCTCTCAGCACGTCCATGAGCAAATCAATAATCACCTGAAGATTCAAGGGGAAACCTCTGCAAATTTCTAGAACTCTCTTTTTGTAGGTCTTACTTCTCTTTGCAGTAATCTTTCTGGTATTTATTTCCATTCCCTCAGGGACTGCTATCCTATGCTGCCTGATGTCCAATGTCTGAGAACTGCTGCTCCGTATCTGATGTTCACTTTCAGTGAGTTTTAAAGTTTTGTCCTTTGCACTTAATTCCTTGATCATCTGGAATTGTGTCCCCTTCAAACTCATATATTAAAGCCCTAGCCCCCCAATGTGACCGTATTTGGAGATAGACTTGAAGGGGGTAATTAAAGTTAAATGAAGTTGTAAGATGAGGCCGTAATCCAATAGGATTAATGTCCTCATAAGGAGAAGAAGGAACACCAGGAAAGCATGCACACATGGAGGAATGGCTATGTGAAAATCCAGGGAGGAGGCGTCTTCTGCAAGCCAAGGAGGGTGGTCTCATCAGAAACCCACTCTGCCAACACCTTGATTTTGAACTTCCAAAACTGTCAGGAAGATAAATCTCTGTTGCTTAAGCTACCTAGTTTGGAGAATTTTTTATGGAAGGCTGAGAAGACAAATACAGTAGAAGATAACCAGTTATGCTAACATGTTTACCGACGGTCTTATCTTTTCCCCACCGTTACTGCTGTATTATCTCTGCCAGACAACACACGTCAACTTCCTGAGCTCTCTATCCTATTCTACTCACCAACTTATCTCTTCTTGTACCAAGACAATACTGTCTTAGTTATTAGAGTTTTAAGTTCTCTTAATAGCTGATGATCAAATACACTCACCTTACTTCTCTTCATCAGGACTGTTGGTGATATCCAGCACATAGGCATTTTAGAATTGTTTCGTCAAGTTCCACCGAAAGCATTACGGGGATTCTAATTGTGCTGCATTTAAAAGGTTTATCAGCTTGGAGACTATTAACATATTTAGAGAATCAAGTTTTCCTATTCATGAATGTGGGATCTTTCTTATTTATTTAGTACTTTCGTGTTTTTCAATAGCATTTTATACTTTATCCATAAGGGTCTTGCATTTTTTTGGTGGGATTTGTTCTTAAGTATGTATTTCTTATTATTGCCGTTGCAAGTGAAAATTGTAGAGTCTATTTGCTCTTTGTGTCTGATACATATCAAAGCAACTGATTTTGTATGTTGATCTCTTGGCCAAACACCGTAACAAATTGCAATAATTTGTCTATAGTGTCATTTGAGTTTTTTTAATGTATGTATACCATCTGTGGAAAATGGCTGTTTCCCCCCCGCCCTTCCTTTCCATTCCTTGTATCTCTTATTTCTTTTTACAGACCTGTTGCACTGCTTTAGGGTATCTCGCACAATGTTCAACGACAGAGGATCTTTTTGTGTTTTTCCTGATTTGAAAGGAAATATTTTCTTTTTAAAAACATTTTTAATGTTTATTTTTTAAAGAGAGAGAGAGAAAGAGAGAGAGAGAGAATGATTGAGGGAGGGACAGACAGAGAGGGAGACATAGAATCTGAAGCTGTTTCCAGGCTCTGAGCTGTCAGCAGAGAGCCTGACACGGAGTTCGAACTCATGAACCACATGATTATGACCTGAGCCAAAGTCAGACCCTTACCCGACTCAGGCTCTTCATTAAGTATTTTCAGAGAACCAACTTTGATTTTATTGCTTTTTTCTTTTGTAATCGTTTTTCTAATTTGTTAAGTTCCACTTTTATCTTTATTATTTCTTTCCCCTTAACTTATTAGTGGGACATTTAACACATTAATTTTCAATGTCTGTTCTTTTATATAACATTCCTTTAGAGTGCCATTTACACCTCATTCCACAAGTTTTGAAATGTTCAGGTTTCATTCATTTCTAAGTGTTTTTAAAAGTGACTTTTTGAACCATGACTTAGTAGTCTATTTTTAATTTCTGAATATATGTGATTTTATTGATTTTCACTTTTGATCCTATCTCCAATTTCTAGGATTATTGTCTAATTCGGGAAAACCTCAATCCAGTTTCTTTTATGTATGGGTTATAAGGTTTCAGGGCATTTCAATTAAATTCTAGTTCATTAGTCAGTTAGTTAGTCAGTTAGTTAGTTAACATACAGTGCAATACTGGTTTCAGGAGTAGCATCCAGTGATTCATCACTAACATGCAACACCCAGTACGCATCATAACAAGTCCCCTCCTTATGACCCATCACCCATCTAGCCCATCCCCTACCCACCTCCCTCCATCAACCCTCACTGTGTTCTCTATTGTTAAGAGTCTTTTATTGTGGCACCTGGGCAACTCAGTAGGTTAAGTGTCTGTCTTTTGATCTCAGCTCAGGTCTTGGCCTTAGAGTCATGTGTTCAAGCCCTGCATTGGGCTCTGCATTGGGCATGAGACCTACATTAAAAAAATAAGAAAAGAGTCTCTTATGGTTTGTTTCCCTCTCTCTCTTTTTCTCCCCTTCCCATATATTCATCTGTTTTGTTTCCTAAATTCCACATATGAGTGAAAACACATGGTATTTGTCTTTCTCTTACCGACTTATTTTGCTTAGCATAATACTCTCTAGCCTTATCCATGATGTTGCAAATGGCAAGATTTCATTTTTGATGGCAGAGTAATATTCCATTGTGTGTATCCTATATCTTCTTTATCCATTCATCAGTCATTAAGGATCTTTCCATAGTTTGGCTATTGTTGATAACACCTATAAACACCAAGATGCATGAATGCCTTTGAATTTATATTTTTGTATGCTTTGGATAAGTACTTAGCAATGCAATTTGTGGATCATGGGGCAGTTCTATTTTTAACGTTTTGAAGAATCTCCATACTGTTTTCCAGAGTGCCTGCACTAGTTTGCATTCCTCCCAACAGTGCAAGAGTGTTCTCCTTTCTCCACATCTTCGCTAGCACCTGTTGTTTCTTGTATTGTTAATTTTAGCTCTTCTGACAGGTGTGAGTGGTATCTCATTATGGTTTTGATTTGTATTTCCTTGATGATGAGTGATGTTGAGCATCCTTTCCTGTGCCTGTTGGCCACCTGGATGTCTTCTTTGGAAAAATGTCTATTCATGTCTTCTGCCCATTTTTTAACTGGATTATTTGTTTTGTGGGTGTTGAATTTGATAAGGTTTTTTTATAGATTTTGGACATTAACCTTTTATCAGATGTGTCATTTGCAAATTATCTTCTCCCATTCTGCAGGCTGCCTTTTAGTTTTGTTGATTGTTTCCTTTGCTGTGCAGATTTTTATCTCGAGGATATTCCAATAGTTCATTTTTACTTTTGTATCCTTTGCCTCCTGTAAAGTGTCTAGTAAGAAATTGCTATGTCCAAGGTCAAAGCAGTTGCTGCTTGCATTCCCCTCTACCTCATAGTGAGGACTTTCATCCATTTTGTATTTTTGTGTACGGTGTAAGAAAGTGGTCCAGTTGTATTCTTCTGCATGTTGCTGTCCAGTTCTCCCAACATCATTTGTTGGAAAGACTTTTTTCCATTGGATAATCTTTCCTGCTTTTTCAAAGATTAGTTGGTATAGTTGTGGGTCCGTTTCTGATTCATTGATCTATGTGTCTGTTTTTGTGCCAGTACCATACTGTCTTGATTACTACAGCTTTTTAATATAGCTTGAAGTCTGGAATTGTGATGTCTCCAGACTTTGCTTTTCTTTTTCAGGATTGCTTTGGCTATTTGGGGTCTTTCGTGGTTCCATACAAATTTTAGGATTCTTTTTTCTAGCTCTGTGAAAAATGCTGGTGTATTTTGATAGGAATTACATTAAATGTGTATATTCCTTTGGGTAGTCTAAACATTTTAACAATGTTCTTCCAATCCATAAGCATGGAATGTTTTTCCATGTCTTTGTGTCCTCTTCAATTTCTTTCATAAGTGTTCTATAGTTTTCAGAGCACAGGACTTCTACCTCTTTAATTAGGTTTATTCCTAGGTATCTTATGTTTTTTGGTGCAATTATAAATGGGATCAATTTCTTGATTTCTTTTTCTGCTGCTTCATTATTGGTGTATAGAAATGTGACAGATTTCTGTATGTTGATTTTATATCATGTGACTTTGCTGAATTTATGTATTAGTTCTAACAATTCTTCTGGTGGAGAGCTTCAGCTCTTCCACATACAGTATCACAAATTATGAAAATTTGACTTCTTCCTGCTGATTTGGATGCCTTTTATCTATTTTTGTTGTCTGATTGCTGAGGCTAAGATCTCCAATGTTATATTTTTTTAATTAAAAAATTATTTCTTTTTGAGACACAGAGTGAGACAGAGCGTGAATGGTGGAGAGGCAGAGAGAGAAGAAGACACAGAATCTGAAATAGGCTCCAGGCTCTGAGCAAGCATTCAGCACAGAGCCCGACGTGGGGCTTGAAGCCACAAACCATGAGATCATGACCTGAGCTGGAAGTCAGACACTTAACCAACTAAGCCACCCAGGTGCCCCCTTCCAGTACTATTACATAGTAATAGTGAAAGTGGACATCCCTGTCTTGTTCCTGACAATAGAGGAAAAGCTCTCTGTTTTTCTCCATTGAGAATATTAGTTGTGGGTCTCTCATATATGGCCTTTATGATGTTGAGATATGTTCCATCTATCCCTACTTTGTTGAGGGTTTTATCAAGAATGGATGCAACTTAACAGAGGACCATAGGGGAGGGGAAGGGGAGAAAAAATAGTTAAGGAGAATGAGGGAGGCAAACCATAAGAGGCTCTTAAATACTGAGAACAAACTGAGGATTGATGGGGGTGGGGGAGAGGGGCAAATGGGTGATGGGTATGGAGGAGGGCACTTGTTGGGATGATCACTGGGTGTTATATGGAAACCAACTTGACAGTAAATTATATTTTTAAAAAAAGAATGGATGCTGTATTTTGTCAAATGCATTTTCTGCATCTATTGAGAGGGTCACATGGCAACTATCCTTTGGTTTCTTAATGTGGTGTATCACATTGATTGATTTACAAATAATGAACCCCACCTGCTACCCAGGAATAAATCCCATGTGATCATGGTGAATAGTTCTTTCAATGTACTGTTGGATTCAATTTGCTAGTATCTTGTTGAGAATTTTTGCATCCCTGTTCATTAGGGATATTGGCCTGTAATTCTCCTTTTTAGGTGGGGTCTTTGTCTGGTTTTGGAATCAAGATAATTCTGGTCTCACAGAATGAGTTTGGAAGTTTTCCTTTTATTTCTATTTTTTGGATAAATTTGAGAATAATAGGTAACTCTTCTTTAAATGTCTGGTAGAATTCCCCTGGGAAGTCATCTGGCCCTTGGCTTTTGTTTGTTGGGAGATTTTTGATTACTGATTCAATTTATTTCCTGGTTAGAGGTCTGTTCAAATTTTCATTTCTTCCTATTTCAGTTTTGGTAGTTTGTAGATTTCTAGGAATTTGTCCATTTCTTCCAGATCACCCAGTTTGTTGGGATATAATTTCTCATAATATTCCTTTACAATTGTTTTTATTTCTGTATTGTTGGTGTGATTTCCTTTCTTTTATTTGTGATTTCATTTATTTGGGTCCTTTCTCTTTTCTTTTTGATAAGTCTGACTAGGGAGTTATCAATTTTATTAATTCTTTCAAAGAACCAGCTCTTAATTTCACTGATTTGTTCTGCTGTGTTCTGTTTGTTTCTATATAGTTATTTCTGTTCTAATCTTTGTTATTTCCCTTCTGCTTGCTTTAGGCTTTATGTACTGTTCCTTTTCTAGCTCCTTTAGGTGCAAGGTTGTGTGTTTGAGATTTTTCTAACTTCTTGAGCTAGGCCTGTATTGCAATATATTTTCCTCTTAGGACTGCCTTTGCTGCATTCCAAAGGTTTTGGACTCTCATGTTTTCATTTTCATTTGCTTCCATGTATTTTTTTGTTTCTTCTTTAATCCTGATTAACCCATTTATTATTTAGTAGGATATTCTTTAATCTCCGTGTATTTGTGGTCTTTCCAAATGTTTTCTTATGGTTGACCTCAAGTTTCATAGTGTTGTGGTATAAATATAAGCATGGTATTTTCTCAATATTTTTGTACATGTTGCAGTCATGATTTGTGACTCAGTACGTGATCTATTCTGGAGAATGTTCTGTGTGCACTTGAAAAGAATGTTCTGTGATTGTGCTGCTTTAGGATGAAATGTTCTGAATATATCTGCTAGGTCCATCTGGTCCAGCGTGTCACTCAGTTATTGTTTCCTTGTTGATTTTCTGCTTACGTGATCTGTCCATTGCTGTAAATGGAGTGTTAACATCCCCACTACTATTACTCTATTACTATCAATGAGTTTCTTTATGTTTGTTATTAATTGATTTGTATAGTCAGGTGTTTCACGTTGGGGGCATCAATATTTATAATTGTTAGATCTTCCTGATGGATAGACCCCTTAATTATAATGTAATACTCTTCATAACCTCTTGTTACGGTCCTTGGTTTAAAATCTGGTTTGTCTGATAAGTATGTCTACTCCAGCTTTCTTTTGACATCCATGAAGATGATAGATGGTTCTTCATTCCCTCACTTTCAATATGCAGGTGTTTTTAGGTCTAAAATGAGTCTCTTATAGGAAGCATATAGATGGGTCTTGTTTTGTTGTTGTTGTTGTTGTTGTTGTTTTATCCATTCTGATACCCTATGTCTTTTGATTGGAGCATTTAGTCCATTTACATTACAGTGATTATTGATAGGTATGAGCTTAGTGCCATGGTGTTACCTGTAGAGCTGATGTTTCTGGTGATGTTCTCTGTTCCTTTCTAGTCTTTGTTGCTTTTGGTCTTTATATCTCCACTCAAAGAGTCCACTTTAATATATTTTTCAGGCCTGGTTTAGAGTTCACAAACTCCTTTAGTTTTTGCTTGTCTGGGTAACCCTTTATCTCTCTTATATTCTGGATGACAACCTTGCTGGATAAAGTATTCTTAACTGCATATTTTCCCCATTCAGGACATTGAATATAACATGCTACTCCCTTCTGGCCTGCCAAGTTTCTGTGGACAGATCTTCTGTGAACCTGATGTGTGTTCCCTTGTAGTTAAAGGGCTTGTTTCCCTTGCTGCTTTTGGGATTCTTTCCTTGTCTGTGTATTTTGTGAATTTGTCTATGATATGTCATGATGATGGCTGGCTTTCACTGAATTTAATGGGAGTTCTCTGTGCTTCTTGGATTTCCATGTCTTTTTCCTTTCCCAGATTAGGGAAGTTTTCAGTTAATTTTACTCAAATAAACTTTCTTCCCCTTTTTCTCTCTCTTCGCTTCTGAGACTCCTATGGTATGAATGTTACTATGTTTTAAGGAGTTACTGAGTTCCCTAAGTTTACATTTGTGATCCAATTCCTTTTTTCTTCTCTACTTTTCAGCTTCATTATTTTCCATAATTTTATCTTCTATGTCACTGATTCAGTCCTCTGATTTATCCATCCCCATTGTTATGGCATTCATTCAGGTTTAAATCTCAGTTATAGCATTTTCAATTTCAGCCTGCCTAGTTATGAGTTCTTTCATCTCTGCCTGACTAGTTTTGAGTTCTTTTATCTCCACAGGAAAAAATTCTCTAGTGTCTTCTAAGCTTTTTTCAATCCTAGATAGTATCCTTATAATTATTGTCTTAAATTCTAGTTCAGAAATATTACTTTTGGCTGTATTAATTAAATCTTTGGCAATGACTTCTTCCTGTTCTTTTTCAGGTGGATGAATTTCTCCATCTTGTCCTCTTGGAGATTAAAAAAAAAAAAAGGAAACTAGATCTTAGGTGTGTTTTGGCCTGCTTGTTAACAGAAGCTTGATCCAAAAAATTTAAAAAAATTTTTTAAAATTAAAATTAAAAAACTAAAAAACTGCTTTTTCTGTATCCAAAGCAAAACGAAACAAACCCAAAGGAAGCTAGATCTTATTTACCCTAGAGCTGAAGGTTTGCAAGACTCTATGATCAGTAGACTTGTAGGCTTGGTATGTGCAAGGGATTTGTACTGGTCTGGGGAAGGGGCCTGCTGCTCTGATTCTCAGGATGACTTGCCCTAGTGGAAATACACCTGCAGGGCACAGGGACACTGGGCTTGGTGTAAACCGCTCTGGCTTCCACTTGGTGGCACTGTTTTTCTCACCAAAGTGGGTCAGTGTTGATGAAGTGGGGGTAGAAATGACATTGCCCCCCTCTCTAGTCTCCAGATCAGGGAGCTTGTGCCCACTGCTCCTCAGGAAGCTCTCACAAAAGAGCTTCTGTCAGAACCCCGCATGTGCCTTGTATGTCTCCAGGATGTCCTGCTGCCAGATAGCAAAGTACTCCCATGTTTTATCTTAGGCATGTCTGGGTTTCAAAACTCCAGAGAGAGACAACTATAGAGAACCCTGTAGTATAGACCCACACTGATCCTCTGGCCTGGTATCAGTTTGTCCCAGAAGATGGTTGTGTGACTGTGCAGTGGTTTGGAGTTTATTGTACAATGAAGCAGAAAGCTGGGATCAAGGCTATGCCGGACTCAGCTGGCATCTTTATTCCTATGCAGGTGAATGGGCCAGCTCAATGGTGCCTGCATGGTCTTTTGTTTATGGAGAGGCCGTGCCACCTCTCCCAAATGCACTCCAAGCAGGGGAAATGCTTCTCCCTGCATGACCCAGGGGATCCTCACACCATGCTGTCCACTCCCAGGTCTCTGCTCTCCTTCCCCACAGGAGCACTGGTAAGCTTGCCAGATGCAATCTTGGCAACAGCATGGACCTCTAAAACTTCAGACTTTGCTCTCTGCTACTTATAAAAAACTTGTGATATTTAATCCCTCTCTCTTTCCCAGTCAATGGTTTGGGGGAATTTTGGGTTTTCTTGTTCAATTTCTTGTGTGTATTTTCACTCTTTCTTCATTGTTTCTCTCTCATTCCTTTCCGTGATCAAAGCTCCCTTCCTTCTGCAGTGCCCACGGCTCTTTTCTCTCCCAAATCAACTCTCTGCAGCTCTTATCTTCCACAAGATGGTCGTTTTTCTACTTGTAGAAGTGCAGCTTTGTTCTCTCAGTCTTCATATCTATTTCTTGGGTGTTCAGAATGATTTGATATTTATCTAGCTGTGTGTGAGGAAGGAGGAAAGTTTAGGAATACCCTACTCCTCTGCCATCTTAACTGCTCTCCTTTTATAGGAATAATTGTCTTTTTCTTTTTTCTTTTTTCTCCCTTTTACAGTTCATTGTCAAGTTGGTTTCCATATAGTACCCAGTGCTCATTCCACCAAGCGTCCTCCTCCATGCCTATCACCCCCCTTCCCCTTTCCTCTTCTCCCATCAGCCCTCAGTTTGTTCTCAGTATTCAAGAGTCTCTCATGGTTTGCCTCCCTCCCTCTCCCCACCTATTTTTTCCCCTTCTCCTCCCCCAAGGTCCTCTGTTAAGTTTCTCCTGTTCCACTTATAAGTGAAAACATATGGTATCTGTCTTTCTCTGCCTGACTTATTTCAGTCAGCACAACACCCTTGAGTTCCATCCACATTGCTACACATGGCCAGATTTCATTCTTTCTCATTGCCATGTAGTATTTCATTGTATAGATAAACCACATCTTCTTGATCCATTCGTCAGTTGATGGACACTTAGGTTCTTTCCATGATTTGGCTATTGTTGAGAGCGCTGCTATGAACATTGGAGTACGTGTGCCCCTATGCATCAGCACTCCTGTATCCCATGGGTAAATTTCTAGCAGTGCTATTGCTTGGTCATAGGGGAGTTCTATTGTTAATTTTTTGAGGAACTTCCACACTGTTTTCCAGAGGGGTTGCACCAGTTTACATTCCTACCAACAGTGTAGGAGGGTGCCTGTTTCTCCACATTCTCACCAGCATCTACAGTCTCCTGATTTGTTCATTTTAGCCACTCTGACCAGCGTGAGGTGATATCTCAGTGTGGTTTTGATTTGTGTTTCCCTGATGAGGAGGGATGCTGAGCATCGTTCCATGTGCCTGTTGACCATCTGGATGTCCTCTTTGGAGAAGTGTCTGTTCATATCTTCTGCCCATTTCTTCACTGGATTATTTGTTGTTAGGGTGTGGAGTTTGATGAGTTCCTTATAGATTTTGGATACTAGCCCTTTATCCGATATGTCATTTGCAACTATCTTTTCTGTCGGTTGTCTCTTAGTTTTATTGGTTGTTTCCTTTGCCATACAGAAGCTTTTTATCTTGATGAGGTCCCAATAGTTTATTTTTGCTCTTGATTCCCTTGCCTTTGGGAATGTGTGAAGTAAGAAATTGCTGCGGTGGAGGTCAAGGAGGTTGTTTCCTGCTTTCTCCTCTAGGGTTTTGATGGTTTCCTGTCTCGCATTCAGGTCCTTCATCCATTTTGAGTTTATTTTTGTGTATGGTGTAAGAAAGAGATCTAGTTTCATTCTTTTGCATGTTGCTGTCCAGTTCTTCCAGCAGCATCTGTTAAAGAGGCTGACTTTTTTCCATTGGATATTCTTTCCTGCTTTGTCAAAGATTATTGGCCATTCATTTGTGGGCCCAATTCTGAGTTACCTATTCTATTCCATTGGTCTAGGTGTCTGTTTTTGTGCCAATACCATACTGTCTTCATGATTACAGCTTTGTAATAGAGGCTAATGTGTGGGATGGTGATGCCTCCTGTTTTGGTTTTATTTTTCAGTATTACTTTGGCTATTCGGGGTCTTTGTGATTCCATACAAATTTTAGAATAGTTTGTTCTAGTTTTGAGAAGAATGCTGGTGCAATTTTGATTGGGATTGCATTGAATGTGTAGATTGCTTTGGGTAGTAATGACATTTTAACAATATTTATTCTTCGGATCCATGAGCATGGAATGTTTTTCCATTTCTTTGTGTCTTCTTTCTTCAATTTCCTTCATAAGTTTTCTATAGTTTTCATCATACAGATCTTTTATATCTTTGGTTAGGTTTATTCAATAGGAATGATTTTAAATGGTTTTTGAACTGACAACACTCAACGAATAGTTTGTCATTGAAGACTGATGTGCTTGTTTATCAGAACATTATGAATTTATGTTATCTTGGATGATATCAAAATTTTGCCAATTCAACTAGGAATTTCTATTTTTCCTATGTTTTTGAATGCATCCATCTTTCCATAAATTGCATTACTGAACAATGGAAGAAACTATTCATTATTTCTGTTTGAAATGGATCTGTTTTTCTTAATGATTTATGGTTTTTAGTAAGACCTGAAAGTGTTTTTCGTTGTTGTGTTACAATTTGCTTTACACCAAACAACTCCTATTGATTTATCAATCAGCATTATCACATTCACATTCTAGTGATTTTAATAGAGTTTTCCTTCTGTTGTTGAATATATAAACTTAAAGATGGCCAAAGAGAATACCCTTCATGTATGTTCACAGTGGCTATTGTTAACATTCCAAACATCTGTGAAAATTGCCATTAAAATGGCATCATTTGCTGTATCAAGTTTTTGAATAAATACTTTTCAGAAATGAAAATGGATTCAGATTTAGGTTCCTCTTTCAAATCTTTGAAAACACAGGTTATCTTTAAAATGGAAGACTTGAACAGTTTGATTCAGAGTGGACCATCTGAAAACATTTAGTTTTTTAAAGAAAAATCCAAGTTAGCCAATGTGTTAGTTTTCTAGGGCTACCATCACAAAATACCAGAGAGCAGGTAGCTTAAACAACAGAAATTTATTTTCTCATGTTTTGGAGTCCAACATTAAGGTGCTGGCAGGTTGGTTTCTTCTCAGGCCTCTCTCTTTGGCTTGCAAATGGTGGCCTTCTCTCTGTGTCCTCATGTGATCTCTCACCTGTGCATGTCCTCATACCTTTTTATGTGTTAATCTTTTCTTATAAGGACATGAGTCAGGTTGGATTAAGACCCATCCTAACTGACAGCCTCATTTTAACTTTGTTACCTCCTTAAAGCCCAATCTTTAAATAGAGTCCCATTCTGAAGTACTGGGGTTATGGCTTTAACACATGAAATTTCGGGGCCCACAATTCAGCCCACAACAGCCTATATATTTAAAACAGTTCATCAATGGGCAAACTGGAAAGACACATAACTTTGCAAAACTTAGATGAGATGAAAAGAGTGGCCCTTACACAGCAAACTCATTAATGTTTTAAGGCATGCTTGCAATGCTTTGTCCTCAAGATCACACAGGAGTGTTGTCCGAAGATTTACCATGGCTGTTATTCAATGGCAGATTATAACCATCCAGAGCTTCACTTTGTTGAATAAAATAACAGAAAGATGAAAGTTGATTTTTGGTTGGCAAAAAATTAAAGAAAAATTTTAATGTTTATTTCTTTTTGAAAGAGACAGAAACAGAATGTGAGTGAGGGAAAGGCAGAGAGAGAGAGGGAGGGAGACACAGAATCCTTAACAGGCTCCAGGCTCTGGGCTGTCAGCACAGAACCCAACACAGGGCTTGACACAGGGCCTGGACCCACAGACTGTGAGATCATGACCTGAGCTGAAGTCAGAAGCTTAACTGACTGAACCACTCAGGCATCCTGGCAAAAAGATATCAAAAATAGCTCTTAGAATTCTCTGTGTCACACACAATTGCCATCTGATTACAACTTGTTATATCTGGTGTGTAACATCGACAAGAACAGAATAGTATCTACTGCCTGGTTTATTTACTGAATTTTCTGTTCCATTATATACATATTTTCCACATTGTTTTTATTAATTTTTCCATAAACTATCCTGGATAAATAAGCCACATTGAGTCTTTTATTTTGACTATTTCCATGTACCTATGGAATAAAAACAGATCAGATTCAGCAATTGGTTTGATAATAGTAGTCCATGAAATTTTTACTGCTTGAAGAGCACAATATTACACTATGGTCTCTAAAAGGCAAACTCCTTTCTCTTAAATAACCATGGGGTGTCTGGTGGCTCAGTAGATTAAGTGTCTGACTTTGGCTCAGGTAATGATCTCACGGGATTGTGGGTTTGAGGCCACATCGGACTCTCTGCTCTCAGTAGAGAGCCTGCTTTGGATCTTGTGTTTCCTCCTCTCTCTCTCTGTCCCTCCACCACCTCAAAAATAAATAAACATTAAAAAAAGAAAAATCCTGGGGCATTTGGGTGTCTCAGTCGGTTAAGCCTTTGACTTTTGGTTTCAGCTCAGGTCAGGATTCATGGTCTTGTGGTTTTTGAGATCAAGCCCCACATCAGGCTCTGTGTTAACAGTGCAGAGCCTGCTTGGGATTCTCTTTCTCTTCTCTCTGCCCCTCCCCTGCTCATGTGTTCTGTCTCTCTCTCTCTCTCTCAAAATAAATAAATAAACTTAAAAATATCTTTGTAAATATATAATAAAAAAAGAAAAATCTTTTTAGAAAATAAATAACCAGACTACTCTTTTTACTTTAAAATAGAACTGGATATTCTTCCTGGTTTACTATCTGTCCAGTGCATCTTTATTTGATTTATGTGTAATTCAGGTAAACTTGCTTTCTTTTGCTCTGCGGCACCCAAATGACCTTTGAAGAGGTTCTCAATACAACATTCAGTCAGAAAATCTATCTGATATAAGTACATCCATTGCACAAGAAGTTTGCAAACAAAACAAAATATGTAACTTTCAGTCTTAGAGTAAGCCAGGATCTCATAACAGTTTTACCACTTCTTGGGCAATGTGATTGTCCTTAAGCTAACAGACAGGACCAAAGTTAAAGTCTTTCCTGTTATGCTGAACTGTTACTGTTACTGTTGAAACAAACTGATCTCCACCCCCAAGCCCCTTTCCTCCCCGCCCCCCGCCTCCCACTTAATGCCATATAGGAAGGATCTTTCCCATAAGTGAATGGGAAGCTTTGAGAAGTATTATTTCTAGAAACTTAAATGGATTACATTCTTATTATGTAGTTGAGTATGAATGTATCTATTTTCATTGTAATAAGGGTTCTCTCTTCTCTCTTTCCCAGGTCCCTTCTCAGATATTTTCCATGTTGTAAAATCAAATGTCAAATCATTAGAATACAAATTCATGTGTTCTAATGCATGTGAGAAAGTTGAATATATAGAAAAGACAAGGCTGTATGAAGAAAAGTGCATTGTTACTGTGTAGTTAAAATTTCAGCTTCTGGCTTTCTTTAGTTTGAACTTCTTATCTATACTGAGAGTCAGAGATGTCATCTTTCCAACAGAAACAGTGGTGATAGCAAAATTTCTAGAATGTAAAAGAAAAACAAACAAACCACACCCATGTGCCTTTTTAAACTTCTATAAAGTGTCTCTGGTTATTTCAAAGTTTTGTTGTAAGAAGTGATGTAGGTGATGCTGGGGAACCTAGGTGGCTCAGTCAGTTGAGTGTCCGACTTCGGCTCAGGTCATGATCTCACGGTTTGTGGGTTCGAGCCCCGCATCGGGCTCTGTGCTGACAGCTCAGAGCCTGGAACCTGCTTCAGATTCTGTGTCTCCCTCTCTCTGACCCTCCCCTACTCACACTGTCTCTCTCTCTCAGAAATAAATAAAACATTAAAAAAAAAAAGAAGTGTTGTAGGTGATGGTATAGTAGTTTATGTTTTTGCTTCCAATGGCAACTAGAAATTCTTTTTCTTGGTAACTTAAGTTAGGTTGAGACATTTCATTTAATGGCAATTGAAGGGCCATTTCTATTTGGAAAAATTCATTCATATCTGTGGTAAACTTTTTTTGATGAAAAGTTCCACTAGTATTTTACCACTAGATGAAAAAAAGAGGAGCATCATTTAAAAATTAATCTATTTAAAATAAAGTACTGAGAAAACCATGTATATATCAAGCTTTGTTTTGAATGAATTTTTTCTCCTGATCCTTAATGTAAAGATCTTGTGCTATAACTTTTAAAGCCATACAAATAAGAGTGCTAAACGTGGACTTAAGAGTAGGTGTGTAAATATTTTTATTCAGCATTACTTGGAAAATAAAATACAAAAAAACCACATAAAGTAAAACAATATGCTATTTTCTTTACCTGTTAAATATTGGTAGATATTTACATTTTTAAAGTTAAAAAAAAAACCAGTTTTACCATTTCTAAAATTGTTCAAATACCCGCTTGAGAAGCACCTCTTTTGTCCATTGTATGTTCTATTCAATTGTCTATAAATACTACTAGAATCTTGATTTTAGAAAAAAAAAAAAAAAACCTCTCATTAATCAGTAGTGAATGAGGGGCACCTGGGTGGCTCAGTTGGTTAAGCGTCTGACTTTGGCTCAGGTCATGATCTCACAGTTTGTGGTTCGAGCCCCATATCGGGGTCTGTGCTGACAGCGTGGACCCTGGAGCCTGCTTCGGATTCTGTGTCTCCCTCTTTCTCTGCCCTTCCTCTGCTCATGCTCTGTCTCTCTCTCTCTCTCTCTCTCTTTTTTTTTAATGTTTTATTTATTTCTAGGAGAGAGAAACAGCGTGAGCAGGGGAGGGTCAGAGAGAGAGGGAGTCACAGACTGAAACAGGCTCCAGGCTCTGAGCTGGCAGTCAGCACAGAGCCCGACGCGGGGCTCGAACCCACGAACCGTGAGATCATGACCTAAGCGAAAGTCGGAAAGTCGGACGCTTAACCGACTAAGCCACCCAGGCGCCCCTCTCTCTCTCTTTTGAAAATAAATAAACATTTAAAAAATAGCAAATAAAAATATTCCTCACTAAATCACCATAATGAAAGGTTCTCATCACCATTTACATCAAAATAAAATTCACATTTTGGTATGATTAAGAATTCTGAAAACTGTAAAAATCAGAAATGAAGGCATACATAAGAGCGTTTAAAAATACACTTAAAATTTTATAATCAAATTACCTTTATAGTATAGACATTGACCTATTATGGATACGGGAAGATGTTTTATCGTTGGCATACTTGCATCTTCGGGCCATATGAGTATGGTAGTGGTGGTTTACATCTGTAACAGGACTAGATGTGTCAGGAAAACTACAACAGTGTGCATAGAACACACAGCTTCACAGTCTGTAGAGTTCCTTACGAATATAGGATTCCTGATCAACTTTATTTCATTGTGTGTAGTTTAGGTCCACTGAGAAACAGATGCCAGGTAGATGTGACGGGGAATTATTTAGGGAGGGGAGGAGAACGTAGGTAAGGTCTTAGCCTGCGATGTAGGTCTGGAAGAAGAGAGGGAAGGAAGGAAAATAGAAAGATTCTCAGACTCCAGGGCAATTCCAAGGATTTTCGGCGAGGCTACATCACCAGCTGAAAGAGTCCCTTACCTCACCAGAATTGGCTGCTTTGGGGCCCATGTGCTCAGTCACCGTCTGTGCATGACCTGCAGTAAGTGTAGCCTCAGCACAAACACAGTGCTGAGTCCAGAGGGGCAGGCCCTGGGCCGTCCAGTTACGCTCGTGCAGCAAAATTCTCAGGGTTGCGCTGCCACGCCTGTGCCACACAGATCTACTTCTCCATGCAGGTTCAGCAAGGAACACCTCCATGGTTTCTGTGCACCTCTCTCTCTGGGGCAAACTCAGAAGTGATAGTCGGTGGGATAAACTCCAGCCTCCACTAATGCAGCGGGTCTACGGCTGAGCTTGTCCTTTCCCTCCTTCACTATGCACCCTTCACATTCAATACCTCATTCTCTACCACCCACACTAGGCCAAATCCCACTTTTGAAACTTGGCTCTGCATTCTCTTTCCTGGAACGCCAACACTTTCCTGTTCTAGCTCTTCACACAATACATCCTATAAAGAACATGACACCTTCCAGCCCCTGACTGAGGCTTTCCCCAAATGTTCTAGGACACACTAGTACCTAGTTGGCTTCTCCAAACTGCCCTTTTCATTCAGTATGAGCATCTTTCTACTTATTCATTCTCTCTTTATTTTTTCCCTGGGTGTGTTGGGTCTTAGCTCACTGAGGGCAGCAACCAGATCTTCCTTTTGTTGTGTCTCCACCCCCCACAGCATTTTCACCTTTCATAAGAGGCTTCCATCAGGGACTCCAAAAATTGCTCTAGACTGTGAAGCAAGGTTTCGTAGACTTTCTGATCAGAAGACTTAATGAGAAAGCTTGTTAAATACAGATCCTTGGAACCCCAATATATTTCCTGAAACTCTCCAGAGTAGAAAAGTAGGAATCCCATTACGTGGTTGTGGTTGACCCTTGGGAACAGAAGATCCAGCTAAGCCCTAGTCTATGCAAGGTCCTACCCATGCTGTTTATCCTCTCTCATGTGCACACACCATTTCCCTTCCTCTCCTGACCTCGTACACATCAATTTTAATGTTTATAGTGTTTTACCTTTTTGTTTTTATGTGTTTTTACATTATGGTATTATTGTCTTATATGCACATATTTTAAAATTTATGTAAATGTTGTGTTATGTATACCTCTGCTTCTTTCTTTTCCCATGAAATATTATGTGAGTCCATTCATATTGCTATGTGTACACTCAAGTCACTGTTTCTCACCACTGTATAGGATTCCTTGGCATGCATTCTCAACCCAGCAATAGATCTTGGGTTACCTTCATCTCCCACTGCTGCAAATACCACTACAACAACCAACCTAATTCTCTTCCTAGGAGCCTAAATCATGCGACTCACTTGGTGAGATTATTATTTACTTAGTGAAGTTTGAGTAAACAAGTACAGAAAAAAGAAGGGAAAATCTCATGCTCTCCAAATAGCTGTTGGATACCAGCCCTGAAAGAAGACTAGAAATCAACTTATTTTTTAACCAAGGATGATAACACTAAAACAATACTTATGTTCAAGCTACAGACTTTAGTAAAATTGGTAGTCTCAACAAATCTCAGGTATATTATCAAAAGGCTTATAAAAAGGCTGAAGGTTCTTAGCATTAAGCTTTCATTTATTTGGAGTCAATTATGGGAACACCCTTGTTATATTCTTGAGATAACCCTGACTCGAAAGGAAGTTTTGCAAACAACAGTGGTCTCCCCAAAGCACTCTTGAGGACAACTTACGTTGAATATCAAGCAGGCCCAGTTTGGAGTCATCGAATGCACTTTAGCAGAAGCCAGTTGTCATGCACTGTAGTGCAGGTATTTTTAAAAGCTGAGCATAGCAGAGGCTCCCCCATCAATTCTGGTTGGCCTCAATTTGTTGCCCGGAGCTATACTGCAGAACCTCTGATGTATTGCCAGAGGGGTCACTGGAGGATTGTGTATCTGCTCAAAGGTACTCTAACCCTCTTGTCTATGCCCATAAGTCATAGCGCTGAAATGCATGTATTGGCAGAAACTACTTCAGCTGCCCAGGGCTTCTTATGACAAGCCCTTCAGATCTTCTGCCATCATAGCTAACAATATGAGGGAAAAAACAGAGATACCTCTATCTCTTGAAATACTAAGCATAGCACCAGGCCCGGCGAATCTGAAGAAATCCAGGAGGTTAATCCGAAGTCAGAGCCACCACTTGAGGCAACAGAGTTTCACATCTATAGGAGTGTCCCTTATTTACCTAGCTCAAAGAAGTAGGACAGCTTCTTAGAAATTATAATGGGCAAAGAAAGGGAATAAAGTGCAGTTTCCTCACGTAGATTGTGCCACTGGGGGTGCAAATAAAATCCAAATTTCAGCCTACGATTTGCTTAGCCCCTGGCTATAAGAGAAAGGGCACATTTTTCTAATTAGTCTAACCAAAGCAGCACCTTTTCCTAATTGGTCAGTCCAAAGGGGACACATTTTTATAAAGCCCCACCCAGAGGGATTTGGATGAGATCTCTGTCTCCTCTCTTAGAAGGCACTTTATGTTCTGGCAGCAGCTCTGTGGGGAGGGACGTTGTGCCATTCATAGTTTAACCCTCAGTGACAGGTGCAGTGAATGACATGGTGATGGGCAATAAAACACAAGTCTGTTGAACTGAATGTTTGTCAGACTGGGATTTGTGGCTTTAAAATCCTGGCATCTGCCTCCAGGAGTATTCTCACAATAAAACTGATAAATCCATTTACCTGCCTCCTGGACACAAGGGGGAGTTGGCTTCTTAAGGAAGGAAATTATGTGTCTACTTCCTTTATGTGCCCCCTACCCAAAGCAGCATGTATATAGTACATGTTCATAAACTTTGGTGAATGGTTCATACAAATGAAATAGGGAGTTTGTTTTAAAATCTGTATTGTAAGGCCTATGCCATTTGAGAACTACCAGAGCTGATTCACTAACACGTTCCCCTTTCAAGTAACTTTTGACACAGAACTTTGGAACCCTAAAGGAAAATTTTAATTTATACAAGCGTTCAAAAGAGACTATCCTGAAGGTATACAGGTGTTTCTTAACAGGGGTGAGTCAAGCCTGGCAATGGGAACAAAATAGTTCCTGAATTTCTTAAAGGGGCAGTATTTCTCAATACAGGCAAAGAAGTAGAATCATTCTTCATAGTGCTTGACTAAAACACAGACTTACCACGTTTACGGGCAAATGGTGTCTAATTGGTTTCCACTTCCATCTAACGTTTCGCAGAAGGAATGAAACCAGGAAGTCACAAATAGGAACTAAAATAACACGCTATAAGACTTGCTGTTCCTGCAACCTCTCCTCCATTTTCTAAGAGAAATTATTCATAAAAGGTTAATATTGTCTCTCTTGGATAACACAACATTTGTATTCTTTTATCTACTGTCTAAAATTTCCACAATTTTTATAAATGATAGATATCTTAATGGAAAAAAATGCTTTGTTAAAAAATAATGCAGTATCCTGCTCTCCCTGGGTACAAGGGTGGGCATATAATCCAATCTGGGCTGGTTAGGGTCCTTTCCTAGACTTTTATCCATTTGGAGCTAGAGGAAAAGTGGGTCTCACTCTAGAGTCATCTAGATGAAAAGATGTGAAAATGTAGCTGTTTGGAAATGTCATCCCTGATACATGGAGAAAGCATGGCTGTATAAAGAAGACTAAAAGTCAAGCACACACAAAGCGAGAGAATCCAGAAGTCAGTCAGGCAACAGCTAAATATACTGTCCCTCCAATATGTTTTGCATTTTACTTTGTTCATGATTCATTTAAAAGCTTTATTAAGCAGCTACCATGGACTATGTGATTGATCTTTAAGTATGCAGGAGTGAATAAGGCATAACTGCAAAGGTTTACATATCCATCTTGGGCATCTCTTTGCTGCTTTGGTATATTAAATCAAATCTACACATGTTGGTGAGGCCTCCTGCAATCTTGCTGTAACAAGATTTAAAGCACAATGAAACTAGATTTCTATTCTTGGTTAAAATGGAGAAATAGGGACCAAATTTAACTTCCCTTTAGAGACAACAACAAAAAATAGGCCAAATATATGAAACAATGATTGTCAGAACACTAGAGATGACCCTTAAGGAATGGGAATAAAAAGGTAGGCCCTGCAATTGCCCCAGTTTGCTGATTTCAGATAAATTCCAGACTGCAGTTCAGGAAGGGCAAACCCGTGTGGTGCTCCGCAGACTCTCTAAGTTGAGGACATGGAAGTTGAAAGTTCAGATAGATCAAGATGGTTAGAATTCATAGAGAAACAGAGAAGAAAGAACACTACAAAAAGAAAGCTCCAGAGACTTGCATGAATACCCATGAGGAAAACATCAAAGTCTGGGAAAAGAACCACCTGAAAAGGTTAGAGGCAACATTGCCTGGTGGTCACATGGGGCTGGGAGAGTGCCTATTTCCACCAGCCAGACTAGAAAATTTCATAATTCATGGGTCAGAAAGGGCTTACCTAAGAGGTGAGGAATAGTTATTCCTGGACTCAACACGGCTTTGGACATGCCTGGCAAATCTTCAGAGCAAGACTCTTTCCCCTGCAAAACAAACTATCTCTAACTAATATAAATGTATAACAGGAAAAAGATCAAGTATACATACAGAAAAATTTTAAATATCCAGCGCCCAACAAGGTTAAACTCATACTGCCTGGCATTCAACCAAAAACTACCAGAAGAGCAAAGAAGTGGAAAATATGACCCACCATGAGAACAGTTAACCAATCAAAACCAATCCAGATCTGACATAAATGTTAGGATCAACAAAGACATTAAAATAGCTATTATAACTACATTCCATATGTTTAAAAATTGGACTAGATGGGGTGCATGGGTGGCTTAGCAGGTGAAGTGTCTGACTTCAGTTCAGATCCTGATCTACAGTTTGTGAGTTTGAGCTCCACGTTGGGCTCTATGCTGACAGCTCAGAACTTGGAGCCCGTTTCAGATTCTGTGTCTCCTTCTCTCTCTGCCTTCCCTGGCTCTCTCTGTCTCTCAATAATAAATAAACATTAAAAATTTTTAATTAAAAAATAAAAATTGGACTAGAGACAAGATTTTAAAAAAATAAACTTGTAGAGATAAAAACTACAAGGTCTGAAATGAAAAATACACTGAGCAGGATTAATGATGACCTGGACATTACAGAAGAAAAGAATAGTGAACTTGAAGCTATAGCAGTACAAACTACCTAAAGTAAACAGAACAAAAATAAGAAGAAAATAAACAGCACCAGTGCCTAACGGACAATTTCAAATGATCTAATATAGGTATAATCAGAGTTCCAGGGGAGGGAAGAGACAGAAAATGTATTTGAAGAAATAATGACTGAAAACTTTCCAAATTTACTGAAAACTATAAACTCACACCTGTAACTAAAAAAAATCCCAAGTACAAGAAATATGAAGAAAAGAACAACAAAGCACATCATGTGGAGAGAAAGCACAAATTACCAATATCAGGAATGAGAGTAGTATCACTTCAGATTCTATAGACATTAAAAGGATAATAAGAGAACATTATGAGCAAAGATATACCAATGAATTGACAACTCCAAAGACTTGGACAAATTCTTTAAAAGATATAAACTTCCAAATCTCATTTAAGAAGGCATAGATAATCCAAACAGCCTTTTAACTAATAAATAAATTGAATATATATTTAACTCCTTCTCTTGCTAAAGTAAACTCCAAGTCTCAGGACACCTGGGTGGCTCAGCTGGCTGAGAGCCTGATTCTAGATTTCATCTCAGGTCACAATCTCATGGCTCATGGGATTGAGACCTGCATAGGGATCTGTGCTGACACTGTGGAGCCTGCTTGGGATTCCCTCTACCTCTCTTTCTGTCCCTCCCCTGCATGTACTCTCGCTTTCTCTCTCTCAAAAATAAATAAATAAACTTAAAAAACAAAAAAAAAAACAAACACCTCCAAGCCTCTCTGGTGAGTAATACTCATTCTATACAAATTCTTCTAGAAACTGAAGGAGAGAGAATGCTTTCCAACTCATTCTATGAAGCCAGGTTTTGTTTTGTTTTGTTTTGTTTTGTTTTGTTTTGTTTTGTTTTTTAAGTGAAACAAATGTGGGTTTATTAACTTGCTGCAGCAAGGAAAACTGTATGCCATGAGGAAAATAATCTCAGTGACAGAGAATTAGAATTGTCTTGTATAGAGTTTGGGTTTTTTTTTTTTAAATTTTTTATAGATTATTGTCAAGTTGGTTTCCACCAACTCACTCTATGAAGCCAGTTTTATCCTGACACCAAAACCAAAGAAAGAACTTACAAGAAAATTATAGACCTATATTCCTCCTGAAATGAAATGCAAGAATTATAAACAAAATTCTATTAAATTGAATCCAACAACATATAAAAAGTATAATGCATATTTATGCAAATGCAAATGCAAAATTAGGTTTGTCCCAATAATGCAAGCTGGTTTAATATTAGATAAATCAGTCAAATTAATTTACCACATTAAAAAACTAAAGAAAAATAAAAAACAACACATGATCGTCTCAATAAACACCCAAAAAATATTTGTCAAATCTGATCTCTTTTTCTGATAAAAACTCTCAGCAAATTGGAAATGGAAATGAATTTTTTAAATCTGGTAAGAGCATTTATGAAAAATCTACAACTAATATCATTCTTTTTTAATGTTTTATTTTATTTTTGAGAGAGAGTGCAAGCAAGGGAGGGGCAGAGAGAGAGAAGAGGGACAGAGGATCTGAAGTGGGCTCCATGCTGACAACAGCGAGCCCAGTTTGGGGCTAGAACTTACAAACTCCAGGGGCTGGGGGGCGGGGGGGGGCGCGGCGTACCTGGGTGGCTCATCCAGTTAAGCATTCGACTCCCGATTTCAGCTCAGGTCATGATCTTGTGGTTCATGAGTTTGAGCCTCATATCTGGCTCCATGCACACAGTGCAGAACCTGCTTAGGATTCTATCTATCCCTCTCTCTCTCTGGCCATCCCCTACTCTCTCTCTTTCAGAAATAAATAAATAGACATTAAAAGAAAAAAAAGAACTTACAAATTTGGAGATCATGACTTGACCTGAAGTGGGACTCTCAACCAGCTGAGCCGCCCAGGGGCCCCTCAATTCTTTTTTAACATTTTTATTTTAATTTTTTTTCAGCTAATATTCTTATGGTGAAAGACTGAATGCTTTTGCCCTAGGACCAGGAGCAAGTCAAGGATACCTGCTCTTATCATTTAATTCAACATTGTATTGGAGGTTCTAGTTCATGCAATAAGGCCATAAAAAGACTTCTGAATTGTAAGAGAAGAAGCCATCTGCTCTCCCTTGGGGAAGACATCAGTGTTTACCTAGAACTAATGAGTGAGTTTGCCAAGATTGCAAGATAGAAGATCAATATTGTAAATCAATTGTTTCTATCTACAGCAATGAACAATTGACAATTGAAATATTTAAAATATAGTATTTACAATAACATCAAAATATGAAATACTTAGGGTTTAATTTGACAAGTGATATGCAAGTCCTGTACACTAAAAGTTATAAAACTTTGCTGGAAAAAAGTAAACATAACCTAAAAAAATCGAAAGACATACCATGGTCAGGAATCAAAAAAAGCTAATATTACTAACATGCCAGTTTTCTCAAACTGTATCTATAGATTCATTACAATTCCAAGCAAAATCACAGAGGCTCTTTTTATACAAATTGAAAGGCTGATTCTAAAATTCATGTGAAAATGTAAAGGTTTTAGAAAAGCCCAAACAGATTTGAAAGAAAGAACAAAGTTGGAAGACTAACAATATCTGACTTCAAGACTTATTAAGGTCTTAGGGTACATAAGACAAAATGCCGTTGCCGTAAAGATAGGTATATAGATTAGTGCAACTGAGTATAGGTTCCACAGACTGACTCACATATATGTGGACAACTAATTTACTGACAAGATACAGAGGCAGTTCAGTGGAAAAAGATAGTCTTTTCAACAAAGGATAGTCTTTTCAATGGAAATAATTGGATATCTATATGCCAGAAAGTGTGCTTTTATCCATATCTCATACCATATACAAATATAATAGACTCAAAAGTATAATAGACTTGACAAGAAATAACATGTGTTGGCAAAGCTGTGGAAGAAAATGAATCATCATACACTCTTGGTGGGAATATAAATTGGCTCAGCCACTCTGGAAAACAGTACAGAAATTCCTCAAAAAATTAAAAATAGAAATACAATATGACCCAATAATTCTACTACTGGGTATTTGCCCCAAGAAAAAGGAAAACACAAATTTTTAAAAATACCTGTATCTCTATTTTGTTTATTGCAGCATTATTTATAATAGCCAAGATATGGAAGCAATCTGTGTCTATCGATAGATGAATGGATAAGGAAGATGTGGTATATATATAATCATACTATCACACATATATGATACATAATATATATTAACATATTATCATACATATATATGGATAAGGAAGATGTAGTATGTGTGTGTATATATCATGCAGCCATAAAAATGAGATTGTGCCATTTGCAACAACACTCATGGACCTGGAGGCTATTATGCTAAGTGAAATGTCAGACTGAGAAAGACAAATGCCATATGATTTCACTCATCTGTGGACTCTAACCAAAAGCCCAAATGAATAAATAAACACAAAGCTGAATCCAACCTAAAAATACTAGAACAAACTGATAGTTGCCAGGGCAGGGGGATGTTAAGAGTATGGGCAAAGTGGGTGAAGGGGAGTGGGAGACACAGGCTTCCAGTTATGGAATGAATAAATCACAAGAATAAAAGGTACAGCATAAGGAATATAGTCAGTGATAATGTAATAGCCTCGTATGGTGACAGATGGCAGCTACACTTGTGGTGAGCACAGCACAATGTAGACACTTGTCGAATCACAATGCTGTACACCTGAAACTATAATGATCATGGTAATCATTTCATAATATATGTGAATCAAACCATTGTGTGGTACACCTTCAACTTAGTTGAGTGTGTCAACTACACTCAAATTAAAAAAACAAATTGAGTATAATAGACAAACATAAAACTATAAAACTTTACAGAAATATAGAAAAAATTCTGTGACCTTGGTTAGATAAAGATGTCCTAGACATGATACCTAAAACACTACTTTAAAATTTGATAAAATAGACTTTATTTTTTAAAAAAGTAATTTATATACTCAATACAACCCCTACGAAGATTCTAATCGCATTTTTTTAAACAGAAGTAGGAAAAACGCTCCTAAAATTTATACGAACCCATAAAAGAACCTGAATAACCAAAGAAACCCTGACAAAGAACAAAGTGGGAAGCATCATACTTCCTGATTCCAAGCTACAGTAGAAAGTTATAGTAATTTTTAAAGTATGGTACTGGCATAAAACCTGATGTATAGACCCATGAGACAGATTTGAGAGCCCAGAAATAAACTCAAGTATATATGGTCAGTGAGTATTTAACAAGGGAGACAAGAATATTCGTTGGAGAAAAGACAGTCTCTTCAATAAAATGATTCTGGGAAGAATGGATATGTAAAGGAAGGAAACTCGACCCCTACCTTACACCACTCACAAAAATTAACTCAAAATGAATTAAACACTTAAATACAAAGCCTAAAATCTATCAAACTTCTAAAAGAAAACATAGAAAGAAACTCCTTGACATGGGTCTTGGTAATAAGTTTTTGGAAATCATCTCTAAAGCACAGCAACAAAATTAAAAATAAAGAAGTGGAACTATATCAAACTGGAAATGTTCTGCATAGCAAAAGAAACCATCAAAAAGTGAAAAAAACAGCCACAGAATGGGAAAACATATTTATTTATAAACCATATGCCTGATAAGGGTTTAATATTCAAAACATATGAAGAACTCATACAACTCAATAGCAAAAAACCCCCAAGTAATCCAATTTAAAAAATGAGCAAAGAACCTGAGAAGATTATTTTTCCAAAGAAGATATATGAAGGGCCAACAGGTACATGAACAGATGTTCAATATCACTAGCCATTAGCTGAATGCAAATCAAAACCACAGTAAGGTATCACCTCATGCCTAAATGACCATCAGGAAAAAGACAAGACACAACAAATGTTGTGGGCGTGAAGACAAGGGATCTCTTGTGCACTGCTGGTGGGATTGTGAATTGGTACAGCCACTGTGGAAAACAGTATGCAGGTCCCTCAAAAAATTAAAAATACCATATGATCCAGTAATCCCACTTCTAGATACATATTGGAAGGAAATGAAATCATTATCTTTTTTTAAATGTTTTTTAAAACTATTATTTCTGAGACAGAGAGAGTGTGAGCAGGGGAGGGTCATAGAGGGAGGGAGATACAGAATCTGAAGCAGGCTCCAGGCTCTGAGCTGGCTGTCAGCACAGAGCCCGACGGGGGCCATGATATCATGACCTGAGCTGAAGGTGGACGCTTAACCGACTGAGCCACCCAGGTGCCCCATGAAATCATTATCTTAAAGAGATATCCACACTCCCACATTCACTGTAGCATTATTTACAATAGCTAAAACATGGAAACAACCTAAGTGCCCATTAATGGATGAATGGATAAAGAAGATGTGGTATATATATGCACTGAAATATTATTCGGTCTTAAACAAACAAACAAACAAACAAACACAAGGAAATCCTACCACTGGTGACAACATAGACCTTAGAAGTATTATGCTAAGTGAAATAAGGCAGACAGAGAGAGACACAAATACTATATGATCTCACCTATATGTGGAATCTAAAGCAACAACAATAACAACAACAAAAACACCAAATGCATAGAAAAAGAGATCAGATTTGTGATTACCAGAGGTGAGGGGAGGGGATGGAAGGAAAGGGAATTGGAGGAAGGTAGTCACAAGGCATAAACTTCTAGTTATAAGATAACTAAGTACTAGGGATTTAATGTACAATAGGATGAGTAAGCCTAACACCGCTGTATGGTATGTGAGAAAGTTGTTAAGAGAGTAGCTCACAAAAATTGTCATCAGAAGGATAAATATTTTTTTCCCTTTTCTTTTTATCATATGTATGAGATGATGCATATTAACTACAGCGATCACAGTGATCATTTCATAATATGTGTGAATCAAACCATTGTGTGGTACACCTTCAACGTATACGATGTTTGTTGATTATTTCTCAATAAAACTGGGAAAACTTAAGCACTGCTTCAGTTTTGAAAGACACCATTAAGAATGAAGAGACTAGGGAAAATATTTGCAAAGCAGTTATTTGATACATTAGCTTCTGCTTTTCTATAACAAAGCATCACAATCTTAGGGGTTTAAAATAACACAAATGATTCTTTTACATTTCTGGAGGTCAGAGCTCCAAAATGAGTGTTTGGGGGGTTAGATTAACGTCACAGCAGGCTGATTCCTTCTGGATGGTGCAAGGGAAATTTTATTCCATGTCCTTTCTAGCTTTTGGAGGCTGTCAGAGTCTTTCTCCTGACCACGTCATACCAATCTCTGCTGCTTGGTCACACCCCTGCCTTGTCCTGTCCTGCCTCCCTTTGATAAGAATTCCTGTGATTACATGTAGGACCCCCCTCCCCCCAGATAATCCAGGTAAGCTCCCCATTTCAAGGTCCTTAACCTTAATCAGATCTGCAAAGTGGCTTTTGCCATACAAGGCAGGACGTGGACATCTTTGTGGGGCTATTATCCAGACTAGCACATCTAATAAATGACTTGTATCCAGAACATATAAAGAACCATAAAGACTCAATAATAAGAAAACAAACAACCAAATTAAGAATTAGGCAAAAGATTCAAACAGATTTGAAGCAGACACACTTAACTAAAAAAAGATAGCCAAATGACAACAAGTGCGTAAAAGATGCTCCTCATTATTAGTCTTACAACTATTAGAATGGCTAAAACTAAGGAGTTTGACCATATCAAGTATTGGTGGGAATAGGAAATAAGTAGACCTCTCATACACTTCCACGGGAGTGTAAAGTTGTACAACTACTTTGGAAAGCAGTGTAAGAACAAAACATCTACCATGATTTGACCCACCTCTTCTGCTCCTAAGTATTTATCTAAGAAAAAAGAAATCACGTGTCCACACTAAAATGAGTAGACATTCTGAAATGGCCACTGGCACAGAAATGTTCATTGCAGCTTTACCTGTAATAACCCCAGACTGAAAAGACCACATGTCTGTTAAAGGGGAAACAGATAAACAAATTACTGCAGAGTCCAGCAATGGAGTACTACTCTGCAACAAAAAGGAATACACAGTCAATATGTGCAATGACATGAATGCATCCCCATTCTCTCCCCAAAAGGAATATATATAATACACATATGGAATATGTATGTAAGTTCAGAAGATGCAAACTGATCTAAAATGACAGAAAGAAAATCAGTGTTTGCCTGTGGAAAGACTGTGGAAAGTTTGCCTGTAGGGAGAGCAGGAAGGAGGAAAAGGAGTGGAAGAAACTGTTGATGGTGACCGGGGTAAAGACTACACTTATGGGGCACCTGGGTGGCTTGGCTGGTTCAACTCCGACTTTAGCTCAGGTGATGATCTCATGGTTCGTGGGTTCGGGCCTCACATAGGCTCTGCACTGGTGGTGAGAAGCCTGCTTGGGATTCTCTCTCTCTCTCTCTCTCTCTCTGCCCATTCCCCACTTGTTTTCTCTTTCTCTCTCACAAAATAAATAAATAAACTTAAAAAAAAAGTAAAAAGGTAAAAAAAAAAACTTACGATGAGCACTGAGTGATGTGTAGAAATTATTGAACCACTACTTGGTACACCTGAAACTAATATAACAGTGTATGTTAACTATACTGGAATTAAAATAAAAAAGCTAAAAAAAGAAGAAACTGTTGATGGTGATGGATGCACGTTCATTAATCTTAACTGTGCAAATGGCTCCACAGGTGTCCATATGTGTCAAAACTTAAAAAAACATTAAACAGATACAGTTTCTTGTACATCAACTACACTTCAATACAGCTGTTTTAAAAAAGAAAAAAAAATACAAGGCAATAAAAATGAAGTCAATTGTGTATGGTATTTAAGAGGCTCTAGTTACATACTGATGTAGCAGGAGAAACTTGCTCCCCGTCGGTTTTATTAACTAGCCCAGTGACAAGGCCCTTCCAGAGGAAGTGCTTTATTATTTTAAAAAAAAATTTTTTTTAAATGTTTTATTTATTTCTAGGAGAGAGAGGGAGAGACAGCGTGAGCAGGGGAGGGTCAGAGAGAGAGGGAGTCACAGACTGAAACAGGCTCCAGGCTCCGAGCTGGCAGGCAGCACAGAGCCCCAGGCGGGGCTCAAACCCACGAACCGCGAGATCATGACCTAAGCGAAAGTTGGGCGCTTAACCGACTAAGCCACCCAGGCGCCCCAAGAGGAAGTGTTTTAATACAAAGTCGTATCTAGGTACCTGGTCCAACATGATAACAATGACTTAATCTTTTTGTTTAACAAGCTAAGTACATTTCATCCCAAGCAATCTTCCTCCTCCTACACCCAGCTTTTTGTACAAGAAACAAAACTAAATCTCACCTCTGCTACAGCATGTACAGATGCTAAAGAGCATCGAAAACAATATAAAATAATAGCTCAATTGGAAAGAGAAAAATCAAGGGACAAGTGGATAATGTAGCTTTGAATAATTAGGAGATTGACAGTCTGTTTTTGTGCCATAAACCCAGTTTCTATATTTTCAGGAATTGTGTTTTTAAAGATTCTGAGCATCATAAGGAAGATCAGAGCCTTTTACTTCTGTGACGCCCACAGAAGCATGCATCAGTTGGGGTGGGGGTAGTGATTAAACACAATTGATTTGTTTGATTGTTGGCTGGAAACTTGAACATATTACTTAATCTCTCTGGCACCCAGTTTTGTTATCTATAAAATGGAGATACTGGTACTTACCTAAAAAGGGTTTTTTTGAAGCTAACATGAGATGCCTTCTTAAATAAACTATCCTATAATACATTTTGAGCTCTAGATGCTTTTGGGTAATTAATCTTCATGACAACCTTACAAAATGGGTATCATCAGCCCCCATTTTTTAATTTAAGAAACTGAAACTCAAAAGTTAAATAATTTATCAAGATAGCAGAATAGGTGGTAAAGTAGATTAACCTAACTCAAAAGGCCAAATTCTTTTCACTATGCTGTGTTATTTTTGTAGCATAGTTAATAAAGATATGCTGATTGATTGGTATTCAAGATATGATTTTAAAACATACTTTAATATAAATATCCAAAGTGGAGTGTGCGTGGTGGAGAGCTCTCCCCATCAAAGATGATTACTTATTCTGTCTGGTCCAAACTTTTTAAATAGAAATTTCTTCAGAACCTGTAGTTCATTCTTTCTAATGTGCTCAATGGCAGAAAAATGTTAAGATGAATAGAATTAAGGAAAATAGCCAAATATATTAAATACATGCATGTGAATGACTAACATTTCATATATAGTTTATATTTATATATATTTGTGGTGAAAGCAAGATGGTAGTACCCGTTCTGCCTTTTTAAAAATAGTTTTAAAAGACAACTTCAAAGGAAGAGCACCAAAAATGTATCAAATAATGGCGATATTAATTGAAATAAGTATGTAGCCTTTTGATGGTGCCCACTTTATTTATGTATTTTTATTTCTTTTCAAATTTTATTTCAATTCTAGTTAGTTAAGACACAACGAAATACTGGTTTCAGGAGCAGCATTCAGTGACTCATCACTTACCTACAAACAACTTCCTTATTCCCCATCACCCATCTAGCCCACCCTCCACCCTCCTCCATCCTTAGCCCTCAGTTTGTTCTCTATCATCACTAAGAGTCTCTTATGCTTTGTTTCCCTCTCTCACTCTCTTTTATCCCTCTCCATATGTTCATCTGTTTTGTTTCTTAAATTCCATATATGAGTGAAATCGTATGGTATTTACTTTTCTCTGACTGACTTATTTCACTTAGAATAACACACTCTAGTTCCATCTATATTATTACAGTGGGAAACACGAGCTCTACTAAAATCAAATTCATATCGTGGTGATAGCTCATTTAGCCTTCATCCTGCCTCTGTTTGAGGGAATGATTCGAGGGAGAATCATTTAAACTTCTCCTCAGCCAGCTTTGCCTATGCAAACATAGTGTAGTGCATCATTGAGTTATTAAGTGGTGAGTTGTCTTTGAACACTAATTTGAAAGTCTGTTAAGTAAGTACTATCTATGTTTGGATGTTACAGACTTTACCCTAATGCAACTCTCTAACATTGGAAAAGGAGAAGTAACTATTTGTTGCATTGTTAATCCAAATGATTAAAGTGCAAAATCTGGGTTTATGAATTAATTATAAGAACAATTCACAGGGGCATCTGGGTGGCTCAGTCGGTTAAGTGACCGATTCTTGGTTTCAGCTGAGGTCATGATCTCATGGTTCGTGGGATCAAGCCCCCCGCATGTGGCTCCGTGCTAAGTGTGGAGTCTGCTTAAAATTCTCTCTCTCCTCGCTCTCTGCCTCTCCTCCCTCTCAAAATAAATAAATAAACATTAAAAATTAAGAACAATTCATATTTATTGCTATCAGAGGAGAAAAAGGCTGAGTGTCAAGACGCCTGGTTTTAGTTCCGGTTGGAGCTGCTGCTGTGCCTATGAACAAAGAGTCATTCCCTCTGATCTATCTTTCCTTAATTTTAAAACATTAAGTGATACATTGCATAACTTATTGATGGCAGCACCTCAGTGTTTGTTGATAGACGGCTAGTTTAAACTGCTTTTTTGTTTCTAAATGCAATTTTCACTGAAGCTGTAAGAAAGTAATTATTGAAGTCATGCCATTTGCAGCATGTGGATGGCACTGGAAGGTATTATGCTGAGTGAAATAAGTCAGTCAGAGAAAGACAAATATCATATGTTTTCACTCATATGTGGATCTTGAGAAACTTAACAGAAGACCATGGGGGAAGGGAAGGGGAAAAACAGTTACAAACACAGAGGGAGGAAGGCAAACCATAAGAGACTCTTAAATACAGAGAAACTGAGGGTGCATAGGTGGTGAGGAAGAGGGGATATGGGTGATGGACACTGAGGAGAGCACTTGTTGGGATGAGCACCGGGTGTTGTATAAAAGCAATGAACCGTGGGAATCTACCCCAAAATCCAAGAGCACACTTTACACACTATATGTTAGTAAATTTTACAATAAATTCTATTTCAAAAAGAAAGTAATTATATATTTTGAAGGCAAGGATTTATTCTTTACCTAATGTTTGATATAAGGAATATATATATATATATACACACACAAATATATAAATGCTACCTTATATATAAATATGTATTTAATATACATTTATAAAAATATATATGTAATCTTAATCTCTCTGGCACCCAGTTTCATTATTTGTAAAATGGAGATAATAGTACTTACTTAGGAAGAGTCATTTTGAAGCTATATATTATAAAACACATATTAAATATATATTTAATAATATATATGCCTTATACATATATATATAAATGTTACCTTATATATAAATGTTACTTTGGCATTAATCAAGTGAATGTCATCAAAAAGAATGTGATTGAATAAAACTTGATTCCATGTATAGGATTTCCGGGATTGAAAGTGTTGTGCTTCAAACACCAAAACAAAGTTAGACAAAGTTTACTTTCAGTGATATACAATTATTACAGACACATATATTTTCTTTTTTTTTTTTTTAAATTTTTTTTAATGTTTTATTTTTATGTCTAGGAGGGAGAGAGAGAGAGATAGCGTGAGCAGGGGAGGGTCAGAGAGAGAGGGAGTCACAGACTGAAATAGGCTCCAGGCTCTGAGCTGGCAGTCAACACAGAGCCCGATGCGGGGCTCGAACCCACGAACCGCGAGATCATGACCTAAGCGAAAGTCAGACGCTTAACCGACTAAGCCACCCAGGCGCCCCGCAGACACATATATTTTCTACATATTGACAATGGTATGGTACTGAGAAAATGTCTTAATAACATTTATAAAGCTATTTATCCTGCTGAGATAAAAAAGCTATACCTTAAGTATAATACAGAGCTTTATCAAATGTAATGTTTCCTATTTAAACTGAATCATACAGGGGCTCCTGAACGGCTTAGTCAGTTAAGCGCCCAACTCTTGATTTCAGCTCAGGTCACAATCTCAGGGTCATGAGACTGAGCCCAGTGTCTTAAACTTTTGTTTAAGATTCTCTCTCTCCCTCTCCCTCTGTCTCTCTCTCTAATACAAAAAACAAAAACCTGAGTCATACACATTGTGGACAATTTGTGATAAATCAAATGCAGAAGTCATTCTATTCATTTATACCTATAAACTAGAGTACATAGTGGAACCAATCTTTCAAAAGTAAATGACCAATAGGCCAACCTCTCAAGTCATCCAGCACATTAATGCTAATTATTTAATTCACATAGATATATGGCTTCATTGCTTATTCCCAAAGCACACAATACAAATTATGGGCTAGTTCCTGATGAACATTGTAATGGAACTCTTTGTTGTAAACTACTTTCCAAATACCCAGAGAAGAACCATTTTATTATTGCCAGTTGATTAGACTGGAAGCAAACAAGATGACCATCAATAAGCCATGCTTATATTTCATGTCTTTGGAAGGCAGCCACACACAGACACACACAGACACACACACACACACACACACACACACACGGAAAAATAATTCACTGAACATCTGTTATTTTCTTTCAAAACTGGGCTTGGTTAAAAGGACACAAAGTACACAGCAAAACCCAGCTGCTGATAAGTCCAGTTAACCAAACGTTTTAAGACTTTGCCAAAATGTTTACTGCCTCTTCCTCTTTAAAACTAGGTTGTGAAATACAGATTCACAAAGTGTATAAGAAAGACTCTTAATTATGGAATATAACATCAATTAAGGTGGGATAAATTAATGACATGATGAAAGTACATGCTACCATAATCAAGTTTATCTTTAAGGTAGAAGTTAACCTCTGAAATGGTTGCTGCTAGCAAACCATCCTTTTTACATTACATAGCTAGACTTTAATAGGCCACTGTAGATGAGATCCTGACTACCACATTTTGGCTATAATCTTCAACACCTCAGTTTGTACTTTGTCAATTTGATTGCCTTTCAAATTCTTGATATGTACCTGCAAATGCAGGAATTAACAGGTGTATCTACTCTCAGAGATATTGGCAAATTAACCAGAGTACTTCTTGTCATCTTTGACTGTAATCACAGTCAATTCACTTATTTCTACAAATATTCATGTAGTATCTTTTACTGTATGCCCAAAATAGTCTCTGTATTTATAGCTATGTACAAAACACACTCCTTTCCCTAAAGAAGTTATCATATAGCAAACAATAAGCAAGTGCTTTCATCTCAAGTAATCAAATAATAGAGCTTTGTGCAAAAGGGGAAGATATTTACAGGTCCCTTTTCATTTGCTGATTTTGGGATATGCCTAGAGGTGTTAAGATTTGCTAGATACTAACCAGAATCAGGAAACTCTGTCTGTGGGGTTTCAGTAGGGAAACTATGCTAGGCATTTGCAAATGAAGATCTGAACACCTAGCCGCTAACATTAAAACTTCTTCCAATAGTACAAGGATATTTCTGAGGCATGCGGAAGTACAAATTCAGGCAATGCTATCAATCTTGTGGAAATTTAGTAATTGTGGTGGTGTATAAAATGAGATGGAAAATGGTGACATAAAAATGTTTTACTGTGTTTAACACAAAAATGTAGAACTCTCCAGCCATCGTCAATTTCTGTTTTCTAATTATACGATCATAACTTTGCCCAGTTACATCAAGCATCAGCTTTCACCAAGTTGGAATTAACTCAATGATCAGTTTTAACAGTTTCCCAGTTGACTGATTTTTGCCCATAGACTGAGGACATAAAGCAAATAACCCTCTTCAATATTGGTCCCATCAACATTAAAGACTTTAAATTCTAAATACAATAGAAAACAAGGATCAGCTTTACTTCCCCACTTTGAATAAATATAAAGCTGTGCCAAATATAATAACAAAACCTAATTACACCAGTGATAGAATTTGTAGAGATATTTGTAGGACATTAAGCCATCTATTAAAATGCTGTATATATTCAAGAAGATAGAGGAAAGCATAAGCATCATGAGGAGAGAAATGGAAGATATTTTAAAAACTCAAATGAAACTTTCAGAGATAAAATATACAACACCTAATGGAAAACAACACAGTGGATGAAATTAACCACAGATTATATACTACAGAAGAATAAAAAATAGTGAACTTGAAGACCTAGCAATAAGACTACTCAAATAAAGCACACAGAGAAAAAAGACAAGAAAAAAGTGAATAGGACATCAGTAAGCTGCAGAACAAGGACAAACAGCCTACCATATTTGTAACTGTAAAAAAAAAAAAAAAAGTAGATTAGGGGTGGGAAGAGAAGAGTTATTTGAAAAAAATAATAGCCACAATTTTCTAAAAGCATAGAATTTTCTCCAGCTGGAGTCATAGAGATACAGTGGAAGGGTGAGTCCATAAATTCCAAATGTAAGAAGGATTTGATGTGCTGCTGCTAGTCCTAAGATATAAGGGAGCACATGTAATGACTGGAGAAAGACCTCCAGGAGCTAAGAATGGCTCCCCCTCACTGATATCCAGCAAGGCAACAGTATTTCAGTGCTATAGCTGCAAGCAACAGAATTCTGCTTCCAAATAAACTTGGAAATGGATTGTTCTCCAGAGCCTCTAGTTAGGAGCCTAGTGCTGCCTCATGGTTTGACCTTAAAAATCTAAGCAGAACACCCAGTTGAGCTGCACCATCCCTAGACTTCAGGCCCACAGAACTATGAGATAATAAATGTGTGTTGCTTTAAGCCACTGTTTGCGGTACTTTGTTACATCAGCAATAGAAAACTATTCCAAAGAACCAGACACAAATGGCCATATATCATATGATTCCACTCATATGAAATTCTAGAAAAAGTAAAACTGTAATGATAGAAATCAGATCAGTGCTTGGTCATAGGGGTTCCAGGTAGGAGACTGACTGCAGAGCATCACAAGAGAACCTTTTGGGGTGATGGAAATATCATGACTGCTATAGTGGTTACATGACTGTACATTTGCAGAATTGATCAGATTGTGTGCTTCAAAGTATTGCATTTTGTTTTATGTAAATCATGCTGCAATAAAACTGACACACACAAAATAACAGTAAAGTTCTCCTTGCCTTTTGACTTATCACAGCTACTTTGATGCAAAATTCTTAAAACCCAAAGCTAGTATCATCACACTGATCACCTCAAATTCCTATATTCCTGACACTGAATACATCTCAAAGACACTGATAATAATGTATGAAATTATTACAATGTACTGATGCTAATGGTAAAATCAGTAATTGTGTATTTATTATGTGTGCACAGATACACTATCAAACATATGTACACACACACTCATATAAATATAGAAAGATAGGAAGACAACTATTGTTAAGTCTAAGCTATTGCTAATGAAGTGCTCGGGTAGGCAAACTGATTTGATCTTTTGGCGGTAACATGAACACATTTAGGGTGATGCTCTATTTGGCAATAGATGGCACCCAAGGATCCAAAAATCTGTGGTGTAGGTGAAGTTTAAGGGAAAGAATGTTTTAGTTTAGAGCAAGTCTGTATGGTAATTCTATATGATAAATCTGCATGATTTGTTTCATTATTAGGTCAAAACTTCTAGAGTTTCATGCTTTAGAGAGCTTTGGAGACTAGTGGAAGGTAAGTACAGTCATGGACTTCACTTACTGACCATTTGTTTGGCTACAGACTATTAAAGAATCTGACTGCATTTTTTGATGGTTTACTGCTGACAGCTTTTGAGTCTCACCCCTCCCTGTGTCCTACATCTGGGCAAGATGATAAAAAAGCTAGTGCTCCCTTTTTTGGCTTCAGTGGGAGATTCAAACCACAAAAGGACCAGCCCTCGGCCCACCCCACCTCCTTTCCACAATAAAAACCCCAAGCCTGTCTTCTTTACCTGCTTTCTCAAGACCTTTCTGCACCAGTTGGGAAGCCTGTCATGCTTTCCCAAGAAGCCTTCTTACAATAAACCTTTTCACACCCCCTCGGTACGTGTGTAGCATCATCCGTCTTGACACTTCTATCAGAGTTTTGCATGGGGGTCCATATCATTCCTGGGGTCGAGGAGCAGTGGCCACACAGACACTATTCTAAGAATTTTATGTGCGCTTTCCATTTTACAATTAGAGAAACTGAGAAACAGAGGAACTAGCTAGTGGTAGAGCAAGGAATGACACCAAAGCCCATGCTCTTAACAAAGACAGTATTCTGCTGATCAAACATGAGAACAATGGTGATAAGCAACCTGATGATGAGGATATAGGTCTTTGTTATTGAAAGTATATTATAAAAACACTGAAGGGATTTTAAAAGGCTGTTTCAAAATTGCATAGAATATCTTGCTTTAGTTACCTGGTAGTTTAGGCTACTATTAGGTTAGCCTAATACGTGAGACAAATAAGACTTATGACTCAGCTCTAGAAAGCTAAGGTTGGTCAATCTGGCACTAGAAAGACCTGTTTCAGGAATGTCTCCTTTGACCCTCTCCTGGTATTGGGTGGCCTCAGCAATCAGCACACTATATCTAGATTAAAAAAAAAAAACAAAAAACAGAAGACTCCATCTCAAATGTCTTTCTAAAAGAGGTGCATGACCCACAAATTAAAGAATGTGTCACATAGTTACAAGGTTGATTTGCTGTTATGAAAGTATCAAATGGGTAAAGGATCATCAAGAAGCCTTCCTGGAATTTTGGCAGTAGGGGATGGATTATGTGGGATCCTCTACGAATAGAACCGGAACAGTTAAAAATGCATTAAAAAACAGAACAGTCATGGCTGAATTACCCAGGGAGTCAATTAAGAGTTCCTTTGGAAGTAACGCCCACTTTTCTTTGATCTTTTATACTAACATAACAAATGAGGCCAAAGTATGTAGTAGCAAATGTCATGTCTATAGAGATGTGATAAAGGTCAGTCAAAGGTATTTTTTAAAAGTTTGTGGGAAAAAGCCCAACCAAGAAGGAGATAAGAAGAATATAAATAACCATTTTTGAGATTTTTGAGATCTTACTGGTTTTCGGGCATGCAAAGCACTTTATATTCATCATCTCTTTTAATCCTTATAATAATCCTTAAAAGGAGAAATTATTTCCATTCGGCAGGTGACTAAACTGACACTCAGAGAAATGCATTGTCTTAACCTAGTTCACACACTTAGTAATTGGTAAAGCCCAAAATCAGATCCTGACTCCAAAAAACACCTCCCCCCCACTTACCACCTGCAATACTGCCTCTGAAGTGCTGCCTACTGATCACTCTCCAAAAAATGTTGTGAAAATCAGAATGCTATCATTTGAAGATCCAGCCTCACTTTTCCTCCCAGTCATCTGCATTTAGGATAGATGGCCCCAATTATTAGCTCATAAATATACCAGAACTCTTGGGTAGACCAGCAGTACATTTATTTCCAAATATTTCCAAAAAGTGTTTTCCACACTTTATTCATTCATATGCTTTCATGATTTTTTTGAAGTTTTTTTATTTAGGGGCACCTGGGTAACTCAGACGGTTAAGCATCTGACTAAACATCGACTTTGGCTCAAGTCATGATCTCATGGTTTGCAAGTTTGAACCTAGGTCTGGCTCTGTGCTGACAGCTCAGAACCTGGGGCCTGCTTCGGATTCTGTGTCTCCCTCTCTCTCTGCCCCTCCCCCACTCATTCTCTCTCTCTCTCAAAAATAAATAAACTTTAAAAAAACTTTTTTAAAAACTTTATTTTGGGGGGGGAGGGGCAGAGAGAGAGGAGAGAGAAAATCCCAAGCAGGCTCTCTGCTGTGAGCCCAGAGCCCAACAGAGGACTCTATCTCACAGTTTGTGAGATCACGACCTGAGCCGAAATCAAGGGTCTGATGTTTAACCGACTGAGCCATGCAGGGGCCCATTTTTTTTTTTTTAAATCTATGCATTGTTTTCCATTAAATTAACTCCATTTCTTCTTACTCCAGCTTCTTCCTAAATTGTAATATTCATGAAATCATAGATTTGATAGGCTACTTACACCTTTCTAATAGATACTAAACATATATGATTATTAAAGTAAAAATATCCAACTGGTGGCATAGTTGCTCACATTGCATTTGGGAAACACTGCTCTTGAACTTAAAAGCAGAGAGAATTGAAATGCCTAACCCAGAGGTGACCTTCTTATAAACAGCACTATCTCTGCCCCCCTAAAAAGGATTTCATTTCCACCTCACCCAAGCAAACAGTGAGATATCTTCCCAGTTTCCAAAATCTAAAGTCTTCTACCCTCACTTGGTAGAAGTTACCATCAAATGATCCAGAGAGTAGCCAGGATGGTGAAGCTTTGCCCTTATCCTTCTCTCACTTTTACCTGCCCTGGTTGAGGGTTCTCACACTTGTCCCTTGTCTTGCCAGTCTCCTGCCCCTCCTGCAACTCAAGCAGCTCCCATACTCCCGACCGTTATTAGCTTCTTTCTCATCTCCAAAGACTCGTCTCCCACTGAGCCATTTTTCCAGCATACAATACAAACTTGCTTATCTTGTCCTTGTCAAGTGTAGAATTAATATTACAACGCAACACTTCTCTCAGGTAAAATACTTACATATTAACATGGCCTTTCTGGAGGCCAGAGCAGGGCTCTGAAGGTGGAACCCCAGGTATTTTGACAGCTTGTGATGAGACAATTTTGCAACATCCTTCAGATCATCATGTCAAGTATGTGGCCACCAATTCCCTCTCTGTATGGGCTGATCCTATATCCTCTAGGCATCCCGAGGCCCTCAATAAAATGGCTAAGCATGGAATTTCACTCCTGTAATATCCTTGACAGGTTGGTTTGGATCTCTCTACTGCAAAAGCTCCCATATTTATACAATACTTTCTCCTGTCAGTGTGTCCAGAAGACATCACACTATTTGTGAAAATTCATCCTTCTGCTTGCCATTTCAAAATCTACTTTATTATTGCTGAGAATTTATTAAGACATTTTCTCAGTACCATACCATTGTCAATATGTAGAAAATATATGTGTCTGTAATAATTGTATATCACTGAAAGTAAACTTTGTCTAACTTTGCTTTGGTGTTTGAAGCACAACACTTTCAATCCCGGAAATCCTATACATGGAATCAAGTTTTACACTTGAAGATGAGAAAAAGAATGTAACTATTTTCTCCATTGATCTGAAAGACAGAAAGTGGGATTTGCTTTGAAATAGCCATGGGAAGATCAAGAGAATTTTATACTCATTCTAAGAAAAAGCAATAAAACGATGTTGAAGATGATAGGAGATATCAAATGCAGTTGGGGGAAACATGATACAGTACTATCTGTGTTCTTGATCTTTGAATTTGCCTTTATTTATGTATTTGAGGTTCAACAGCTGCCTCCACACCTAACCAAAGAACTGTTGGTATGTTCACTCCCTCTTTTCTCTTCTTCCTGGGGGAGGGGGTGTAGCTCTTAGTCCACATGTTGGGTTTTGGGTTCTTTTCCTCTGTTAAGAGAACATCCGATCAAGGGGTGAGACAGGGCTGACCAAAAGGACTTGGAATTGACCCAAGACATGTGGCTATTTCTTGGCATCTGAGAAAGAACAAAACGTTTTATTATTAAGAATAGTAACATTTTCATTATCCCCTGAACATATCTTGAGCAGCTGTGTGTCCTGGGAGCCTTTTTCTTACTGAGGGAGCACTCTAAATGTATCCTATCACCTTTTCATCAAAGAACCCAGAAATATTCTATCCGTTTTTTTCCTTCCTAGCTAAAAATGGAAATTGTATAACTTGCTCAGGCAATTCCTTCACTAAATACAAAAGCATTCCTTCCAACTGTAGAATTGATTCTCTTCCCTCAAATACCAACTTGGGGAAATGTTGCCAAAATACATGTCTTTATTTCTAGCGTCCCCTTTCTGAAAATTTCACATTTGTGACTTAAATACGAAGCACCGGCATCATTCTAAGCATATGGAGATTTACAAGTCTTTGGCCACATTCTTCTTAAAGATAATTGAAAATAAGCACATGTATATGTTTTTCCAAGACAAATCTCCTCGCATTTTAAAGTTTGAATAAATACAGCTGTTCAACATAGTGGGATTAATCAGGAATAATTAATTCCAAATTCTTGAAGCTCTGGGAAGAGCAGAAAGATGGCAAGCCAATTTCTTTCTACTGATTTATACCATGATGTGTGATGTAATGACTACTTCCCATCAATATGTGCTATTGCATCAGTGGTCTTCCCAGATGTTACATTGGCAGAAAGTAGATTCTCCTTCATTGCCTTGCTTGTCTAAATATGAAGACACTGGTATTTTTTGAGCTCATATTCTATGCCTGGCACTGTATTGGGTACTAGGGTCAGAAGAGTAAATAAGACACAGTTCATACTCTTAAAAAGCTTACTGTGTCCCTCAGATATAGAGGTCAAGTTTGTACTACATCAGTTCCTTGGATGAACAAGGGCCATCATGCAAACTGCAGGGATGGTTGGAACGAATGATAATGTAGCGACAGGATATGAAAATGGGACACAGGTCATCCCTCTCTCCTAGTAGAAAGGCCTAATAACACCTGGCTGCATTTATCATGCTTGTGTAAAGACAGCACTTGCGGGTAAACCATCCATAAGCCATTGTCATGCTTCAGTTTGTTTTGCCATAAACATTGCCTAAAAATGAATGAAGCTAGTGGCCTCCATTATTTAAGCTATCCCCTACTCTTAAACCAAGTGAACATGCTGTTGGAAGAAATATTAGAATTCCTATCTGGATTTTACTCACTATCTCTCAACTTTAAGCCTACCCTTCTCAAACTTCCCAGAGTTCCTGACACACCTGGAGGGAAGAGTAACTGAGGTTGTTTTTTGTTTTTTTTTTTTTGTTTGTTTTTAAAATCTCATCATGGTTCCTTAAGAGGAGTCTCAGCAGAGCTGGGACCTGGGATAAATTTCCTTTGATTGGGTATCACGAGAATATCTACATCTTGCCCTAGAACAGTGTTTCTCAAAGGATGAGTATTTCTGGACATACCCATATTTGCTGATCCAGAATATCTAGGAATGGTGCTTATAGTTGACAATTTTAACAGCTTTCAGAAAAGGTCATTCTTTTGGCACACTGAAATCTGAGAAAAAGTTCACTAAGGATTAATCTCATGAGTACAAGGAGTTTGGTGAAGATATTTAATATTTACAGGGAAAAGAAGATGCTTTGAAGAATCCCAGAATCCCACAAAGTATAAAGATCCAAGCAGATAGCACAAATGAAACTCTTCAGTCAGTCACACACTAGAAATTCTTCAATAATTAAATATTCCCTTGATTAAATATGCTTAACTCTTTCAATTTTCAACTTTCTCTGGTGGATATCTAGGAGGAGGCATCAGTCAATTACATTTTGGTATGAATTAACCTTATTAGCTTTATCTCCTTGAAATAGAATAGGATTTAAAAAAAAAAACTTAGGAGAACAAGAATGTTAACCTACTTAGTGTGTCTCTTATAGCACAATTAAAGATGCATGTGTATTTGTTTTATGTATGTTTTTTCCTCTCCCCAAAATCTTCCACTATGGTCAGTTTTATGTGTCAAGTTGGTGAGGTTACCGTACCCATTGATTTAATCAATCACTAATCTGTTTCTATGAAGACATTTTGTAGATGTAGTTGAGTCAGTTGACTTTAAAGGAGATTATCTTTGATAATCTGGGTAGGCTTTGTCCAAACAGTTGAAAGACCTTAAGAGTAAAACTGAGGTTTCCTTGAGAAATTAGAAATTCTGCTTTGAGACTGCGGCAACAGCTCCTGACAATTTTTGCCTGCCTACTGGCCCACCCTATAAACTTCAGATTTGCCAGTTCCTCCACATCATATAAACCAATTCCTTGGAATAAGAAATATTATATATATTATGTACTATATTATATATAATAACTCTATATTGATAATACCATATATTATTATATATGTATATAAAATTTCTTTATATTACATACGATATATACCATTATATACATTTCTTTTTTTTAAAATATTTTTATTTATTTCTAGGAGAGAGAGAGACAGCATGAGCAGGGGAGGGTCAGAGAGAGAAGGAGTCACAGACTGAAACAGGCTCCAGGCTCCGAGCTGGCAGTCAGCACAGAGCCCGACGTGGGGCTCGAACCCACGAACCGCGAGATCATGACCTAAGCGAAAGTCGGACGCTTAACTGCCTAAGCCACCCAGGCGCCCCCATTATATACATTTCTTAATGGTTCTGTTCCTCTGGAGAACCCTGACCCATACATCATCTACAAACTTCTCTCTTCCTGTCTTAACAACAAAAAAAAAAGGTAGTAGGAGTAGGGGTGGCGGTGATGCTTGCTCACGAGTGAGAAGAATGCCACTTCCATTGTTCCTGCCTTAGAGAAAGAGGGCAGGGATGTGAGATGCACTGAGCTTCCTGCTCTAGGACAACAACAAGGGCTCTTGGGCTGGAGGGCAAATAGACTCCTTTTATTTCCGACAGGCCTCCCAGAGATGCCATCTGGTCCTGATTTAAGTGCCATTCCTGTGCACTGCCCGAGCTTCTAAACTCACCTTCCTCTGTTGAGCGGTGTGGGGGACGATGGGGTGAGCAGCCACCAATGGATTGTTAGGCTGAACTTCAGTGTTTGGCCCCTGAAGTGGTCTCTCTGCTTTATCCTCTCCTATTTGTTACTAAGATTAACTTAAAACAAAAAGCTGAAGGGGTGCCCACCTGGCTCAGTAGAAAGAGTGTGTGATGCTTGATTTCGGGGTCTTGAGTTCAAGCCCCATGTGGGGTGTAGAGATTACTTAAATAAATAAAACTTTTTTAAAAACCTGTAATTTTCCTGGTTGAAGGTCAAAAAAAATGTCTATTAAATTTCTTCCCTTTGAAAATCTTTACAGCAGGTGAACTAATCTTCAGAGCTCTACTTCACCAGTCCGTTAATAATAACCTTAGAATTCAGAAACAACTTGTCATTTGCACTTTCCTGTGCCTGCTCCCCACAGCACACCCCATGAAAAAGTCACTTTATTGAAATGGAGTTGGATCAAAGACATTGCCTCTGTTCTATACCTGAAAGTGCTGACACTATAGAAATATTAGAAAGAAAGAAGTGCCGCCGGTCAGCAGTTATTTGCCCAGTCAAAGTAATTCATCTTATCAAAAACCAACTATGGTGTCCATTCCACAATTCTTTCTGCCTCTCTCAGTAGATGAGGTCATTAAGTGATTTGGCATTTAAGGGTTTAGTAATTTTAAGAGTTGGCAACAATTAAAGGAAATAAAAGCTGATTCTCAAAAACCATCCTAGCAAGCAGTGGTTTCCTACCATAAAATATCTCTTATTATATCACCCTGTAGCCTTTAGATTTCATGTTGAGATATGTTTTGGGCATTGTTCTTTCTACTTAAGAATTTAATGTAAGGTTTCACATAAGAAAACTAGAAAAGGACTTGGCACTGACTTCTGGAATTCATCCAGAACACAGCTTTTATTGTGTTCCACAGCAATTTATTGGTTTAAGAAGTACCACAGCTAATAAGTAGCAGAAATGAGATCTGAACCTTTGTTCTAGTTTAAAGCCTGTTCACATTCTTTCATTCACCCATTTCACAGAGCCTTACTAATCATTCACTAAGTACCAAGTACTGTCATATATGTTACAGAACCTGAAAAAAAAGATTAAGAAGGCATAGTAGTAGTGTCTGTCCAAATGTACCTCCTACCACATGACAGTGATGGAAAAAGACTACATTAGCTCACAAAACACAGCAATTAAGGAAAATCTGTGACTAGACCTATTTACAAATAAGAAATATCACAAATATCACTCAGAAAATTTATCCTTTATTTTTATAATTTTACAGTCCTAGCCCACTTCTACCCATTGATATCCTAAAATGAATTTATTTGGAAAAATTGCCCCTTTCAGGTAAAAAAAAAAAGATATCCTCACTGTAAACTGTTTAACCATTCATGTATGCTGAACAAGATGGTTAATTTTTAGAAAACTACCTTATAAAAATAGAGAGTATGCTCCATGTATGAAAATGTTTACCACCATGTAATTGAAAATTGAAAATTGGGAAAGGTTGGATAAGTTATGGTATGGTTGGGTAAATTATGATATTCTGTAGTCATTAAAAAAATAGTTTCCTCTATTATGAATCACATAAAAATTTTTATGAAACAATAGGAAGGGAAAAAACTAACTTAAACTACTGTATAGGGATTCTTAAGGATTGTATCCCCACCAGGCAAAAATGCACCAAGATGCTGAAAGTGGTTGTTTTAAAGTGGTAAGCTATGTGTAAAGATGGCATTTGATAGTGGTTTTCCCAATTTTTTAAACATCCTTTGTACAGAAAATAAGCTTTTTAAAAATTGTTTTTAACACCTTGATAATAGGATACTCTGTGCTAAGTGAATTGATGGCAATTGCTATCCCAATTTATGTGGCTCTGGAGGCAAATTAAAAACAGGTAACGAATAAGGAAAGTCTCATATAGTCACTACTCTCTGGGCTATTCCTTCAAAGGCATAATACTTTCATTTTAGCTGGAATTTGTTTTCCTTGTATAGTGATTTCTGCTTTATCTTAACACAATGACTAGAGAGACACCTTTCCTTGCCCAAAGCAGTCTAGATCGTATAAAACTTTTCTGCTAATGGAAGAGCTTATCTGCTGGAAGCCAGAGAATTGGGCCAAATGGTTTCTTGGATTCTCTCTCAGCTCTAGGGTCTACGCTATGGTGATTTCACTTCTTAATGTCACCACGCTGGCAGCCCAATAGTCCTGCTTTGACTTCATAACCATTTCACGGAAATAACCGACTCATCAAAATGGAGCTGGAAGTGTTGCAAAAGTCCTGGAGGTATTCGTGAGGCGCTGGGCACTTTGTAAGCAGGAAGGATGGCAGGAGGAGGAGGGCTTTCTTTCTAGTCAGTCTCTGAAATTTCCACCTGGCCAGGCAAGATGCCAATCTTAAGAAGTCACATTTTAGGGAAAACCAGACAATTGATTAAGACACTCAGTTTGAGAAACATTGGCCAGAAGTTTAGATGTCACTTCTATACATCTCCACTTAATGGCTATTTCATTTTTTGTAACTGTCTTGGAGTTCAATTAGGCGATACATAGCAAAGACTTAAAAACGTTCATGCCCTTTAACCAAAAAATCCTAGGACCTAGGAAGCCATCTAAATATATACTACTATATATAGTAGTGAAGAAATATATATAGTATATATACCATATACTATATGTGTATGTATATGTATATATGGTGAAGAAATATATATACTAGACAATTTATCTCTTTAAAACAGTAATATCAACAGCATCAGTAGCAATTCTATTAGACTTTCTCCAGAGAAACAGAATTTTAAAAAATATTTTTTGTTTATTTCTAGGAGAGAGAGAGAGAGACAGCGTGAGCAGGGGAGGGTCAGAGGGAGAGGGAGATACAGACTCTGAAAATGGCTCCAGGCTCTGAGCTGGCAGTCAGCACAGAGCCCGACGAGGGGCCCGAACCCACGAACCGCGAGATCATGACCTAAGCAAAAGTCAGAGGCTTAACCGACTAAGCCACCCAGGCGCCCCGAGAAATACACTTTAAAAATCAGTCTTTCTCAGGGATGCCTGGGTGGCTCAGTTGGTTGAGTATCTGACTCTTGATTTCAGTTCAGGTCATGATCTCAAGATGGTAGGACTGAGCTCTGCATTGGGCACTTGGTGTTGGACTCTTGGCATTGGGTAGGGAGCCTGCTTAAGATTCTTCTTCTCCCTCTACCCCTCCCCCACTGTTTTTCTTTCTTCTCTCTTTCTCAAAATAAATAAATAAATAAATAAAACTTTAAAAATCGGCCTTTTTCAAGTGTTTAAAATTTTCAAGAAAAAATTTTAATATCCTAGAATATCTACTATGCACCACTTATGCAAGTGAAATACTAGCACCTTCAGGGCCCTAAATGCCATGTAAGGAAGTGTGGACTTTATTGTAAGAGCCACAAGAAATTATAACAATATTGAGATGTACAAAAAATACTGAGGGCAGGAGAGAGAGATCACGGGGAGGTCAAAGGAAAGATAATGGTGGCTGGTAGTAGAGAAGAGTAAAAAAAAAAAGTGTGTGTGTGTGTGTGTGTATAGGAGATCTGAAAATCTAAGAAGAAAAACGTCAAAAACAAATATTCAAACTTTGGCTTAAATGCCACAGAAAAGTAAATGCCATAGATTTAGTTTAGTAGGCAGAATCCAGGATATCTGTGAAGGCTTACAAGATAAGACTTAGGAAAGTTTAATTCCTAAGACCACCCAGGGGTCTTGGCAGGCAAGTTAAATCCAAGATCTGGGCAGTCAATATGGATGGAAGAACAAGAAACGAATGAGTTCCAGTGCGATGGGCAAAGGTTTGGGGAAATTAAGAAATAACAAGTCTTTAATCAATGGATAGAAAAGTAACTTTTCAAAAACAATACAGCTATCAAATAAAGCCAAGATTTGACGCAGGACTGTCACACTTCCTCTCCATTGGTTCTTTCTTGAATACAAATCAAGGAATAAAACATTTGAGTGAAAAGCAAACAAACACTGAATTAAGATCTATGCACACAACTCTGCTCAGAACTGAACTTATTGCTGGGCTCATGAAATAATAATTGAATGAATTACTTTTTTGTTACTATGTTTGCATTTGTCCCTTAACTAGGTCTTCAAGTATACCTTGTCCCATGCTCTCCTTCACTCTCTGTACTCCAGCCACACTATCCTTTCACCTACTCTGTTGTGGTGACTGAAAACCATGAGGGTACAGGAGCCAGGCAGGTAAATGAGCAAAGCACACTCACTGCGGGCTGTGATGAACTGCAAAAGCTTATGTCAATTCTAGAGGGTAGCAGCTACCCCTCTTCTTCCTGTTGCCTTCTCTGTTAAACCCTCAGCTCTATGAGGGCAGAGTTCAAGTGTGTTTTTATTCATCGTTGTATCCTAAGCAAAGTGCCTGACACATAATTAATACTCAATAAGTACTTGGAGATAGACGAATGGATGAATGCCAGGATGTATAATTGAATCATGGCAGAAGCCATGTTCCAAAGTACTGGAGTGAATGAGAAGCTTTTAGCTATACAATGCAAGGTAAACATATGCCTTCATAACTGTATGTAGAGTGAGTGAAAATGTTATTACTCCCAAATCACAGTGGCTGAGTACAACAAAAACTTATCGCTAGCTTAGGCAACAGTACAATGTGAGTATTCCTGGCCTGTTGGCTGTCTGAGTGGTGGTTGTGACTGAGAAGACAGGCTCCTTCTATCCAATGGTTCTATCATTCTCTAGAGCAGGGATTGGCAAACTTTCTTTGTAGAGGATCAGCTAGTTAGTATTCTAGACTTTGGAAGGCATGCATGTAGTATGAAAGCAGCCATAGACCGTAAACCCATATCCTCTTTATGGACCTATGCCCTGGGGCATCAGAAACTTTCCTTGGGACTCTGCTTCTGGCTCACAAAAAGACAGTATGAATGATCATATGGAAAATTATTATGAACCAGACCTAGAAGTGGCAATTTGTGCCACATCTCACTGCTCATAACTCAGTTACCTGGCCCTACCAAACTTTAGGGTGAGGGGGGCTGGGAAATGTCATCTAGTTCTGTGTCTAGGAAGAAGAGAGAACTAGTTTTGCCTCAGGCTGCCTTTCACTCACCAAGGATCTGTTAACCTCTTCCAACACAGAGAACACACCCAACCTTCTCCCAAAGGAACAATTTAAAATCCCAACCTGTCCTTGCCTCCAGCTCCAGGTCCAGGATGTCCTGGTGATGTAAGTCCTCTCCATCTGGTCTAGGCCGATTTCCTTATAGTTGTAAAAAGACAGATTATGTGTCCCTTTCTTTCTTCCCTCAATGAAAAATTATGGGACACGGATGGTACACCCACAATAAAACCTCTTATTTAGAAAGGATAAGAAGACACAAAGCAGGTGCTAGTTTGTAAAATCTCACTGTATAGACCTTTTGAAATCTCTCTGCTCTGTTCAATTAGGCCCTGACTCCGCTCTCTGTTGGAAGCTCCACGAATCAAAGTTCTCCCCAGCCTCTATCCCATCCCCTTGGACCTACCATCTTGTCCATCATCTTCTTTGGCCACATGGGAAGGATGAGTTCCTTAGGGCTTTCACAGTTTTATAGATTGCTTCGTGTTGGGTTGGCTTTTAATCTCAAATGTTGTTTAACATTTCAAAGAAATTTTTTAAATGGTCATGATATCTTTGACAATAAAATTCCTTTACAAACTTAATAAGCTTTAGCCAATTCCTTGTACTACTAAAGATACCCAAAATTCTTGTATACATGTAATTCTCAAAATTACTTCTTTGTTTCCTCACCATAAGCCATTGTCCCTCAATGTAATGCCTGCTACCCCACGTCCATCTAAAAGAATATCTTGGAAGGCCACATTCCTAATCTGATCTTTGCCCCAGAGCAGAGTCTTTTGTTTAACTGAAGAGTATCATTGTTTTTCATACTCAAAGCCTTATCTCTTACTGTTTGAGAATCAAAAAGGTATTGGCTACCCTAACATTTCAACACTCCAGGTTTCTTGACTCTTTATTCCCTTTCATTTCAGCTCACAAACCAGCCAATTATTTCCTGAACTCATGTCTTTTCTATTAAACATCACCAAAGACAGCTAATAGTGACTAACACAAGCTGCACTCAAATTATTTCCAACCACTTCCCCTTGAGTTCGGTTCAGTAAGCACATGGTCTTCTTTCAAGTTACTGCAAGTGACAATTTTTCAAAGTGTCTTGCCACTTGACAGCATAGTTTCCATCATTCTAGCTACTACCACCAGTTTTCTCACCAATCACTATATCACTCTCATATTTTAGATTTATTCTATGCAGTACCCCATTTCAAGGTACCAGTCTCTGAATTGTGACAAAGGCACCAACATTCTGATGGTTTAAAATAAGTTACTTTTGACCTGAAACAGTCCAACACAGGTGTCTATGGTTGGCTGGATCTCCCGAGTAACTTTCTTTCAAATGTCGACTCAGGAGCCCAGGCTGCTTCGAATTTAGTGGAAGCATACTCCAAGGTTCAGCAGTTCACCAGGTCTCTGTATCCAGCCACTAGACCCATGATTGACCCATGTTCCATCGGCCAAAACTTAGATATATGGTTCCATCTAACAACAAAAGAGCCTGGAAAATATAGCCTAGCCAAATGCCCGGAAGGAAAACTATGATGTTGGCGAATGAACAGCATTCTCTCTGAAGAATTGTCCTGTGGCACACTATTCCTGATTGTAGGCAGTCATGGGGTTCCCAGACCTATAGAAAAGTGATCCCTTTCTTTCTGCCTTTCAGCCTCTGTGTTCTGATCAAGCAAGAAAGGAAAGAAGCGGAGAGTTGGAGTGAGAAGCAGCAGCAGCAAGAAACAGACACAGTGAGGTAGTGAGAGCAAGCAGAGAAAGCCTATGAATTAGAGGCTGCTCAATTGACAGCTGAAACTGCAAACAGCTGTAAAAAGGCAGCCCCTGTGTTAAATGGCTTCAATCTGTGAACACAGTCCAGGGATCTTAACACCAGGAGTTGAAAAATAGTTGAAACTTTTTCTCTGGATAAAGAAAGCTGGAGAACCAGATTTAGCTGTGATTTAATACAGTTCCATATGAGAAAGAGAGTTATTTATAGCTAGACATTTGTAAATCTCTTAATAATATTCTTCATTGTATGCTCTGATTTCTTAATGTTGCACTTGAGGATTTGTTATCTGGTTCTGAAGATCATAATGGATTGAATTATGAGCCTTTCTTACTCTTTTTACTTGGCTGCATTCATTACCTAATTCATCTATTTATTCAACAAATACTTACTAAGTGCTAGACAATGTAGTAGGTACTTTTAAAACACAAGCCGATCCCTGCCCTCGTGAAACTTATAGTCTAGTGGGTAAGACAGATATTGAATAAATACTCTGTGACCAACAATTAATTGTTTTAATATGATACTATTTTAAAGTATGAGGTTAAGTTTATAATGCTACAGATCTTCCTCAACTTACAGTGGGGTTACATCTTGATATACCCATTGTAAATTGAAAATATACTAAGTTGAAATACATTTAATACATCTAACTTCTCAAACATCATAGCTTCACCTATCCTACCTTAAACGTGCTCATAACAGATCAGTTACATTTGAACAAAATCACTGAACACAAAGTCTATTTTATAATAAAGTATTAAATCCCTCATGTAACTTATTGAATACAATACTGAAAGTGAGAACCAAAATGGTTGTGTGGGTGCAGAAGTGATGTCAGTGTATCAGTTGTGTACCTGTGACCACACGGCTGACTGGGATCCGTGGCTTGCTGCCCAGAACCAGGAGAGACTATTAGACAGCAACGCACTAGCCCAGGAAAAGATCAAAATTCAAAATGTGAAGTACATTTTCTGCTAAATGCATATCACTTCCATTGTAATGTCAAAAGATCTCAAGTTGAACCATCAGGAGTTGAGGACCATTTGTGTCTTGTTCTGAAGAAGTACAGAAAGTTTTCAGAGTTTCAGAGTATATTACACAAAAGCCTAATCCTTTTTGAGGAATCAAGACAGCCTCCTTGGTAAAATCACATTTCTTTATTTTTAAATAAAATATCTATTATTTATTTAAAAGTTACTGAAGGATGTGTAGTGGAAGTTTTTTCCTGCCTGCCACCTCTGTCCCAGCCTCCTACTTTCTCTGCCTGAAAGTGACTTCATCTTTCTAATTTCTTGGGTGCCTTTATTTAAAAACTTCCTGGGGCGCCTGGGTGGCTCAGTCGGTTAAGCATCTGATTTTGGCTCAGGTCATGATCTCACAGTTGGTGGGTCTGAGCCCCACATCGGGCTCTGTGCTGTCAGCTCAGAATCCAGAACCTGCTTCGGATTCTGTCTCCCTCTCTCTCTGCCCTTCTCCAGCTAGTGCTCTCTCTCTGTCTCTCAAAAATAAATAAAAATGTTTAAAAAATTATTTTAAAAAAACCCTTCCTTACAACAGGTGGTGGTTTCATTTGTACTGTTCCATTTCTTGCTTTTTTTTTCAAATAATACATATTCCAGAGAGACATTAAGTTACCCCAAATAATATAGACTTAAATCTAGGCTGGACACCACAACTGTCAATAAACTTTCCTGTATAGAGCCTTGTATGCTGAGCATGGTTGGGGTTTAAAAAAAATCCAATCAGATTTTTTTTTAAAGAGTGATTTTAGCCCATTTGTACTTATTGCTATGATGGATATATTTGGGTTTACGTCTACCACTTTTGGTGCTGTTTTATTGCTTTAAAGTTTTTTTAATATTATTTTCTTGGGTGTGGATGTGTATATAATACTTTTGATTACTTGGAAGTTGTAGACTTTGTTTTAGTGGTTTTCTTTTTATGCTATAATTTTACATAATATACACAAATTAAGTATTATATAAAATATTTAATCCTCTGTTTCTTTAGGCAGTGTTTACTGGCTTCCTGTTCAAGCAGACACAAGCCAATTCACTAAAAGGAAGTTTTCCCAAAGCGAATTCACTGATCAATTACCAAGAGTCCATTTGCTGTAAGGCCAGTTTGTTGAATGACTTTTAGGACATTGGTCTATAGCTACTCTAAGTAATGGTAAAATTAGCATATTTCTCTCTCTTCTTCCTTACATCCTACTGTTAAAGAACAAATTATTTATGACACACGTTATAAAGACAGTAAGGCCAATTTTATTCGGGGAACTGCTACGGTAGGTTTTGTAGTAGGGGAGACAGATCAGGCTCAACTCCACACATAATAAGGAAAAGTGAGAATTTATAGCCAAGGAACAGGGAGGTAGTCACTGGGTGCAAAATTCCTAAGAGGAAACATCGAGGCAAGGAAAATTCTTGCTAGACCAACTCAACAGGATTCTTGCTGAAGGCAGGCGAGGATCATAAAGATACAAGTTTGGAGGATGAGGAATTTGATCAGATATCAAGAGTAGAGGATTTTCTCAAAATTGAACCATCAAGATTCTTGCTGAAACTAGATTAAATGGGCCATGGACAGAATCCAAGGTCAGGGACCAGTAATAAAGAGGACTTGGAGGAGCCTGGTTCAAGTTTGGTCAAAGGAAAGAATCTCGGCACTACACCTCAACCACCTGTTTTGGTTGTTATTTTTCTTAGTGTTCATTGCTGTAACCTGCAGTAAAATTATACCTGCATTACTTGATTTATCTTTATATACTTACCCTGGTCATAAAAGATAGGAGAATCTGTATACCTGTCTTTCATCTCATCTCCCCCTTTCCTTAAACTTCTTAGTTATTTCATTTATACTTTTTCATGATTTGTAATATTTATAGTCTGTTGTAGGCCAGTATGCTCACAATTTGCTTTAGTTTTACCAATTAAATGGACTGAATGTTGTCTGTCAATTTTTGGACTGTAGTGTTTTCACTTATCATTTGATTGGCTGAAGTTTGGCTTCTTTAAGGGGGTCATAGGGTCTTTATTGTTTGTTTTTATATATTCAAAAATATTTGTCTGTTGCCTCTATACCTGAAATTTAACTGGGAATAAAATTTGGGGTTTCTTTCATAAACATTTTAGTAAGTACTGCTCCACTTCCTTCTAGTACTGAATGTTGAGGTTTGAAGTTATCTCACATATATATATTGACTGTGTACTCAAATTTTTTTCAAGTGTTCAATTTTGCCTGTTCCATCCACCCTCAGTCCTAATTTCCATCACCCTGAGACTACAACTTTCACCTTTCTTAGGTATTTCTTTCAGTATGTATCTCTGTACTAATACGTGGTGCTATTTTATGATTTTTCCCATAAAGATATCATATATGGATTTCCTATAACAGAGTGTTTAGCTCGTTTGCAACTGGCCCCCAACCCACATCATCCATGTGCACACACATACATTGAACTATACATTTCCCTTCCTTCCCTCTTTCCTCTTAATTTGCAGTTACATCAATATTCAGTGATCATATTATGAGATTGTAACTACTATTCACAGATGTGGTATGTAGTTATACAATGGTTAAATTTCCTTCCTTTGATGACTTTTATTTGTTTTTGTTTCATTTTGTTTACTGGAGTTAAAAATTGCCTCCTTTTTGTATGATTTTCCATACTAACCCCTTACCAGAACCGAAAACTTCTGTAAAATATAATCAAGCATATCAAATAATCTATACACTTCACTTTCTTCTTGAAAATGTCTCTCCTGTATTCCTGTATCCTGTGCCTGTCTGGACTGTGTGCATCCTGGGTCCTGGCCAGCTTTCAGCCTAGACCTTACTGTCATCATTATCCTGGGAATTCCTTTCCTGTCTGGAGCCCTTATTACCTGCACATCTTCTTTATTCTTGGTTATGTCCACAGTGTGTCAGCTCACATCTCCTATTAGCCTCTGGGCAATGTGCATGGAAGGAAAATCCTTGAACCTTTGCATTCTCAGGTTATCTTTGTTCAACCCTAACAATTTATCCTTTCACTGGAAATGGAATTCTAAGTAGGATATAATTAGATCAAAAGTTTTAAAAAACTGCTTCATTGTCCTCTGCTGTTAATGGTGTTAAATCTTTTGCCACCTTGATCCTCAAACATTTGTGTGTTCTCTCTGCACGCTTGTAGAAACTTCTCTTTATCCCTGATGTTCTAGAAATTTGCAACAATCTATCTCAGGGGAAGTCATTTTTTCATTATTCTGCTGCACTCATTGTGCCTTTTCAATCTGGAAAATTGTGTTCTTCGATAAACATTTTTAAATTAGAGGGGCACCTAGGTGGTTTAGTCGATTGAGCGGCCACCTTCAGCTCAGATCATGATCTCATGGTTCATGAGTTTGAGCCCCACTTCAGGCTTGCTGCTGTCAGCACAGATCCTCTGTCGCCCTCTCTCTCTGTACCCCTCCCTCATTCTCTTTCTCTCTCTCTCAAAAATAAATAAAAATTAACAAATTTTTATTATTTTATAATTTCCTCCCTTCCATTTTTTCTTTTCATATTTTCTAGAAATCCAAATATTTGTTCATGAACTCCTAATAATCTATTAATTTTCTTCCCCATGTTTCTTTTACCCCCATTCTATCTGGGAAATTTTTCTTATTATTTTATTTATCCTTTAGAAAATGTTAGTTTTTGGTGTCTGATGAGTAATTTGAAGGGAGTTATTTTTTTTTGTTCTCTGAATATTCTATGTGTAAATATATATGTTCTTGTTTCATGGATATAATGTGTTCTCTTATCTCTCTGCATTATTAAATTTATCTTTTAATTTTTTAGTGTTTACTTATTTTCATTTTTTTATATAGAGAGGAAGAGAGAGAGAATGCAAGTGGGGTGGGGGGATGCAGAGAGAGAGGGGACAGAGGATCTGAAGCTGGCTCCATGCTGACAGTAGAGAGTCCAATGCAGGGCTTAAACTAGAACATGATGGCTTTGGATGACCTGAGCTGAAGTCAGATACTTAACCAACTGAGTCACCCAGGAGCCTCTGAATATTAATTTTTCTTCTTTCCTTTTTTAAAGTTTTCTTCTTTCCTTTTCTATTTTTTTATTTTTTATTTTTCAATTATTTCAGTTTGGTTTTTTTCCTCTCTGCCTTTTGTGTTAGAAACTGTCTTCGAATGTGTAACAATCTTTTGTTGTCAGTTCATATTTAATAGTGAGGAGCTGGAAAGTGGGTTAGGACTCAATAAGCAGGAATGGAGCTTGGATATTGGTGAGCTTTATGAGGAGTAATTCAGAGAGGCTTGGTTCTCTCTTGTAACCAGTGACTTTCATCTGCAATTCTCCAGTTGCAGGTGGGATTGGGCCAGGGTTAAGCATGATTGCTTGAATTCCAGGACTTAAAATAGGAAGTTGGAGGGTGATTTCCACCTCTCAGTAAGTACACTTGTGTCACACTTACCCTTTGGTGTTCCCAGTGTCCTCAAGTGCAGAGTCAGTCTGTCTGGTTCAAGTTCTCCGGCAAGTAATCTCCAGCCTTCTGCTGAAGCTCATTAGAGATCTCATGGCTACTTGAGATAGGAGAAGGGATGGAGAAGTTTAACTTCTCTTTTTTTTTCTTTAATTTTTTAATGTTTACTTTATTTTTTATTTTTTTAATGTTATTTTTGAGAGAGAGAGAGACAGAGACAGAGTGTGAGCAAGGGAGAGGCAGAGAGAGAGGGAGACACAGAATCTGAAGTAGGCTCCAGGCTCACAGCTGTCAGCACAGAGCCTGATGCAGGGCTTAAACTCATGAACTATGAGATCATGACCTGAGCTGGAGGCGGCCGTTCAACTGACTGAGCCACCCAGGTGCCCCTAATTCTCTTTTTAAACATTTATAATCATTTTCCTGTTTTCAATCAGATTTTTTTAAAGGGGTGATTTTAGCCCATTTGTACTTATTGCTATGACAGATACATTTGGGTTTACTTTTGCCACTTTTGCGCTGGTTTAGTGCTTTAAAATTTTTTTAATATTATTTCCTTTCCTTATGTCTACATGTGTATGCAATTCTGATTACTTGGAAGGTTTATGTCTTTGTCTTAGTGGTTTTCTTTTCATACTACAATTTTATATAATATACATATATAAAGTATTATATAGAATATTTAATCTTCTATTTCTTTAGGCAGTACTTACTGGCTTCTTACTCAAGAAGAAACAGGCCAATTCACTAAAAGCTAATTCCCAAAGCTAATTCACTGATCCAATTCACCAAAAGTTAATTTAATGTAAAAGCCAGTTTGTTGAATGACTTTTAGGAAATTAGCCTGAAGCCATTTTGAGTAATGACAAAATATTATATTGCCTGTGAATCTCAAGTAAAAAGAAACTTAATACTTTACATTTTAAATAGTTTCATTTTGGGGACACCTGGGTGGCTCAGTCCAGCTTCAGCTCAGGTCATGATCTCATGGTCCATGAGTTCAAGCCCCAGGTCTGGCTCTATGCTGACAGCTCAGAGCCTGGAGCCTGCTTCAGATTCTTTGTCTCCCTCTATTTCTTCCCCTTCCCTCTCTCTTTCTCTCTCTCTCTCTCTCAAAAATAAATAAACATCAAAAAAAATTTTTTAAGTAGTTTGATTTTTCTAGCAATTATATCTATTTATTGTTCTTTCATGTGTAAAAATAAAAAGATGCCTAAAATAATGGTCACGTATGTTAATGAAAGTGAATCTAGGTAGTTAGAATTTTTGGTGACCTTTTACTTTCTTTTTTTCTATTTGGATATTTGTACATATCACTTTTTACAGAGATTTTTAAGACATCTTGTGACTTTGTTAAAGGTAAATAGAAAGAAGAATAAGGAAAATGTGGGAATAATTTTCCCAAGGATACTGGAACGTTAGGGGAAAGTAACTTCAGAGGAAGAGGAAGAATAGCTTCTCACTGAGATAAAAGGATAAAAAGATAATTGTACAGATTAAAAAAATAAATCCATGTTAAAAGGGTGGCTATGCTTTCACACCAGATGTTCAGATGAGCTCCATCATTTTAGAAAAGTAGATGAGGTCATTTCCAGTGAAACCATTCTTTCACAATAAACACATGAAACACATGAAAAACATGGACTCCAGGTTTTAGGCAATTGAATCCTCTGATCTGAGAAGTAATTGGGTGTGTCAGTTTTCTGACTTTATTATTCCCAGTCTAGATAATAATGTAGCTGAAAAAAATGCAAAGGATGAAAATGTAAGTGGGGACACGGTGACATGAAGAAGAATGGTAGTAGAAGCAGCAGCGGCTACTGTTCATTGAATGTATAGTATGTGCCAAGAAGAATGACAAACACTTTCCATGTATTACATCATTTGGTCCTCTTAACGACTGAATTTTAGAGAGGTTAAGAGAGACACCCATGGTCGCTCAGCTAGCCAATGGCAAATTGGAATCTAAATCCAGTCTGTCTGACAAAGAAAGATAAATCTTTGGCTTCTAAATAAGTATTTTGGCTTATCTTTTCTTCACATACTGACTTCTTCAAATAGAGATGTACCTTTAAGGAGCTTCAGCCACCTTATGAGTTTTTCATTTCCTTGGATGTATGAAAAGAACACATTCAAATGCCCTCCAAGTGTTCTCATCTCTCTCATCTCTCAATGAAAATTGAGTTTCCTCTATCTTGTTTCTTGCCTCTAATGTTACTTTCATTTTTGCAAACGCAATTTCTACCCAAATCATTGGAATGGCACCTTCTAGCTCAGCCTGGATAGAGTATCCATTTTTATCTCCTCCTGTTTGGTAATGTGACACCCGGATGTGGACTCAGGAATTCAATTTCAGTGCCGACACACATTTCTCTTTTGACCCTGGCGAATCTTTTTGCTTTCTTGTCATTATATACATATGAAGCCAGAAATGAGAATTGCATCTTAGAATACTCATGGCCCAGAAAACTTTTTTTTTTTTATTTTTAAAATGTATTTCTTTGAGAGAGAGAGAGCGCAATCAGGGGAGGGGCAGAGAAAGAGGGGGAGAGAGAATCCCAAGCAGCCTCTATGCTTGAGCGCAGAGCCTAATGACGGGGTCAGACCTACAAGCCATGAGACCATGACCTGAGCTGAAACGAAGTCAGATGCTTAACCAACTGAGCCACCCAGGCACCCCTAGAAAACTTATTTTTAAAGTATTGGAAAGGTCTCTCATGCAACATTGAATAGAAGTGTGAATATTAATATGTTTATTGTTTCAAAATAATACAAGGTTTGTTGATATACTAAAATGATCCAAATTCCTATAATTCCCTAGCCTATAGAATTCGCGCCAACCAACCACACATGTTAAAGGTACAAAGCTGTTATGCTCATTGATTGTGTTTGATCCTCATGATTAAAGGCAGTGAAATATAGCATCTCAAAAGTCCTGGTTTTTGTTAATATATTTCTTCAACTGCTGCCTAAATTCTTTTTTACTGGCCTAATTTTGTTTCAGGTTCTGGACGGGAACCTAGAGCTACAATTCCAACTCATCCACAATCAAGCAAACTTAAAAAGACATTGGAAGCTCCAAACTTTCTTCAGATGTTTGGACTACATTTAAGGAAAATGGGAAGCAAATATAACTATTATTGTCCACCCTGAAGTCAAGGCTGTTGGATCTGAAACTTGGAGATGGAACAAGATCAGTCCAACTTCTTGGAGAGAGAAAACAAAATGTTAGCGCTCTGGTGTGATAATTTAGTACTTTGGTGAAATCAGAGCACTTCACACACTTTGGTTTCTGATCTTTAGTTTGTTTACTAAAGAATAACCCTAGTTAGGTAGGCTTTCCCGAATATGAAAGGAAGAAGAATTTAGAATGTAGAACCTGCGGAAAAGTAAGTGGTAATTATCTAGATGTTTCTTCTCTTTCAGTTCAGGAAAATATATCTACCTGTACTTTCCTTTCAGGGAAGATATACTTTTCCCTCTCCTCTGATATTTTATGGACTCATAGTTGGTGTGTGAATAACTTAATTCAACGGGAGTAGGAAAGCCCACTTGATGAATTGGCAAAATGACAGACTCACTGTGCCTGTTCTTGGGCTCATGTGAGAGGCAGCTGTGGTGCAGTCAGGACATTGGAGCACAGTCAGATCCATACCCCTTAGCTGTAGCACATATTAGCTCTGTGACCTTGAGCCAGTCTACCCTCCTCCTCAATTTCCATACTTATAAAATGGAAACATTCTCAAAGATGTTGCTGCATCTCTTCTGGCCCTTACTCAGTATTTGGCATGTTCCTTGTGAATGTCACTTTCTCTGCAAGACCTTACCGGGCTTCCCTACCTAAAGTTTCATCCTACCACAACCAAACTTTTCCTATACCCCTTCCCCTTCTACCATGCATGATACTTGTTTGTCTAGTTTACTGTGTCAGGAGGCACCTGCCTGGCTCAGTCAGAAGAGTATGTGACTCTTGATCTTGGGGTTGTGAGTTCAAGCCCCATGTTTTGTGTAGAAATTACTTAAATAAATAAAAATAAAGTTAAAAACCCCAGTTTTCCAGGTTTCTTCCATTAGAATGTAAGCCCTGGGGGCGGAGATTTTTGCCTGTTTTGTTTATTGTTGTATTCTCATTTCTGAGAAGAGTTTGGCACAGAGCAAGCACTTAAAAAAATATGTGTTGAATTAATAGATTGAATAATTTTATACAGCCACAATTTACTGAGTGTCTGTCATGTTCCAGATGCAATGCTAAGTGCTAGGAATATAGTAATGCCTAGCCACTTCATGCCAACCATTTATGCTAGTATGCTGGTAACATCCTTTAAGAATGCCCCAGACTTGGGGAGCCTGGGTGGCTTAGTCGGTTAAGCGACCGACTTCCGCTTAGGTCATGATCTTGCGGTTCGTCGGTTCGAGCCCCGCGTCGGGCTCTGTGCTCACTGCCAGCTCAGAGCCTGGAGCCTGTTTCATTCTGTGATTCCCTCTCTCTCTGACCCTCCCCTGCTCACGCTGTCTGTCTCTCTCTTTCTTTCCTAAAAATAAATAAAACATTAAAAAAAATTTTTTTAAAAAAGAAGTGTAAATATGCGTACAATCAAGCACATGTAATAGAGAGTCACCAGGACTATGAATACATATTCACCTAGGGTATGATGAAAGCCCAAGAATATAAAGGACAGTTTGACCTACAATAGCACAGGCTGAGGATCGTCAGGAAAAGGCTTTGTGGATAGGCTCGGCTGAGTTGATCAAATTGGGATGGAAGCTGGGAAAAGGCATTCTAAATAGAGAATTCAATGTGAACAAAGGCATAAAACCCTGAAACAAAAAATCCTGCCGTGTGCTGGCAATTGGAGAGGGTTTGGCATGGCTGAAGCATAAGAAGCTGGAGATTTAGGAAAGACAGGCCAGAGGCAGGTCTTCTGTTGGGTTCTGTTTGTTACGTATAATTATTCAGAGGCCCTGCCAGACACAGTGCACCCAAAAGGAATAATTGAAGAGTTTAATGAGGGGTATATTTACAAAGGGGTGGACATGCTAAGGAAACCAAAAAGGGATGGTAAAACATCCTGGGTCTAGCTATAATGGCATCCAGGCTGCATCAAAGACTAGAAAGACAAAGGGAAGAACCAAGTACTGCAGAATTTCTCAACAATGGCACTATTGACATTTTAAACTGGATAATTTTTTGCTGTGAGAGGCTAAGCCGTGGATTATAGGATGTTTAGCAGTAACCCTGGACTCTCTACTCACTAGATAGTTCAGTAGCAACTTCTATCCCCCCTTGTGACAATAGTCAAAAGTGTTTCCAGAGTTTGCCAAGTATCTGCTGGGAAGCGAGAGCATTCACTGATTTATGCGAAGTCAGCATGGAGAGGAGCTGTCTCCTCAAGGACTATGAATTCAAACACAGGAACACAATCATTGGGGAACAAACACTCAGAATTTCTCTTCTCTTACCCTCCCCTCTCTTATTTATGCCTCCCATTGGCCAAACCCACTGGAAGCTGGAAAATAAGGAAGCCTAAGTGAAGTGGATTGTGGGAACCAGACTGCCAGGGTAGAGTACAGAGGAGAAAAGGACACAAAGCGGATCTGGAGGGCACACAAGGATCATCCAACACACCACATCAGGCCTTTGGACTTCATACTATAGGCCATGCAGAATCTTGAATGCAGACTCTTTGAGTTTTGCTGAAAAAACATTCTTCCACAGATTTTACAGCCATACAGCTTTTCCCTTTGAAGGGAGTGGAGACTTCTCTATTTTATTTCATCTCTGCTATCATTACTGCCTTTCTAATATTGGTGGCATGTTAAGAAATTGAATCATGGGTAAATTTCCATCTTCTGCTTAATAATAACATTTCTCTAAGAAGTAGGGTGTCATTACTCCTGATAATGACTACCTTGTCTAATTGTTCCCTTTAGAAATGGAATTCTCTCAAAGGCAGCTTGCATTGCATGAGTTGAAACCATGAGGACAGTTTCCACTATCAGTGGTGCCCTGTGAATTCTGGGCGTGGTACCTGCTTGTGAGCTTCAGCACAGGGAAAACAGCCTAAGTTAATTAAATACCTATCCTAAATGCAGGCAGAGGAGACAGTATGGTACGGAAAAGAAGCCTTGGATTGGGTGTCAGAAATAGTGACCCTGCATCATGTCCCAAGGATTATGATTACACTCCTACTTAGCTCTGAGATTGGGGCTAAATGATATTCTTTCTAAGACTTGGTTTGTACGTCTGTAAAATGCAGGCGTGAAACTGACCGCTAAAGTCCCTTCACTAACAAATACAGAACTTCCGCAGAGTGGAAGGGTTCCAGGGTTTTCGTTTGTTTCATTTTGTTTTCTCTTCCTTTTGACTCTCCCACCTTACAAAGACCAGGGGCAACAGCCTGAAACAAATTTACAAATCTACAGGACTTCGTTCCTACCTTTGCACAAAGGAATAATATACTCCTTGAAACCCCGTAGGATTGCAAGTTATACGAAATCACATTAAACTAAAGAGTCTGGAAAATAGATACTTGGCAAACAAAGCAAAATTTTGTGTATTTGATGGAGCTTATTCAAGTGTGGTGTTCTTTGTACACTTGGAAACTGAACTTAAAGGCCTTTTCATTGCCTTCATTTCTGCACAATAATGAAGACTGAGAATTTTGGGAATGTCACAACTGAAGTTTGTTTAATGGGTTTTTAACTTTCTTAGTTATAATTGTTGTAAGTCTTAGAATCCTGGAATATTAGAAATCCCATATTCCCTTCTCCTAAGCCCCAAACGTAGAATTTTTCATGTGTGGCCATAGGTTCCGACTTCCCCTTACTATTATTAGAGATTGCATCAGGTGATCTCTCCTATTTAAAGAAGGCCAGCATGTAGGGTGTTGAGGGTAATTCTGCCGTTAGTGATACTGAGTAAATGCTGTTATTAAAGAAAGGGAGGGCACCTGGGTGGCTCAGTCTTTAAGCATCTGACTTCGGTTCAGGTCGTGATCTCACCCTTCAAGAGTTGGAGCCCCACCCCACCCTAGCTGAGCTCAATGCCCCGCCTCTGGTGAGCAAGAAGCACCGCTTTGGGTAAAACCTGAGCCCCGCTTCAGGTAAGCCCTGCTTCTCTCTTCTCTTTCTCTCTCTTCTTATCCCTCTGCCCCTCGTGCACTTGCACCACCTCTGTCTCTGTCTCTCTCTCTCTCTCTCTCAAAAAAAAAATATATATATATATATAAAAGAAAAGAGACAGAGAGACAGGGAGAGAGAGAAATAAAGAAAAAGGGACTGACACCAAAAAGCAACAGTTCAATTTTTAACTTTTTTTTTAAACTAATAGATACTCTTTTTTTTTTTTAGAACAGTTTTAGATGTATAGGAAAATTGAGCAGATAGGACAGAGTTCCCATATTACCCCACCACCCGCACCCAGTTTCCTCTCTTATTATCATCTGACATTCGTTTGGAACATTTATTGCCGTTAATGAAGCAATATCAATACATTGTTAACTACTGTAGTTTACTCAGATTTCCTTAGTCTTAGACCTACTGTCTGTCATTTTCCTGTTCCAGGAGCCCATCCAGGATCCCACATTACGTTGTGTTGTCATGTCTCCTAAGGTTCCTTTTGCTGTGACTTTCTCGGCCTTTCCTTACTTCTGATGGCCTTGACAGCTTTGAAGTGTACTGGTCAGGAATATTGCAAGGTGCCCTTCTACTGGAATTTATTTAATGTTTTTCTCATACTTAGACAGGTTACAGGTTTTGGAGAGGAAGATCACAAAGGTAAAATGTCTTTTTACCACATCATACTATCTACATGGTTTTTAACTGTTAATGTTGACCTTGGTCACCTAGCTTACTTAGTGTTTGTCAGGTTTCTCCATTTAAAAATTTTTTGAATGTTTATTTATATTTGAGAGAGAGATAGAGAAAGCTAGGGAGGGGCCGAGAGGGAGGGGGACCGTGAGATCTTGACCTGAGCTAAAGTCAGACACTCAACCAACTGAGCCACCCAAGTGCCCCATCTCCACGTTAAAGTTCCCTTTTTATTTTATTTTATTTTTTAATTTATTTCTAGGAGAGAGAGAGAGAGAGAGAGAGAGACAGCGTGAGCAGGGGAGGGTCAGAGAGAGAGGGAGTCACAGACTGAAACAGGCTCCAGGCTCTGAGCTAGCAGTCAGCACAGAGCCCGACGCGGGGCTCGAACCCACGAACCGCGAGATCCTGACCTAAGCGAAAGTCGGACGCTCAACCGACTAAGCCACCCAGGCGCCCCTGAAGTTCCCTTTTTTATTCTCCTCTCCATCCTTTACTCTTGAAAAAGAGTCAGTATGTTCATCCCACACTACAGAAGTAGAGGGTCATGCTGTCCCTGTCTTAGGGTAGAATATCTACCAAATTTATTTGGAATTCTTCTGCAAAGATTTGTCTCTTCTCCCCTAATTATTAATTTATTCAATCATTTTTCTAATACATGGAGTTATGGGTATTTTATACTTTGAGTTATAACCCAATGACTACTTATTTGGTTGCTTAACTTGTTCCAGCTTTAGCTGCTGGGAGCTCTTTCAGCTGGTGGCCCTGTCACCTTGACATACCTCCATCATTTCAGATATACCTTCTGCAAATATTTTCTCCCAGTCTGTAGCCTGTGTCTTTGTTCTCGTAGCTGCATTCATCACAGAGCAGAAGATTCTAAATTAAATGAAGTCCAACTTGTCGATTTTCTGTTTCATGTTCTGGGCTTTCAGTGTTATATCTAAGAGCACATTGCTAAACCCAAGTTCACCGTGATTTCTCCTGTGTTATCCTCTAGAAGCTTTGTATGTTTTGTGATTTACCTTTATGTGTATGCTCCATTTTGAATTGATTCTTGTGGAAGGTATAACTCCTCTATCTAGATTATTTATTTATTTTCCAAATTTTTATTTAAATTCTAGTTAGTTAACATACAGTACATTCTTGGTTTCAGGAGCAGAATTTAGTGATTCATCACTTATACACAACACCCAGTGCTCATCACAAAAAGGGCCCTCCTTAATACCCATCGCCCATCCAGCCCATCCCCACTCACCTCCCGCCATCACCCCTCAGTCTGCTTTCTATCATTAAGAGTCTCTTGTTTCCCTCTCTCTTTTTTCCTCTTTCCCATATGCGCACATGTTTTGTTTCTTAGATTCCAGAATGAAAGCATGTGGTATTTGTCTTTCTCGGACTGATTTTGCTTAGCAAAATATATTCTAGCTCCATCCACTTTGTTACAAATGACAAGATTATTTATTTTTTAATAAGAATGTCCAGTTGTCTCATCACCATTTGTTGAAAAGACTACGCTTTCTCTGCTGAATTGCCTTTCCTCCTTTGCTTTGGCAGCTGACTACATCTGTGTGCATCTATTTCTAGGTTCTCTATGTTCTATCAATGGATATGCTCATTCTTTTGCCTTTGCCATGCTTCTCTGACTACCTTAGTTGTATAGTAAGTCTTAAAGTTGGGTAATATGTTAGCTCTTCTAATACTGTGTTAGCTATTCTGGGTCTTTTGCCTCTCCATATAAACTTTAGAATTAATCTGTTAATATCCACAAAATAATTTGCTGCTATTTTGATTGGATTGCATTAAATGTATGGATGAAGTTAGGAAGAACAGAGATCTTGACAACATTGAATCTTCCTATCCATAAATTGGAATATCTCTCTATTTAGTTAAATCTTTAGTTTTTCTCAGAAAAGTTTTTGTAGTTTTCTTCATATAGATTCCAGCCATATTTTGTTGTTAGATTTATATCTGTGTGTTTCAGTTTTGGTATGCTAATAAGTGGTAATATATTTTTTAGTTTATTTTTATTTATTTTTCATTTTTTAATGTTTATTTACTTTTGAGAGAGAGAGAGATAGAGTGTGAGTTGGGGAGGGGCAGAGAGAGAGGGAGACACAGAATATGAAGTAGGCTCCAGGCTCTGAGCTGTCAATACAGAGCCCGACATGGGGCTCAAACTCACGAACTGTGAGATCATGACCTGAGCTGAAGTCCGTTGCTTAACTGACTGAGCTACCGAGGCGACTCTGTGTTTTTTTATTTTAAATCCACATTTGTTTTGAGTTTTGTTGCTGGCATATAGGAAAGCAATTGACTTTTGAATATTGATTTGGTATCCTGCAAACTTACTAGATAAACCTGTTGTAATTCTTTATAACTTCAGATGATTTTTGGTCAATTCTTATTGTTGGATATGATTTGCTAACATTTTGCCAAGAATTTTTGCATCTATGTTCATAATAATATTGGTCTCTGATTTTTCTTCTTGTAATGTGTTTACTGCTTTGGTATTAGGATGATACTGGCTTTGTAGAATAACTTAAGAAATGTTCCCTTCATTTCTATTTTTGGGAATGGTTGTAGAGAATTGCTTTTATTTCTTTCTTAAATATTTAGGAGAATTCACTAGTGAAACTATCTGGGGCTGGTGCTTTCTTAGTTTTCAAGGCTTTTAGTTATCATTTCAATTTCTGCAGCAATTACAGACTCTGATGGCTAATTTTGTGTGTCAATTCAACTGGGTGATGGGTGCTCAGATATTTGGGCAAAAATCATTCTGGTGTTTCTGAATGAAATTAGCATTTAAATCTGTGTGCATATATGCTAGGCAGCTTGAAAATAAATTATATTTAAAAATAATGATATATAAATAAGTAGATCTGTGTGCTTTGAGTAAAGCAGATTGCCTTTCAAAATGTGAGTGGGCTTTATCCAATCAGTTGAAAGTTTAAGTATAGCAAAAATACCAGACTCCCCCAGAGGAGAAAAATTCTCCAGCACGTTGCCCTTGGGCTGTATCTGCAATCCTGGCTCTTCCTGCTTCTACAACCAGCAGGCGGCCTTAGGACAGGAACTACAGCATCAGCCTGGTGGCCCATTCTATACATTTTGGACTCGCAAGTCTTCATAATCCTGTGAGCCAGTGCCTTAGAATAAATTTCTTTATGTGTGTATATATATATACATATAATATACATGCACATATTACATATGTACATAAATTATATACATATACACATCCTATTCGTTCTGTTTCTCTGGACAACATGGACTAAAGCCATTCAGATGATCTATTTCTCGTGTTGATTTTGGTAGTTGACCTCTTTCAAGGACCTAGTACATTTCATCTATGTAATCAAATTTGTAAACGTAAAGTTGTCGATAATATTCCTCTGTTATCATTTTAATATCCACGGGATCGGTACTGGTGACTCTTCTTCCATCAGCCTGTGTCCTTTCTGTCTTGCTCTTGGTTAGCCTTGCTACAATGTTACGTTCTAGTGATCTTTTCAGAAAACTAGCTTTTGGTTTCTCTATGAACTTCCTGGGTTTTTTTTTTTTAATTTCATTGATTCCCATTTAATCTTCATTATTTTTCTTCTGCTCGCTTTAAGCTTAAGTGGTTCTTCTCTCTCTAGTTGCCTAAGATGGAAGCTTAGATGATCAGTTGTAGATTGTTCTTCCTTTCTAAACATACGTATTCAATGCCACAAATGTCCCTCTAACAGTTGCCTTCACTGCATCCCACAAATTTGGAAAAATTGTAGTTTTTATCTTCATATAGTACAAAATATGTGGTCTGTGTTGGTGAATGTCCAATGTGAGGCACCAACCCAATTTTAATAAAAAATTAAACCTGATTCAAAGTGAATTTACAAAATTAATGAGGTAAAATGGGAGCTGAAACAAGGCTAGGTAAGGATTCATAGGTTTGACGATGGTAGTACTTTAGTTGACTACATCGATAAAATACATTCTCAAATTTGACTTACCACATCCCTATCTATGTAGCCATGTAAAGTCTTTTGAAATATTTCTTACTCCAATTTCTTTAGGTGAGGTGTCTGAATCTGAGATTTTAAAAGAAGGAGAAAGTGCACTTTTTAAAGTCTTTAATTCTTTGGGTAAATCCTGGTGTAGCACTGTCCTGGCTGCCCTTAATACTGCACAGTGCATTTATTAGGTCCCCAGGGATGAAAGCTTAATGCCACGTTTTACTCCTGAGTGCCACATGACCACCCCCCACACACTACAAGCACAAATAAACATCGAGGGCTGCTGACATTTCAATACAAGAGCAAGCTATTGTTGTTGAACTACTTTTTGGTTGGCAGTATCAACTGGTAAATGTCTAGTCTATTACCGCTACTCCTATCTCCAGTGACAGTTTTGTCACCAATATGATGAAAACAATGATTGATGTTTAGCAGTAACATAGGTTCTGTGTGATCTATCCTCTCCCGGACTTCTTCCTTCCACTACTAGCTTCCAGTCTTTCAGAAAAAGCAAATTCCAGCAAGAATAATCCAACCCCCGGCTCCATTTATGGCAGGCCCGGCTTCCAGTGGGTTTGGCTGGCCCTCCTGGCTGGGCCTTCTATCGCCAAGGTCTCTGAGCAGACTGACGGGGGTCCTCCCCCATGCAAACTCGACCCTAGGAAAAAAGAGTTAAATCCTTACTGTGGGTCCAGTCAGAGATTCTACCAAATGGATTCAGGCTCTGTTTGAAAGCACTTTTTTAAAAAAGTGACTCGATCTGTAAATTTTTAGCAGCTCCGCGTGGCAGTTGTTCACGAGCAGACGTGCATCGCACACATACAATGGTGTCTTTCAGCTCTGCCAAACGTCTCCCTTCCCCCCACCCACTCCTTAGAAATTAAAAGCTGCTCCTGGAGTTGGAACATTAAACATGACTTGGCTTGGTTGCCTGGGGGATAAGAAGGTCCGCGCAGGTGTAGAGCTGCACAGAAGTGTCTCAGCCCCTTGGCTGACTGACAGGAGACTGTCCTAGCCACAGAGTGGAGATAGGTCACACTTCCCCCCCACCCCCACCCCCTCAGGCTCAGCACTAAGACGGCTTCCCATCTTTCCCCAAAGGAAACCTTTTCCCTTTAGGAGCCAAGGCAGGAAGAACATTCTTCAGGATGAGAAATTAAGTGAACTGAGCTAGGTGCACTAGAACGGATGAAAGAGGTAATTTATGAAATAAAAGAAGATCCAGTCATTTCCAGTGTCCCCACTACATGTTTGTTCTTCTCGGTTTTCTATCATTAAAGTCCTGGCACCACCGAATGGAGAAGAATGTGTATAATAAGGACCAGTAAGTGAGTGAGCACCATTACCCGGCTTGGGGATGCCTTTACTTTCTTTTGCTTCCCTAAGAGCCCCGAGTAGCAGACAAGGTCAAGCAACAGGCTTTGCTGGAACAGACAGAGGCACCCTGAGCCTGAGCTCTGCCTCTGCTCTCACAGCCTTCTTTGGGCCTTAGTTTCTTTGTCTCTAAAATTTGCTCGCTTCCAAAACTTATAGTGAGGAAGTATGCGATATTTTACATTTTGTATAATTTGGAGTTTATAAAATGTTCACATTTAAGCCTTGCTATGTGTAGGGGAGATATTCTTGTCTTTATATAATAGGAATGAAATTGAGAAGTTTGCCCAAGTTCGTAAAACTCATAAAAATTGAACTGGAACCCAGTTTGGATCCCTGGGCCCCAAATTCAGGGCAGACTTTTCTTCCTTTTCTTTCTTTCTTTCTTTCTTTCTTTCTTTCTTTCTTTCTTTCTTTCTTTCTTTCTTTTTTTCTTGTGATAGGGGGATAGTTGTGGGTTTTATTGTGGTAAAATATAAAATTTATCCTTTTAACAATTTTTAAGTGTGCAATGATATGGCATAAAGCATATCCACATTGTTCTGCAAATTATCTCCAGGATTTTTCATCACTCCTGATTGAAACTTTGTAACCTATTAAACACTAACTTCCCATCTCTCCATCCCTGAGCCCTTGGAAGCACCACCCTGTCTTCTGTGCCTATAAATTGGACTACTCTAGGTATGTTGTATTAGTGGAATCACACAATATTTGTCCTCTTGTGACTGGCTTGTTTCACTTGGCATAATGTCTTCAAGATTCATCCATGTGGTAGGGGCGCTTGGGTGGCTTAGTCGGTTAAGTGTCCGACTTTCGCTTAGGTCATGATCTCGCGGTTCGTGGGTTTGAGTCCCGCCTCGGGCTCTGTGCTGACTGCCAGCTCAGAGCCTGGAACCTGTTTCAGTCTGTGACTCCCTCTCTCTCTGACCCTCCCCTGCTCACACTGTCTCTCTCTCTCTCTCTCCTAAAAATAAATAAAAACGTTAAAAAAAAATCTTTAAAAAAAAAAAAAAGATTCATCCATGTGGTATCAGGAGTCAGGATTTCGCTGTTTTTAATGCCAAATAAAATTCTGTTGTGTGTATGTCAGTTTTGTTCATCCATTCATCTGTTGATGGACACTTGGGTTGTTTCCATCTTTTGGCTATTGTGTGGCTAGTGATGCTATGAGTGTACAAATATGGTTTGGGCCCTTTCTTTAACTTGTTTTGGTTACATACCCAGATGTGGATTTGCTGGATTATACGATGATTGTATGTTTTTTTTTAATTTCTCAGCTGTTCTTTTAAAATAAAATACAATTAAAATAATATCCCACATCTTGTTATCTACATTTGAAGGCATAGCTTCCTCTATTTTCTCTTAAGGCAGCCATGGCATTCTTTTGATGCTCTGACTAGATGTCTCATTACATTGCTTGGAATAACAAAGTGTCTTGCATTTATTTTGTTTTGTTTCTGCATGCAAAGTATCATATTGATGCTATTTTGTTTATCTTTTCAAGTTCTGTGAAAGAGGATCAAGGGCAGGTATTATTAACCTCATCTTACAAATGATGAAAACAAGGTTTAGGAAGGTTAAGGGATTGTCTTCAGTAAGAGTATGGTAGTCATAAAACAACAATCTGACGTTCTACTTGTTAATTTACTGCTTACTCAGATGGATTTCTGTAAACTTAAATGAGATATGTTGTCAGCTAATTCTAGCTTGATTCCTATACGATACTTGTTTTATAAACTTAGAAGTCTCTAAAACTTTTCATGCCTGTTTCCTCATCTACAAGATACCAATGATATTAATAGCCTCGAAGAAAGGCTTAAGGAATAGCCAACAAAAGAGCAGCAAATACTTCACAGAAGGTGGAGAGTTGTAACAAGTTATCGATAATTGAATTACATAACCACTTAATTATTTCTAAAGCAAGACCTTAAATGGAGTTGCTAAACTCCATTTTTTTTTTTTAAATTTCAGTCTGATAATGAAAATCATTTGGAAAACATGAAAGCTTGGGGAAAGAAAGTGAAACATAAGTATATTCTCATGACTCTGCTTCTTCCCTCTCTTGCGTGGGCTAATGGTTTAGGACAGGTGTCAGAGATCCATGCATTTTCTCACTTCAGGGTCATTTCTTGTGTTTTCCTTCTGTTTTATATACTTTTCCATCTCTAACGAAGCTAGCTTTCAAGTCCCTGGTCAACGTGACATCTTATCCACCACGGCTTCTCTACCTCCTTCCCCATACCTGTTCTGTCCTCTGTGTTCCAATGCATAAACACCTTTTCAGCATACTTATAAGGTCATGTTTTGGTTTGTGGTTTCTCTCTGTCTTCCTCTAGGCTGGGAGCACCCCGAGGACAGTCACCGGTTCTCCATTCTTGTTTCCCCAGTGCTTGTCATAATGCCCAACATTTAACACCTGCTCAAAATATTTGCTAAATGCAACAAACAAGCAAACAGTAATATGAACATAAAGAAGTCAAGGTTGATTTTCAAGGGCATACAAGTCCTTTACACAGGACATAGGAGACTTCCCCTTGCAAAAGCAATTCCCCTGTTCTCTGCTCCTTCCTCTTTCCCCTCAAGATTGTCAACATCACTCTGCTTCCCTCCACTCTCCAATGTTCTAGAAGAGAACAGGGACTGGAAATGAGGCACACTGATTTGGAAAGACTGGCCTCTGGTTTAGAGGGATCCAAATGGAATGTACGATAAAAGCAACAAGGATGACAGTAAAAAAGCAGTGGGAAGGCAAGACATTCCTTGTGACTAAGAAAGAGGCTGAAAGGGAAGGGAAGCCTTTCACTGGTCATTGTGAATGGAATTGACAGAGAGTTCCTTCAGGGAGGATTACCCCCTGTTCATCTTTCGAAGTAGCTAGGAAATAATGATGGGCTTCACTATAGGGTTGCATAACTTGCTATCAGTAAAGAAACACAGTTGGCCAGAGACTAGCCAAACAAATCAATTTTAATAAAATAAGGAGTCAAAATCCCAAGTGACAACCTCAATGTTAAGGTAAACCCGTTTTTGCACTTTTGAGGGTTTCTGCCATGGTGAATGGATTTATCTTCCAAAGGATCATTTATAAATCAGATGTTTGAAACAGAGAATCCATGTGCCATAGAGATGTTGAAATGGTGATGGGTTCCCAGGCCAGCACAAAAATGCCTGTATTATCTGTTAGATTGAACACTGAATGCCATGGAAGAAATACCTCAGGCTTCAGAGATGATCAGGCTCAATTTGATGTGGCCATTTCCATTTCAGGAGAAAAACAGATCCCAAATTATACCAAACTAGGATGGCATGAGCGTATCTGAAGAAGTGATTAGGAGTAGGGGTGAGAAGTAGGGGACAGCACGGGGCAGAAAACCTTCCTAGTCATTCCTTAGCCCTAAAGCTAAGAGTGCTTGGTGGCTAAGGGTGCTCTAGGGCCCTTCTGGATCAGAATCTCTAGGATGGGCCCCACTCATTGGTGTGTTTCACAAGCTCCCTAACTACTTCTAGTCCACAGCCTGGTCTGGGAACCAATCTCTAATCTTTGCCATCTCTTTTCCAGTTAATGGGCTCTAGGTAGGCAAAGAAAGGAAATGGAGGAGGTGGGGTCCTGGAAATTTGGGGGTAGCAGCTGGAATATGGAAAGGAAGGAAGTTGCAATGGTTCATCATGTAACTGATGAGGAAACTGAGTCAACCAAGGTCACAGAGCAGAGGGGAGAGTGGGGATTCTAACCCATGCCTGTCTTGTTCCCAAGTCTCTTCGCTCATATGCTGCATATATGCTTCTGCCTCCCGTATGAGGAACAGATATACTTGAGAGTCTGCCAGCATTGTTAAACTGTGAGTTCCTAGGGGCATCAAGCTAACTGTAATGTCCAGGTGCCAGAGGAAAAAGCTGGAGACAAGGCCAGACCAACCATACTCAGCAAAGCCCGTGGAGGCCATCTCTCCAATCTCCTTTCTGGCCTCAGTGGCCTGTGACTTTGCCTCATTCTCAGTTCCTCCAGCCATGAGATGAAGACAATAATATTTACATATCTTCTTTACAGCACTGCAGTGAAGCTTAATTAGTTCATGTTTACTGCATTCTTTGAAGATGAAAAGCTCTGTGTGAGAGCTAATTGTCCTCACTCTACATGTCTTGATTTTATTTGACAGCTTGAGAGCTCGACATTCTGGAAGACTCTTCTTTTTCTTTATTTTCTGTTATTTCTAACTTGATTCAAACTGGAAACTAGAGGAATTTCTTGAGCTTTCCTAATTGTAAATGGTTAGAAGGATCTAATTGCTGGGTAGGATGGAGGGAAGGGACAGAAAGGGGGAAGAAACATGTCTGAACAGAAACTCCAAGAATTCTGAGGTCTGCCCTTCAACCTGGAATTCTTCAGCTCTCTTACCATTGACATCTGGCTTCTTGCATTGTGTATTTATAGCCACAGACCTCCCAGCCCTTCAACGCTCTCTCCCCATCGCCCGCCCTGCCCTTCTTTGGTTCCACCCACATACACAGCGTCCCCATGAATGTGGAATATTGGGGGAAGATTGAAATTTGTTTTGTTATGCAGTATTTGGCAGCTTTATCACTAATTTACAGAAGCACTAAATGTTGTGAAATATCTGCTCTTTTTTTATTTTTATTTTTTAAATTATTTGTTGTTGAAGTATAATTGGTACATAAAATTCCATTATTTCAAGTGTACAACATAGTGATTTCACAACTCTATACATTATGCTATGCTCATCATCTGTCACTGTACCACATTATTACAATATCATTGACTATATTTCTTAAACTGTGCCTTTCATTACCATGAATTATTCATTCCATAACTGGAAGCCTGTACCTCCCATACCCCTTCACCATTTTGCCCACCCCCTTCCCCCAGCAACCATCAGTTTGTTTACTGTATTTGTGGATCCATTTCTACTTTTTTCTTCGTTCATTTGTTTCATTTTTTAAATTCCCACATGTAGACAAAATCATATGGTATTTGTCTTCCTCTGACATTTTATTTAGCATAACAGCCTCTAGGGTCCCTTCCATGTTGTCACAAATGGTAAGATCTCATTCATTTTTGCAGCTGAGTAATATTCCATTTTATATACTGACCACATCTTCTCATCTTCTTTATGCATTTGTGAAATCTCTGCCCTTTGAAAGATTGATCCTTGGGGTGCCTGGCTGGCTCAGTTGAAGGAACATGCAACTCTTGATCTCAGAGTTGTGAATTCAAACCCCATGTTTGGTGTGGAGATTACTAAAAAAAATAATAAAATAAATAAATAAATAAATAAATAAAATACCGACTCTTACCCTTCACAAAAGAAAGTGAGTGTGTATATTAATGGACAGATCATCTAAACAGAAAATCAACAAGGAAACAATGGCTTTGAATGACACATCAGACCAGATGGAGAATATTCCATCCTACATCAGAAGAATACACATTCTTTTCAAGTGCACATGCAATATTCTCCAGAAGAGATTACATATTAGGCTGCTGACAGGCGTCAACAAATACAGAAAGACTGAAGCCATAACATGTATCTTTTCTAACTGCAACACTATGGAACTAGAAGCCAACCACAAGAAAAAAATCTGTAAAGAACACAAATATGAAGAGGTTAAAGTACATCCTACTAAACAATGAATGGGTCAACCAGAAAATAAAAGAAAAAATAAAAATGAAAATGAAAATACAAAGGTCCAAAACCTTTGGGATGCAGCCAAAAGCAATCTAAAGAGGACAATATATAGCAATTGAGGCCAATTGCAACAAGAAAGAAAAATCTTAAATAAACAACTAACCCTTACACCTAAAGGAGCTAGAAAAAGAACAAATGAAGCCACTAATGAAAGAAATTAAAGATGACACAAAGAAGTGGAAAGACATTCCATGCTCATGGATTGGAAAAGCAAATATTATGTTTTTTTAAAATTTGTTTATTTAAACTCAAGTTAGTTAACATACAGTGTAGTATTGGTTTCAGAAGTAGAACCCAGTAATTTATAACTTACATACAACACCCAGTGCTCATCCCAACAAGTGCTCTCCTTAATACCCATCACCCATTTAACCTATCCCCCATCCAATACCCCTCCAGCAACCCTCAGTTTGTTCTCTATATTCAAGAATCTCTTATGATTTGTCACCCTCTCTGTTTTTATCTTATTTCTCCTTTTCTTCCCCATGTTAATCTGTTGTGTTTCTTAAATTCCACATATGAGCAAAATCATATGGTATTTGTCTTTCTCTGACTTATTTCACACTTGCATAATACACTCTATGGAAGAACAAATATTGTTAAAATGTCAACACAACTCAAAGCAATCTACACAGTTAATACAATCTCTATCAAAATACGAACAGCATTTTTTTACAGAATAGAACAATTCTAAAATTTTTATGGAACCACAAAAACCCTCAAATAGCCAAAGAAATCTTGAAAGATAAAGCAAAACTGGAACCATCACAATTCCAGACTTCAAGTTATATTAAAAAGCTGTAGTAACCAAAACAATGTGGTACTGGCACAAAAATAGACACACAGATCAATGGCACAAAATAGAAAACCCAAATATGAACCCACAATTATACGGTCAACTAATCTTTGACAAAGCAGGAAAGAATACCCAATGGGAAAAAGACAGTCTCTTCAACAAATTGTGTTGGGAAAACTGTGTTGTGTTTTGCAAAATGTGAAACAATGAAACTGGACCACTTTCTTATACCATACACAAAAATAAATTCAAAACGGATGAAAGTCCTAAATATGAGACTTGAAACCATAAAAATCCTAGAAGAGAACAATAAGCAATAACTTCTTTGACATTGGCCATAAAAACTTCTCACTAGATATATCTCCTGAGGCAAGGGAAACAAAAGCAAAAATAAATGATTGAGACTACCTCAAAATAAAAACTTCTGCACAGTGAAGGAAACAATCAACAAAACTGAACTCCCAAAAAATGAATAATCCAGTTAAAAATGGGCACAAGACATGAATAGACTTTTTCCAAAGAAGACATATAGATGGCCAACAGACACATGAAATGATGCTCAATATCACTCATCATCAGGGAAATACAAATCAAAACTACAGTAAGATACCACCTCACGCCTGTCAGAATGGATAAAATCACCAACAGAAGAAACATCAAGTGTTGGCAAGAATGCAGAGAAAAGGGAACCCTCTTACAGTGTCGCTGGTAGTGCAAATTGGTCCAACCACTCTGGAAAACAATACGGAAGTTCCTCAAAAAGTTAAAAGTAGAACTACTCTATGATCCAGCAATTGCACTACTAGGTATTTACCCAAAGAATACAAAAATAATAATTCAAAAGTATATGTGTACCCTGATGTTAATAGCAGCATTATCTACAATAGCCAAATTATGGAAATAGCCTGTGTTCATTGACAGATGAATGGATAAAGATGTGATACACACACACACACACACACACACACACACGCACACATACACACATACACACACACTCAATGGAATATTACTTGGCCATCAAAAATAATAAAATCTTACCACTTACAATGACATAGATGGAGCTAGAGTATTATGTTAAGCAAAATAAAGTAGCCAGAGAAAGCCAAATACCATATGATTTCACTCATGTGGAATTTAAAAAACAAACAACAACAACAACAACAAAAGCAAAGGGGAAAAAAGAGAGAGAGGCAAACCAAGAAACAGGTTCTTAACTATAGAGAACAAACTGATAGTTACCAGACGGGAGGGGAGTGGGGGTATGGGTGAAATAGATGATAGGGATTAAGGAGGGCACTTGTGATGAGCACCAGGTGATGTATGAAATCATTATATTGTAGACCTGAATCTAATATTACACTGCATGTTAACTAACTGGAATTCAAATAAAAACAACAACAACAAAAATGAATGATACACCACGAATGAAAGAATGGTTTCTGCTCCTATTCTCTAGAAGAATTAAATGCTGCTTTCAAGATAATGGTAAAAAATATTCTCCCTTAAATGACAAACAAAAAATTTAAACATTCTAATTGGGTAGGGCAAGTATTCTCCCAGGAAAAAAATTCACTACAAAACCACGTGTAATTTGAAGACTTGAAAGCCTTGGTTATCGTTCTGGCTGGCCTTCTGCCTTAATTCTTCCAGTGGAATGAGGCCTCAGTAAACAAGCCGGCCCTCGGCTGAGTTGAGGAGCTGGAGCAGTTTGTCTCCAACAGCCAGGAGTCCTGCTCTATACTCTTCTACTGCACTTCCGTCCTTCTATTCTTGTCAGGCACAGGTAAGAGCAGTCCCAGATATTTTCTATTTGTTAATGTGGAAGTGTTTCCTCTCTCCCACCCCCATCGCTCTACTCGGCTCCAATCTGCAAGGGTGGGAAGAGGGAGAGATGGGAGCAGGAGTGATGTCCTGAGGTCTGAGGGTGGCCGCCAGGCAACACCACAGACGAGTCAATAGGTCAAGAGCTGAAAACGAGACATGAATTGCATGGTGGTCCCAGGTCTGTCAGGGGAAAGGAGAGTTTTGTCAGTGTTATATACACATATGAATGAATACATTATATGTGCTTCTAGATGTATAGGTAGGCATATATTCAAAAGGATAAAATGAGTGCCCCATGGGTATAATCAGTACACACAGCCTACCTTGGAGCCAGAGCTCAGCAGATCCACAAAGTTATAACTGACCCAGATCCCTGACTAGGCAGGTGCAGGACAGTGGTCAAAGTGAGCAGATAAGCCTGGTTCTCCTCATATTCCCACAAAAGAAGGGAAGTGGTTCTGTCACACTCATGAGTAGGTTGTGAGTTCAAGCCCTGCATTGGGCTTCATGCTGGGCATGAAGTGTACTTAAAAAAAAAAAAGAATATAAAAGTATAAACAAATCATTATAATGTTAATGATGATGATACTGATAATACATAAACTCACTAGTATTTGCTATTTCCCTCGCACTGCTCTGAGTGCTTTGTGTATGTTAACTTTCTTCCCTTGTTAGTGTGTGCAAACATTATACAGAGACAACTGGCTTCTAATATTTTCCAAGATGATAAGAGTTTCTTCATTAATGCATTAAGTTAATATATAAATATAAGTATGCATATATGCCTACAGATATCCTTTTACTGAAGTTCTAATGCCTATAAGGAGATGGACTGAATGGAAATTAAAGAATAAGTATTTTAGGGGCTCCAGGGGGCTCAGTTGGTTAAACATATGACTCTTAATTTGGGGTCAAGTCATAATCTTATGGATCATGAGATCGAGCCCTGCACTGATAGTATGGAGGCTGCTTGGGATTCTCCCTCTGTCTCTGCCCCTTCCTCCCTCTCCCTCTCTCTCAAAAAAAAAAAAAGAAAGAAATGAAAAAGAAGAAAAAAATGAGTAAGTATTTTGTACGTATGTGAGAATGGTATTTAGCACAAAGCACAATGCTTACATAGTTTATTGGGTGAATGAAATGAATAGTTATTAAAATAAGCATGTTTTTTCCTGTTATGAGAACCAGAAAAAACTAAATTATGTAAGGTAATGTTTCACAGGCTCGACTATTAGATTCCCTTCATGGTGATTACCTGGGGGTGCTTATTGGGAATTCAGATTCCTGAGACTCACTTCCCCCAGTCTGCATCAGATGCCTGAGACGGGGCACAGGAACCTGCATTGAACTGAGCACCCTCACTTGATTCTAATGCACACTAAAATCTGTGCCCCTGCTAAGGACTAGGAAGCAACAACTGTTACTTTCAAAAATAATGGCTATTTTTGAATTCTGATGCAGAGTTCAGTTATCAGTGGGCTTACATTCACATTTTTCAAAAGAAAGGTAATTTCTTTTAGCCTGGGAGGACGGCCAGTCAAGATCACGATCCGGCAGCAGGAGACATTAGCCATGATGGGATCCCATTCCTCTGGGGATCAGAGAGGTGGCCACAGGGAATGTCCTCTTAACCCTGCAGCTGGGCCCCTTTACCATTGAGTCAGTGTTTCTATTTGTATGCGAATAAACCAAAGTTGCAGGGCAAAAATATTCAGTCTGTTTTCAGCTGTGAGCTGAAGGACATCCCGAGACAGAACTACTATCATAAATAAACAGGGCTGGCCGTGGGAGACAGTAAGGCCCTAAGATCACTTACTGTGGAAGCCATTTAGGAGAATTTGAGGGTTCATGAGGAAAGATGAGGAAAGCAATGGCCTCAACACAGTATTCTGAAGAAACAACAGAAAAGGTATGTGCTTTTAAGGAGATGTACATGTGTTTCTAAAGGGAGATCAGGTGCCTGCCTGAGGTCAAAAGCTAAACCAAGGGTTGTGTTACTCATTCAGACATCACATTGTGGAGATCACTACCAAAAAGTATCGCCACTGAAGAAACAAGGATGCAGAGGAAGTATACTTTGAGTTGAAGAAAAGTCCAAAATAAAAAGACAAACAAAAAGGAGGATAAAGATTAGAAAAATAAAAGTAGAAAGAAAAAAAATCTGGCTGCTTTGAGATTTTTGTTTTTTAGATGTGTCACAATCAACAGTTGTCCAGAAGAGCTGTGATCCTATGTTTTAACTGAGTAACTTCCCATCTGCCTTTTATTTGCCTATAAGGAAATAATCCTGAGACATGTGATTGAATTGTAAGCATCTTCCTGTGTTCTGTATATCTGACGGTTTAAGTTAAAAATCTAGGTCACAGAGGCAAACTTTTAGAAAGGAGTCCCCTGACTCACTAAACATACTTCTGTTGAGATGTGTCCCTTCCTAGGCCTTCTGAAAATACGTTGACCGCAAACATGGAATTTATAACTCTGGCTACAACCTTGAAGGTAAATTGACATTACTCTAGAAAGCAGTGTGGCATCTGGCAGGGCCGATGGGATAGACAGTGTGACTCTAGGGCTGGAGGAAGTGTTAGCAGAGGCCTTGTTGCCCCTGGAAATCACCTGCTGTTCTATTATGAGAATTCATCAGGTCCATTTGGAACCTGCTTTAAAGTTCCTTGACAAAAATTACAATGGAACCAGCTGCTTTTACTGTTGCTTTGTACCTGAGAAGTAGTTGGAAAAACCCGTACTTACAGGGGCCCCACAGAAAACACATTTGTGTGAAGCAGGCCATGGTTAAGAGTACGAAGAGCTGCAGAAAACTGTAGAGCATGGGCTCAGTCTGAAAGCCCACAGATCTATATCCACGAACCAATTTGGCTTCCTTTTAGAATGATGATGAAAAGAACACGATTGTGTTAGGAATCCTAAGCCATCCAAATCACACCCCACCCAGACCATCACTTTGTAAATTCTAAAGCCAAAATTAATATTACATTCCTAGGTTTTCTTCTTTCCGTCTTCTTTCTATCCCCATATTTTTACTTATATCTTGAATCAATATATTAAGACTTAGTTATAAACATACACCATATGCAGGTAGGCACATTGTGAATCTCTAAAGAATGAAATAGAGTCTCTGACCCTGGGGAAGTTTAGAGAAGGCAAGAAATAAATAAGAGAAAAAGTAATATGGAATACATAGCCCAGGAGTTTTCTCCAGGTGGTTAGCAAATGTGTTACTATGACTCCAGAGGAATTACAGATCAAAGTGAATTGAACTGCAGGGCTCTCAAATTTCTTGAACAAGATGTGACTTGAAAACCTTGAAAAGGAAGTAAGATTAACTAGTTAGAGGGGAAAGGAGAAGAGAAGAGAGTTTCGGTGATACAGAGTGAACTGAGGAATACAAGTAGGTCAAGCTTTTCCCCTTCTCTTGACCCAAACTCGAAGTTACCAAAGGTGATTGGAAAATAACTGGAAAGTGTCAGGGGGAGGTGTTGTCCTCTCTAAATGGGGAGAAGCTTTTTTTGTCCTTGTATTATCGAAAGTCCTTATGAGTGTGTGTTACTCATTGTAGGTTGTGGATTGCTAAATGCTTTGTGGCCCTGGCCTGGGATTATGCCAAGGAAAGCACTAACTCTACATCCTGGAGAAGGAGTTAAGTCTTCTACAGAATATCAGGTAGCATAGCCTTTGACTGAAAATACAGAAAACACAAGTCAAAATGGCTTAGACAATAAGCAACCGTATTATCACATGTAACAAGAAGTACAGAGGTTGGGAATATTCTCCAGGGTTGGTAATGCAAGGGTCTGATAACATTATCGAGACCTAGGTTCTCCCCACTTTCTCTCTCTAACACCCTTTAAGCATGTTACCTTTGTCCTCAGACTAGCTCTCTGAATGGCTGCACGATTGCCACAGCAATCCCAGGTGTCCCATCAAGGCATGAAAAGGTCCCATGATGGAAGATAAGATCTCCTCTATGCCTTTTTCTAAGAGTGAGGAAATCTTTCTCATAAAGCCTCCAAAAGACCTTCCCTAATGTGAATTTGCTAAAATTGGGTCATATGTCCTTTTAAAAACCAATCATTGCTAAGAGGAATGTGATTGCTACAGTTGATTCAGGCTAATCAGGATTTATCTCTGAGTCTCATGGGAGGAAAGAGGGACAAAACAAAGACTCTGTTAAGAAAAAAAGAAAAAGAAAAATAGAAGCAGGAGGTGGAAAAAGAGAAGGAAGAGGAAGAGTCTGCTAGGTAGATGTGGCTTTAAAATTTGTCCACAAATTCATTGATACTCCTTCCGTTTCAAGACGGTGAACAAATTCTCCTCCTCCTGAACACTATGTCACCCAATCAGCCAATGGAGAGGCCCCCAGAGCAAGGAACTGAGGTCTCCTGCCAACAGCCATAGGGTACACTGTCTTGGAAGTGAATCCTCCAGGCCCACTCAAGCCTTAAGACACCTCCAGCCCCCACCAATAACCTGGCTGCAAGTAAATGGGACACCCTGAGCCAGGTCAATCCAGGCCTGACTCTTGAATTTCTATCCACAAAAGTTGTGTTTGTTGGGGGGCTCAGTCAGTTGGGCGTCCAACTTTGGCTCAGGTCATGATCTTGCCATTTCCAAATTTGAGCCCCGTGTCAGGCTCTGAGCTGTTAGCACAAAATTTGGGCCTAGAAATCAATAGAATCCTGGCCTTGGCTGTGTCACTAAGAAAAAATAATTTTATTTCTCTTGATCTTATGCTCGTTATCTGTAACTGAAGGAATTGGGCTACATGCTATGTGATGCCTTGTCCAGCTCTCAAATGCCATGTGTGAAATGCTTGAATTTTACTGTTTTGGGTTGTGTGGCAGAGCACTGAGAACACCAGCTCTAGAATTAAACACCTCAGGTTTACATCCTGGTACAGTCATTTGTTCAATAATTGTTCTTGGATGAATGATATTACCATTTTAAGCCTAGGTTTCCTCATACGTTTATTGAGAGGGTTAAATAACATAATGCAGCTAAAGCTCTTAACATGTGGTAGCACTTAGTGAGTGCTCAATAAATACAGTCAGTGTTACCTATATTATAGCAGCACATTTTAAAAATAAACCTTTTAAATGACAGAGTTGTATTTTTAATGTACTTTATACTTTATAGTTCATTGGGCTTCAGTATAATCACTATGTAAAGTGCACTGTATAGGAGCTTGGAGCACATTTTTATTACTTTTTAAAATAATTTTTTAATGTTTTCATTTGTATTTGAGAGAGAGAGAGAGAGAGAGAGAGCTTCAGCAGGGGAGGGGCGGAGAGACAAAGACAGAATCTGAAGCAGGCTCCAGGCTCCAAGCTGCGAGTTGTCAGCACAGAACCTGATAAGGGGCTTGAACCCACAAGAAGTGGGATCAGACCTGAGCCAAAGTCAGACACTTAACTGAGCTACCCACTTTTATTATTTTTTAAAGAATTTATTTTTATTATTTTTAAAAGAATCGAAATTTGTATATGGAGTTTTGCCTTATAATTTATTTCTGAATCATGAAGTCAACTCCAAATGACAATCTCATCTCTATGGGAAAATACATTCTGCTATAATGATCTATTTTTGTATGTGTTTCTAGGAATGCTTCACAGTGGAAAGTTAGATGGGCCATACTTCCTTGATTCTCCCACACAGCACAGCCTGTGGTAGGTACATGTTATTTGCTTAAGCTGGAATTTTTATTAATATAAAGATTAATAAACATCTAAGTCGGTTTCTGCTTGTGCCTCAGGGTGTGCTCATTAATAATTAAGTTCATTGTGCATGAGGTGCTCTGGTCTTGGTTTTGCCAGTTTGGAAGTCTCTTTTCTCAGGTATCCCTGATTTGAGCTGCTGGCTGGATGGACAATCAGCCGTCCTCTGACAGGTTACTGCTTTCCTTGTTCCTATCCAGAAGGCTAAGCTCCCTTTGGCCCAGGTCACTTTTCTGGGATAAGTTTCCAAAATCAATATCTTAAGTCTCTATTTGCTCTGGCACCTGCCATTGACTTAGGTAGCAGCAAACAGGGTTAGAATATTCTGAGCTTTCCCTCTTCCTGTTGAGCAGCTAGGGTCACAAGAGGCTCCAAACTAACTCTCCAGCATGAAGCATAGAGTATTCTGGGCAGAATTCCCTGCCAATGGGCAATATGCTGGGCCTGGCAATCAAGGTCAAGAGGGAGTCCAGTTTCCTATGCTTTTAGCTTTTGAATTTTCTAATACAGTTTTGTTTTATGGGCTAAGATTTTAAAATACAAAATAATTTTTGTTGTTTCTTTTCTTTATGATTTTTCTGCTGCCATTAATTCCATTAGAGCCACAAAACAGTCATCCTGAAGCCTATTGTTCCACCATCCATCTTAATGAGATGAGACTCTAAATAACCTCTGATTACCTTACTGTGATCTGTAAGCATGAGTTACTTGATCAAATTACCTTCAGCAAGTTTATATTGCTGCTATTCTCTTGTCTGTATCCTTCCTGATTCTGTTTTTATTTACAGTTTATTTAGAGAGAGAGAGAGTGCATGCGTGCATGGGCAGGGGAGGGGCAGAGAGAGAGGAGGGAATCTCAAGCAGGCTCTGGTGCTTTCAGCACAGAGCCCCACGGGGTGGGGGGGATGGGGGGGCTCGATACCACAAACTGTGAGATCATTACCTGAGCTGAGATCAAGAGTTGGATGCTCAAGCCACCCAGGTGCTTCATTCATGATTTTGTTTGAGTTGATTAGGGCCCCCTCTTCCTGCCTTAGGTTTCCAGGCTAGCATCCCAATTCTTCTACAACAGTATTTATGTGGCGGTTCTGCATTCCCTTCATTATTTTAGATGCCCACCTGCCATCTTACATCGTTTATCGTACCACTTACATCATTTATCTTACATCGTTTACATACCACTTCTCTTTTATCAGGGAAAAGCATGGTCTTTATGGGGTAAAATGCGCTGGGCTTTACATATGTCGACAATTTCCAAACCCTGACATCTAGTCTCCTAATCTCAGCGTTGCATAGTTTTTAGGAAATTCAGAAACAGACTTATTTGTATGAAGAATGAATATGTCTTCTGTAATATTCAGGAAATTTAAAAACCTACACCTTGCTATTCCCTTACTGTAATTGTATTCAAATTTAATATTTGACACAATCAACAGAGTGAAAAAGCAAATAATGGAATGGGAGAAAATATTTCCAAATCACATATCTAATAAGAGGTTAGTATCCAGAATATATAAAGAACTACAACTCAACAATAGCAAATAAACAAGTAACCAAATTTAAAAATGGGCAAAAATGGGTACCTGGGTGGCTCAGTCAAGGGTGGCTCAGTCAATTAAGGTTAAACATCCTGATCTAACAGTTCATGGGTTCGAGCCCCACGGTGGGCTTACTGCTGTTAGTGCAGAGCCCACTTTGGATCCTCTGTTCCCCTTTCCCTCTGCCCCTCCCCCTACACACACTCTCTTTCTCAAAAATAAACATTAAAAAAATAAAAATAAATAAAAATAGGCATTTCTCCAAAGATGATATACAAATGGCCAGTAAGTATATGAAAAGATGCTTAACATCTTTAGTCATTAGGGAAATGCAAATCAAAATCACATTGATATATCCCCTTCACCCATTAGAATGGCTGCTATCAAAAAACCAGAAAACATCAAGTACTGCAAGGGTGTGGAAAAACTGGAACTCTAATGAACTGCTGGGAATATAAAATGATGCAAGTCACTGTGGAGAATAGTATGGAAGTTCCTCAAAAAATTAAAAACAGAACCACCCTGTGATCCAGCAAGTCCACTACTGAGTGTGTGTACATGTGTGTGTGCATGTGTGTGTGTATGTGTGTGTATCCAGTTGAAAACAGGATCTCAAAGAGATATTTGCACATCTATGTTTATAAGCAGCACTATTCACAATAGCTAATAGGTGAAGCAACCCAAGTATTCATTAACAGATGAATGGATAAACAAAATGTGGTCTATACATACCGTGGAACATTATTCAGCCTTAAAAAGGAAGGAAATTCTGACACATGCTATGACATGGATGAACTTTGAGGGCATTATGCTAAGTGAAGTAAGCCAGTAACAAAAAGACATACTGTATGATTCTAGTAGATGAACTATCTTAGGTAGTCAGATTCAAAGGAACAAAGTAGAATGGTGGTTGAGCTGTGTCTTAGAAATGGTTAAAATGATAAATTTTATATTATGTGTTTTTAACAGCAATAAAAGATTGGTATCTGGATTTCACACATCTGCAATACATAATGTGCATACATTTTTTGAGGAATTTCTGAGGAATATCATGTCTTAGTTGGGGGCATACCTACTTACCCAGCTTTACAGCCAAATGGACACGGCCCTCCACTCCTCACCAGCGTTTCAGCCAAGACAGGCATAAGATAAAATACCAACACCCAAAAGTAGCTAAGTTAATTATCGATGATGACCTTGAGGCACTAAATACATGTTTTTATTGAATACCAATAAATAAATACACACACACAATGCCAAGTGGTGAATGGTAAGGGTACTTCTCCGTGTTTCCCTTTGAGCAAGGGAAATGGGTCTGGCCAAGCAAGAACAAAGCTCTGAAGTGGATGGAATGTTGCTGTGCTTTAATATTGTGTAGTTTTCGTGATGGGCTTTTCTAAGTGCACAGGACGACAGAGGCAATGCACCATGTGCCACACTTGCCAGCCTACTGCACAGGCTATATGGAAGAAGGCTGTTTCCTACCTGCAGAGCCCTTCAAAACAGGGTAGAGAGAGAGAGGTTCAGCAGGTGCATGGGCAGGAAAGGTATTCTTAGCAAAGAGGAATCATAGAAGCAGGCACGTAGAAGTGTGACATACTAGCAAACATAACTAGTATTTAGCAAACATAGGAGGACCAGGAATGAATTTCAAAGGATGAGTGATGGTAACGAATATATCTTGTCTTCTTTGTATCCACCATTCTTGACAATAAATTCTTTTGAACTGAACTGGTTCAAGAACTTGAAAATATTTACATATGTGTGTCTTGGGTTGAAGAGGAAGAAAGTGTTGAGAGGGGTGGACATATGCACATAAATATACAGACAAAAGGAAAGATTATTATCTTCAGGAAAATCTGAACACTATAGTCTGCCAAGCCAACTCACCTGGCAAGAAGTCTGTTGGTAATTATTTTTCTGAATCACATTCATGTTTACTTTATTTGTTTCTTCTAAGACACTAATATCAAATTTTTTAATGCTATTTATTTTTGAGAGGAGTAGGGGAGAGGCATAGAGAGAGGGAGACACAGAACTGGAAGCAGGCTCTAGGCTCTGAGCTGTCAGCACAGAGCCTGATGCAGGTCTCGAACGCACAAACTGTGAGATCGTGACCTGAGCTGAAGTCTGAAGCTCAACTGACTGAGCCACCCAGGCACCCCACTAATATCAATTTTTACAGGAATTTCAGGTCATTTGAAAGGGATAATAATATTTAAATTAAACTACAACCATGCCAAGAAGTTCCTACCACATTAGGCCACAGCAAAAACATCAAGAGCAAAGGTTAGGGGTTAAAATGGAAAGGGGGCTTTCTTTCCAGAAGACCTGAAAGAAATCATTGTCTTCATAACCTAATCATTTGGACCCAGAAGAACACATGCCGGGAAAAGGTCAAGAGGGCTGGAGATGAAAACCAAACACAAAGGTATAAGGAAGTGGCTGCCTGCCTCACAAGGAGTGTCTGCTGTAGCCACCACCTCCCCTCCTGCCTGATAGGCAGTCCTCCAGGACTGAGGTTCAGAGGAGTCTAGATCTCCTGATGAGTTTCACAGGCCTTGAAGAACTCTGTGTGTGTGTGTGTGTGTGTGTGTGTGTGTGTGTGTGTGTGTGTGTGTGTTGGTGCCAGAGCCACCAGAGTGGACGTTACCCTGAGTCCCAGTAACTTTGCCAATCACCATTGCTCAAACCTCCAATTAGAGCTTGAAAGCAGCTGTAGTACCCAACACCACGCTTCTGGAGGAAGCATTGGTCCAAGATAAGGGGATAGAGATCTCCGTGATGTTTGCAGAAGTCATCCGGAGAACTGCAATCGAGAGTCTGTGTCTCTCTGTTTAGCCGTGTCCCTTTCTAAGAAAATAACTTCTGAGAGTTTTCAAAAATAAAATCAACCTCACCTTTTTTTTTTTTTTTTTACCTCTTCTATCACCGTCCCAGCTGATAACCTGATAAAAACTCTGCAGGAGATCCAGCTTGTTCCCACACAGCTGTCTACTTCTCTTCTTCACGTCAGGTATGGGAAGTTTTTCTTGAGTTGAGAAAATTCAGATTGAGATGAAGTGCCGGGATTCCTTCCCGCAGTGCCTCATTTTGCTGTTTTTGTGAGCCTCACAGCTTCAACTGCAGGGCAGTTTTAGTGTTTTGAGGGTATCACACGGGTGTTTGAGTTGATTGGGGAAACTTAAAATAGTCTGTATGGGCATGCTCCCACTTTTTCTTTCTTAGAAGAAGAGCAGCTTATTTGTGCCGGTCAAGTGAAAAAGCAAAGACAGAATCATTTATAATTGTTCTTATTGTTTTGATCACATAGTAAATACAGCAAAACAGGATGTTGACAAGACATTATCATTTTGTTTCTCCTATTGTTCTATAAGGTCTTTGGAAGCAATGTCTGCCTTTGGAAGCAATGTCTGCATTTGATTCATTTTTGGCATCTTGCAAGGCTAGTTCTATCCCTTACAAAATTATTTAAATTGTCAAATTATCAAAAAGTTTATGAACTAAGTAACTAATATCAACAAGAAAAATTAAGCCCTGGATATCCTAAGGTTGTTAGCTTTTAAGCAACAGGATGCAAGGCAGTTCCTAGTGGGTATTTTCATTAACTTGTGTATCTGTCTCTCAACATTGGAAGAAAAGGATCGATAATCAGAAGTTTTATCCTTTATCTGAAGGACGTTTAAAGATTTTTGTTTATTCTGAAATGTCTCCTGCGTTCAGCAGCTACTTTGAACAACAAGTTGTATTTCTAAATCTAGAAAAAAATGTTGGGCATTACACACTAGCCTTTGGGAGTGAAATTCTGATTTCTTGACCCAACAGCAGTGGGTCAGGAATTTCGAGCTGCTTTTCCTGTGATGAAGCTGTGATGGATTTGCATAGATCCATCTACATTCCCACACTCACCTATTTGCCCCATCACCATCCTGCTAAACAATTAATTAAAAGCATTTTGAGGCAATGGCTGGACTTAGGGGTACCCCTGGGCAGTTAGACAGGATCAACGTAATTGACCTATCTAAGAATTGAACCTGCAGTCATGACCTCATCAGATCATGTTTTGGCAAATACAGTTATTTACATAAATATATAATACATCCCTTACCTTTCCATGAAATGACATATGCGAAAGGACACAAAATCACAAATATATATGTCATGCAAAGATTTATGTGTGTGTTTGAGCATGTATGCATAATAACAATTTCTGTGACTGTTTCTAAATTCTGATTTGTCCTAAAAACTTCTGGGCTCTTAAGCATATGTCTATCAATGACTCTTTACATAGACTCAATCCTCTGAGGAGGCCAAAACAATAATCCTCTCTTCCATTAGTGCCTCTCTAAGGCTATCGGCTCCCTGCGCTGAGTTCCCCTTCCTTCTTTCTTCCCTCCCTCCTTTCTCTCCCCCTCTCTACCTGCTTCCTTCCTTTCCTTCCTTCCTTCCTTCCTTCCTTCCTTCCTTCCTTCCTTCCTTCCTTCCTTTTCCTTCCTTCCTCCCTCCCTCCCTTCCCTCCTTCCTTCCTTCCCTCCTTCCTCCCTTCCTTCCTTTTTTCCTTCCTTCCCTCCTTCCTTCCTTCCT